>NC_135265.1:135239782-135917698 GCF_051311805.1 Agelaius phoeniceus
AACCTAACTCAAAGCAACTGATTGAGCATTTTACCTGGAAGCTCTTCCATGATTGCTTGAACTCATCAGAAAACTTCCACAGAAGTTCAGCAGGTGTTCAATCAGTTCCTTAGCAGAAAGGGAGAAATGACTCTGTTTTATGGGCTACTGTAAAATCAGAGCCAAAGAATGTAGGAGCTATTGGGTCATAATACCATATTAATAGTATATATGTAATTGAAGGAGGCTGAGAATGTAGTGTCACAAATGTGAGTTCCCTAAAGATACAGCTGGGTAGACCCATCCATAGACTTTATGCTAGGTCTTCTAGTTAGGATAAGGAGCAAGAGTGTGAATTCCCTTACTGACCTTAGAGTTCACACTTGGATAAGGCAGACTGGATTTCTATTTTTCTGAAACTAACCTGGTAGAAATGCTGCAGGAGGATACCTGCCCTCCAACAGTTGATGGGTGTTTAATGAGCAGGATCAGACTAGGCTTGGTTCTCAGGAAAGCATTAAAACCAGAATGTGGACATCACATCCTTGTCACCAACTCCTCTACCTCCCGTAATGCCTAGACTCTCTTCTTTTGAAATGCACTAGAGTTCAGGTTAGCTTCTGTGGCTTAAATTCAGTAATTTGGCTCTGATCCAAGAGATCTGACCAGAACACCTATGCATAAATTAAGGTCTGTGACATGTCAGCCTTCATTATAACCTACCTTTCCCTGTTGTTTTATATCTGATCTTTATCTGTGGCATGTGGAAGCAAACATCTCTATCACTTTTTTTTCCTCTGTGTTTACTTTTGCTGTAATAAATGTACACTATATGCTTTTGTAGAATGAGGAGACGTGGATGCTGCTCCATTCCAGAACACTGTGTTTTCTGTTGTGTCATTTCCATGCACTGCATGAGTACACCCAGCCACTTTTCTCATTGTCTGGTGAATACTGCTTTTGCTGCTGTGGAATTCATTCATTAAGAACAATTTAATGGCTAACACCTACTAACTTCAGTGGTTTGTCATCAGTTGCCCTCAATAACTCTGCCTTCCAGAAGCCAGCCTTTTTTATCTAAGGCTGATTCATTCAACCATCAGCTGGCAAAACAGTAAGGCCAGGGAAATAGGTCTGAGGAAAGTGGTACCATGAAATAAAAATTAAAGTAGAAGACAACTGTGGCATTTGAGAAAATAAGGCTGGTGAGATTATATTTGCATAAGTAACCTGCTGCTCATTGTTTTGCCAAATGGAATAAGAAATTCCTAATTGTTTTTTTCTTTTTAATCATGATTGATTGCATTTTTTTATTAAGGGACAAAAGACATTTGTGACATATGATGGATAATATAAAGATTATATAGACTATATAGATTATATAGATTATATAAAGACTATAAAGATATTTAATTGCAAGGAGTTAATTCAAGAATAAAAATTCATTTAAGTTTCAAAGATTTTTTGCTCTGCATTTAATCCCTCTTTTGTTTTACATAGTGTCGTCCTGAGTTGTAGCTTGTTTTCTTGGCCCATTTTCAAATTCAAGTTATAAAGCTCCAACTTTACCAGTACAGAGAGAAGACCATGCAAGCCGTTCTACTGCTTTAGCTGATACAGGAAAAACAATATGAACCATGCTGTGCCCTTCTTTTATATAAGACTTCAGTGGTTATCCTTCTGAATGGTCCCATGGCTGTAGAATAGTAATAGTTATATAAGCACTACTTTGGGGTTGACAGGCTGAACGTCCTCGGAGAATGAAAGAGAAAAAAAAGAATTCAAGTTGTGGAGAAAACAGAATGAATTAACTGATAGAGCAGGCCAGGTACAAAGATCATACATGTGATCTGATTCCTACTTTCCCAGATGTGAGAAAAGAGGAGCACCTCCAGAAATTCAAGTGTGTTTCTACCTCCAGCCTGTGTTTATTGAACTCTGTTGTTGCAGAGTAAAAGAGATGGGAATTCTTCTCTTGGACCTCTTTTCACCAGAATGTGATGCAAAGAAGCACCTGGTAGCATTGCTTTGTGAACTGAATGCATAAAAATGCCAATTAGATTGATTCTGGAATTAGATATGGTTCTTTTAACCTTTTACATTCCCAGAACATGCAAAGTTCTTTTTTTCTGGAGAAGGTTTATAGTAAAAAAAACACTCTAGTTAGAGTTGGAAGAAATGCTAAAGACAAGGTCCTTTAAAATTGATGTCACTATCATGAAGGATAAAGAAGGACATGTCACCAGTTTCCTTGAGAAGACACTGAAGCCTTCATTCACATACAGAATGAATCCATAAAAAAGAGTTTTTGGCTTTTTTAGCAGAAATTTGATCAGTCTTTTGCTAAGACAAAGTTAAAAGGACTTCTGAAATAGAGTATATAATCTTTCCACCCCTACCACACTCTGATCTCAATGAGACTTTAGAAAAAGTTACTTGCCTGGAATTGAATCCAGTCATGCTTACACATTTAAAAGAGATTTTGGATATCAGATGCCTGTGTGCTAAGCTTGGATTGCTTCAGCAAGCCTGAAAAATGTTCTCTACCTGCTGTTCTGCTCCTGGGAGCTCTGAGCATGGAGAGCATTTTCAAGATGCTGTTCACAATAACATTGCATTACTTAGGAAAACAGAAATAAAATGAACCACAGTCTATACATGGCCATCTCCCTACACAAAGTTCAGCACTGTCCAGCTCTTAGCCAAACACAATTGCCTCCTTCAGACTTCCTCTGCTATGCCTCTCTATCAGAGGAAGTTGCAATAGTTTTATGACTGAACCTTAGCCCTGAGTTCAGTCATCAATGTTCCTGCCAACATGCTAAATTTGTATCTGGGTTTGGCATGTCAGTGACTGGAAAGACTTATGGATTCAGTCAGGATCTCTATCTCAACCAGCACCAGAAAGCAAGAACCTAAGGTCTTGTCAACCTTAATGTGCATTTCTAGCTCATTTCAGGTCCAGGTCAAGAGAGCTTTTTACTACTCCTGAAAGTGGCTTAAAACACAGCAGAGCTGAAAAGAAATTCTGTCCCCTCAATTCAGAAAGTACATGGAGGTGCTGGAACGTGTCCAGAGAAGGGCAATGGAGATGGTGAAGGGTCTGGTGCACAAGTCCTGCGAGGAGCAGCTGAAGGAGCTGGGGGTGTTTAGCCTGGAGAAGAGGAGGCTCAGGGGGCCCTTGTTGCTCTCTCCAAGTACCTGAAAGGAGGCTGTAGTCAGGTGGGGTCAGTCTCTTCTCCCAGGCAGCCAGTGACAGGACAAGAGGACATAGTATTAATGTGCATCAGGGGAGGTTTGGTTTGGACCAAACCAATTAGGAGCAATTTCTTCACAGAAAGGTTGATTAGACATTGGAATGGACTCCCTAGTGAGGTGTGGAATCACTGTCCAGGGAGGTATTTAAGGACAGACTGGATGTGGTGTTTAGTGCCAGGGTCTAGTTGACACGGTGGCTGGTCATGGGTTGGATTTCAATGATGTCAGAGGTAGTTTTCAACCTAATTTATTCTGTGATTCTTTGATTTGCATCTGTGTACACTGGTTTCAGCTCCAGCAGCCTCTATTTCTAGTGACAGGGCAAGGAAATAAAATATGAGATGAGATATCTAGTGTAATTCCTGCTTCCTTCAATATATTATTACATTCTGTGATTGCAGCCAGCCTGCTGATTTTGGCCTGGAGTCAGCTGCCAGGTCTCAGGTGACAGCTGTGACTAATGACTGAGATACTGGAAAGAGTAACTGCAGCTCTCTGCACCAGGATCCTGGTTTGCTTCCTCATGCCCAGGCCAGGAGGGTGGGCAGTGTCAGAGCTTACATGCTGGCTCACTTTCCCTGGTAAACTCACAGGCATCCTAAACCTGGGCATTTCCCACCAGAATACTCTGACTCAGCACTGCATTTCTGTGACAGCTCACGTTCTCACCCAGCCCCGTCCTGAAGCAGTGGCTGTCTCAGGAGGTAATTTTGTTATTTTTCTCCCAAAACCTCTCCCAGGGGGGCTTTAAAATATAAGTACTAAGATCTTGAGACACCATTATTTTCTTGGGAGAAAGAAGTCAGTTAAAAATTTTTTTCATTACTATCCCATCTATTATGTTGAAGGTTTATATTTTTTTTTACAGCCACATTGTATCGCTAAATGTTTTAACTCTTGCATTTAATTTCGACCTGGCCATTTATACTCCCTTCCTCATAACCACACAGCAGCCTCAGAAAAAACAATTGAAAACTTAAATGGCACATACAATGCTCACAGCTTAATATAGTATGGGTTATGTTCTCTGTGCATTATGTTATCTTGTACTTAGAGTTGTGTGGATACTTTTAAACATGTAACTGTAGCTATGCACCTTGCTGAGAATTTTTCAAGTAGTACATCCAATATGTATGAGACCTTTATTTAAAAAAAAAAAAAGAGAAACTCTAAAAATCTGTTGAGATGATTCCGGAAAAGAGCCAGAATACAGCAAAGACACTGAATATCTAAAATAAAATAGCATCTATTTATTCTGACATGTGGAAAAACATGTCCAGCAGCTAGCAAATCAATGTAAAAATACATACTTGCTAGCCTTCACAGAAAATTCAGGGCAGCATAATGCAAGTTCTCCTAGAATTCAGCATTGATTATTATGCTAATATGGCCATAAAAATAGGAGCATATGGCTGGAAGAGACAGTCTAGGTCATGATCTAGTAGACAGTCTGGATCATGTGGGTTAAAACACTCAGAGCTGTGGGCAACTGAGGAAAAATCTCTAGTTCTAAAGGCTGTAGAGACTCCACAAGTAAATAATCCCCTAGACTGCAAAGCATCTGCGTCACCCTGTACTGAATTTATAGTTTTACACAGGCTAAGTGTCACAGCTGTGCCATGGGAAGCATGAGTGAGAAACTGAGAACTTCTCTCTACTGGCATAGTACATGTTAAACAAAACTCACTCAAGGACTGACTAATTTCTTCTCTATATAGAAAGGCAAGAGAAAAAATCCTTTAAACTAAAACTTGGGGGAAAACCCCCTCCCTTGATCAGTAACTTTAACCCTTAGCGTCAGCCTTGAGCTGTATAATGCACTATGACCCTCAAATGTATCTTGTAAACTTCCTCCCTGCAGTTATGGTGAATACTTTCCAGTTTCAAAACTGAAAGAAAAATCTGCCTCTCTTAGAAACTAGAGCATCCACCTGGGGAAATCCTCCCATGCCTCCATATGTGACATGTAAAATGCTTTGAGAACATGCTATAAATTCAATACAAGCTCATAAAGTTCCAGGTACTTAGGGTATGTCTCTGCCTATGACCTATGTGAAGTCTGATTGCCCATGCCCACAGCCTGACTCAGTAGCTTAGAGACGGTCACCCCATGTCATTTGGGATACTATAACTTATCTGCAAAACTCAGTAGATCTTGTAGAAGAACTTTTCTGGGCTGGGAGGTGGAGGCCAGGAGCAGTGCCTGAGGATATGGCACTAGCTGATGCTGTCTAGAGGACTGAAGTGAGCCACCAGTGTCCTAGTCCCAGACATTGCCTTACTCTGTTACATAGCTCTCCCTGTACATCAACTGAAGTTCATCTTAAAACAAATTTAGTTTCACTTTTGCCCAGAGCCCGTGTGGAAACTCTTAAAATTTTGCTTGTCAGATACTAGGAATTTCCAGAATAGATTTATTCCTGATCAATTTACAGTTATTTGATTTTATGTTAGTGCATGTATTTAGCTTAAGCCATTCTATAGAGACATATATCTAGATACCTCATTTATCCTCTTCCAATTCTTTTTTTGCTTGGCAAAACAACCTTGGCTAAAAAACCTCTGCAAGGTCTCATTGTAAGTCCTTCTCATTACTTAATCATTTTTATAGATTGTTTCTGCTTCTCTTCCAGTTCAATTCTATCTTTTTTGAACATAGATGACCAGCCCAGCACACAATATTCCAAATGACACCTCTTGCAATGGTTTGTTTCAGTGGCACTTCTGCAATTCCCTATCTCACGTTAACATTGTGCTGTGCGCCTTTTAACATAAACAACCATTCAATTCTGGAAACATTTTAGAAATTTGAGGCACTTAAAAGTAATAAATCTGAGGAATAAAACATTTAACTTAATTTCTGTAGAGCTAGGAAGGTTGATATAGGATTTTTGTGCAGGCAGGAAATTTTACATGAACTGTTTCTTTTGTCTTTTGTTCACTTCCCAATTTCCTC
This sequence comes from Agelaius phoeniceus, assembly GCF_051311805.1. NCBI lineage: Eukaryota > Metazoa > Chordata > Aves > Passeriformes > Icteridae > Agelaius > Agelaius phoeniceus. The sequence goes on from NC_135265.1 coordinate 135,245,976, forward strand.
ACATGCTGCCAAAGAGATTTTCCATCAGCACTTTGTCATTTCACAGTAAACAGCCATTGGTTCTTCAGGTTCTCTGTATATTAGTAATTGAAGATACTCTTTTACCAGTTTTTTTTTTTTCTGTTAGTAAGGAAGTAAGACTTATCTTCATCATTTATTTTTTGCCCCTTATCTACAATCAGCATCATTTGCTGATACATATCTCGTGTAGTTCAATTGCCAAAAGGCACTGATGTCAGGGTCTGAGACCATTACTGGCAGACTCTTGAGAGTAAGAACTGTCACAGTCTGCCATAAACCTATGTGGATTTAAATGATGCATTCATACATGGTATGTGATTTATGTTACAGTGTGACAGAGACAGAAATCCCAGTTTGCAAAATGCAATCAGGATATTCACCTCATTCACGAAACCACAATGTTTCACCTCAGACTGTCAAGAAATAAAGTTTATCTTTATCAAACAGAGATGGCCATACTTAAAGGATATTATAACAGAAATTTTAACCTTGGTTAAGATGCCTGACTAGGAGAGGAATATATACAAACTCTTTCCTGTCACTAAATGCTTATAGAATCACAACCCATCATCCTAACTGCAAAGGACTTTCTCCTTACACTGTTGGCATTTAGGTCCTGGAATGTGAAATAGTTTTGCATTTCAAGTTAAATAAGCTACTTGCAGGGTGGATAAAACAGGAATGAGTTCAAGCTAATATAAATTGGTGCCACCTATCTTTCTAAGCACACTAATATGAAGCAGAGGAAAATGGAGAGGAATGCTAAATAGGAAATGTAGGTAAAATCCTTTTTATCAGTGTTTCTGTGCTCCACCCCAGCATGAATATCATGTTGTGCAGAGAATATTGGTGGAAGTTTTTTACTCTTTTCTCCTGCTTTATTCTATAAATATCCACATTCCTAATGCTCCATTTAGTGCCTACAAATTCTATTAATTTTTACCCTTTCTTTGTTGGCAATACTCTTGTTCTAGCCTCAGTTATCTTATTTTCTTGAACAACTCTTCAGAGTCTGTCATTACCATCTGTCACACATTAACCTGTGTAAAACTTTCCTTTGGTAAGACCAACTGAAGAGGCTTTGGCTTTTGTGTTATCTTACCCCTCATTAACATAACATAGGAATTACATAAAGACTCCTTTTTTTTCTTCAAAGGTAAAGACAAAACTCTAGAAGAAGTAATATTTGTGTTGCTTGCATTACAGTGATGAATCCCAGCTTCTCTTTTCAACAGAAAGTGCAAATATTCCTGTGGCAGAGGAGAATCTGCTATTTATCCCAAGAAATGAAATAGTAAAGCCAGTGCTAACTTTTTGGTGGGGGAGGTGGGCATAGCACATGAGCAACCTATGAATAATATATTTTTGAGGACCTGGTAATGCAGATGCTGACAAAATATCTCCAGTATTTGTGTCACTTTACAGTGTCCTTGGACCTCATTCAGTTGTAGACTTCATCACCTACAATACAAGTGCAAGGGACTGAAGCTTATCTTCCCCATTGCCTTAACACTTAAACAAGCCCTTGAACACTGCTTCTGACATCCTTGTGGAGGTTCTCAAAAGTCTTCTCTGCTGCACTTGGCTGTTTTAAGGCTTGTCTGTGGATGCATAAGGTTCACCTCAACCCTTGCCCTCTGTGAATTTGGCTTCCGGATGGAATCCTGGCAGACAGATACCTGTCAGCAATGTACTGGAAGGATCCTGCCGGCATCTGTTTCAAGCTCTCTGAACAGGAAAACGAGAGGAGGGTTTTGTATTTCAAAGGACTATAGAGCTCAGGGATGGTTTTTTTAAATTGAAATTCTGGCTGCAAGAGTCATTAAATATAGTTCTGCTTCCCTTCTAGACTGTGAGATCAAACAGCTCAGGCAACAGGAGGAATATTTGCTGACTTATGGTACATGTACAATTTTTGCAGATTGGCTGGCTTCACTCTGCAACTTACTATGAAAAGGACATAAAAATGTCATTGACATGTCTGGTTTTGTGCTGAAAAAATCCTATGCTAAAACATTTTCCCCAATCTGTTTCTGAACTTTTTCTTCATGGATATTCAAGTTCTAGAACTTGTTTTTCTGGAGTCTGTTGATACGTTTTTAAAGAGACTGTAGGGTTTGAAAGTTATCTCAGTTTTGACTTGATGAACAGTATTTGATTTGAAGGATCTGGTAGGAAAATCATTAATTTTTATGATAATCCAATGTATTAATGGGGAAGAGAAACCATAAAAAGTTATGCATAATTTAGTAATGTCCAAGACCATAACCCAGAAATCTTGACTCTGTGCTCACTATAGAACCATAATTTTCACTAAATTCATCAGAGCATTGTCTTTCACCTTAGGGTAGAAATCACATTAGAAAAAAAACCCAATCAACCAACCCCAGAAAAAAAAGAAAAAAAAATCCCTGCCCTATTAATGACTTATAAGAGGGACCCAGTTTATATTTTTCAGTTTATCACATTTCAGCTTCACAAAACTGAACCCCCAAAATATGGAAGCAGGCAGCTAAGCAGAAGAGTATCCCTAAACTGAAACTCAAGTAGTTTTTTTAGGATGCCTAACCAGAAGTACATGTGCTTGTACAATCTTCAACTTGAGTGTGTGGGCAGTGCTGATATGCTGTAGTAAGAAATGAGTATTTGGATACAGTTTCATTACTTAAGCAAAAGTCTGTTAGTGGAGGTTAATGTTTTGCATCTAAAGAGTCCATTTCACAATTGCACTACTTAAAAGTGGTTGGTAGCCAAAGTAAGAGAGAGAAGATTGTTAACTTATATAAAATATCAAAAGAATTTCTGTTACTTCCTAGGAATTAAGAGTGTTTCTGAATAATGAGGATCTATAAATATTCCATTATTGCTTTTATTTTCAATAAAAAAGAAACCTCCAAACCAATGGAATGCTGTTGTTTTGTCCATAATCTGAAGATTAATGAGGAAATATGGAAAAATGGAAAATATGCACCCTTTCTGCAAATTTTTGAGACATGGGATTGTCAAGTGTGAAGGAAAGTTTTGAAATATATCAAAATGGAGGAATCATGATAAATAGGTATGGGATCTGGTAAGAAATGTGCAGAATGAGATGATCACAGCACAAAGCCCAAGAGACTGTTTACTGCACCACACAGAAAGACACAGGATCATAAGAATTCATCAGCACATATAGTTTGGTAAATGGGCCATTGTAAGGACCCTTGCAAGAAAGATTTGTGGCACCATTTAATTGACTGACTGTCCTGTCCTTTTTGAGAGATTTGATTCCCCGTTTGAGTGCTACATTTTAGGAAGACCCTAATTGTTTTCTAAGCAACACTGTGCAACAGCTTACATGAAGAAAAAGAGGATATAAATCTTAATGTAAATACTCCTAGCATGGTTACTCAGCTCTTTAGATGAAGCTGGTATTTTTGTGACTCTTCACAAAGAAGTAAGTAATAGAAACCCAGAATCATAGAATGGGTTGCGTTGGAAGGGACCTGACACAGGCAGGGACACCTTCCACTAGATCAGGTTGCTCAAAGCCTCATCCAACCTGTCCTTGAACACTTCCATGCACTGGGCCTTCACAGCTTGTCTAAGCAACTTGTTCCAGTGTCTCACCACACTCACTGTAAAGAATTTATTCCTTTTGTCTCTTTACATACCTTCTTTCACTTTAAAATTGTTGCCTTTTGTACTGTCACTTCAGGACCTGATAAAAAAATCTTTCTCCATCTTTTTTATAAGACTCCTTTAAATATTGAAAGGCTGTTTTAAGGTGTCCCCAGGGACTTCTTTTTTTTTCCAGGCTAAACCTAGAAGCTAGAATACCCTCTAGAAAAATCAAAAAAGTTCTGCTCCTATATTTGAGCAAAGGCATGATAGAATAACATGGCTTGCTGCAATCACAGAACCCTGGGATGAACTTTGGAGGAATTGCACAGACATACTTGACCTGGGACAGCATTTCTGACTCACTTGAAGCTCAGAGGAGCCCTCAGAGCATGACTCTCTCAAGGTCAGGCAAGCTTTAGTGGAGCAATTCAAGTGAGGAGTTAAACCTGTGCCATGGAAATGTACATGTAGAAAGAAACCTTCTAAAGGGAACTGCAATATCATAGCTGGGAAGCCAAATGATTTCAGGAACTGCACATAAGAAATTCAGTACTTCTACAGTTAGAGTTTTCTATTAAAAATTTAGAACTTAAATCCCAGCCCTGGTTTCTGATGTTGAGCCCTCACATTCTTTTGGACTCAAGGTCCACTTTGTCCTGAACCATTTCTGGAAGCTGAGTTTTGTCATCTCTAGGGCTTTTAAAAATGCTGAACCACCTGCTAAGGAGTAGTGGGTAGGTCTTAGTGTTCTTTGTAGCCCTCGTAACTAAGCATAGTGAAGGATTTCTTTCTGAGATTGTATGTGGAGCAGCTGGATAGATCAGAACTGCTACTGGAGTAGTGCTATCTATAAAGAGTGAGAAAGTAGACTTGGCAAAGGGATCTGGCTGTACCAAGTGGATCCCACTGGCAGATGAAACTTCAGCAAGCTGTCTGAGTCATCTTATTATGCATCTGCTCCTTGTAGTTTATCAAGGCACCAAGGGCATTGGTTAGTCTGACAGAACTGTGAGATTCAAGTTAAATTACACCCCATGCCAGCACTGTCTATGCTGAAATAATAGTTCTTTTTCTTCTATTATAGGATTATTATGAGATTTAAATTTATATGTGATTAGAATTTGCTTTTCAGATAATGCTTCTGTTTTTAATGGGTTCACTGAATAGTTTTCATGTGCTTTCTCAGATGTCTTTATACAGCAGAAACAATAAGAATGGCATTGATAATGAAAGCTTTCCAGTACTTACTGTTCAAAAATATTTACATTTTGAGAAAATCCTTCTAGTGAAATTTTCACAGCATTTTTTTCTTTTTAATGTTCTTTCTGTATTTCAAAGCCTAACGATTTTATTTTCTGAGCCAATAATCCACCTTTGCACTTCTTGTGAGGTTGTATACTAAGCAAACCTATTTGCATTAAAGATGATGACATTTTAACAAAGTTTGGCTGTAAAATTGGTTCAGTACTTTTGCCAAGCAGCAGCATACGTTGCTAGAAATGTTCTTAAAAATACTTTCTAAAATCTTACTTTTGGTGCCATGGATATCTCTCCAGCTGTTATTTCTACTCTTCTCTTGCAGAGTGAAGCTTTGATATATGTTTGCAGACTTGTCTCATTTATTTAGAGAAATAAAGACACCCTTGCAGGTATAGAATGATTGCAGAAATGAGGTTTGCACTGCCTGACCACTACTCCTCGTACCAGCCTAATTCTTCATCATAGCAGTTACATCCCTCCCCATGAATTATAGAGTGTGTGAACTCCCTCAGTCCATCTAAACACTGACCCTCACTGTGGCCCCTCAGACTGTGAACCCTCTGGTGCTTATCCTCCCTAAATGAGCAGCTCCTGTCATTCCAGTGCCCCTCACCATATGGCCGAATGTGCAATCCATTTTCTAAGCATCAACTCATGCGTGCTGCAGGGGGTCTAAAACAATCAAGGGTCAATTCACTCCTGGCTGCTCTGCATATCATTTTGGCTGTGGCTGAGATAATTTCTGGCCTCACTGTTTCTTTGGAGTGAGAGGGATTCACCAATATGTATATCAGTGGGAGATGCCAAAAAAATGTTAACTGGTGTTAAAGTTATGTCAGGGAGCATGGAAATGAGCTGGGGGGGCAAGCTGGCAAGTACTGGACCCTCCACCTAAAAAAAAATAAAGACTTCTGTGTGTGCAAGCCTGAAAGGGAAATGAGAGGAGGTGAGGGATGCCTTTATCAAACCAAGAACAGATGAGACTGCTCAGGAAAAATGACATCAACAAAAGGAAGCAGCACTTATTACACTTATTACTTGTGTTAGAGAGGTCAGGGAGCAGCTGCTGGCTGAAAAGGGACCAGTCACCTCCATGATAACTCTGATCCACAGCTGGTTGTGCATGCCATGTAGTCATAGTACTATGGGTATCCAAGGGTGGTTAATATGACCTCTTTCACTGATGTGACCTAAGTTAAAATGACTAATTAAAATGTTAGCCATAGCTGATTTGTTAGAGATTGTCAGGAAAATGGATCAGCGGTTTGTGACCATGATGACTTATCCCCTTTGGGTGTAGATAGGATATATATGATAAAAAAAGCTTTAATTGATGACATGAATTAACCATTAAAATTTATTAATTATTGACAGGACATTGAAACCCTAAGTTACACTAATTTGGTACTTGAAAGATCAAGTATATATAGAAAAGCAGAATTCCTAACTTTCTTAACATAAGGGGAGACATTATTTGTGAATTTATTAGATAAGGTTCATAAATGAGTATACAACAGACCTCAGTTACGGGTCTGTGGATCTTTCTTTGAGCAGTGACATCATGAGATCTGTCCAGAACTAGCAAAGAGGCCAGGCTAGATGGGGAAAATGCTGTGAGGGAAGTCACCTCAGGCTAGGGCAAGAGGCCAATGCCAAGAAGCTGATGGTGATGGTCTGATGAATGGATTTTTTTAGAGGTTGCTGTGTTTCTTGATTGCTTGTGTGGCCAGAAGTTTTTCAGATGCTAAGGAAGTATTGTGGTGGCTGGCATCTGGGATGTGAATGAGTGTGTTAAGATTTGTGAAATCAGTTGCACTGAAAAGATCGAGGACTAGCACCTGGAGGTGTGCAATCTTACTGAGTGAAGAGGACAATTTATGTTCTGAACTTCAGGGGAAATTTTATGCTAGGGCTCTGGATCTCACTGGATGAATAAAAACCACAAAGAAAATTGCAGGAGTAAGCAGACACCCTAGCAGGAACAGTAAAAAGTTATACTTAGCAATGCAATTATCTTTAGAAGATCAAGTAGTATGGAGATAATGTGAGACATGCCAAAAGCCTTCCTGGGTCAGACTTTGTGAAGGAAATTAAACAAATAGCAAAAGGTTGTTCAGCTGTATAAATAAAAAGAACATAGGAAGGCATGAGTCCACTACACAATAACGGCAGATCATAGATTAAAGATAATCTTGCTATGTCCTCAAAAGTAAATTGGGGACAATTGAACACAAAGCCCTTGGAGTCTAATAAGAGCAATTTCTTCTGTAGGCTGGTGTTCATTAGCTGTCATTGGTGGAAGCATCAAAAATCTGATGTTTTTTCAACACCAAATCTTGCATAGACTCCAATGAGATGTTTATCAATCATTAGTAACTCTAATTATCAGCACATGTTATCAATATGGGTGAAGAGCTGAGTAATATCCACGTGAGAACCATCATCAGCTCTACATATAAATGGCTCAAATGTAATTTTGTGAAAAGAGAAACAGTAGGATTGAGGGGAATTGACTACATGTGTATTGTAGCTTTGACAAAATCCTGTAAACTACAGCTATTTTAGAAATAAATTAATAAATAACCACAACAATGTACAGAATATGCACAATCTGAATTTGGAGCTGTCTTTTCCGCTCTGATTGCTCTTATCTGACAATGGTTTTTTGGCATGGCAGATAGAGATGCAAGGCTAGAAAATGTGTTCTCGTTTACTGAGTTTGCAAAATTTTCACAGGGTGAGAGCATTGACTTTTCCAATATCCAGAGTTAAATAGGACTAAAATACATATATCTGTTTCACTTAGGCAGTGCTTGAGTGCTTGCTAATTCCCACCTGCAGTTTTTCAGTTGCATAAATACTGAACTGAAACTACCACGTTTGCCTTCTTGTGTAGCACATCTTGTATAGCAGCAGATTTCCATGCTGAATCAAGTCCCTTTCATTTTCATTGTTTGAATAGAACATTGATAAAACTGACATGGTGGTTCCTGTTACCTGGACATAGGGAAATAACCATATTGGCACACAGAAGAAAGATAAAGAATATTTAGAAAGTGTTTTTTGTATCTCTCCATGAAGATGATTTACTGTCCTCAATGAAAAACTCCTACATGGTGAATCAATATTCAGATCACACACAAAAGTCTCTGTCTCAAAGCCTGATCTAAAAATGCTGAAGTGAATGAGAAAATTTCTTCCATTTACACAAACTGATTTTTTGGTCTTACAAGAATTTTGAACAGGTCAGGCCTATAAATTTGAGTGAGAGAAATACCAATTTCTAGTCCTCAGATAGAGTTAGTGGAGTTTAAGAGGTTAAGTAATTGCTGAAGTTACACTCTTAAGTTTCTTCCATTGAGAAGAACTCATATCCAGTCCAGGATTCTATGCCCACAAGAACATCTATTCACTCAAGTAAGGTGGTGTTTTTAATTCCAAATTGTTGACTCTTTAGTAGTATAGGCTAATCACAAATGAAGCACTAACATAAGCACTGAAATGCCTTGTTAATACCTGTAGGCTTCCGTAAGAATCCAATAGTTCCAGCTGGGGATTAAAGGAAGCACAAAGAAAGATTCTAGTAATCTCTTGGAAAACAATTCCTAGAATACTTCAGCTTAATATTGTGCAAAGGTAGCTGTAATTTGAGAAAGTCCATACTGAAACTGGTAAACTGAAAAACTGGTGGATCTTCAGTAAAGATCTATGCACCCAAGAACCTGAGAATTGGACTCAGATATTCAAAGACTTAAATGAAATATTTTGTCCGCAGGAAATGTCTGTTTCTTTCCAGGAATGGAAAATTCTATTCTTGGATAGGAAAGGACTTATATGATAAAATATCTAACTAGGTGTTCACAGTAAAGCTTACAGAGCTAACATTAATTAATAAAATTATCTATGCAGATTTTACATCTTAATTGCATTATACATAAAATATTGGGTCCTCAGAGACAATGCAAGAAAGAATAGAAAGCAAGTTGATTCCAAATATGACCTTTTGCAGGACATAAGGAAGTTTACATTATTGTGAATTTTTTAGTGTGTTTTATTTTGTTGTCAGACACTGTGAATCTTCAAAGTTTGTGACAATAACAACAAAATCAAAAGCTTTGGTAAAATTGTGATTGTTCCATGATGGCTATTGTGGTGTAGGGTTTTTGTCCTGTGTTCTAATATTGCTTACAGCTATGAATAGTTTTATTTGGAAAAATAGCTGGTTTTGACTTGAATGAAAAACTTGTTGATTTAAGACAATGAGACACACATTTATTTGATTAGCCTTATGTTTGTGCTTGTGAAGATACACTTTCTTCCAGCAGCATACAAACTAATTTATAATTTTTTTCTAGAACCAAATAGTTCTAGAAACCTTACACCTAATCTTTCTTGTATTTATAAGGGTCACTTTAAACTGCTTCTTCATGCAGCTTGTTCCTGCTTACCTTAATGATTTCTTTCTTTTTTTCAGTCATGACTTTTGGAAGGTGCACATGGGTGATACAGCACAAGGGCCTTTTCTGCTTTTCACAGCACCCCACCAGTCAGGAGGCTGGGGATGCACAAGGATTTGGGTGGGGACACAGCTGACCCTAGGTGATGAAAGGGACCATATGGTGTCATGCTCAATCTATAAAGCTGAGGAAAAAAAGGGGGGAACATTTGAAATGATGACTTTTGTCTTCCCAAGGAACCTTTGGGCATAATGGAACTCTGTTTTCCTAGAGATGGCTGAATACTTCCCTGCCCATGGGAAGTGGCAAATGAATTTCTTGCTTTGCTTTGCTTTACCTACTAAACTGTATTTATTGCAATCCACAAAATGTCTCACTTTTGCTGTTCCGATTCACTCCCCCATGCCACTGCAGAGGGAGTGAGCCAGTGGCTGTGGTGCCTAGTTACTGGCTGAGGATGAACCATGACAATCCTCTTGGTGCCCAACATGGGGCTTAAAGATTTTGAGATAAAAGGGGGCTTGGTTGGAACAAGCTAGATCAAATTTATAGCTGATATTGCTCTTTAGCTATGAATTGGCAGGGTTTTATGCTTGCCATGGGATTTGCTTTCTTGTATATTAGGGTCTAGTGCTTCTTAGTGACTGCTTTTTTTGCTTTCACAAAATGTATTTTGCTTTGAAAAAAAATGAGGGCTTAATAACATATCTGAAACCACAAAAAGAAAACCTCACACCAAACTACAAATAAACCCACAGTAAAATGTTCTTTGTGTTTTAGTCCTCCTTGGTTCTTTGATATATTTACTCTCTTGTATTGTTTTTATTTGAAAGTCAAGACCATTGCAGAGGCAAATATTTGTAAAAACATGGTTAAGTTGATTAAAAAGTGTTGTTGCTATTTCATTTGTAAAGGAATGGGCCTGCTGAAACCCCCAGCAGTATATATGTAATGTCTACATTTCATTTTGTGCTTTTAGGGCATAACCAGTGGCAGAGGGAGGTTTGTGTCTGCTCCTTTTCACAGAAAACCCCGTTAGAGTCTGTGTTTTCAGACAGTGAGTCATCCCTGGCCATGTGAAACCACAACTTACCTTCTTTTTGTTAAGCACTGATCTGTTCACATTGTGACAGATGAACCACACCTACCTCATAGCTTGTATAGCTTTCTGTCCTTTTTTTCCTTACTTCAGCAAATACCACACCTGTGCTTCTGTGTTGTACTTTCTAGTCCAACATACACGGAGTGTAATGGAACCGTTCTAGAAATTTAAAGTGTGAAAAGTTTTTAGGGAGTGGTAACGTCAAATTTTCCATTCCTCAGCAATGAATGGGAAGGGCTTGAACACAAATAGTGGTGTATGAAATAAGGCACCTGTTAGCAGCTGCTGCTCTGCCTTGAGTCTGCAGCTCTGCCATGCTGATGGATTGCTGCTTTGTGTTGCTTGATGCCCAAGTAGCTGTACTTCAGGCACTATGTGTGTTTACACTGAGAAAGAAAAATATTTCAACACCTGCATTTTAGAAATATGGAGACACATTCATCTTCGTTTTGGGATGTGATTGCCTTTTGTGTTAAAAAATCAAACACCTATAGCTGTGTTTCAAGGAGAGGAATTAGAAGTACCTTCCCAAAGCACAGCTAACTCACGTACTTATCTCGCTTTCATGATTTGCTGTCACTGTAAAGACAGGCAGTGCTTCAATCAAGTGGCACACCTGCCAGAGAATAATAACCTGTATAGTTAAAGTTTCTCTCCTAAGTTATTGTCTGTGGGTAGATTCCCAGAGTGAATATATTCAGTGGTGGGTGTTCAGTGTTCTACATTCTACCCCAACCACTGCATGGTGGCATCCCTTACCCACTTCTGCCCACCTCTGCACATTCCTGCTTAGTCTTAGTTCCTCTCCACCACTAGCTTGACTTTTGCTTGTTACTTAGGGCACCACTCAAGCCTTTCCATTGTGTAGTTTATTTCCCCCCCCCCCCCATTTTTATTCTTTAGCATTCAAATTTACTTTTTTTTCCTAGGACTGTGTTTTCACTCACATATTTTTACAGCTATGCCATCTGGCTTAATGTCATTTTTCACCTGAGACATCAAGCTTAGTAGAAGAAAAATGCTTGGAGGAACATCAAAACTTCATCTTTGGCAAGTCTCTGTGCTAGAAATTTGAATTGAAGTGCTTAGATTTTAACTTTGTTCCATAGACTTCAAAGAAGAGTTCATTGAACTTGTGATTAGGAGTTCTGAGCTGGGTTTTCATGGCCATTTTAGAAGTGGGGGCCTTCAGGTGTAATTAGAAGCTTCCCCCCATGTTCGACAGAGTCAATGTCAGACAGCTCCAAGAGGAGCCTGCTGCTGACCAGGGCTGAGCCCATCAGTAATGGTGGCAGCACCCCTGGGATAATGAATGTAGGAAGGGGAAAATCGTCTGCACAACTGCAGCCAAAAGGAAGCAGTGAGACTATGGGACAGCAACAACTCTGCAGACACCAAGACCAATGAAGAAGAAGGGGGAGGAGGTGCTCCAAGTGCTGGAGTGGACATTCCCCCAAAATCCATGGTGAGGCCGGCTGGATGATCCACCACTGAGAAGTACAGTTGCAGATGTTCCTGTAAAGAAGTTTTCCATTTCCAAGCTCAGTAGAAGGAAGTCTTGGACCACACCTTTGCTTGTTGTTATTAGTTGCAACACAGTACTGTAGGGCAGCCCTTCTGTAATCTTGCTTTTCAAATTCCTCATTTCAGGAATCTCACAGTTTTTGAAGCTGTAATTCCAGAACCCAAGAAGAGTGATTGAGGAACTAGATGCTACCTGAAGACAGAGGGAGAGCTGTTTATCAGAAAAGTTTTCTAAAAAGTGTTCTCACAGCCTCACATAAGCTACCTCAAAGAGGACTGCAAGAGGCCCTCATATTCCTGAAGCCAGCATCAGGTCACAGAGCTGACTGCTCATTGTAATCTAGCACATATTCATCTACAGAAGTCTGTCTTAGAGACTCTAAAGTTTGCCCACAAGTAGCTCATCTTCCCTAAGATGTGATTGACAACCTGGGCCTAAAAAATAAGTCCTTTGTTAAACTGATTTCATTGTAACATGATAGAGTTTGTGGTGTCATTATTACTGTAATATCGTGTGCTGATTATATTTGGCAATTTAAGGTCAGAAAGCTATATTCAAAAACCTGTATTTCAGGCAGAAACATTTTAATTCCTTAAGAAAAGAAAGTAAGTGAATTTTTCCCTAGATTGATTAAATCTTTTCCAAAGATTATTTTCTAGAAAGACACAATCTTCTTTTTTCCAACTTTCCACTAGCAGCTGTGCCGAATTCTTTGTATCCTTGACTTGCCTGATTTTTTTGACGAATCCACATATTTTCCACCTGGAAAAGAACATAGTTCTACTGCCAGTGACTTGGTAAATTTGCATTACTCTCTAAATTGTGATGCACAGTTTACCTTGTTTTCATACACCTTTCAGCTGATTCTCTTCTAGGCCATCATCTTCTAGGCCATGACCATTTTATTTGTTTCATGATTTTCTTTGGTAATAGTACCATCCACAGTGCAAATGAAAACACAAAAACCAGTACTCTTTTAATCTTGTCAAAAGATTCCTTAAATGCAGATGTTGTTGACATCCTGCAGAAAAAGCTGAGCCAATAAAGTTGTATTGAAGCACTATGAGAAACAGAAGAGAGTACACACACAAAGAAAAAAATGTCACCACTATTATTCAAGTAACACTAAAGTTATTTACTCTTGTAGCAAAGTATTTGAAATATGTCATGGGACTCCTACCAAAAGATTTCTTGGCAATGAAAAAACAAAAAAACCCAAACAATAAAACTTACATACTCATTCAAAATGTTATAAAATTAGGTCTTCTGGGTGTTCAACTGTGAAAATATATTTTATTACCTATTACTTCTCTCTAAGAATATTACTTTTATTACTTCTCTCTAAGAATATGAAATTAGTTTTAAGAAACACAAAAAGCTATATGGATGCATGTGATGTGTTAGAACAAAATCATGGCTTGAAAGTGAAGAGTATGTGCATATGTTATGTTCCTGATTCTGGAATATGTATGCATGTTATCCTGCCATTTGTTTTCTCATTCAATGGTTTTCAGTGCAATGACTTCCAGAAAAAAAGACTATCCATCACATCAGATTTTGGGTTTATTAAGTAGAACAGAATTGTTCCTGTAAAGTAGGAACAATTTTCTTCCTTATTTTTGTCAAGATGGAATACAACTTTTTCTAGTGATAAATTCTTGCAGATATGTGACCATGGTCACAGGGGTTTTCAGGTGAAGGAAGAGACGAGAATGTTGACTCTACGATCGGAAGGCTTGATTTATTATTTTATGATATATATATATTACATTATAACTATACTAAAAAGAAAAAGAAGGACAGTTTTTTTCAGAAGCTTGCTAAGCTAAGAATAGAAAAGAAGAGAATGATAACAAAGGCAGCTCTCTCAGACTCTGTCCGAGATAGCTCGGCCTTGATTGGCCATTAATTATAAACATCCAAGATAGGCCAATCACAGGTGGACCTGTTGCATTCCACAGCAGCAGATAACCATTGTTTACATTCTGTCTCTGAGGCTTCTTAGCTTCTCAGAAGGAAAAATCCTAAACAAAGGACTTTTAGTGAAAAGATGTCTGCGACACAGATATATTAGGAATAGAGTACATTATGTAAAGTTTAATATATGGCTTTTAAGTCCAGTTTCAGCTGTTATTTTTTTTGTTTATTTGTTGCTTGTTTTTGTTTCTCCGTTGACAGATTATCCTGTCTCCGAAGAAGATCTGGATCTTCTGGTATTGTCACATGCAGAGAATCAATGAACCAAATTTTTTTGTGTCACCTTACCAAAAGACATTTTAATTAATTTATGTACAAACATTGTTTTGATATACCTTAAGGATTGCATGAAAAACAACACAACTGAAACAAAACCAGGACATATGAACTACGTAAAATGAAAAAAATGAAAAAGTAATGAGATTGTGAGAAACAGAGCAGGTGGAGGAAGATCCTGGAAGTCTTTGCACAAAAAGAGGCATCTGTGTCCAACCTAGCTGGCAAAAAAAAAAAGAGAGAAGCTGGAGGTGAGTCATCCAGACTTCTCTACAGTCTTGGATTCTGCACATATGTAGGCATGAGTGTGTGTTTGTGACACATGCAAAATGATCTACCTCACACCGCGGGTCCAGCTATGACAGCAGTCACTGGATACGCTCCAAGACTGAACATCAGGGAAGAAATGTTATTATATCTGTTCTGTATGTCAGGCTCATAGTGACATGCTGAAATGTGTTAAACTTAATGTGAAAGCTATAAATGGCAAGTCCATCAAAACCAAAATGAGTTATAAATCTTTCAGTCAAATAGAAGTGTTTCATTTTTTATTTCTTGTGGAATCTGGGAAAAGAGTCTGCTAGTTTGATGGAGGATTCAATGAGACAAATGTAGTTATTAAAAATTGTATGCTTTTCATTTGAATCATGCTTCACAAACAGGTGTACTTTATTAGTGATCTTGTATTAGAAAAATAGACCCTTAATTAGGATCTTAAGACATTATTTATTTTCACTGCATTTCAGCCAAAGCATTAAGATTTGTGTCTTTTTATGTTTTATAGCTCCTAGTTAAAAATACATATGCCACTCCCTCTAACCATAAGTGAGAAAAAGAAGCAGTCTAAAAAGTGAATTATGACTACAAATCTTCAAATAACTGACATTTAACACTACCAAAAGAGTAAGGAGGGCAAATTTCAGCTCATAGGTCCACAAACTAAATTGAGAAATTCTGTCAGAGCCTGGTGTGCACAGGAGAGCCAAGGGGAGGAGATACAGAGGCAACACTCACCTGTGCAGAAGGCTTCACTTCAATCACCTTGCAGGTAAGATCAAATACAGTCTGAGTCCCTGGTACAGCCTCCTCCACCAGGATAAGAGATCCAGTTCTTACATCTGTTCTGCACTTTAAGGTGAAAGAACTGCAGGAATTAATAGGTTGTTACAGTCTTTAGGTAGTGGGAGTCTAGCACTGGTGGAAGGCTTGTACTTGGTTTGTCAAGCTTGTGTGCTGAGTGATCATGAGTGAAGAGCCAGTCTGAAACTTTTAGAATGTGAGTCTGACCATTTCAGGAGGAGTTTTTCTTGGAGGCATGAAAGTTTTGTTTTCATTCCATGCTGATCCTAAATTCCCATTCACCTCTCTGGAAAAGTACATATAAACTGTGTTGCATAAACTGAAATATACCTGACTGAAAATGATTATTCACAACAAATGGATGGCCATTAGAGTAATTTGGTCCAAGGAACACTTTTAAGGCTCAATAACTTTATATCTGCCATGCTTACTCTCCTGAAATATGAAAGAACTAATTTGCATTAAAATGCTACCCATAAAATGTAACCTTAACTTTTGGGTTGTTTAGGGAAGTTATTAAACAGTGATAAAATGATACCTATGCTTATGCTGGCCTTTTATTCCTGGCGCTTGATCCTGTGTACAGATCATTTCAACTTCATCTTATGCTCCTTGATTAAAAAAAGTGGTCTACTACTACACTAATGGACATCATTTATTTCACCTGTGGGAAGATACAAGATATTAAAATTTTGTTATCTGGAATAAGCCCTGGTTTCATTGCTACAGTCCCATAATTACATGTTAGAAATAGAAAAGATACGTTTGAAAGGAACAGCAACTGACACCAATTCCAAAGAAAAAAAGAATAAAAATCCCATAATTTGGTAGGCAATGAGGAATTTAGTCTTAAAACATTTACTGTTTTTTTCCTACATTTTCCCAGGGAATTTTTTTATCTAAAGAAAGTGTATGGCCATCCTTGGAAATAGTTGGTTTCCATTTTTATTCTACATATTCCTATTGTAACTAATTAAAGTCTGTAAAAGATGTTATCTTCCTTTTACAGGTGAAAAATTAGGGTGCAGGGAAAGCAACTGATTGTCTCAAGTAACACAATCTGTTTCAAAATGGTGCTTAATTCTTCTCCACCAGGTCTAAAGTCTACATACTGAATTAACCATAAAATAACTCATTTATTTAAGCTAACTAAACTCATTTGTTAGGATGAATAATTTATCATTCTCTTGCTAAGTGGTGCCATTACATTAAAAAATAAAAGCTAACAGTTCTGGCATAAGATGCCGTGCTGAATAATTATGATTAATTTTATATTTGTACTGCTTTATCACTAGCATTTATGTGTATATTTATTATGTAGCATTTTTTAACACATCCCAGAATCTTTGGTATGAAGAGATTTTAGAAGGTTACACACTGTATCTCCTAGATCCAAAGCAGTGTAAATTACACTTGTTTTATGTCTAGATAAACACTTTTATCAGACTTCCAGGGTTGCAGATTTCACATTTCCAGTAACCTATCCTGTTGCTTTTCTACTTTTATGTTGCAAACATTTTCCTGGTATCTAACATCAACTTTCCTCACTGCTTTTTAAGATTCTTTTGTTTACTGCAGACATGAAAAATATTTAATTCTGTCTCTTACTTCAAGTATTCTTAGTGATTTTTATACCAGTAACTGCCATGCTCTCCTTCCAGATTCCTTTTCTTTAGGCTGAGGAACCCAAATTCTTTCAATCCTTGACACCTAACCGTTCCTGTTGATCTGCCTTGGACTTCCTGCTTTTGTCCCACATCCTTCTTAAATATAGTCCAGGAGAGACCTCAGAGGACATAGGTAAAGAGGGAGGACTTCATTCACTGACCAAAATTAAGTGTTCACCACAGGAAGCTATCTCTGTTCTGAATAGCTATAAAAGTTAGCCATCCAAGTTAGCTATCCTATTCCCTGTCCAATAGTTTTGTCACTTTGAAAGCTGTTCTGTAAATGCTAGTGCATGACAGAAAAATCTGGGGGAAATGGGGTTTTGTGATGAGAAAAACTGTCTTGTGTATAATTCACTTACAAGGCTGAGTGGGTCCTGCTCACATTTTTTATTGGCATTTAAGGCAGTGTTTGCACAAAAACATCTTTGTTTCCAGGGCCTCAAGCAATTTGAAATTAGCCTCTGTGACTGCTAGCTCTGGAAACTAACCAAGAAAATGGTTATTTTTAAAAATCTAATAATGAAATGGAACCTAGAGTGCCAGTAATATTTTATAAATGATACTATGTCCTGCAGCATTATTTATCTTCATGGCTACTATACATTGCTCCCAAGTTATCCCTCTCAGTGTTGCTAAGATAAATGCCTCAGCACAATAGTTTATTAGATATTCTATCTAGGTGTACATTATATAAAATAGAGATGCATTACCCAGGCATTACTGGTGGAAGACAACCTGTGTGTAGTTGCCCATTTTTTAAGAAAATGGCAAGAAGAAGTGGCACAGGATGTTTGGTACCAAATCTACAGGGCCAGGGCTGACGGCCTGAAACATCTCCTGTAACCTGACAATGGCCAAATGACCCAAGGTGGGACCCTGAGCTTCACTGGTTCCTTGAGATTTTCTTTGTTTCTGGTGTTGTGTCCTACTCTTCAGAATAGATGTTTTCCATATTAGATTCCTGATTAGAATTTTTTTCATTTTTAATAGAGAACAACGTCAAAGAAAACACCATGTATGTAGCAAGAGCTCTTTGATCCTCTATCACAAGCCCAAAGTGTTGGGAAAGGAGGTAATGAATGACAGGTCAGGTAGCTGCAGAGACCAGCTGGCCTTAGAAGTCAGTGTAGCCAAGTCCTTCAGTGATCTGTAGACCACACTGAGACAAAAGGTGGACCCAAGATTTGGAGAATGGTGAGCAGAAAGTGCAGCAACCAACTGTCTTTGGGGCAGGAGAGCTAAAGGTTTGTCAAGGTATAAGCATATATATGCATATCAAATGTTACTAACAAAGGTGAACAATGCTTTTAAATTCATAAGAGACCCCCCAGATCTCCATTCTTGTTTTAGAAAGTGGCTATTGTCTCAATGGACATTTTGTAGACTCTCTGATGAACCTATATGCACATGGGAGCTTAAGTGCTTGAAATAAAGACTTAATTGCCACTTAATTGGTTCATTTTCAGACAGCTGATTCTACAGTTTCTAAATTAAGAAAAAAAGCAAGTGCTTAATCTTTAACAATTTCTGCATATTTTAATTATTTGAGAAAAAAAATGCTGAAGTTGAAAACAGACTTTAGTGTGGAGGGTGAACTGAGACAGGATTTCTAATTATGTAGAATTATTGTTAACAATATTTTTTAAAGGAAAAGGTACCTCAGTACTTCCATGATAAACTCAATATAGCTCTGAGGATTTTATTTTCTATTAGCTAAAATAGTAAGTTAGAATATCTATTAACACACATCTGATAAAAGAAAATTTCTTTAGGGAAAAAAGAAGTGGTTTGGATCTAATATTCTTAGTCATGTTCAGATCACTCTGGTTTGTGTAGCCAGGATGCTGCTTTTTATGGCCAAGAGATATTTGCATCCAAGATTATTACAACCAAACTTGGTTCATGCAAACCTTCTTACCAGCAGTACTTCTTTTAACATGGACAGTTATTCTTGTCCTCATTTGGAATCTGCATGAAGTTTGCCTTTTGGATTAGTACATTCAGTTCAACATAACTTTCCACAAAACAGGAACACACCTATATTTAACATGATATTTAGCCATACAGCAACCTGTTTTTCTTAAAATTACAGCACTATAACATCTGTTAACAACTAAGCAGAAAATCTGGAAAAGAAAGCTCACATCAACTGTAGTCAGCAAAATGATGAAAATCAAGAAGACTATTTAAAAATTGCAAAATTTTGTTGTCAAAAATCTGCATATTTTATTTGAATACTGGGAATGGGAGCGCAAAGAAGTTGGCATTTCTGTGAAAAATGCCTTCCCTCCAAGAGATTAAGAATATTTTTTTAAATATGTTGTTGAGTTGTTATTGTTATTGTTGTTGTTTTTTCCCCGGGATCTCAAAATACCTCACATAAACTAGCTGAGTGCTTTCACAACTGAGTGCTTACAAAGTGCAACATTCTTTTTCTTCCCAAATATGATTAAATAAATTTATTTGCATCCAAGATGATTAATAGGTGAATCTTACACCAAAGGAAAATGAAAGCAGAGTCCTGAACCATGTCATATCTGTCAGATGAAAATGTTGCCAAGCATTTATGTTTGATGTTCTTTCTCCTCTGTAGTTAGTACACCAAACCACTATGGCTTTTGAGGAAGAATCATTCCAAAGAAAGTAATCATTTCAGTAAAGGTGATAGGTTAAAACAAACCTCTCCATCACAGAAATCTATTTGCCTTTCCTGATATCTTATTTGAAACTTTTGCCAGCACATTCCAGATTAAGAAAAGAGGATTTTTTGCTGGGTCAAAGCCCCAGAGATTATTGTGCCAGAAAAGATATCACTATTTTGCTCTCTTTCATTTCCTATTCCTTGCTATTTTTGATGGAACCTTCTAAATTAGTAAATATCTCACTTTAGGGAGCAAGCTATATGACCTGAAATGTATTAGTCTTTTCCAAAGTGAAAATGCTGAAGTACAGAAGGAGACATTTTATTTCAGTGCACTATCTCAGCTCTTATCAAAAGGTAAAACCTGCATGAAAGGTTGATATTTACAATTTATTGCCCATTTTACCAGTGACCACTTTGATGCTGTGCTATAGGTCTCCAGCAGCAGGACTGAACAGCCTGAAGAGTCAAACAGCTCTAACGGAGTGATTGCAGAACACATCAGGATCAAAACAGTTCATATGAAGTGGGAGAGAAGAAGCAATTTATACTTCTTCCGTTCAACTTCTTTACAGTACTTGAAACACTTTCTGTTTTGAGCATCTTACTGAGCTCTTCAGCTTAGCTGCTGCCAAGGGTCCAGGTAAAGAAGCTAGACATCCCCCAGACACATATGTCCATTGCAGGCAATGCGTGATTAGATCTCGTATAATTGGAAATTTTTCCAATTTATTGTCTCTGCATGAATCCAATGGGTACACAGGCCTCTTTCAAAGCAAAGCAAAGCTGTGTGGTGGGAACAATGTCAATGAAGATGTTAACTGCCTTTTTAAAATGTAGTTGCTGGCTTTTTTGAATTTACTCAATGAATTCACCGTTAAAAGGGAAGAGAAGGGAAGAAATCTTCCTGATCACAGATTCTTAGCAAGGATTGACTCCTAAGAAGAATTTTATACTTTCTTGAAACATTTTAAATACTGTGGATCTGACATGTTTGTCATCCTAACATGATGGTGATTTCCTCCTTAAAAAATGGGAAAAACATATTGATTTTATCCAAATTAGATCTGCTTAATAATCTTTGCAGTTTTACTGCCATGTATACCCCTGATAATCCAACTTGGGAGCAGCTGCAATGATCTGTTGCAATAAAATTGACTAAAATGTTTTCCTTCAGCGCCAATTAAAAACACACAATAAAAGCAACCAAAATAAAAAATATTCTTCAAGCATAGAACATCTCTCATTTTAGAAGATTTTTTTTGCAACTTTTTCTTGCTTATCTTGAGTACAGATTTTTTGATTACAACCTTACTGACCCAAAGATCAGTATAGGAAATAATCTGCCTCAGAAGAGCGAATACTTGCATCTTGCTAACAACTGGGTTTTAAAGTATCTTATTATAAAGCAGGTTCATAACTGGCTTATGTAAAGAAAATCTGTTTCTGGTCTCCTTCCTTAGCAGAGATGTTAATATAGACATATTGTCAGGATAGATGACTTCCCTTGATGTTCAGGGCAATGAGAAGATTGGCAAATATGAAAATATATCAACTTAGATAATAGTTCTATTTTTACCATTATTTAAGTTATGCTTCCAGAAAACAATTCTCAGTTTAACCTAGATAGGTAAAACTGAAAAAAGTGTAAAAATTAAATTTGTTTTAAACTCTTTTCTATTATTTCCCTTTAAACTATTTTATAGTTTGTCTATTTGTTTGTACCTTGTCTATTTTTTTCCTATTTTTCTTAATAGTAAACATAGTGGAATATACAGAATTTATTAAAAATCCTGTAATATCACCTTAAACTTGTACAGTCACCCCTTGTAGATATGATTAAATACCAGAATCAAAAGTGTCAAACATTTAATAGTACATTTGCATGCTCTCTGTTTCTACAAGTGTATATTATATATATGATAAATGAGCACTAGCATTTTGTGCAGAGTGGAGGCTGCACAGAGGCTGGGAGCCCTGGGTGCAGATCAGTCCCTTTTGTGCTTACCTATGTCATGTGTGTGGAAACATAATTACTGGGAAAAGGCAGTCCAGGGAGTGGCAATGTAATGAGCAGAGGAGTGCACATTATGAATTGTTCTGCTGTATACAGTTCTTTACTAAAAAAAAAAAAAAAAAAGGCAAAACAAAAAAGTAGATGTTCGGAATAGACATTGCTCATGAATCTTTGTAGTTTTGATGTGTTCAAAACCAACAAAACAAAAAAGAATGATGCTATGCCTTTTTAAAAATGGGATTTACTTGGCAGGGAGAAAGATGGAAAGAACAAAAAGGAGACAAGAGATTGTTTGCTGGTTACTTGAAGCAATGAAGTATGAGAGTAAATCAATTGTTTTGTGTGATCTGGAAATGACCCAGAAATATTTTATTCTGGAAGGACAAGAATTAATTAAATCATTACATCAAAATCGAGAGCATTTATCTGAGATTATCAGTGTTTTGAAGAATTGTCACATGAAAATGCAATTTTACCATGGCAGCCTGTGCCTGAGGTTAGGGGTTATAAATGAATGATTTGTTTAAGTCAACATAATGTTATATGAATGCCTTCATTTAAATATAATTATGGACAATCTGAAGAATATTTTTTATTGATGCAATATAGTACAAGAATAAAATATTTTCAAAAATCCAAACTTTACTCGAACTTTTAATCAGAGATTTTGAAAGATCGTGAGATTTTTTTGTCCTTTTGTCTCCTTGTCCTGGAAGGATAAGAATGTCCATTCATTCTGTAGATCAAACTGGTTTATGAAACAGTTTAACAACAGCAATGGGGTCCAAACATCTCCTAATCAGTGGAAAGATAACCTTAGTTTAGCATTTGGTGTTGAGTGCACTCTGGATTATGGGAACACAAAAATGGCAAAAGCTGTGTGGAATATAGTGATACTGTGTTATAACTGACATTTCAAAGGACTGGTGTTTGGTAGATTGGTGCCACAATTTTTTTCTGGGATCAGAGCAAAACCTGTTTTTCTGCAATTTCAAAAATCTTGGAGTCCAGGAGAAAATACAATGCAGGTGAGAAATAGGGATGCAGATAAGAAAATGCATACAATGCATTGTTCCAAGGCCCCATTGTTCCAGGGACCAGCTGTGCCTGGTCTTATTTACTGGAGCCTCTCTGGGGACTGGTGATGGCAAATGCCAACCACCAAATGCTCTGAGGCTGAGCTTGCCTTCTCTTGCCCACTCGGTGCCACACACTGGTGGGAAGGGAAGGGCATGCTTTCCTTAGCCAGGGAACTTGCCCTCTCAGCCTGGAGGACAGAAGGGAGAATGTGCAGCAGCTCTCCAGTACCCAAAGGGGCCTACGACAATCAAGAGGATTTTTTACAAGGGCATGTCTTAACAGGGCAAGGGAGAAAGCCTTCAAACTGAAAGACAGCAAGCTTAGATGAAATATTAGGAAGAAATTCTTTACTGTGAAGGTGGTAAGGTACTGCAACATGTTGCCCAGAGAAGTTGTGGGTGCCTCGTCCCTGGAAGAGTTTAAGGCCAAATTGGAAGGGTCTTTGAGCAACCTGTTCTAACGTAAACTTTCAAGGAGTTTGGAACTAGATGATTTTGGGGTCTTTTAATCCCAAATGTTCTATGATGATATGATTGTATTTGATAAGTAAACACTGGTAAATGAGTATCTGGGCAAGTTCAAACCTCTGCATCAAAAAATAAAAATATATCAACAGGTATTTTGCTAGGGATCATGTGTTTTAAATTTCTGGTTTGGGATTTTCTTCTCACCTTGCAACCTGTCCTCCAAGAGCTTTATCTCCTCTCTCGCCACATCTAGAAATAGAAGTCCTATCCCAGCTTTCCCTACCTACAGCTATATTTAGGCAAGAAATAAAGCATTTATCACATGCAATGAGAATCACTTTTGATAAATAAATACTATCCTGCCACTTAAGGCTGCTTTGTGACTTTATCTCCAAGAGTTTGTAAGATTTGTTCTGAGTGGAGCAGAAGAAGCTTTTCCTTCCTCCATGCCTGCCCAAAGGAGAACATGTTTTCACTTTCTATTACCACCTTCCACACAACTGAAGAGCATTTTCTCTCTTTTTTCCTTTTTAAACATAACAACCAAAGATGGTTCATCTGTGAGAATACTTTTCCTGTCAGCTTTCACCTCCATTTTTCCTTCAGCTTGCTTGTTCCTGTGATTTTATATTTTGGGACCCACTGAGTATATGGCACATTTACCTTATATGTTTGTTTCATTTTCTGATGGAGGCACTGAAAAGGCAGAGAGCAGAATTCACTTTACTTACAAACCAAGGATAAAAGCAACCTACCCTTGTGATTTTCCTGCTGAATGGGATTCAGAAAGTTGAAATACTACTTACTAAGCACAGGAAATATTATTTTGCCAACAAGCTTGTCTAAATTAACTGCAGAAAAAAAGTATAAAATAAAGCTTAAAATATTTGTTTTGCCTTTAGAGAGGAGGTGAAAGCTGCATAATTTTTCTTTATTACTATTTGCTCCCCCAGAGGTAAAGTTTTTCTCAGTATTTGCAGTCTAAACTCCTGTTTCCAGAGGTTAACAATGCAGCTGTAAGGCTTCAGTCTCAGTTTAACATTTGGCACTGTTTCTGCCTTGAAATAGTACCTCTGGTACATATACATAATGCCTTCTCCCAAAGGGTGTCGTAGCACTGTAACACATTGAACTGAATAGCTTATTTCATCCATCATCAAAATGCAACTGCTTTTGAGGTGCAATACAGCTTCAGAATCCAGAGTTCTGTACAGCAGTTTAGGTAAGGGAGCAATGATAATACCTGAAAAATTTAGAACATTTTGGCTTTGCTAGTATTTTAAGTGAGTAACAAACTCCTTTCTCCAGGCATGGTTTTGTAGTCATAGATATAGTACAGTAATGATAAGATTTGAGATCACATTAAAAGGGCAAAGACATTTTCATACATTTTGAAATCTTCCAAATCATTCATGCTTGCAAAACCTTTTCTAGTACCTTTCTATTCAATTAGATTACAGTCTTAGTTATCTAATGTTGCTAAAGCACAGTGGAACATTCTTTAAAGCACAATAAAATTTAAGTCTCAGATTAAGCTAATACAAATGTAACATAGCTATAATTAGCTCAGTACTTCCTACTAAAGAATCAATATTTTGGCACTGACATGTGAAAAAAGCAGCTTATTTGTCATTTTCCTACTTCTGCAGGATGAAGTTATAGTGTAATTATCAAGAATCTGTCAAGACAGACAGCAATGAACAGTTTTCACTTTTTCCAGAGAAATGGCATGCACCAGAAACAGAGCCCAAGGGGCAGTTTAAACACTGACATCCTGTTGTGGGGAGGGAAGGGGAGAATTTGGGTTTGTGGATGTACCTTGTCTAAAGACTGGAGTTTGCTCCTGGCTTGTTCTGCAGCCATGTTATCAATACAGCCCTGAGGATCTTGTGTGCTGAACTTCCAGATCTCAGTGAAACCTTAGCAAGACCAAAGTACCAAATAATTGCATCTAAGGTAGTTCTGAGGGAAAATAAGGAAATATTTAATCTAAGGAGGAAAGCCCCTGTAACTCTCACAGCTCTGCAGCACCCTTATAGGTGAACAATTTTTCTCTAGCTGCCTAAACGCAGCTTAAATCTTGCTTTATTCCTGTAAATCAAAAGAGATTTAATATGGAGGCATAGCATGTCAAAAAAATGTTAAGAGTCATGGCAAATGAACTTTGAATTGAAGCAGCATCTCAGCACCAAACATGTTAATTTGCCTGCTACTACTAATCAATTCATGAAGGTTGTGTCAGCAGGCTCCCAGTGCAAGCAGAATGATTTTGATTTTGGCCAAGGCATACTATTTACAGGTACTCAGAGACTGTGTTTCTGACCTTGTTTTTAGTGGAATAAATTAAAAAAAATTAAATAAAAACTATTTCCTTGAAATGAAAATTAAGGCAATAACAGTATTAAAACACCTGGAGTATTTTTCTGCTGCTTAGGCTAGTTTATGGATACCCTCAATCCAAAATAAAGCTTGTGCCTTGTTAGTATTCTTTGAGAGAACATCGAGGGAACTAACATAGATCTATCCACCTAAAAATGCCTTTGTGACAGTCAATTCAAAGGATTGCAAAGGAATTTGCACACTTTGTAGCCCTGAAGCTGCTGATTCTGAGTGACAGGTAAATCAGATTTGACTTTTCTCTTGCAGCTTAATTTCACTTAGCTGGGGAAAAAAATGTAAAAGGGCTACAGATCAAAGAGAGCTCCAGCTGAGAAAGAGAAAAAGATGACCTAAATTTTCAAAGTGACTGATGATTTTTGGTATTTCCATTTTGGGTCTTCTGATTTGAAACACCTTAAAGGATCTTGATAATCATAGTGCAGTTGCTCAGCATATTGTTTGAATCCCCACAGAGTCTTATAAACATCTCTAAATCCATGTTCAAGCAGGCAGGATCTAACCAGAGATAATTTTGGTAGAATTTGGAATATTGCATATTCCCAGATTTTAGGAAGAGATTGGTAGGAACTGAGGTTTTAAGAGACCTTGCAATAAAAGTATTTTTCCTTATGTGTGTGTGTGGTTGTTTGGTTGTTTTTGTTTTTGGTTTTTTTTTTTCCCTGTGTGGTTTTTGGTTTTTTTGGTTTGGTTTGGTTTTGTTTTATGGGTTTTTTAATCTGAAATCCATTTCAAAGCTCTCTAAACCACTATGCTTGAAGTTCCTTGGTCTCTAAGAGCATTTAGTGTGGTTTGATTACCTAAATTCTCCCAGCATGGTATGGGCATTATCTTCTCCAGTGACAACACTGAGCTGTTTCTGCCTGGTGGCTTTTTGTTTTATATAGGTATACTCTCAACATTCAGGTATGTACATATAAATTATACCTTGCCTGTTCCATCCCATGCTGTAGGGGTGGAACAGAGGTCCTGCCCATGTCCCCCTGAAGCCATTCAGTTAGTTCCTTCATGCCAATAGCATACCCTGTTTTCCCTTGATGCTGCCTTCTCTCCTGGGATTTCTGCCAAGCCAGGGCATGCCTCCAATGATTTCTCTTCCCTGGCAGCTGAGATGATGTCCCAGCAGCTTTGCCCTCAAGACATGGATGGCCAGAAGGGCTTTGGCTCCAGCTCAGCATATGGAGCCTTGTTTCTCTACCCTTTCTGCTCAGGCTAGGACCAATAAGTCCCTGCACTTCTATAGAGAAGAACAGCTCTTCTTGTCTTCCATGCTGTGGTTGTGATTTTGCCCCATGACCCCACACTGCTTCCTCCCAGCAAACATCAGCCCACACTCAACACTTTGCCCGTCAGCAGGACTCAGGAGCATCATCCATCTGTTTGTTACTGAGATCCCTGCACCCTTTTTGAGCTTTAGGTACCCCACATACTGCACATGACGAGGTGAGAGAGGTTGGGAAGATACAACCATTCTCTACTGCCCTTTTTCATATTAAAAAAGTACCTCTCTGCTAAGCTGGCACACTGGACTCCAGTCCCAGGGAAATCAGAAGAGCTGTGCAGCACAACAAAGAAAACCTGGCTGCATTTTTTCCTCGCAGGTTAACTCTTGCAAGGACAAAAATGAAAAAAAAACCCCAAAAACTAATTATATATATTTGAGATATGGTGTCTGATAGAAAACTGTTCATGTGTCAAATTTTCCAATTTTCTTTGCCCCCTCAAAAAATGATCTGATTTTTCAGAAAAATCCAAACAACTACAAGACTTGTCCTAGTGATTTTTGAAATTTTCTCTTCAAAGAGATCTTTAAAGTCTAGTGGCTTGGGAGTGCATATTGTGGGTTTGCTTCATAGCTACAAACTCTGGAAGCATTGCGATTCTTGTCAACCCTATGGTGATCCTGCCGGAAAACCTGGAGGGCTTCAGTCCTTACTTGCTTATGCATCAGTGAAATGCTTGATGACTGAGATCTTGCTACTGGTTTGATGAACTGTAATTTTTAATTAAGGAACTCATTCAGCAAGAAATATGCAAATAATTCTGATGCTAAAGCAGCAAGTGATTTGATAAAATTGTGATTGGATGAAGGCTATGGAGCTCTCTCCATTTCCCACGTGCCTTGCTTGACACCTAAATCAAGGCTTTATTTCTTTCATTGGAGCTTTATTTTTTTCCAGATTACATTAAGCAGAGTGTTTTGTTGCTTAAATCGAGATAGAAATCCCTTTCATGGATTACAGAGTGTATGAAAACTAAGATTATTTTATTGCTGGATCAGGGGCATCCACTAATTCTGCCCTTAATATGCCCTTTTATTATGAAAAATTACAGATGTCTCTGGAAACTGTATGATTCCACACAGGATATAGTGACAGGGCTTAATGAGGTGCTTTATGGACACAATTCAAAATTAACTTTGAATTTCCTGGCTTTTGTTGATTTTTGTTGCAACCTTAACATTTTTCAAACATAGAATCATTACATTAAAAAAATAAATCTGTATTTTAACCAAGATTTATTATACCCTAGTGAGATAAACCTTGTTTTCAGTTTTCAGTAATTACATGATTCATTTCCAAGCAGCTGAGCAGTAAAAATAAAAAAAGAGATAGATCTGAATGAAAAATAATACTTCCAAAAAAAAAAAACAACCCAAACAGATTTTTACAGGATTTTAACATAAATTTCAATGAACCCCAAGAATGAATATATCAAACGTCTCATTCTGACAGGTTTGTAATATACTTTGCTTATTCCTAAGTGCAAATTAACATGAAAGCATTGATCTGAACTACTATTTTTGAAGCTTTCTGGAAGACCAAGGATCTGACATCCCCTCATATGCTTGGCTGCTGGACAGACTTAGAATCATTGACACTAAGTGATCAGCTACCATGAACTCCTTAGAGGGGATTGCTGTTATATAACTTATAACTTATTTAGCCTTTAAAGACTCTGGTCTTTGTGCAAAGCTACTGACAGCAAATGTTTGGCAAGCAACTGGTGGCACATGGCTTGTAGGGCTTTCTAACAGAGATGGATAGATGATAGATAGATAGATAGATAGATAGATAGATAGATAGATAGATAGATAGATAGATAGATAGATAATTTTTCCCCCTGAAGAGAGAAGGACAATGAGAAAGGAGGACAACATTCCACACAAGGGCACTAACTGGTATCTGGTTGCTCTTCAATACATCTAGATGAAGTTGGTATAAATGCAGAAAGCCATTCCATTCAGTAGGGGTGGCAGAGCCCCAGTTTGCAGCTGGTGGTGTCTCTGCACCATTTGGATAGCAAATGTTTTTTGCTTCCTTAAATTTCCATTTCTACATTTCATCCTCAGGAATAAATCTGGCAAACAGTCATTTTTATCCACCTGGAAAGAGACTGTGGTTTATCCCTTTATTGATCAATGGCTTTAAGGCTTTCCCCCCTCCTCTCCTGTTGGTGAGGCTCAATGTCTCCCCTGAACACCATCGATTCAGCCTTCCTATTTTGAAATACTTACTCCATGTTCATTGATTGCCATACCATACTTCTGCATGTTTTCTTGCCCTGCTTACTGACTTTATTGCTCCTCTCAGTACACATGCCAAGACACAGAGGATTAAGACCAGCATTTTGCTTTGCCATTGCTTTCTTCAGCCCAAAAGCTGATGTCGTTTTGCATATCAATTGCAGGAGGCTTTTCCCACACATTTAGTTTATTTCTCCTTTTGGGGAAAGAACTTCTCTTAGAGGCTTCTTTGGACTGTTCTTGTCCAGCAATTATTATTTTACATCTGAATATGTCATGCTGTCTGAACCTGCACCTTTTGGGATCATGACCTCAAATTTGTTTACTTTTCTAGTCTGTTGCCCATGAGATCACCTTTTCAGACTGTCATACCTCTTGCCTTTTTACTGGTACCTATTCCTAGCATGACAGAATTCTCTGGGGTTAGATCATCTTCCAGAGTAAGGCTCTGAACTTAGTGAATTCCCTCATCAGTTTTATTATGATTCAAAGAATGCTATAGGTCTCACTATCCTGTCAGCCACAGCAGATAGTAAAATGACAATAAAATGGATTGAGGCACACTGAGGACAAAAAATACTGACCCAGACATTTCTCTATATGTTAGTAACTTGCCCAGTGATTTTTCATGTACAAGAGATGAGATCATGTATCCACACATGATATAGGACACCTCAGAGGTAAGATATCTACTTGCCCAGACTGAGTAAATTGCAAGAGATTCTACTTAAACTTCTCTGCAGAATAAAAGTGAGTCAGCCCCCTTAAGTGTATGATCTTATTATCAAAGAAAGAGAAGACATAACAGACTTCAAATGTAGTGGGTGATCAGACCACCTAAGGAAACCTCCTACTTTTGTCCTTGAAAGCCTACCCCTCCATTGGCTTTGAAGACAGTTAGAAAAGATGAGCCTTGGTAAACCAAAATTAGCTTCCTTGAAAATCTCTGGGGTCTATTCAGCATTTCCAGCAGAAGGATAAAGTTTTAGCAAACTCTAAAGATTTACATTCTTTATATATAGGTTGCAATTACCTATTGGAAAAAAATATTTATTAAGAAATCATGGTAGAGTTTTAATGAACTCAAAAATCCATTCATGTGTTTTCAAAGAAATTTTCTTTGGATAATTACATACTTTATTAAATCAGTCTGAGAGTCAGGCAAATTACTGGCAAACCAATGCATGAGAGATGACTAATTCTCATATAACAGTGTCACCTAGACACTACTATGAATAATGCATTACAAGCATAAAATATAAAGCACCTGAATTAAACCCCATGTCTGAGAGTATCTGAAGGCAAAGAGGGGTGAATGAGGAAGGGAAATGAATATGAATAACCACTGAGACTTCTCAATCAACAGAGAGATTTAATCTGTTTGTCTACTTTGTGGAACTTTTTAGACTGCATGCTCTGAATGAATGAAGGAAACCAGGTAGAGTAAAAGCAAATAAAGGATAAAAAAAAAGGCAAGCAAATCAGCAGAAGCAAGAAGAGATGTATTAAATTTTTTATTCTCTTTTGAGGGTAAATGACAACTGACAACTTTCTCTGTAGAGCATGGTGACAGATGAATATACTTCTTTTATTTTCACTGTACAAAGGTCATTTTCACTTGAAAACCAGAAACAGAATGGGCCCTAGTAGCAACTTGATCATCCACCAGCAAAGCACAAATAATTTTCTCAGAAAGTGTTACAAAGTCAGACACCAGCAACAAGAATCGTGCTAAAAGGGTTGTCTTTGTTTCTTCTCTCTTCTTCCCCACCTCCCTTCCAGACATGCAGTTCTGCTGCTTATTTTGTACCAACCTTAACTTGTGCCAGATCCCTCTGTGAGACACTTTCACATGCTAAAGCTGCAGAAAAAAACCCCTAGAAAGCTGTATGATTTTTTTTTCCTATTAACGAATTAAAGTGATCTGCAAAGGACCTGACAGATGCCAGAGTGGGTCAAAGAAAGGGGGTAAGGCTGCAGAGCTGAGGAGAGGGGAGAAGGGGATGGGATAGATTACTGTTTGCATAGGCAAGGGAGAATGGAATTGTGAAATACAAGACCTAGAAAATGTCCCACCTCAGCACAGGACTGAGGTGTTACCAGACCATGCCACCCTTTGGGAAAGTAAATTCTTGTATCCAAAGCAATCTGCACATTCTCAGCAAAAAGACTGACTGGGGTAGAAAGTTGCTGCTTATCTTTGTCAGGAAGAATAAGGAACAGAGAAGAAATCACTCTCGTTTTGCTCAAACTGAGCTATACAGGCAAATACCTAACATGGATGCATTTCTTTTTGGTTATTTTCTGGACACACTCTGGTGTCTGCTGACTAGACAGAGCAAAACCCATGTAACACCTCTGACACGGTGGGTGTTTGGGCCTCTGTTTGTACTTTTGCATAATTTATCCATAAGGGAAATTCATTGCCAGGTGAATGAATCATAAACCTTATCTGTATTCTTGAACTCCTTTACCTTCCACAGCACATTGGTTACACAGGGACTGCCTTTGGGAATGCTCTCCTGCTTATGAGAGTTTCTCTGATATGCCCAGGAATAATCTGGGAGTGTGTGCTAGCTGACATAAGTGAAAGGCATGCCAAGGACTATTCTCAAACCAATAAGAAACCTGGCCCTGGTCTGTTTTATATGTTACAATTCTATATTTCTTTGCTTAAATTTTCGCCTCAGGTACTTACACAATAATTATTCTTCAGTTGTAATTGCTGTCATTCCTCAATAAAAGAGTAGAAAAGTAATGGAAATATTTTGGCATATTCTTTGAAGGTTTTGTGATAGAAACAGAAAAATTTACTTTGAAACAGCTCTGTGGCGGTCATGTGGGCTGATCTGATTAAAGTAGAAAGATATCCACACCTTCAGGCTGCAAAGCTGCTTTTTAGTCTTTTTCACCCCGAATTGCATAACCACAAGGATCACAGAGTCACAGGATAACTGAGGATGGAAGGGCTCTCTGGAGTTCATCTGGTCCAACTCCCCACTCAAGCAGGGCCACCTAAAACAGTTGCTGGCACTGTATGTAAAATGGTTTTTGTGTCTCTCCAAGGATGAAGATTCCACAACCACAGGAAAAGCTGTGTCAGTGCTTGGCAACGCTCACAGTTAAAAAGTGTTTCCTGATGTTCAGAGGGAACCTCCTGTGCTTCAGTGTGTTCCTATTCTCTCATAAAAATTCTAATAAAGTCTAAAACCAGTCTCCTTGAAAGAAATAATACAGACTGTTGGAATAGCTAGTGGGTTAAAACATGAATAACAGGTTGGTCTAGATAATGTCTGGAAGTTCTTTCCAAACTCAATTATTTTATTATCCTATGATTTAAGCTAATATATGTGATTTGGCTAATGCGATAAAAAAGTTCTGGGATCATTTCTTAAGCAGTCACAAACCAGAAACTGTGATTCATAGCTATGAGAAATGTAATTGAAGGCATTATAAGCATGAAATTATTGTTTTCACTGATTTCTCAAAAGATGGTGTCTCTGTTAATGTAAACACTTGGTTTGTCCAAAAAGCTGCATTTAACTTAAAGTTCACATAGCTTGCAGAATAAAAGTAAAATTTGTTTAATTATTATTAAAATAGTCTGCATTAAGCAGAGCTGTTACATAGACAAAAAGGGTCAAAGGGTCTAGAATTACTATGCAAAAAATAAGACTGTTTCAAGAGAAAAAAATTATTTTAAATGCTTCTCTTTACTGGCAGTTCTGTTCTTTCCTGTTTCTACTTCTAATAATACCATTTAATTCAGGAAAATAAATTTCTCCTTGACCTTTTATTTCCAGCTATACAGAACAATTGATCCCAATTATGCCACTACTGTATCTGGTCTCAAGAAGTGGTAACACTGAAACCATGTCATCAATGCATTACTTAATTTTTCATCCTACCTGATACATCAGCTTTTTGGTAATCCTTTTGTTGTGTTGGTCTGTGATTGAACAAAATATTTGAATTACATTAGATCTCCCAGGCATACCCGGTTTAACTTCTTTGCAGTGATCCACAATTTCTAGCCTAGCAGAAGAGGCTGTTTCACTTGACAAGCCTTTCTTTATACAGGTCAAACCCATTATTTACCTTCAGAGGAATAACCAAACCAAGGAAACAGAGAGCTAAAGCAAATGAGCAGATCTAATTGACTTAATCAAAGACTGGGTTTGGTTTGCTTGGTTCTCTTGTAGAAGGCCCCCAGCTGCTAAGCCATGCACGTGTAAGTAAAGCTGCCAGTTAGGAAGACACAGTAACCAAGCACACAGAATAGCAGATATTCCAGAGGGATGGAATATTTGATGACTGTACAGGATGAAGGTGAGAGTGATGAGATGGAATGAGGAAGATGAGATTACTTTACAAGTCCAAGTGCAAGGTGCTGCACCTGATTTGGAGCAATTAGACTGGCAAAATTCTCTGAGAGCAGCCCTATGCAGAAGTATTTGGGAGTTCTGCTGGATGAAAAGCTGGACATGAGTCAATAGTGTGTTTGCAGCCCAAAAGGCCCAACCATATCCTGGGCTGCTCCAAAAGAAGTGCTGTGATTTTACCCCTCTACTCTACCCCATGAGACTCCACTTGGAGATCTGCATCCAGCTTTGGGGTCCTTAGGACAAGACAGACACAGAGCTGTTAGAGCAGTTCTGAAGAGGGCCACAAAGACAATCAGAGGAATGGAGCACCATTCCTCCCCATTTGGCCACAAAGACAATCAGAGGAATGGAGCACCTCTCCTGTCACCATAGGCTGAGAGAGCTGAGAGGTTGTTCAGCCTGGAGAAGAGAAAGCTCTGGGGAGACAACATTGAGGCCTTCCAGTTTTTAAAGGGGGCTTATGAGAAACAGGGCTTTTATGAAAAAGGCTTTTTATGTGGGCAGATAGTGATAGGACAAGGAGGAATAGTTTTAAACTAAAATGTAAATGTAAATCTTTATAAAAGAGAAGGTTTGATAAGATTTTGGGAAGAAATTCTTTACATAGAAGGTAGTGAGGCACTGGCACATGTTGCCCAGGGAAATTGTGGATGCCCCATCCCTGGAAAGGAAGGCCAGGCTGGAGGAGGCTTTGAGCAATCTGTTCATTGGAAGATGTCCCTGACCACAGCAGGGGAATTGATCTCTTCTAACCTGATTAGTTATATGATTCTATAAGTGTTATTTTATGACCTACAAATGTATAACTGGGGAAGTCAGTCCAATTGAGATTGTTACATTTGAAAAATCCTGCTCTCTAGATCTCATTCCATGAGTGTAGCTAACACATATTTGTGTCCATGTATGCATGCACGTATGAAAAGTATGGGGAAAAGAGCAGCTCTTTACTGTGCTCATGGAAAAATGCTAAACTCATCAGATTTTAATTTCCATTATTTTGGGGTCATTTTATTTCTGTCTCTGAGCATCTACAGAAATTTTTTTACACTGTGGAAAGCGTGAGTAGAATCTGTCTAACAAAAGTGACAAAAATGAATTATGTTGTTAATCTGTAAATGCCTGAGGGCAGTTTGGGCTTTCTGTACATATTCTGCCTTATCACTTCTCTTCAGAGAGAGAAACAACAGAAGTCTATAACTTACATCTGCTTTCTTTTGTCCATAAATGATTATATACATTTTTTACACAGCAGTTCTTGTACATAAATGGCCTGAATGAAATGAGCAGACAGACCATTTGCAGTGAGTGAAACTTGTTTCTTTAAGTATTATATGTTTTCTAATAAAGCTTCTAATCTTCAGTCAATAAAAAGAGAGAAAATTGCAGTTCCTGACAAAAATGTGAATTATATTCACATTCACAAAAATGAGGAACTACAGTAAAAGCTCCTTGATATGCTAAGCCACATTTAGATAATTCTTCTGTGATACTATCATTATTTGAAAAGGTAACTCAATACTGCGTCAAACCCCTTGAATTGTAAATACTCTGCCAGAATTAATCCTCAAAGTTAACGCCCACCTCAGACCCACCAGTATTGAGTGGCATAAGATTTTACCTCAGTTTCTGTATTTTGCAGAGGAAGATATGGAAAGCATTAAGAGATTCTCATTCTCATTTTGTGAATAGAAGGAAAAAATAAGAGCAAAAATAAACCCCTATGTGAAATATATGACTTAGGGCATAATACTAATTGTAACATTTTTAACAACTGAACCAGGATAAGGAAAAAAGTGCGGCAATTTTTGACCTTATCGACTCTAGAAATTCAACAATAACCAACTTCTTATTAATATGAAAGGAGCAGTGGTAATGTTGGTGAAAAGTGATGTGTTGATGATTCATCCCTCTACAAAACACAGAGTAAGGGATGAGAGGGTTAATGAATGAAAAAAAAGATGCTGATAAAGACATCGTTGAAAAGAAAAAATAATGTGACACAGAAACAAAAAACCCAATATCACAAAAATTACCTAAAATGATGATCAGAGCTGACTGATTTTGAGTTAGGCTTGTAATGAAACTTGTTTCTGGAGCTCAGCCAGCCCAGTATAATATAGGGACACAAAATACTGGGATGCCAACCCATACTTCAGTTTGATTGTTGACCAATATCTCTCTCCTCACCAAAACCAATGATATGGAGAATAGGAACAACATATAGATAACAAACATCTTGTTGTCAGGAACTGAGGAAGATGAGGCTTTTAGTACAGGCACACAAAATGAATCAATCATGAGAATGCATTTGTTTCTCAGTAAATCTATCTTAAAGAAAAAGACTGCTTGGTTCACACCCACCTTTATCTCCTTAAAACTTCCACCAAAGGAGGATGAAAGTCTGTCTTCCTTAGATCAGACTTGTTACACAGCAGGTATAATAAAGCTGTGAACTGCTCCTTTCATTAAAAACCTGTAAGATTAAAGAGTGTAAATTTTGAAGTTAAAAAAATATTCAATGGCAAGCCACATTCTGAAAATGTGATCAGACTTTGCAATCACTATTATCTCACACTCATAGATTTTATAGATTTACTTGTGAAATTAGATACTCTGGTATCTCTGGGTGACCGAGGAGGGGAGGGGAGGGGAGGGGAGGGGAGGGGAGAGGAGAGGAGAGGAGAGGAGAGGAGAGGAGAGGAGAGGAGAGGAGAGGAGAGGAGAGGAGAGGAGAGGAGAGGAGAGGAGAGGAGAGGAGAGGAGAGGAGAGGAGGACATTAACATTAAATTTGAGAAATTTGGTTTCTTTTCCTGAAATTTTGATTTTTATCAACATTTTTCCACTATACTCTATCTAGCCAGATCTATAGACCACCAAAAAAGGTATAATGCAGCTCAACTCTTGCAATTCATAAATGAAATATAAATGGTTTAAAGATGTGACTCTGGCAAGCAAAAGCTCATCTGCTGTCAATTTTGAAAAGGTATTTTTCCCTTCCAATAATGTAACTGCTTCTGATCAAAACTGGCAGATATCTCCCAGAAAGTGCAGCAATTTGTTCCTATTTGTTTCAATTTTTTGTAGTTTTTACAATATGGATGAGCATAATGATAAGGCAAACTTGTTTAGTAGTAGGGATTTATAAAAAAATACATTAATTAAGACTAGGATCTGAATCAAAAACCCTGGCTCCAAATGCCTTCTACCTTGTAAAAGGAACTTCACAGTCTAAATCGTAAACCTCATGCTTGTCACTAATTTTATTGCACTAAAACAAAATTATCAGTGATATTTCATTTCTTTTTAAGCAGTTCATTAGTTTGATATAGTCTGATGATTGCATAAGAGATAATTTAGTGGGGAAAAAGTTAACAGAAATTATGTGTTATTCTACAGCTTTGTCTAGAGTGGCTCTTAATGTCAGGGATTTGCTGAAAAGTGGGCCTCATTTAATTCAGCCATATCGGGAACTGTGGTGATCTGTGAGGATTTTGTTTAATGTAGAATAGAGAGATAAAAATCCCAGAAAAACAACACCTTGTGTTTAATTTTATTGTATTTTATGGAGTCACTAATAGAGATGGCGGTTATTTAATCATATTTTTCAAAATAATTATTCACTTAGCATAGAAGAATGAAAGAAACTTCAGATTTAGTTTTAGAAATGCATAATTCCATAGAATTTTTTGAAATCAATGTCTTGTTCTTTCAAGCAACACATTTTGCAGGAAAAGTTTGATACTAATTTGTCAAATGTTTGAACTAACATGAGCTAAACATCACTAATGAGATCAGAGAGTCTGGTGAAGCACAGTCCTAAACCAGAGACTGGAGCCATGAAATGCATTTTTGTGGACATAATGTAGATCCTTGTAATGTCATGGCTCTTTAATACCTTGGTCTCTACTTTTTCCAGGACCATCACAATTGTCTTTACAACACTGGATTGAAACTAGCAGTTCTCCTGAGAGCCTCCATGTCCCTGGAATTGCTGGCATGGTTGTTCAGCTGAAGCTGAACCTTTTTTCCCTTGTGCAAACTGCAGTGCCTGTGTGGGATCCTTGAGATGTGGTTTGGGCAAAATGCAGTCCAGGACTGTCTGCTGGTAGGATGGTCACATGGAGTTTGGCAGTACCTTCATTTCTCCTATAGATGGATTTAGTTGCAGACCTTGCCATGGGAAATGGGCTGAATATTAGCTAGCATCTCTTTGCTTTTACATAGATAGTTGTAGATAAAAGAGAGACACACAGCTGTCCCAATGCTCTTTTGGTATAAGAGTTTGGGAAACTTTTAGACTGAACAGGAAAGTACTTCAGGTAATGTAGGCAGACAAAAAACCAGCCTATTGACTGAATTAACTGTGTGTAACTTATGAGAGTTGTATGTGTCTATACCCACTTCAATCAAGATCATAAAGTTTCACACATTTTAACATTTCTTCTGGATACCAGGGTATCATCAGAACTGGGAACTAAAATCCATTGTTATTCCTCTTCCTCTTTTCTTACCAGAAGAGAAAGTTTTCTTACTGAGATCTCTTTTTCCATTTTGTTTTCCTCCCATTTTCTGTATATGTATGAAAAAACTCCTATTCTTTAACAAATACTTTATCAAGGCAAAACATATTTTTATCCTTCAGTTCTGATCTGCTCAAGTTGACATGTACTATTATGATGATGATTCTGCAATGACATAATTTGCGTGTTTTCTTCTTGGACTGAAAATGTTGAAGATTAGAGCATTTTTTTAAAATTCTACTGTTGAAAGAATAAACAAAACATAACAGCTCTCTGGTGAGTTGATTCTGGCTCATGGTCAAGTGCCCACCAAAGCTGGCCTATCCCTGCACTCCCCAACTGGGTATGGGAAAGAGAATATTACAAAGATTCTTGTGGGCTGAGAAAAGGACAGGGAGAGCTCACTCATCAGTCATGGACAGGACAGATTCAGCTTGGGCCAAAAATGAATTTAATTTTTTGCCATTCAAATCAGAGCAAGATAATGAGAAATAAATCCAAATCTTAAAATTACCTTCCCAGCACACCTGCCTTTTTCCTAGGTTCGCATTCATTCCCTCCTCCCCTCCAGAGGCACAGGAGGACAGGGATAGGGGATTGCAGTCATTTCATCACACCTTGTTTCTGTTGCTTCCTCCTCCTGAGAGGGAGGAGTGTTCTCTCCCTTAACCCTGCTCCAGCATGGGAGCAGACAGTCCTCTGTGAAGTTCTCCACTGTGAGTTCCTCCCACCAGCCTGCAGTTCTTTGTGAACTGCTGCAGTGTGGGTCCTTTCCATGGGATGCTGTTCCCTCCACTGTGGGCTTCCCACAGGATCACTGTATCCACCTGCTCCAGCATGGGGTCCTCCAGAGCTGCAGCTGCTCAGCCATGGACCTCTGTGGGCTGCAGGGTCACAGCCTCCCTCATCTTGGTCCTCTGCAGGGGCTTCAGGGCAATCTCAGCTCTGAGCCCTGGAGCGCCTCCTCCCCCTCCTTCACTGGCCTCGGTGTCTGCAGAGTTGTTGCTCTCACATATTCTCACTCTGCTCTGCTCTGCTGGAAATTGCTCCTACACAGTAGCTTTCCCCACATCTTACATGCATTATCCCAGAGGCCTTGCTGGTGAACTTGGCTTTGGCCAGTGGCAGGTCCATCTTGGAGCCAGTTGCCATTGGCTGTTTGACATGGAGGAAGCTTCCAGAAGCTCCTCACAGAAGATACCCCAGCAGCCCTGCTACCAAAACCTGACATACAAACCTAGTACTGCCTTTTTTTGAGCATGTAGTGAGAGGCAGCCAAATGAATCACTTCCCTGGGCCTGAAGCTTTGATGCCTGAACTTTACATGAAAGGTGCTCCATTGCATTTTTTTCTTCAATTTGATGGCAGTGTCACTGCAGATGAACACAGTGAAGAGGAACAAGAGTTCAAAAGTACAGTGGTAGGTACAATTAATTCTGTAGTCTAAGTGCTCAAAGACTCATACAAGTAGAAAGTCTGAAGCAGATATTATTTTTGACAAAGAAATAATATATAAAACACCATTCTTCTGTCTTCATTAAGAGCCCTGTTACAACACTTTTTTGGTTTCAGACCGCTGCCAGCTGTTACAGATGAAACCTCATTAGGATCATTGTTAAATGCTCTGGAAGTTTTTATCTTCCTCTGCTGCAGTAGGTGCAGATCTTACCGGAGAGAGGATATGAGACTGGATGAATCAACAGTTTGCCTATGGTTCTAGGGCAGAGCCTACATTGTAGTTACTTTCATGTGTCTCTTGATGGCACAGAAGATGTCTTCCCTCTTGAGGGCCCAGGAGATGCTCACTCCCATATTTGAAAACCATAGTTTTGTGCCCACAAAACACATACATTCTATTTATATCGGTGTTTTGGTGGCATTTCAGTTGTAAAAAAATCTCTCTTTTGAGCTCCACTTTTGCAGGTTTCAGTCCATAATAATCTATTGTTGAGCATAGACGGGTTCAGCTTTCAGGATTTTTAAGCAGGACAGGTTCAAGTCCTTGGTTTAAGGTCTCTGGTTGAAGTCATTGAAGAAGCTGGAGTTTACTTCTATGAAGAAAACCAGGAAGAGGGTATCACAGTTTGTCACTTCAGTATAGGCCTTAAATGGTACAGAGCCTTGGGACAGCTCTTTGCCTCTGCCTGGACTGTACTTTAATCACTATAATAAAAAAGAAAACAATAAAAGCTACCTTGAAAGACAATTTTGGAGAACGTTCTTCTTGAAAAAGTATAAATCAAAAGGTAAATAATATTTTTTGATTTGTTTAAAAGTCAGCTTCTTGAGAACACTGTCTGTTTTATCGCAATAAATGACAATTTGCTTTAAGTGATGCCTAAAATAGACATGAAACTTCTTGATCTATTTGGAACTATTCAATAGTAAGGATATTAATTTTTAACTTGGGCAGAAGGTCCCATCAGTATGGCTGGAGAGTTTTATAAAGAGAGTTTTCTGATAACTAGGTAGGAATTTCTGCCATTTATTACTACAGTTGTTACAAGGATAGTAGTAAACCTTTATATTTAATTTCTTCTAGCAGCATAGACACATGGTGTCACAACACCCATGTTTACCACCATACTTGTACAAGAATCTTGTAGTTTATAAATTTATTTTTTTAGTCTCAAACCTTTGAAAGAATTGATGTAGAAAAACTGTGCCAAGGTTGGAACTGTTTCCAGTTGTGCTCCTACAAAGCCAGTGCTTGAAGGAAGTACTTGGAGTTCTGCAGTGGACTTTTCTAGTGTTGAGGGTGGTGTTCTTACCTCTTTCAACAGTGTTAGTTTAAATTTGATCAAATCACAATTGCTGATGATATCTTTGGAAGGAATTATGTGTTTCAGATGACTAACAAAATTAACCTGAAATTATATCTTATTGAAAATTTTAAAACAGAAATGGAAAATTATGTCACAACAAAAATATTGCTTTTTTTTAGTGCATAGTGGTATACTCATCCCCTCTTCTCTACAAATTTCTCCTTCCTGCCTTTTTAGTTTTCCTTTCAAAACAAAACAAAACAAAACAAAACAAAACAAAACAAAACAAAACACCAAAACAAAAAACAACAAACAAACAAACAAACAAAAACAACAAAAAATTTGAGTGAATTACATTGCCCTGCTAACATCAGTGAGATTTAGCTAAGTGTTCAAAATGTTTTTGGTCCACATTTGATATCTGTTCCATTCTTCAGTGTTCATTACACAGTTGCTTGACATTTTGCTGTTCTTGTTCATAAAAGAGCTGCAACCCACGAGAAGGACTCACATTGGAGAGGTTCATGGAGAGCTGTCTCCCATGGGAGGGACCCCAGCCTGGAGCAGGGGCAGGGTCTGAGGAGTCTCTCAGGTAGAAGGAAAGGCAGAGACAATGTGAATGGAACTGACACAGCCCCCATTCCCCACCCCCCTGTGCTGCTGGAGGGGAGGAGGGAGAGAAAATCATGAGTGAAGTTGAGCCTAGCAAGGGTGGGTGGGAAGGTAGAAGGTGATTTTAAAATTTGGTTTTATTTCTCATTATTCTGCTCTGATTTGGCAATTAATTTAATTCTCCTTTGCCCCAAGTCAGGCCCATTTTAGCTGTAATGATGACTTGTGAGTGATGCTTCTCTGTCTCGACCTTGACCCGTGAGCTTTTCATTATATTTTCTGTCCCCTATTCAGCTGCAGAGGGGAATGATAGAGTGGTTTTGGTGGGCACCTTGTGTCCAACCAGGGTCAACCCAGCACAATCATTTGTTAGCACAGATTACAACTAGGTGATTTATATTCGAGAATTATTGAATTTAAGTATATTAATTTTCAGTCATATATCAGGATTCTGGTAACTGCAATGTAACAGTACACAAGTGCAACCTGATCTCCAGCTAGTATGTATTACCACCAGTAGTTATTTCTGTGAGTACTGCACCAAATACATGGAGCTCTATCCTTCTCTCATAAGTTGTATTAGCTCTAACAGACTTCTACAATATGTTTATATTTTATAAGTGTATCTGATTTTAAGCTACACTTAGGTATTGACTAATGAATTTTAGTAGGAGGTAGTGTGTGCTATAAAGTTTTAATGGGATGTAAAGTGCTTCATTAAGCATTCTCTGACATGTCTAAGACAAAATGCAGGCTAAAGATGTGGTACCTTCAATGTTATTATAATTTCCCTGAGCATCATATGTATAATTACAATCCCAAATGATTAATTTCCAGTTAAGTGTAAGCAGAAAATGAAGATCTCAGTTTGAATCCAGAATATAAATATATGGCAGTAGTTGGAATAATCAAGGTTCTGATGTATTTTCTTGCAGATGTTTGGCATCCTGTTAATTTTAATAGGGTCCATGTGGGAGAACAGGTCTACTCAGGCAGACTGCACTGTGCTGCTGTGAGTCAAATGATGTTAAATGTGTTTGTGTTCAGAGCTTGAGGAGTGCCAGTGTCACTGTTTTATATTTCTTTGGGGGGAAGGAATAAAGCTTTTAAAGAAACTGTATTTTGAGATTTCATGGTTTTCGGGCACAAGGCCAGACAACTAACCCTGACAAAATAATGTTTTATAAATATTATTTTTCAACATTTTCACCATTTTTCGTTCTCATTGCTGGAGGCAAGTGAGTAAATGATTACACTGCCCACTTACTTTATAGTGATAAAATAAGTGGACATAATGAGTTACTCAGATCCTCAGAAATATACCCAGAAGTTGTAGAGCTTTTTTCTTTCTTAATGCTTTGGGACACTGCTAAGAGGTGCTTAAACAGGGACTAATCACTTTCCCTTACAGGTACAATCTTAAATGTTTCTATCAATATTTTCTTACAATAACTATGAAACTCAGCTGTATCCATTTAAAATGTTTCTCAGATCTTCCCTGTCTTGACAATTATACAGCAGGGACCTGTGCTTGCTACTACCAGTCTGTTGCATGTGAGTGTGAGGTTGCTATGGATGAAAGGAGAAATGTGTGAAATTATCATAAACTCAGAGGAAAACAGCAGCGATACCAACCTTAAAACATTGATCCATTAATGTCAAGGAACACAAAAAATGTTAAAAGTATGCTTTAATCCTTGCAGCAGTGGGCTTTCAAACTTGACTGTTAGTTCAGATCATCTCAGTACAAGAAAATTACTGATACTCTTTTGTCTTAACTTGTTCCAGGAAAAGAAAGTCTGAGACTTTTGTTGTGTGAAG
The DNA here is from genome assembly GCF_051311805.1 of Agelaius phoeniceus. Lineage (NCBI taxonomy): Eukaryota > Metazoa > Chordata > Aves > Passeriformes > Icteridae > Agelaius > Agelaius phoeniceus. The sequence goes on from NC_135265.1 coordinate 135,289,179, forward strand.
AAAGACAGATCACATGTACTCAATGCCTCACAAACACAGCAGTCTGGGTGGTCATATTGTGACATGTGATGCTAATCTATGTATCTCTTCATCTTTCTGTTTTCCCCCAAGATATTTTTTTTAAAGGGAAGCAATTGCATTGTCTTTTTTCTACAGTATTTAGTAGTATGTGTGTAGACTTTGTAGAGTATGTAGTATTCAATCTGATGATCAGCTTCAGTCCTTTGGAAGATGCATAGGAAGCCAAATGTTTATAACAGATTTTGACTGAGGAATGCTGAGATGGGAGTTAAGTGGACATGAAAAATTCACTGATCCAAAGTAGATGTGGAGATGAAACTGGAAGTTGACTTAATGGATTAATACAAGTTACCTATGCATTTTTGTTAAAGGCTATGTAGTGGCCAATTTTACAAATAGTGCAGATGGTCAGCTGCCAAAGAGGCCAACTGTACAGGGCTGGAGAACACATAAGAACTGAGCTATGGAATAAAACTAACAGGAATAAACAGATGAAGAATTTTGAGATTTGTGGTCTTGGTTCTTACACTAAGACTGCTGCCTTATAAAGGTTCAACCTGACTTTTGCTCTTTGCAAGTGTGAATATTTTTATGTACCTAATCTTCCTGATAACTAAGATGTTATATTTCATAAAGTGAACAGATTGTTAGAAGAATTTTACCTGAAGAGTCCTGTTTGTATTTTTATGGTAGAAGTGTACTCCTTGAACATGGGAAATCATCAGAGTATCTGTCCACTTCTCTGTTGGGTAAATCCAGCAGCTCTCCTCTGGATTCCTTGTGGCTTTAGAAATCCAGACAGAATCTAGTCCTGTGTCTAGACAGGAATGCAAAGTGATTTTGGCTGATCAGCATGAGAGCATTGGCTGCAAACATTGTCCAAAAATGGGTAAGGAGTAGTTTCCTTGCATAAAGGTGATGACAGCCAGGAGAGTGGAAATAATTTCTCTCCATTTTATTATTTTGTGACAATTCCGAGCAAAAAGAAGTAATCTGGGATAAAGTGAAACAAAAGACTCCTGTACATATTAAATGAACATACCACAGATAATTTAAAGCCAAACATAGCTTCAGTGGTATTTGCAACACAATTTTTATTAAAAACAAACAAACAAACAAACAAACAAACAAACAAACAAAAAACTTAGTGCCATAAACAAAGAAGGAGGTTCAGCAATGTCCCTTTTGAACCAGTGATAAAGGTGAAGAAGGAAGTTTTGTGGAAGGCTGAGGAGCATGACCAGGGGGTGGCAGGTACAGCTTCACATTACTTCATTTTTTTGTACTCATATTCTTGTCTCCAGAGCAGAACACAGGCACTAGCTGCAGGGCAATAGGAAATTTAGGACTGCCTCAAAAGTGAAATTATGCCTTGCATTGAAATGTTGTCCTGGCACTCCTCAGTCAGTCACCTGCCACCCTTTAAACAGCCAACACTCAACAAACAGCAAATACTCTATCAGTGGTACTGTCGTAACGGCGGGAGAGATGCGACACACCATATGCGATGAATAGCAAATCTCGAAGTTTATTGAAAGCTTACACATTTTTATAATAGTGTTAATGAAGCTTATGCATATTGCAAAATCTGAGCTCATTATTGGTTAAAGCACACTATAATCAAACACACCTACTTCTATCTCTTAACAATTATTTTGCTTCTATGTGTACATTCTTCTAATTTCTCTACCTTGGGATAACTACATTTTCTGGCAAGCAATTTTCTCCCCCGTCTTCCCGTTTTAGAGAAGGTCACTGTGACCTTCATCAGTAATTGGGCATCGGTTGCTCAGTTCCCAGCTTGTTTCTCTTACCCTTATCCATCGGTATCACATCGGAATGTCCTTTCTCAGCTAACCAATTCTCCAAAAAGCTCTCTACATCTCCCCTGTTTTTCTGTTGAACAAGCATAGTTTGATTAAATGCAGTAGTTATCATCTTTCTCACCATATTCTGTAAGCATATACAAAAACAAGACAAAACTAATACTAACAGCAAAACTACAATAGCTACTACAATGCTAACCTTAATAAGTGAACGTAACCACGATCCTAAGTTTAAAGATTTGAGCCATCCATCAATACCAAGGCCTGATCTGTGTGAAGCCTTTGTTTCAGTGAAGTCTAACGTGTCAACAAAGTCTTTCAGCATCTTGGTTAAACACAGGAAACAGAGAAAAATAACTCAGAACTAACTCACCTATAAAATATTAAGAAATACAAATCAGATGATGTGTTTTAGATCGGATATTTGAGACAAATAAGCAGTGTAGAATAACTCATGTGCTTGTGAATCTCCTTATGCAAAGCCAGTGAAGAGCTTAACACATGTGAGACAAGCTACAGCTCACACTGGTTATTTTCAGAAGGAAAAAAATATATAAGAAGTGATGGAGAAGTTACAAGTTGAGTCAGGTGCTTAGAGTATTGCAGGTTTGCTTTAAATTGAACGGGTACAAGAAATATGTTTCTAAGTACAAAGGGACGTTAATGCAGTGGTATGATTTTTTTAAACTCATATTCTCTTTCAGATTAAAATGTAAATTAAATGAGAGAATATTTTAAATGACATATTGTGTTCTCACTTGGACAAAGAAAAAGGATAACAACTAAGTACAAAATACTCTTTGTTCGATGTTACAGGAAAAGTTAAGCAACAGTTTTCCTGTAGACTGAAATCATTATTCAAACAATAGAATGAATGTTTTCTAGGCCTCAAACATCAGTGTTTATGCTTTATGTTTTAAAAGTCAATTGATGCTTAAACAGTAGGGATGAATATATTCTTTTTGGTAATTATTTATCAAAATTTTCTACAATAATAATAATAATAATATTAATATTATGGTTGGAAGTCTATTATATATTTTAGTATCTGTTTGGAGTGGAAGTTTTGTTGTTTTTGTTGTTTGGAGGGAGTTGTTTTTTTTTTGTGCAAACTAACATTCAGGTTAAATTATAATTCTAAATGTTACATGACATCCAGTCCAGTTTTCTAAACATATAATGAGTAACAGTTGTTTGGATTTTCCTCTTGCATCTGTGTAAGCAGTTATAGCATCCGATAAGGACTTTAGTGATCTTTTTGGGCATTAAATCTAACTCCACTGTCCTATCACGACCCTTTTTGAGCAAATCAGTTAAAATGTCAATTTTCTGAAGAAGGGTTTTATGTTGTTGAAGTGGAGGAGATATCCATTCCAAGGCCCGTATCTCCCCCGTTTTTCTGTTATGCTAAGTAAGTGCACCCAGTAAAAATTTTTTTTTTTTTTTTTTTTTTTTTTTTCCACACCAAACTGTCAGCTGTACAGGGAGATCAAGATCACGTCTCTGAACACTGCCTTGTGTAACACGGTCTAATATCTGCTGCAGTGTTTCAGCCCGTTCAGGGGTTATACGAACAGGCTGTGCTGGATTAGTTCCCTTTAACAAAGGTCAAAGTGCATCTAACAGTTCAGTGTTCGATTCGCATAGGTGGAAAAAGAATATACAGCATAATAGAACTCTCCCCTACGTAGCCAGCGTCCATTATTCTAGATAAAACAAACAATCTTAACACCGTAGCCGAGAAATGTCTTAAAAGCAAAACTCTCACAGATAATCTATCAATAATGAGTGGTCTCTTTACTCTCGTTGGGACTTTTGTGGGTGAACAGTCACCAAATTCACTGTCTGCTGCTGTTGCTAGGTCTACTCCGAGGCTCCCGGCGGTTGCGGGCTGAAGGCAGGTTTAGCCGAAGTGGTGATAGCTGCGGGCAGCCGCGGGGCGGGTGGACTCACCGGAGCCCGCTGCTCCACGGGGGGTGGAAGGCCCGTCCTGCCGCCCCCCCTTCGGCTCAGGGGCGGGGCGGCTGCGGAGCGGTGCTGGCGGCTGCGGAGCGGGAGGCGGCCGCGCTGCAGCTGCTGAGTCGCCCAGGGCCGGGGCCGGCACGAGCCTCTCCGGCGGGGCGGCTGCGGGCTGTGCGCTGCGGCAGGGAGGCTGAGGGTGCGGGTCCGGAGCGGGAGGAGGCGGAGGCGGTGCAGGGTTTAACACCGGGGCAGGCGGCGCGGACGGCACGGCTGGAATACGCACGGGGGGGCTACTGCCCGCGGCAGAAGCCGATAGCTGCAGGGAGCTGCTTTTTAGAGCAGGAGCTTGTATCGGCGGGGACCCAAACCAGTCTCTGCAACTCCTGTTTCTTTCACGGGCTGCACTAGTCTGCTGGTCAGCTCTTTCCTCTGCCTTGTATTTCAAGAATTCAGCATGCATGACTCGCCAATAATTTCCCAACTCTCTCGCGGTCTTATCCTCATCTATGATTGCACGCCACAGCTTATCTCCGAATATACGCCACTCTGACAATTCATGCACTGTATGTGGATTACGAAAAAACACCTGTGCACACCCATAAGCTAACAACCCAGGAAGTTCATTCTGTAAATCTATCCCTCTAATCTGACGCCCTCGTAAAAAGTCAGTAAATAAATCATATGCTGCTTGCCTGTCTTTATCCATTTCAATGACGATTGCGCGCTTCTTGCGGCTCTATTCAGGTCCGGCAGCACGTAGCAGCCAGGCTCTCCTCTGAGCTCACCCGGGGCCGAACACCTTCCTTTTTCAGCGGTGTTTTTTGCCGTCCCCAGCCGCGAAAGGACCTGCACTTGACTTTTACGCCTCCGACCGTGGCTAGTCCCGAAGGAACACGTCCGGGGTCACCATTTGTCGTAACGGCGGGAGAGATGCGACACACCATATGCGATGAATAGCAAATCTCGAAGTTTATTGAAAGCTTACACATTTTTATAATAGTGTTAATGAAGCTTATGCATATTGCAAAATCTGAGCTCATTATTGGTTAAAGCACACTATAATCAAACACACCTACTTCTATCTCTTAACAATTATTTTGCTTCTATGTGTACATTCTTCTAATTTCTCTACCTTGGGATAACTACATTTTCTGGCAAGCAATTTTCTCCCCCGTCTTCCCGTTTTAGAGAAGGTCACTGTGACCTTCATCAGTAATTGGGCATCGGTTGCTCAGTTCCCAGCTTGTTTCTCTTACCCTTATCCATCGGTATCACATCGGAATGTCCTTTCTCAGCTAACCAATTCTCCAAAAAGCTCTCTACATGGTACAATTGTATAATCTCCAGAATGAAAAGATAAAAGCAGATTGCCCCAGGCTACCTGTTTGTTCATGAAAAAGTAGTTTCCTTGGAGAATTGAATCCTTGTCTAATGGACAAATAATGGTCTCAGGTCAGGTTCTCCACATCTGAAATGGGTATTGTGCACTGGAGGATCACTGCTGGGCCCTGTGCATGGCACTCAAGCTCATCTGTGAAGCTCATCCCCCAGAAGCAGGAAAATATGTGAGTATACATTTAGACCTCTATAATTTCCCTTTTCACATCCAATCTCTTCTCTTTGGCTCCAGTTTCTTCTCTAGCTTTTATGTCAGCAGTGGTAACATCTTGGGGTCGGGCAAGCTCATAGGTCACTTAAGCTGTTGGAAACTTTCACTACTGTCATCAAAATAATTCTATATTTGTTCTTAAACTGGAAGTAGATACTGCATTATTCTTCCCTGAAACAACTTCAGTGCTTGCTCTGTCTTCATTCACAATACATGATTTATATTTTGAATATATCTTTCTGAAACATATCTTACATGGGTTTCTGAATTTCCTTAGGCAGAGCTGGATGCTTTCAGGCTACTTTTAATTTATTAATAGCCATTCAGAATCTGACATTACTCAAATATGATTACTATTTACCTTTTTACAGTCTTTCTGGCATTTCAGCCTCGGGATTACACTAATTAATGTATTAGTCTCTCCATATTTAACTGTATTCATTGTATTTGCTTTATTTCTAGTCCCTACATCCACATTACCCTTTTCCTGTACAGGAAGCAATCTTGTATTACTTTCAAAATCATGCTTCCTACCTACTTTCCCCCCACTAATATTTTCCTAGGAAATGTCTAGGCAATTGAACTCCTAACACCATCATTATACCAAGTTTGATACAGACTTCCTTCATCTGTAAAAACATTTCCTGATCATGCTTTCTCATTCTCTTCTGAAGTTCTCTGGCAAGATCCAAGGACTTTTTCCATATCTCATTCTTCACTTTACTTCAAATAGTTCCTATTGTGTCAGCCAAAATCCTAGTGTCATTTATTTCTGTTTATTCAGTATTCTCCCTGTGCGCAAATTTCTCCTTCTCTCATTGCTTTTGTTTTACCTCACCCATCTGCAAAATTTATATGTTGGTAATTTTATCTCCCAGTTGATAGCTTGATTTAAGCAACTCTTTGTGATTCCAATATAATCATAATTTTCCCTCAACATATGTTTCTAATACAACAATCATGTTACATATGTTTCTAGCATTTGTAAAGCACATTTATCCTGCTCTTTGTCTGTTCACTTTTTAAAAATGTGTAGGAAGAAATTATTTCCGCACTGACTTCATTTACAAAATCAGCACCTTTTTCTCTAACCATTAAAGTCCTTATCTATTTTGCCTGTATGAACTCTGGCTGTTGAGCCATAAAAGGAAATTAAGACTCTTTCAATTACTCTTTTCATCCCAGCTGTTTCAGCAATGTCAATCCTTTTTGATCCCAGTAGGTTTTTAGTTCTTCTCTTTAAGGCCAAGACACCTTAAACTGTTTCTTCTCTTCATGGAATATTTCAAACCTTATTACCAGTTGTTAGTTTACAATATCAATCTGGTGCCATCTTGATTCAAAGGTTGCCCTGGAAAAATATTTAAATGGTAAACCCACAGGACTTTTTCTTTCCTTTTCAAGCAGTCACCCAAGTTGTCAGTTGTCTCTGGGTGTTAATGTCTTCAGCCTGAAGTAAAATTACCTGTCTGGAAATCAAAATACATGATATTTTTCTGGGTTGCATATATCACAGATAGCATTTGTTTATTAATCGACTTTATTGCTCTCAGTTTTTGACACAGCTAGGATGATACAGAAAGTTTTGGAAGTTTTTCAGTCTAAGATCAATCTGATTTTGGAAATGGACTAAAAAAATCACTTGCCTCTCTGTTACTGGTAGAGAGCAGCTGTCCAGCTATCCTGCAGCTGCCCATGGAAAGTAAAATTCTGGGCTTAGAGGACTGGAATAATTACAGGCTGTCCCTGTTCTGGTTTGAACCAATCTAATCTTCACTCCAGCTGCTTCTGCCTAAACACAAGGCAGCAACTTAACCATCCAAATAGCTGATTAGATTACACTCTTACCACTTTTCCTAGTATGAGAAAGGCACATTGCACTCCCTATTCAAAAATATTTCTACTTGATAAAGGCATGAAGAAAAAGTGATTCTGCTCTAACTCAACAGATTTAAAGAGTCAGTCTTCCTCTCCTTTTTCACTTTCATTGTCTGTGTTCCGTTCTCATCTGTTCTACTTCTGTTGCCTTATTTTACAGCTACTGCTTCACACTGCTTTTGACAAATTTACGTATAAGCCATGACTACATCTGCACACCAACCTTCTCCTGTCTTGCTAACCAAGGATGTATTTAATTGCAGTTCTGTAGATGCATTAGCATTTATGATTCTGCTAGCTAAACTCTGATGATGGTTGACCTAGTGTAGAAGGGGTGAAAAATTGAAATGTCGTTTCTCATCAGTAAAACACCTGCTTCTAAGCCTTCCACTAAGAGAAGGCGGAAAAGAAAAAAAAAAGAAAGAAAAAAATAAAATCAATTAATTACAGTAAAACTGCAGAATGCAGCGAGACAGTGAGATTGATTTAGGCAGTATGTGTTTATTCAGACTGGAATATGCTTTGAAGTCTGAGGATCAGGGTCACAGACTTCAAAGAGCTGAAAGGATTTATGGGCTTCATAGTAAGTCTGAGAGTGCCATGTGAACTGGGCAGTGCGGACACAGACCCAGGAATCTTTGGCACGTGGACGAACACATGACCACAAATAACATTAGTCCTTGACTGTAGGAGATGGGCCTCTGATGAGTGAAGATAACCAGTTTTGCTGTCTCATGTGGTAGAGCATGGGAAGGTTCAGAAGTCTCTGCTACACAGGGTGGATCTTGCTAACTCTGGTGTAATCTATTTGCCACTTGAAGAACTTTCTTCTGAGGTGAGACATACCTTCCTCAGAACTAGGTGGAACCTAATTATTTCTGGGCTAAAATAAGGATAAGCCAAGATAAAGAAGGTCCTATGCCCAGATCAGCAGATCAATGAAGAAAAAGTTCATCATGATGTAAAAAGAGGGAGAAATGTATCACAGAGTGAGAAAAAAGGCAAGTAAAAATACAAGTGAACAAATGTATAAGAATGAACAAAATGAAAAAATATAAAACTGTGTTGTTGAAATGGATTAAAAATACAGACATAAAATATCAGTAATAGAGTGAAAATATGATTACACCAAGAAGATTGTTTAAAAATTAATTTTTGCCTCTCTTATTACTTGAGCTTACAAAATACTGACATCAGTGCCAAAAATTATTTTACAAATGTTAACTTGTTGATCACTAAAAGAAAAGTCACGCCAATTGCTTATTTTCATGATTTTTTCATGTATCCAAGAATTGAAATTGAAATTATCCATTATCTATGAGTATGATTTCTGAACACTCGAGAACAGATACTGTGGCTTACCCTTTAGAATAGAAGCTCCAAGGTAATAAATCTGATGAATTTCACTTTAAATCATCAAAGAATAGGACTGGGGGCAAGCTGATGATTGTGAGGGTGTGTTCATTTTTGATATATCAGATGACTATTGATTGCATGCATTAAATGTTATATATATCCCTTCAAACTTGATACAAGCTGATTTTAAGGAGACACATGATCTCATCTCACTCAAAAACTAAATGATCTTGCATGTGACATGATCACACATTTGGTCAAAATCTCCTGTCACCCCTCTGAACTAAACGGTAACAGAGGGAGCTTAGCACCTTTTCTGAGTTGAGGATTGTGTGAAGAATGTGCAGGAGGTGAATCAGGAATGAAGTGTTTCCAGGAAATATCAATGGCTGTTTTTCTCATTTCAGAATAAAATTGTACAAACCAAGATGGCAATATGAGGCAAAAATTGACTTAAGGTCTGATTCTGTGGCTACACATTGCCATCAGTCAGAGCTGTAAAATTTGCCTGTAAGGAGAGGTTTTGCTGCAAAGCCCTCACTTAATGATAACTCTAACACCCACTATAGAATATTGAAATGTTCTACAAACACCAGTATAGGCATTTAGAAGAAATACAGCTTTTCTTCAAAGTTCAGCTAATATTCCATATCGGCTGTTTGCCATGATGACTAATGTACTGCAACCTTGCTGTTCTGCATTAAACATCAGGAAAATGTACATCTGCACTGGATTTTTTTTCTTTTCTTTGTTTCTAAAATGCTGAGTTCTGCTAAAAATATTGGATGGAAATCAAATATGAGAAGCTTAGCCAACTTTAGTGAAATGATATCAGAGTTATATTTTCCCTTAATGAAACAAGTATAGAGGGCTGATTGATTTATAGAGCAATTTTTTGCACCATTACCTAACTTGATTGTGTACAAATAGTTTTCTATATTCACAACCATTGTGTCCCTGCACTTCTTTTAGTATGTACATTTCAAAAACATTATACAGGACTAAAAGATCTGAAGGTTTTCAGCTGAACAGCGTTAATGTCATGTGAAGCTGTTTATTGAAATTTAATACATTTTAGCACTTTTCTCTAAGGATGACAGACAAATAGATTCCTTTTTCCTGAGGTGATTAAAATCTCTTTGGAACAGAGGGAAATTTCAATGCTGAGTCTAAGTATGTGGTTGCACAGCTGTGATACGATATTCCCACTTACCCACAAAAGGGTTGTTTCTTCTTTTAAATAGACTGAGAGTCGTTCTGCCCAGATATATAGTTAATCTCCATCCATAAACACTTCTGCAACTTCAAGAAGTTACTGTTTGAAATGGCATTTCACCCAGCTCATCCTGATTCCTTCACCTCTGGTTTTAGGTCTAGATCTTTCAAAGAAATATTGCTTTTCATAGGCATTCACAGAAATGCAAGGATTTTTCCTTGAGGGTGCACTGTGGGATTATGAGACCATCACTTACATAAGTGTCAGACTTTCAGGTTCTCATGCCTTGCCTGCAAAACTTGTATGTCTAGCTCTTGACTCACATCTCTGAATCAAAATTCATATCAGGAATGCTTTTTTGTCTACTTTCTTTGCAGCCACCTCTGGCAGTGCTGGATGAGGATATGTAAGGAAAGTCATGGTCTTGCTCTTCACGTAGAAGAAACCTGTGCTCAGGAGCATCTGAGCAGTGGCAAACTCTTATCACTCAAACTCCTCTTTGTTCCATTACTCTGGTGACCAGCAAGCATTCTATTGAAGAGTGACTGAAACACTAGCACAGAGAAAAAGAACCCTCAGGGGTCAGAACCTGGGAACCTCCATCTTCATAAATAAAACCTTTGTATGCTTTAAAGTTTTAATTCTGTTTTGGATTCATAACAGATCCTGTTTTCTTGGGAGTATGATAATTTACTACAAGGAAGCTTTTTGAGGGGAAGCCCTTCTCTGTTCTGCTATGCATGACTGAATATAAAATTTCTGCTCTCAAGAAATTATTTCCAAGCCATTTAATTATGACACATCCTGTGATTTTGGTGGAGGCTTTCTAGTGCAGACAGATGTTTCAAATAATGGATTTTTCCTTTATTCCAGGAAATCTAATTTGGAAAAAGAGCCCCCTACCCTGGCTGATTTCCTCTCTGTGGCGGCCTAAGTGTTATTGATAGTGTACTCCAGTACAATGGCAATCAGGTTGTTTTCAGCCTCAGATCTTGCATATCTAAGCAAGAGAAGGAAATATTTAAATGAGGGGTAATGGAGACTGTGTTCACATAAATATTTAAATATAATATGCCAAATTAATTTCTGGGACAATTACATGGATATTACATTGGTTACATCTATAATTCAGAAATTAATCTGGTAAGTACTATTCTCAGTTGAGCTAAAGCAGAAATTAACCAGTGTTAGAAAATGCCCAAGCAAACAAAATCTGATTTGCATGTTAAATAACCATGAAATAGATGTTTCTACTCTTAGACCAGTCTAGACACTGAGAGAATGGTGACAAGCATACAAGAAGTGGGCTGCAACAGCATGTGCACATAGGAGAGTAAACCTGCACATCTGCCTATCCGAGCACTGCACCTTCACAGTGTATTTCCTCTTTGCAAGTTCCTTTTGACATTAGGGACTCCATGGCAAGACCTGGTATTCCTTCTTCTGGATGCTAAGAAGTATCGTCCCAGTCTTCGTGATTTGTGAAGCCAGCTCAGAGCCTCACAGAAATACAGCTATTTGCCGTAAAAAACTAAAAATGTAGAGCAACAATCCTGACACAACCAGCAGTGGTAGGTTCACAGGAAAGCAGTTTGAAGCCCTCTCCACAGAGAAAAGCTGGAAGACTTGGTATGTTGTTCTACAAGGATAGAGATATTTGCTGTGTGTAACACAGAACCTCTTGTCACACCAGCTTAATGTCCTAATTGGCATCTTTCAAAGAAAAAAATTCTGCTGACACTTTTATGCTTGGTAACAGCCAAGAAAAATATGACAAGACCTGCAGAAGTGGAAGTCTCTTGTAGGCCACACCCGGCAACAGGGGCAAGCAGGAAGATTTCCTTAGAGCTTTGTTTTGAAGAGTTTCCAGGGAAAAGAGTTTGCTATGAGTGATTATCAGCAAACAAAAGAGCTGCCAGCTGAAAATGATCCAGCCATTTCCAAGTGTATCTTCCCATTGCCTTGAAGGCAGGCCTTTCAACACCTCCACAAAAGGGCCTCAATGCAGATTTTTTTGCCAAAAATATTTGCTTCTGTTGGACCAGACTAATTTCTAATGTACACCTAGTAGAAGGTATTAGGTTATGTTTCAGACTGGCTCTGCAGTCTCCCAGCAGCATTTGCTAGACCTGAACAGTATCAGCATCAAGGCTGATATATTCAGAAAAGACTTTAGGATTGAAGTGTTAATAGAGTGGTGTTATGAACCTGGTGACTCAGCAGAAAGCATCTTCTGTGCTTGGGTGTAACAAAGGAATGTAGTAAGGCATAGGTGAGATCTGGGGACAAGGAGCCAGACCAGGACCTGGAAAACAGTGAAACATTGAAACAAGTGTGGAAACCTTGGAAAGACAGTATGGTTTTCAAGTGTTCACATATGACCAGAGCATTCTCTTTATTAAACAGAAATCCCTAGAAAGGTGCTGCTGCTTTAAGGACAAGAAGAATGGAAGCCTCCAAGACTGTAAATTCATCCAGACAGCTTTAGGAAACCTATTTAATAAAAATTACCATAATCAATCTTGGAAGAAATAAATGTCTCACCATAGGATCTCTGCATTGATAGCATCAGTTTTTAAATAGTGATGTGATTCCTGAGATTTAATGAATGGATGCATATTGCCTTAGAAACCAAGCAGATGCAGAACTGACTGAAATAGTAAGTGTTGATAAATGTGAGGAAGAGATTGTCAGTAGGAATTCTGAGGAGATATGATTTAAATGTCTCATTTTATAAAAGGTAACAGATCACTTGTCACAGCTGAGAATGAGAAGACAATGTTAAAAGATTCAAGTGAGAAAACAAGATTGCCTATGCTTTTTAGTGGTTCTTGAAACCAGGGTAACATTTTGAAAGGACAATAATGGTCTCAGAAACACACTACAGCCATCAGAAAATAGGTTTATAGTGCCTTTTAAGAGTTTTGATTTGTCATCAAAATTATAAGACTCTAGATAGCTTTTAATTCTTGTTGGCTGTTCCACAATATTATTATATTATTGTCTGCAGGAGTAGGGCAGGTCACACAACAGAAACTAAATAAAGCTTTTATTGTGTCAGTCATGAAAATATATTTTTGGCCTTCAGGTTTTTGCAACCTTTATTTTTCCAAAATCATTCTCTTTCTGCTGAGGAACCAGTAATCCCCTTTCATTTGAGCTGAAATGTGGTTTCATGTGGAAGGATGCTGCAATCACAAGTTAAGATGATTCATTGATGTTCATGTCCACAACCTATTGATTGTTTCTCAGAGTACTTTCCAAGACCAAAATCATTGTTTCATCTCCTATCCTAGCATTTTTTCTTGAATCTATCAAATGGAGTAATACCATGGACAGTAAATTTTTGCTACTTTTCTATAAAATATATATTTATTTTCAAAATAAGTTCTTTAAGAGAACTTCTATTTTAAACAAATAGAAGTTGTTAAAAAAACAACTCTTACTTTATAGCTTTTCTTTCAATGATCCTTATTTTCTTTGTCACTGAATAATAGCTGATGTAAATGTGTAAATGCTGTAATTAAGTTCCAAGTCAAAATGAACTCCCCTTTACAGCAGCTCAAGCTGTTGTATAGATCTCTTTGAGATGTTGCAGTTTGGAAAAGTACGACGTGAACTCAAATTGTTGATACTCTTAAGGCCATCTTTTATGTACTATGCTGAAGATTATCTAATTCACAGGTTGTTTTTTACCAGCTTCTCACTTTTTTTTCCCCCTAGTTTTCTTCAAAGAGCCTGTGCTAATCTAATTCAAATGTATTTACATTTTACCAAAAGTTATCACTTACTATCTTTTGTTCTTCTCTTTCTGATTGTTGAACTTTTCAGATCTAGAGGTCAAGTTCTTCAAGATAAATTCCTGGCCTTAGTTAAAATCAGGAGGGTAATTTAGGTGTGTATGAGATCATTTAATTTTGCTTTATCAGGTCTTTTATCCAGTTTATCTTTCCTAACCAATTTATGAGAAAGGAGCTGTCTGGGGCTAATAAATATTCATTGGATGAATGTAGCCACTTTATTTTCAGGCCAGTCACATTTTGACCTGTTTCGGAGACTCTTAAGTCTGTGTCATTACTTACTGGGCATTTCAAGCCATCCATGGCTCCGAAGCCACTGCCTGTGAATGCCACACCTCAGCAGCAGCCAGAGGAACATGCAAGGTCCCAGCTTGGTACTGTCCATTCCTAAGGACAGACCTACACAACACTGAGGATTTTTTAAAGATTCTATCTCACTGGATTGCCTGCTTATGCAGATATTACTTCATATCTTCCTCATTACCACAAATATACAGTTTTGTTGTCCCTTTGTCAGTTGACCAGGCCTCCATCTTCTTCTTTCCTTTAAGCACTGTCTTACTAAGAGTGCTTTGTACACTAATGACAGGATTAGATACATTTTTCCTGCATTTTCGGATCCATATATAGAAGATTAAAATAATTTGATTTGGCCACCATTAAAATGATCTTATAATATTCGGGAATGTCCTTCTTGATAATGTATGTATTAATTAATAATGTATTATCAATTGAAAACATATTATCAAGCATAATGTGCCTATTTGATAATAAAAGACTGGTTTGGATTTTGATAGCACCATGCTGACAGCTGAAAAAAAAACCAGTCAAAGCAACTAATCGCTACTTGGACATGTTTGGCTCTTTTTATTCATCTTAGACATTTTCCCACTGCACTGAAATTTCAAGTGTCAAGTGTATACAAACACTTTTCTTCCTACCACAATTTCTGTCAGCTCAGAAAGGTTTAGAATAGTGTCCCTTGCCACAAGGCATTTAAGTATTCCCAAATAATCTGCTCTCACTAGCTGTTCTTCCACTGTGTTGTTGTTCTATTTATTCCACTATTATTGCACCTCATTTTTCATCTGTCTAATAATCCTGTGGGACAGACCCTGCTTACACTCCTATTACATCCTGCCTGCAAATTAAAGATGCAAAAAGCAATTTCCATGGATGTGGAGAGCTTGGTATAATAAATGGCAATTCACAAGTGAATATGCCTGTTCACTTCAATTCACTTAATTAAAATAAAAGGAAGGAAAAAGTATAGAAAAGCAAACTACAGAATGCAGCAGGGGGGTAAAGATATGAAGCGAAGCAAAATAAAGCAAAAATCTGCTCAGAAGCATCAGTGTAGCTCCTGAAAACACTGACTATACTTGAGAGCTATATATACATATATATAGTGTCTGCTCTGTCAGAAGCAGCAAATTAAGCCCCATGTAGCTGTAGGGATCCCCTACTGATGTTAATAACACCTATAATGATAATAGTTCCACAGAAAACTTCTTAAGATTAAAATTTGAAACTACATATTAGCCCTACAGGTGTATGATGAATTATCTCTCTACATAAACACTTGATTTTACAATTATGTATGCTAAGGATACAAACATATTTGAATATGCTTGGCTTTAAAGGCTTTCAGACTTTGTGACCTGGCTTAGGCCATGAAATGAATCGAACCATAGACATGAGATAGATGAGTGATGTTAGGTTCAAAATACCAAGTAACTTCAATAGATGTGGTAGTGTTGCTTTTCCCAAGCTCCAAACAAGAGAGACCACTGCATGGAATCTGTGAGTCAAGGGACATTTTTTCCTAATTCTTATGGGAACAGAAAATTCATATTGTATGACTTGTTTCTGAGACTAAAAGTGCAGCAGAGTCCTCGTCAGAGGAAAACATATGGAAATACATGGAGTATATCATCTTATGTCTTCTTTTCCTTAGGCTTTGCTTAGGAAGTTGCAGGAGGACTTTGCTTGGATCAGATCCTGTGCACCTTTGTAAGGAGTCTATGAAATGTCTCTGAGTTTAAAATCTGCTGCTCCATAATCAGTGAAAGATTTTAATTTTTATACAGTTATAAATTCTAGATTGATTTATTGTTTCAAATTATACTTCATGACCTCCTCTACAAAGATTACAGATGAATAAAACTGTTTACAAATTACTACATTAGGCAAATTAAGGAACCGAAATTGTATTTTTGTGCTCTGACATGCATTTCTATCAGGTAAGAAAGGAAAACTAATACATATTCTGCAGTCTGGATTGCCCAGGAGTCCTAAATGTGTCATTTGGGGGGTAGTTCACTGACTACCTGGAGTTCTATTCAAGAAAATCTTCTTTTTGTGCCTATGTCAGATATATTTTTTAAGGTTGGGTGCATGCAGTGTAATTATAATAACGTTTTCCTAAGGGAAGCTCACAACTCTCATGGCATTCACTTATTTAAAGTGTATTCTTTTAATGGTCACCTCAATGTGAAGCAAGTGTCCTTGGTTCCCAAAAGCTGTCAAATGGAATGGCATGTTCTCTGTCATAGATTCAGCACTGGAAAGAGGAACCAGACTATTTTTGGTGGAACTGTACTGAAAATAGAAAATATATGTGAATAGTTTGGATGTTCGTGCTAGTTGCTGGTGTTTGAATGTTAAAGATTTGCTGGAAATTAAAATCTTGACTACAACATTTTCTACTCTCCATAAATGCAGCATTCATTTCCTGAATTATTCCTCTGGCTTGCAGGCAGGATACAGTTCTTGACAGCAGGCATCTGAAAATACCATGAGAGCCCACTGATTTATAATAGCAGAGTGAGTCACAGAAGCTTCTGGGCATCTCTTAGACCCTGACAGTGAAAGGGAGAGGTTCATGACTTCCACTCTGAAAATTTTCTCCACCCCTTATTGTGTGAGAAAATGAGGACTTGGCTCAGGAACCGAACCAGATTGATTTAATTAAAATTGATGTAATTAAAGTATAGAGCTCTTTTACAGAAACCTCCAGGTTTCCAAATCAGCACAGGCTCCCTATGGGCCTGTTTGAGGGAACATCTTAGACAGCAGAGTGAATGGTTCATAAAGATCACCAGGACCAGCACAAGCTCTGAAAAGGATGATATTGGCAGCAGGAGGCTGAGGGATGCCAACGTTCAGATGACATGAGAAGGAGCAAATAGATGGCCATCTATCTCAAGTGGCAGCAATGTAAATAAAGTTATTTTTTCCACAGTGTGCAAATATAATACAGCTTTCTGAGAGGAGCAAGATGTAAAAAAAAAAAAAAAAAAAGTATAGACATAGCCAAATATCTCTCCTTATCTGTATGATTTCTCATTCCCCTTCACTTGATGCAGGCTGTTTCACAGAGAGAAAGGCCTTTTAGGACTAGGAGAATTACTTTTGCTGCCCCATGGTCCCCCTAAATTTATTAGTACTTCTGAATAAAATCTTAGTGCAGATAAATTTGTCTAGTTATTACTTGGATAAAGCTGAGATGCTTTGTGACACCTATAGACTTTTCTACACTCATCTTTCTGGAAAAGTGGCATATACTCTATATTCAGCACTTTTCATAGAAAAAAACCCTCTTGTGGTGGGTCCATTATGGAATTAAAAAATGCCTTTAAACATTCACTGTATAATTAGCTGAGATCTGGGCAAAGATCTTGCCAGATACAGTTTGAAAGCTGAAAATCACTCCTGGATGCAGTCATAACTTTGAGAACTAGAGAAATTTTACTCATAATGAAACATTATTATCAAATTTAGACCAGTCTCCTTTCCCACAAGTTCCCTGGTTTGGTTCCACTCTGAGATGGTCAGGTTCCCCTAAATGTCACCGACAAACCCCCCAGCTGTATTGCATTTACAGGCCTTTAGATACAGGTAGTCTCAATTTATTCACTCCCCTTTAAGCAGTGGTATAAATTACTCCAAACTGGTTTGTGAGGTTCCCTCTTTCTGAGTCTCAAAGGCGGCTCAGCCCAACACAAAGTATTTGTCTAAAATAAGGGAGGTAAATAGCAGCCTGGTGGTACCAGAGTTACATAGGCTCAGAATGAGTAAGATGAAGCCAGATAAGGTGTATCTATGACCACACAGAACTACCAGTTGTTTAAAGTGTTCAATTCACATGTTTTCTGTAATATCCATTTGCTTTTGTTCAGCCTCTGGTTTTCTAAAAGATTGATTAAAATATAGTTCTGTACAGACAAAGAATTTTTTAATGTTATTCAGTCATTTACAAAACATGATTTTTGAATGCCATCCAAATCAGGCACAGCAGTATAGGCCAGTGAAGTAATTTTTTATCTGATTTTGCAGTTAATCTAATTTTTTTTTAGTGCAGCTCTGTTAGTGATATGGTATTATGTGTTTTGGCATAATCCTCTAATCGAAATGCAGTTTGGAGCCTCTTATGTTTTCTTTTTCCAAATTGTTGTGTATTGTTACAGCAGCATTTTTGAAAGATGGATATTAAATGCATCATAGATAAATATTCCCATTTTACACATGGGAAAGGTAAATTAAGGGCTCAAACATTAATTCAAATTCTATAGCATTACAGTGAAATTTAATCTGTTTCTGAGATATGGTAACACAAACGTAAACCAGCAAATTACTGCTTTTCTCTCATATGCTAGGAGAAAAACAGTGCCAGCATGAAAACCTTGACAGAAAAATGTATGGATATCAAAAATTTTAGCATTATAATAAATATGCCTTAGGATATATTATGCCTCTACAGCAATTCCGGTAATGTCATTACAAGAGTTTGTGCTATGAGTACTAAAACACAGTATTATTAGGAGAGGAAGTGGAGACACTGCTGACAAACTGTCTCCATTTTAAGCCTCTGCATTCAGGTTGCACATTTCTGAGCTGATAGTTAACTCATTGGTCTCTATGGATTTTAAACAAACTGTTCAGGCTGTCTGGAATATGTTGTGGACTAATATAAGTATAATGGAGAAAAAAAAGAAAAAAATATTTTCCAGGGATGAAGGATTTTAGTCCTGCAATGAAATGTCTAGGGGCAGAAATCTGCCAGATGGATACAACTGCTGGACCAGAGGCTGTGGTTTCCTATTCTGTGGGCAAGGGTTTTTTTCTCACACGTGAAGCTCTGTGTATAGCAGAGGGATGCCTACTCTCAGGGAACAGCATGGAATTTTTCCCCCAGGCCCTGCAAGTGCCTCCTAGGTCTTCTGAATGATCAGCAAAATTTGTCCCCCCTACTCCTCTATAGGTTCCCAGTAGCCAAATTGTCCTGCTCTGTACAAGGTGGGAATGGTAAAGGAGCTGATATAATGTGCCAGTGGAGCATCATGGCTTGTCCTGGAAAAGGTCATAGGTACAGCAATGACCAGAAGAGTAGGACTGCTGGTCTCAACTGGGAGGGTTTTGATCATGTAGAGAGTCTGGGAGGAAAGGAGCAGAGGAGGGATGACCTGCAGCAGTGCTTTCTCATATAGTTAAGACTGTTGTAGGTCACAGAAAACCAGTTGTGGGGTCAAGGTCCAAGCTGAGAAAATAAAGTGAGTATGGGATGTACTGGACCTTGAGAGAAATTAAGAACATTATACAACTAGACATAGTAATCATCCATGTTTGTCAGATGTGATCTATGTGAAAAGCCAGGCAAACAAATTGTTATCTGGATCAGGACTTGCTGGCTCTGGTGCAAGAAGAGAGACAGGAGCTGATGTCACAACCTTAAGGTACATGCTAAATGCTCATTATTTAAATGTTGTGTTTTAAGAGGCCACATGGCCACCAGTACACAATTACATCTGTAAATTTGGAACCCAGTTAAGACAATGTCTGGTTTCTTTTAGAAGCACTGCCAGCTGGGAGTTGTTCTGAGTCCTGCCTGTTACTGGATGCCCTTGGAATTAGATGCTAAAATATTAGGCTGTAATAGCCTTGCTAGATAACTGGAATCCTGCAGATTATATCTCTAGTTTTCTGAAATAGCCATTTTCACTCACCTAGGTTCAAACTGAGGACAGCAAAGCTTTACAGCAGCAGCAGCAAATGTAATGTACCTTGATCTCAAGTTCCAAGCACTACCACGCTGCTAATAGCTACAGCATCAGTGGAAAATAATTGTCAGAAGAGAAGTCAGTGCAGGGGAATGTCAATGGTATCCATTTAAAATGAAACATTTCTTTTTAGTCTTTAAAATAACTAGGTTAGGTTATAGTCAGGTTATAGACAATTTCTCAATGAACAGTTTGAGAGCTGCAATTTATAAAATCATAAAATAAATTCCTTTTTTATAGAAAAGAAAAATTCTGTCCAGATGTGAAACCTTTTACAAACTACCTTTTTGGTTCATATACTCTTTGTTGCCTGATTCAGCTGCTAAATCCATCATGGTTAATACAACAAGAAAAAGGGTGTCTTAAAACAAACAAAAAATGTTCTGCAGAGTCTGGATTTAATTCTTTTCATTAGTTTGTGTACATCCCAGTTGTTGTTTTCTTTGCCCATGCTGTAAATTTTAATCAGTGATTTATCAATGCAAAGTGAGGTGCAAATTCCTATCAGGTTGTACAGGAGAGTGGCAAAGGAACTTCTGTTTGTCTGTTTTAGCAGAAAGATCCCTGTAGATCCTTCCTCAGCAACTCCACCTATGTCTTCCAGTGATTTTATTGGTTACCTTGTAGCATGAACTGCAAGAAAAGTCTATCCAGCAAGTTAATGTTCCAAACACACTAATAAGTATGTAAAAAAGACCTACAGTCAGTCAATTTCCATCAGTAAAGCTTCAAAGGTTAAACTCCCATCTTCTTGATCTTTGAATAATGATACAGAGACAGGCAGAGGGGTTCTGCTCAGTAACTTCCTTTATTTTTGTTTTCTGCTTCATTGTATCAATGTTACTGAGAAGGAATTAAAAAAGATTACCACAAGACAATTAAAGAAGTGATAGGTGAAGGCAGTTTGTGTGAAATGAAAGGACGTGCCTTTATGGAACTGGCCATTCCCAGTCTGTTCTCCATCCAGTGGGACTCAGGTGTGTGGGATCTCAGCACATCGTTCCCGATGTCCAGAGATGCCAGGAGAACCCTTGGGGGTCTCGAAAACCCTGGAATGTTGCCAAGAGTGTTTGGTGGCTTGATTTTGATCCATCCACAGAAGTAACAAGAGTCTGAGGACAAGAGAATCACTTTAGAGTAAAAGGTGTAAAAGAGACACATTTAGAAGGTGGGATATAGACTTTAAGGTTTTTGGTACAGGGGGGTTATGGAGACAAGATGGAGAGATCGGGGCGTGTCTTGTCCTTCTTCTTTCTTCTTCTTGTCCTCCATCTCCTGTGATGATGTTGGCACTTAGAGATTGGTTTCTGGTGAAGGTGCACTTGCCAACATGGGCGAAAAGCATTGGGAAATAAAGGTAAATATTGTATACGTAGGTTTTAGTATAAAAAGACATGACCGCCCCGTGGGTGGTCAGAGAGTGCCTGTGACTGCCTGCAGATCAGACCTCTGTTGGGCAGACAGAAAATTTTTGTAGATAAGAAATAATAAACAACCTGAAGACCGAAAGCTGAAGAGTCCAGACTCGTCCTTTGCATCGTGCCCACCAAAGAACCACCCTACCCGTGTCGGGGCAGAGACAGACAGCCGGACCCGACATTTGGCGTCCCTGGGTGGGCACCCCGTGGGCACCGGCACCGGTGGGCACCGACCCGGGGAGCAGCTCGGCAGCGACCGGCGATCCAGCAGCATCCAGCAGCCTTCGCTGAGCCACGGTGAGCTCTGCTGTGCACCTCTTGCACAGGGGCAGCCTTGAAGCACCGAGTGGGCAGCTCCCGAGTTGGACTCATTCCCAGGAGAGCCTGATAACTCCTTGGGAAAACAGCCAGAAAGCAGCCAGGAGACTCTGAAAACGCAGCAGCCGCAGAAAACATCGCACTCCACCTCAGCCGAAGAAAGTTCGTAGCAGGACAGCCCGGATCGGAATCGGAAAGGCGCCTCCGGATCCATCTCCTGTGACCTGCAGGCCAGAGACCAGGAGCCTCCGGACTGCTCTGACGACAGGAATTCGGTGAGAAGGTCAAGAATTAAGAACATGGGGGGTACACTTTCCCAGGAACAAATAGAAATTCTGTCCGACCTACAAGGCGTGGCAGACACACACACTAAGGGGATCCCAAAGAAAAAGCTTAGAGAATTATTGCTGTGGGTGCGGTGTAATTACCCGTACTCCGAAACAAGGTTGTTATTTGAAGTAGGCTTTTGGCAAGAAGTTAACAGACACCTATATTTTCTAGCCATCAATGAGGATAAAACAGCCTTAAAATTGCTGTCCTCAGCAAGAATTATGTTAGAGGCGACCTCAACTCAATTTAGGGGGTCAGCCAGGCAACAAGTTGTTGCAGGTCCCAGAGGGGCGGAGGGAGCAGAGCAAGGTTCCAAGCAGAAATTGGCTCTGATCTCAATTAGCCCGGGGGAAAAGGTGCCCGAGAAAAGGGTACAAGGGAAAATGTCATTGCCCTCAGTCCCACCATCCCGAAAACCCAAGGGAACCCTAAAGTACCCTGAAACCACAGAGAATACAGGGATTTCAGACTCCGACTCAGACACTGATGATACCATTCCTCTTCCTGATGAAATAAAGTTTTCTCCCAGCGACATCGAGGAGACAGGCCACCCTTCCGGAGTGTACTGTCCCGATTCGCAGGAATCAGGGGGGGAGGAGGTGGAAAACGTGGCGGAGTCGGGGAGGGGGGTTCAAAGGGAACAAGCGGGGAGGGGGGATGCGCTCTCTCGCGGCAGGCGTGGCGGCGCGGAAGCGGCGGCGGCCGGCGGGGGGGGCGGGGAGGCAATGGGAGACACGAGTTTCCATGCGACTCTTGCGAGCGCAACGCCGAGAGCGACAGTCGCCTCTGGAGCGGTGCCAAAGACGCGCGGGTCGAGCAAGGCTCAGGAGACAGCCGGGGAGACCTCTCAAACCGGCGCGGGAGCGTCAGACACGGGCAGCAAGGACGGAGCAGCTGCAGAGCTCCGGAGAGCTGCTGTGGAGGGACGCAGGAGACGCGCGGTGGTGACGTCAGACCCGGAAGTCTGGACCCGGAGATCGGCTCGAATCGCTGCGAGAAAGGGGGCACCCGCGGGGAGGGGGATGCGCGCTTCGGCGGGGGGTGTGGATACAGCGTCAGAGGAGGAGGAGAGAGGGGCAGGAACAGACAATAGGGAGGAGACTTCGGAGGTGGAGCGGGACGGAGACAGTGACGTCAGTACAGGGGAGGCAGAGGGCGTCCCCGAAGGCACGCATGCGCGGGAAGTGCCGGCGGAGCGAGGTCGGGGGCGGGTCCGATCCTCTGTGACGTCTGGGGCGAAAAGAAGGGGCCACACTCGGGGTTCGGCATCCCGGGGCTCCATCCCCTCTCCGAGACCGATGCCTCTAGCCTCAATCCCTATGGTTCAAACCCTTTCCACTCAAAAGAAACGCTCAAGTACTCAACCCTCGATGCCAGCTCAGTCAGTCAGCCAAAACAAAATGTTTGGGAAACGTTAGCCCAGGCAGCAAATTTAGAAAGTATCTGCCTGACACATTCGAAACCAGGGAAACCATTCACGGCATGCATGGTTGGGTTGCCAGTGGGAGAATGGCCAATTCCAGGACATCCTCCAATGGAGATTTCACAGGTCATCAAAGATCCTGTGAATGAGTGGTGTGCGTGGACACATCTTTTACCTGTAGTTTCTACTGAACCGCAGGAATTGGAGATTTTTGGGTCCACAACAATGGAGCTATGCATGAAATTTGAAAATTCGAATGTGTCAAGGACAAACAATAGCATTGATGTCACACCAAATCATGAATATTATAGAAATGCATCAGCTTGGTGCAATCACACTGTGACGACAGCCAAAGGATCAATCCAGGTCCCAGTGCAATTGCCACGTGGGCTGTTTTTAATTTGTGGGGACAGAATTTGGCACGGCATTCCTGCAAATGCCAAGGGAGGTCCATGCAGCATTGGGAGGATTTCAATGTTGTCACCAGATTTAAAAGTGTTGAGAGAACAAAAACACAAAGAGAAAAGGTCCTTGCAACATTACAGTGCAGACTGTGATGATGAAGTGTACACCTGGGACAAGGCAAGGAGAATTGCGACAGCAATTTTCTCACCTCAGACAGCATCGGGGGTGGCCTTGACTCAACTGGACCACATGGGTTGTTGGTTGAGCAAGCATGCTCAATCAGTTTCTCTCGCTTTGAGTGACATGTTAAAAGATGTAAGCAGTGTGAGAGAGGCAACTCTTCAAAATAGAGCAGCAATCGATTATCTGTTGCTCGCTCATGGACATGGATGTGAAGAGTTTGAGGGGATGTGCTGCATGAATCTCTCAGATCATTCGAGATCAATTCATGAAAGCATTCAAAATATAAAAGACAGTATAAAGAAATTGGGCGAAATCACTGGGTCATGGATTGATGATGTGGCGGGATTTTTTGATCTTTCTCCCTTATGGAGAGGGTTTTTAAAAATGGGATTTTATATTTTAATAATACTCTTAGTCCTCATGCTCATCGTCCCATGCATCTTTATGTGTGTGAGACGTGTCATGAGTCAAGTTGCCAAAGAAGTCTTCTTGGTGCAAACAGAAGGGGGAGATGTGGGATCTCAGCACATCGTTCCCGATGTCCAGAGATGCCAGGAGAACCCTTGGGGGTCTCGAAAACCCTGGAATGTTGCCAAGAGTGTTTGGTGGCTTGATTTTGATCCATCCACAGAAGTAACAAGAGTCTGAGGACAAGAGAATCACTTTAGAGTAAAAGGTGTAAAAGAGACACATTTAGAAGGTGGGATATAGACTTTAAGGTTTTTGGTACAGGGGGGTTATGGAGACAAGATGGAGAGATCGGGGCGTGTCTTGTCCTTCTTCTTTCTTCTTCTTGTCCTCCATCTCCTGTGATGATGTTGGCACTTAGAGATTGGTTTCTGGTGAAGGTGCACTTGCCAACATGGGCGAAAAGCATTGGGAAATAAAGGTAAATATTGTATACGTAGGTTTTAGTATAAAAAGACATGACCGCCCCGTGGGTGGTCAGAGAGTGCCTGTGACTGCCTGCAGATCAGACCTCTGTTGGGCAGACAGAAAATTTTTGTAGATAAGAAATAATAAACAACCTGAAGACCGAAAGCTGAAGAGTCCAGACTCGTCCTTTGCATCGTGCCCACCAAAGAACCACTCTACCCGTGTCGGGGCAGAGACAGACAGCCGGACCCGACACAGGTGCTTTATCAAGACCTCCCAAGGAGCTGCCAATGTAGTTAGGTACCTGATCACTTTTGAAAATCTGACCACATACACTTATTTTGTTTAAAATAAGTTCATAATATAGTAACTATGCAGTAATTCTAATTAGAGGAGACCACTGGAGATTTAAACAGAGAACAGGGGGAAGCTGACTTCTAAAGCAGAATGTTTAGTTCCCATTCTTCCTTTAATTTTTTTTTTTCCAGATGGGAACTACTTGTCTCTTCTAGCTGTTAAATGAAGGCTGGGAAAAGTCTGACTTCAAAGCTTAAGCTAAAAAATAAAATTCTCATAATTTATAACAAAACTAAGACATGAATTTACATATCTACAAAAGTCCTTGAAATAACCTCTTACACATAAATTGAAATTCTGTGGTCTGTTTCTTGTCACTGTAAGGTTTAACTCTAAGGAATACAAATGCACAAGATTAGAAACACAACTCTACAATAAACAGTAAAGGACATTATCAATAAAAATTAATAACATGAACAATACATGGTCCCTGGCAGAGTGATAACACAGTTTCTTCACTGCTGTTTACATGCAGAGTTTGGAGAGGCAAACAGCTTGCTTCCTAATGGACTGTTACTTCGCAGGCCATTAGTGTGGAATTAATGAAAGCAATTAATTTCCCATACTTCTGTAATAACAAAGAAAGGAAAGGAAGAGCTGTCCTCCTCCCACAGATGATAGCTCTGTTCCTGTGCCTAGATCACAGTCTTGGAGGGCTGGATGATTTGGGTTCTGTTCCCACATCTTCTGCAATATTCTTTGTGACCTTGGAAAAATCATTTGCTCTCTCTGTGCCTTAAATTCCCTTTTCACAAAAGGGAATTAATTACGCTTCATTGTTTCCAGAGAAGTGTCATTAGACCCAATTAGTTAATGTCTGTAAAGTGCTTTGAGAGCAATCTTTTGACAGATGATATTCTAAGTGCAAAGTAAAAATTTGTAGCAGTCTGGCTTAGTGTTATTTGTTTAACACAAACAATGATTTTGGCAGTCTAGAAATGCTAATCTGATGTATTGCACAAAGATAAGATAAAATTACATTTATTTTGACTCTGATTCAGCTAAATACCAAGTTACATGCCTTAATGTAAACACTAGTTACTGAAATTTCTCTATGCTGTTATGTATTTAATTCCCCTGAACTGAAGTTTTACTCATCATTAGTTTCTCTCATCCCAAATAATTTCCTAAAGACTTCCTAAAAGTAATGTTTTTAATTGATGGAGTCATCAGGAAAAGTGGTATAGAATAGGAAGAAATTATTAAAAGAGACCAATGTTTGAAACTTCAGAGTGTGTGTTTAAAAGATAAGATCAGAATTAGGCAAAGCAAAGATCACTTTGGCAGCATTTGGAAAAAAAAATAAAAACAAACCAAAGCCAAGCCAACAAAACCACCAGAGAAGATTTATTTGAAGGCTAGATTCATCAAGGCAGACACAACTAAAATCTCTCTAGTTATGGTTATTAAGACCTACACAAGCAATTGAAGACTTTAAATTTTGATGGAAAGAACTGATAAGACTTGGATGCAATGGTAGAGAAGAAGGAAAAATTCAGATACCACTCATCTTTTCTATCTTAATGGCAAAGAGGATGATGCTTATAAAATGAAACAAAAAAATGTTAAAGGACAACAAACAATAAAGAAACTTGTCAGTGATATATCAACACAGACTTTCACAAAAAATTTTTTTCAGGAAAACGTGAACACTTTTGCAAGTTTGACAAAACCCTCTATGAAAACAAGAAAGTTGTACACACTATTTCAACCTGGAAAGAGATAGGTAAAAGATGCAGAATACTAATACCAAAATACATTTTCAGACAGCTTAATAAAGAGAATAGGTACTAGGTGATTTGGTTCAACAGCACGTTGTAGACTGAAACTACACAAGAAAATGACCCTAGAGGTTTTTGGAGGTCTATACTGCACTTCCCACTCAGCTTATGCTGGGCAGGAAGGTTAGTGCATCTATGCAGAATGTTTTATGGGATCATAGACTAGAATGACATTTATTATCTTCTACATATGCTACTTAAAAATATTTTTTCATAATAGATGATTTAATGAAAATGGCATAAGTTAAATTCAGCAAGAAGAAAGTAACTTTTACATATTATGATCTGTAATAGGTGTTATCCTATTTATTGTTACATTTTAATTTAAAACCTATACATTTAGTTAAATAAATTGATTTTGGAGAGACCCAGAATTTAGCTTTAATATATACCTTAAGGTTTTGAGGAATAGCATGTTGATGTTTTCAGAAGACATTTTTTCTGCATTTCTTAAAAGGCAAGGAAGTACAAGGCTGAGATCTTAAAGAACAGCTTAGGTGCTAAAGGGCAGCTTTGGAAGTTAGTGCTCTGCAATTTCTCCAGTGGCTTGAGGGGAAGAAAAGGCAAATGGATCATCCAAGCTCATGCTCTGAACAGATGCATTCTGTCCCTATAGACTGACTGATCCAAAGGATTAATGGTGGAATTAATGATCTAACTCAAGTCAAACTTTGTGGCTATTTTGTTTCTCTTTTATGCAAATAGCCAGCCTATGCAATTTGATAATTCAATGAATGTACTTGTAAGGTATCTCCTATAATATCTGTTGAACTTGTTTTGGAAATAGAAGCACTTTTGTTTCTGCTTTGGCCATAAATCCAAGTTCAGACACAAAACTCCCAATGTTTTTTACTAAAAGGAGTTAGCAATTAATGTAGAATCCAGATTTTGCAGAATGATACACATTAAAAAGAAAAAAAACAACAAAGAAAATCCCCCACAGCATCCACTTCCACTAAGAAGGAAAACCTCATACTTTTAAGCTGACGGGATTTTTTCACTGACTTCAGGGGAAGTCTGGAAAGCTGTTACAGCAATCATTGACTTCTAGGGGAATAAAAAGAGTACATTGGAAAAAATCCATATTTTATGGATTTTATTAGCTATGTTCACAAAATAAAGACCTACCTATTTGCAAGTGTCAATTCTAGCATGGTTTAAATGTTCAAAACAAAGAAGAGTCATGGGGAAAAAAAAAAAAAAACAAGAAAAAACCACAGCTTGTTTGAAACAATACAAAGTTCATTCAGATACATATAAGTTCGCATTTTTCATCTGGTGTATTCATTGAGCATCCCACACACACAGGCTATTTGGCCTCAGTCAGTGTCCAGAGTTGTCCAAAATGTTAATGACACTTCATTTTCAGAAAATTAAGAATTGAATGGCCTCTGTCTGTTTTATAAAGAGAAATAAAGTGATGCCAGGTCTGATGAGCATGGTCTGCTCATTCCACACAGCTGTGGAATCATCACTGATCCTCTCTGAGTACTGTAATCCACATACAGTTGTCTGAAAGCTGTTGGCAGATCAGCTTTGTCTACTGAACCCTCAGTTGAAGGTTTATACCTTCTTTAAGACCATAAAATGCTCTTTTAATTTCTGTGTTGGCCTTTGAATAGTTACAGAATGGAAGTATCACTCATAACTGGGAGCTAAGGGAATTAAGCTAATGCCAGCTTGGAAATGCATCTTGAAATGCTGATTTTTCCCACATCATTGTACATAACTTGCTTATTAATATGCATCTCCTCCATTGTAGAGAGAATGTCTGGTCTGATTTATAGGTCTGGGAACTCACATCCTTTCTTCAAAATGAGGTGTTTGATACTTGCTTGTTTGTGGTCTGATGGCTGGGGAAGTACTCACAGTCATCAGGGTCTTTAGCATATTTTAAGCTTTCTCAAAGAGAACTAAAAGTCCTAGGTGTCATGGAATATAATATAAAATAACCACAACCTCTGGTCCATGGTAGTAATCCAGGTCCCAGTAAAATTTAAGACAGCTGCTGGTGCATTTTTATTGACTTCTCCCTACCAGAGTCACAGAGCAATGATACTTCAGTATTACAAGTCTTGAATGGGGACAATATTTTAAGCTATTCACCACTAACTCTGACATCCTGTTTTGAATCTTTCTGGATTCCCGAGCAAGAAATACTGCTTACTTAACTTCCCATTACACTTTTGGATGGTTTCCTATAAAAAGAGTGAATAATTTACCATTTTTGCTGCAACTTGCCCTGCAAAAGCTTTGCACTGGTAATTTAATTCTATATTCATTTAGTTTGAATTACACAAGGAACATCTGCAACGATTCCTAACAATAACTACATTTCAAGACAATTACACAGTAATAACTAGAGCTGCAGGATGATGTCAAAGCCAGAAGAGAAAAAAGAGGTGCACACAGACTTTGTGCATGAAATTAAATTTTGTGCTTAATTGGGAAAATGCAAGTTTATCAGAGAAAAGTCTTTGTGACACCACATGCATGTATTTAATATATGTGTTTCTGTATTTGCTGAAACATTTTCTATTGGCATCACACATTTACTTTCATTACTGATTCTCTGAATCATTGATGAAATGAATGTCAAAATTTCCTCTCCTTCTTAGCCAATTCCTGTTAAGAAGATGAAGACAATGAAATAAAAAAGACCTTGTGAGATTTAGCTTGTCAATCTTATGGACTTAAGATCTGTGGGAGGAAGGAACTCCATACTGTATTGTATATCCTAATCTATGGAGATGTTTTTTTGTTTGTTTATCAAATAATTTTTATGCTGCTATATAGTCATGTAGAACATGACATACATAAACATTCAAATTTTACTTTTCCCTTTGAGAGGAGAAAATCCAATGCCTTATATTGTATTTATTTCTGGGAAGACCTTTTTTTTTTTTTTTTTTGAAATATTAAAAAAATTCTGGTCAGGATATTGTCAATATAAACAAAAAAAAGTTTTGATTTTTCTGTGCTACAAATATTGTCACCTTTTCACGTAACTTAACAGATACATTGCTGATCCTTTCAAGACTGTCATCTCCTCTAAGGAGCAAATACACTGTGGTAAATGGTTGATATCCTAGCATGAAGATAACTCATTCAACTCTCGGTCCTTGGCCCATCTGAATCTGTCACTCAAAATCAGTGCCCTTGGCTCTCTTCACCTTCTATTGGCAAATCCCCATCTCCATCACTCAGTGTGTTGTTGCTTATGTGGAATCACTTCTGCTGTGTGTCAGGAAGCAGAAATGTGTTTTTCTGCAATTTTTGTCATCCCTTGTAAGTGGAGAAAAGAGAAAGCACTGGAAAAATACAGAGTAAGCACTGCTTTCAGTGCCATAACCAAGACTTCTTGAGGGTACAGCACTGTGAGTGAAAAGTCATTTGGAACTGAAATCCAGGGGTTACCACTGGTTTACAGCTGAGACGAGATAAAAGCCAACCCCATCACTCATCCTGTTACTCCTAAGGGCAGAGTGGCATTTGGAGGGAAAGATTTTCACCTACTGAGGGCCCTAAGTCAGCTTAGGAGGTTTCAGCAAACTCTGAACATTTTGAACTATGAACATCTCTCTAAAACTTGAGAGGGGAAAAGGCCCCCTTAACTGTGATTTTGGAACTTCAATTTTCTGGGAACCCCTAACTCAAACCAATTGCTTAGCCCCTCAGACTTTTCTTTCTGCTCTTCTCACAGCAGCGTGGATGTGACTACATTTTTTTGTGCCTAAATCTTGCCTGAAAACAGTTGCTTCTTTCGTTGCTTCTTTTGTTAATTTTTTTTTCCTGTGAAAACCCCTCAATTTTCAACATGAAAATATCTACTTGCAGAAGATGATACTGATGCAATGTAAATGCTAATTTTTACTCATCTGAATGAAGACTAATAACCCAGTGTCAATAGTAAGGTTTCACTGCACAAACACACAAAATGTGTCAATATCAGCTTCCAGGAAGATAAAGGAAATTCGGAGTAACATTTTTTCTCAATGTTTTAAAACAAAGAAAGCTGTATTTTTCAGTTGGATAATTGCTTAGATGAGCAAAAACATATAAGAGGAAGCACCCAAAAGCTACTGCAGCATTACTGTGAAGTTCAGCTATAAAAATGGAGATCTGATACCATGGTTTCTATTATCAGTTTCATTCACTGGAGTAACAGTGTGTATACTCTATTGTAATCCATATTTTCACATTGCTCATTAACATCACAGTGACCACATGTTAATCCTTAGCAGGAATATCATATAGCAAACATCTGACCACAGCTTTGATAAATTACTTAGGAAAATTACATGAAAGAAAGGTGTGTTTCACAGTATATTTTAATATTGATACAATGATCTGGAATTGCTCTAAGAAAGGGGATAGAGTTACTTGTGCTTGTGAGATACAGGGAAATATGTAAACACAGAACTTATGTCTTCAAGTAGTTTTTAAAAATTGTAAATAGGAGGAAACAACAATTGATTATTAAATATAAAGCAAGTCATGTTTAGTAATTAATTTTTGAAGTTTCTCTGACTAATCCAATCCTTTGTATCCCTTCTGGGAACATTCAGCTGCATAAATTACCTTTTCTCAGAATATTCTCATCTGGAAAAGCAATGTGAAAGCACCTGCAAAATTTGGAAGGACAAATGGATCGGATTTTCCATAAATCCACTATTGTCTTTTTTATAAAATGGAAGAGATGGAATTTTCAAAGATGAACAGAATGTTTAGGGACAAGTATTTTCTTTTGTGCTTTAGGTCTCTTCAGTACTTCTTTGCTTCCCTTCCAGAAATTATTCCAGTGAAATGACTTTACTGGAATAAAGAACAGAATATGTCACTCTTTGGAGAAAGAAATTTCTCTTTGAAGGAAGAGTTCAGAAGATGCTGGTGGTCTGACAACTTGGGAGAATATATTCCTTTTTATGGCTTATTTTTTTGTAGGGGTGAATGACTTGCACCTTGAAATTGTTATTTTCAACCACATCTATTCCTATAGCAGATGAAATTTTATTTGCTCTGTATATTACACTGCTTCCAAAGGGGACACTATCTAATTTGAATGTTTTCTTATGGGTTCCTTTACATCTTACATCCTCAAGGCATTTTCTTACTTGGTACCTTATTTGGCAACCATTTTGCACGTATGAACTTCTTGCCTACATTTTACTCATATTTTCTAAAATATTTTGTCTTTTCCAGAGTTGCTGTTCAGATTTTCACCTTACTTTACTGCCTCCTTCTGTTGACATTAGGTCTATAAGATTCTTAACTGGTTATTGCATATTGACCACTCAAGCTGTGCTGCCCTTTAGAAGTCTGATGAATTTCCTAACTCCATTTAGTGAAATATGACTCAAATGGCCCATTCCAAGGTGCAAATACCTCACCCACCAGGACTTCAAATGGTCTCGTTGGAAAGGGAGGAAGGGAGGGTGTAGAACTGTCACTCAAACTTCTCCTTTACCTTCCTTTGAAGGGGAGTGGTAATGAAAGAGTGGAAAAATTACCAATTATAAAAATATTCAGACTCTAATCTACATACTTCTTTCCTACCCACTCTCTGGGCATGTAAAAGAGACTTTCCTAAACACAAATTTTCCAAAGTCTCAGATCTGTGAATGACACAGGCCTCTCTTTGCAACTTCACAGGTATTTGCCTGCACTTCACATAATTTCAGGGAATATTAGTCCCTTGATTATGTCAATATCTCAGGGAAACAATTCACAGTGTTTCTGTGCCCTTGCAGTTTCATCCTGTCATTTCTAAAAAGTATTGCCTTGCACCTGAAATGTTCTGTTCCTCTTCAATGACTGCATGATACCTCCTGTTTAACAATGGGGAGTAATGGAATACATAACTCAAATAACATTGCTTAGTCACTAAACTCTCTGGCCATCTTTATAACATTGCTTTAATTGCGTGAGCACAATGCATGTCTATTATTTGGGAATACTACAGGTGTTAAACCAGTGAGGTAAGGATGAATGAGTGAATGCCTTGTCTTTGCTAAACTGAAGTGAGCATTCTCCTTAAATCCTTCCATGAGAATTATATCCAGGTTTGTGTAGATCTCTCATGATTTGTTACAGGCAACTTTCAACAGGGCTTACAGCAGAACAAAGCAGAATTGAATTGAGTAAGCCACTGGATTTTACCATGTCTTTCTGTTGCTGGTGTTTTAGATGTTGCTCATGCAAGTGCTCCAGGCATGCTGGGCTTGCTCCATTTTTAGAAAATAGTACTTACCAGAGTATTTTGCTTAGAACCTATGGCTTTTGTTTACTGTCCTGTGATGCAGGAGGACTATTTCAACTCACATCACTCTACAATGTATTGAGCTATTCAATCTGCTTCACTACATTCCTTTGTAATCTTTTCCCTCTTCATTCCCAGTTTTTAAGGAGAACCTGAAACAGTTCTTCATTTTGTCATTGCATAGTATCACTGTTATGCCTTTTCTCCATGCTAATTTGTTAGTACTGTGACTTTAATTCACCAAATACCCTGAGTCGTGCATGGCATAATGCCGTAAGGGGAACTTTGTGTTGTGAATCTGACTGCAGGCAAAGAGTCCAGGGCAAGGCTTTAAGTTGATAGCCCATCCTCAAAGAAAGTGAAGAAAATTAAACAGCAGTAACTAATGTTGCTGACTATAAAAGGGTTAATAGAAAATTTTATAACGATTTTCAGCAAGATTTTTCCAGTTGTAGAAATCAAGGATGTGGAAAGACTCAAGATCCACAAGTCTGAAAATGTCAGCTGTGCAACAAGGCAGTATTTCATTACCTTTCCACCAACAAGGCTCTAAAGAGGTCATAAACTTTCCAGTCACTGATATTCAGGGCTTTAAAAGTGCTTAAGGCTTTTGTAATCATTTTTGTAGCCAAAGTCCAAGGTTTCTAAGTGTGTATATATGGAGACAAGGGCTTAATAACCTTTTTCAGAAGTAACTTGGTACTTTAAATGCCTCAAAATACTGGTGTCCATTTGCAGGCACATCAAAGGACCTGAATTTTGAAAACCATTGAGAACCTATTTTCTGAAAGGTAGACTTTCACAGTGCAAGCACTCAGAATAAAGGACCCTAAGGTGTATTCTCAGTGCTGACAGCACTGAGAGTTGTGTGGCAGTTTCTTGCTATTTCTGTGGCTCTCTATGCCCCTTCTTTCAAGTGTAACTCTAAATAACAGCCCCTTCTTGACATGCACTCCCAGTGTCCTGAACCCTTCTTCTTCCCAGTGCTGGAAGCTCTGTGGGGAGGGAGGGATGGTAGCCAGCTATGCCATCTCTAGGCTCTCCTGGCAGTGCAAGACATAGAGAAAGGTCAGTAAATCTAAATCTTTCTGTGAAGCAAAGATGATGAATTTCCCTGCTTACTTCTCCAAATCCATACAGACTGCACCTATGTGTTTTTCACCTAGTACTGTAACCTGAGAGTTCCTGTCTCCCAGCTGGGAGTGGATATGCACCCACATATTCATTTGTCAGATTTGTTGCTTCATTTTATGCTGGTAATGTTCATGTTCAAATGCAGTTATTTCCTGCTGCTCTATTACAGGTGTTCCTTATGCCCATTGGTTTTACTTAGTATGAAGTTTTGCAGATTTCTTTTTATCTTTAAAACACTTAAATCTACTTGCTTGTATCTTCTCTACGTGGTCCATTTTACACCCATGGCAGCTCCACGATGTAAAGTAATCTTTTTGTACCCCTTTAAATTTTAGTTGTCGCACGTTACCAAAGGTATTAGCAACAATAAAAAGAATTCTCCCACCTCCTTTCAGAAGGTGTAAAATACCACAACCATAATCTTGCACTATTTTTTATAACTTAGAAAGATGTTTCAGGTAGCACAATGCTACCCACTTTTTTTAACAGAGACTGCTCAGTGAAGCTTCACAGAATTTTTTTTTCTGTGTTCAAACAGACATCTCCGGAGTCCCTACATTCTTCTGATCTCTCACTTGATTTTCTTTATGACAGCAGTTCACTGTGACACTAAATATACTAAATCAGTTCTCCTGCTTTCACCCCTGAATTGTTGCTGTGGTGATGCTCAAAGCTTCTGTTAGGGAAGTGTTAGGAAATTTTAGAGCTCTCAAGGATGAGGGTCACAAGCTAACATAATGAAAAGTGTAATCTGCTGTTTTCCTACAATATTTAAGACTGTTTTAAAAGATTTATGTAATTATCAGTAATTGGTTTCTTCTATATTCAAAGTCTGTTTGCAGGTAAGTTGGTCTCTTAGATTCGTAGAATGGTTTTGGGTTGGAAGTGACCTTAAAGGTCATCCAGTTCCAACCTCCCTGTCATGGGCAGGGATGCCTTACCTTAGACCAGGTTGCTCAGATCTTATCTCTCACTGCTCCATACAGAGTGGAGCAAGTTAGAAAGCCTCCTCCTGGTTATTCA
The DNA here is from genome assembly GCF_051311805.1 of Agelaius phoeniceus. Classification (NCBI taxonomy): domain Eukaryota; kingdom Metazoa; phylum Chordata; class Aves; order Passeriformes; family Icteridae; genus Agelaius; species Agelaius phoeniceus. The sequence continues at coordinate 135,324,413 of NC_135265.1, forward strand.
TTTTCTTTATGTCTGAAATACTGAGGGCATTTGTGTGAAAGACTTCAGGCCTACAAAAACTGAAGGCATGACTTATGGCAAACCTTCCAGTCCTCTTAAGTACAGCAACAAACTTTAGATGTCAGGAAGCATGGAGAAAATTGCAAAAATGGGAACCATTGTGCCTAGCATGATGGAAAGACTATATTAAGCATCCTGAATTGGAACTAAAGGAGTATCTGGGGTTTGGACTTTCCCTCAAACATATCGGGAGTAACTATCAAAAGATCAGTAGGTTTTTTCCCTCATGGATAAAATAACCTCAAGCCATTAATAGGAACCATGGGAGAAACTACTGTGCAGAACTAGAAAGAGGGAAGAAGAGAGAAGTCAGTGACCATAAATATTCTGACTTCTCTTTCTTATTTATTTGTGTTGTGGTTTTGTGCCTATATTCTAGAGTTAGATTCAATTAAAGATGATAATTTTCTGACAGACAGCCTTTTTTTTATCATAAAACTTCTTAAAAATGTATATTCTCTTCCAATTCCAAATACAATGTGATACATCTCCCATCATTTCTGCTGGGATGTGAAGGTTTTAAATGAGAATTCTGAGGATGGAAAGAATAACTATGAGGTTAAGAATGGCTACTTTTCCTTGTACAACAGCAAATGCAATGCTTATCTCCTCAAAAAGCAGTGCAGTGTCAGCAAAAAGACTGGTATCCCTGTAAATATACTGTTTTCAAGCTAAGTCAGACAATGCATCCTTGGACCTTAAGAGTAGAAAAACTGATGCTTAACTTGTTCTGAATCATTCAGGTCTTGTGGATTTTCCTTGAAATTTGAAGAGGCCTATGCCTATTATCTGTGGCATCATATTTATATAGACTCTTGATAGCAAACATTTTTGTAATTCAGGCATGCTAGTATAAAACTACAGACCTGTAGCAGACCTTCTTTATAGAGGAATCTTGCCTTTCTACATTTTGTAGCATTCAGCCTAGCTCCTAATCTGTATGATTCATGCAGGAAATTATTCAGCTATGGAGGAAAAACAAAAGAGTTGAGAGCAAATTTCAGACTGCAAAACAAAGCAAAAAGAAATCAAACTGCAGGGATGAAGAGAAGGATGTACTTGAGCTTTCTCTAAAAATGGGAATTCATTCAAAAACATTAAGGGAGGAAAGGAGCCTGAAGAGGACTGTGGGACTTGAAAGAGTGACAAAAATAAGTTACTTACCAAGATAGCATATTAATGATGTGGTTATTTGCTTTAGTACTTCCAAACAGGGAACATGAACAGATGCTACAAACCATTAATAATTACCAGATAAAGAAGTTGCAAGGAAAATAAATATTTCGCTATGAGGACTTTGCTTGTGAGGACAGGCAGAAATACGCAACAGTGAACAAAACTCTTCCCAAACCCCACCTGAATATTCAAGAAACAATGCATTTCAGAAGAGTTCTGAAAATTTTTGGTCACAGTTCCCTGTTCTGCTACCCTGAGAAGAGGCATGGGAAGGGAAGCCCATCTGTCCCCTCTCCTCAGGGGAAGGACACACAGTTATTTGCTTCTGCCTCCCTGCTCCAGCTGCCAAGGGGCAGCAATCCAGGTGTCACTGACACACCCCTGCAGTGCTGCTGGGGTGACAGGCTGAAGGCAACAGCCACCCCACACTTTTTGGGGCAGCAAGGCAGAGACCACCCCTGGGAACTGAGATCTCCAGTGAGGGGCTGGGCAGAAGTAATGGGAAGAAGATCTGGAAGGGAACACATGGTGGCCATTATCAATTAGAAGGTTGCTTCCAGTCACATCTCACTTGGGCTTCATCTGTACAACCTCTGCTAAGCTGGGCTTGCTTAAGATGAGGCCCAAGTTCCTGGATCACCAAGGTATGGGCTGGTGGTGCCATTCTGCACATCCTCTTCATCGTGACATTGTGTTTCTGATCTGAAAAAGGCAGCAGGCTTGTACCAGATTTGAGCCAGGTGGATGATGAGGGGTTTAAAACCTGTATATGAAGCAGTATAAATATATTAATTGTCCCACAGTACTGTGCCAAGTGTCTTAAATCAATTCTCTTACCAGTGCAAAGAGAAAATTTTAGTTTTCTTTAATAAAAACCCTCTATTAAATTTCATTGTCTCAGCCTTTGTTTTTGTGACTATTTTCTTGAACAAGGAACAGAAAAAAGCTAGAAAAATAATTGGGAAATAATATGCCAAACCAGAATTTCGAGAACAGATTATGGTAAACATACTGCACTTGAGGCTTTCATTTGATCTCTTTGGTGTAGCTATTTGTTTTCCTTTATCAGCTTCTCTAACTACCTCTGTTTCTAAGACCTCCTGCTCCTCTGCCCAGCATTTGTAGTCTCCAGAAATTTGTGGGTACCAGGAGACTGTTAGCTTTATGTTTGATGAAAAAAGCTAAATAAGAGTTGTTTAATGTTTTCTCCTGCCTCTTGTTGACCTTTCCTCAATAGCTGCAACCTGAAAGGGGCACAGCTACTTCTGAACACTGATGAAGGCAGCTGTGGAGCTGTGGGGAAGACAAAGGCCTAGACTGTAGAGTTAAAAGGAAAAAATAAAACCCTGATGTGTTATGCCTTGCTCCTGCTGCTGAAGCCCTTGTATTTCAACTTTAATTGCATGCAGCAGCATAAAGCACCTTTTCATCTCCTCTTCCTATTTACTTTTCCTAGTTCTCTTTATTTACTTACTAATGTTGTTGTGCTTTGTCAGGCCCAAGTGTCTTTAAAGGCAATCAACATAAAAGAAGATGAGTTTTGTTAAGCTCTCTAATGAGTTCAGAATTGAGCTCTGGATAGGCAGACCAAATCTCATATGTGTAACAAGCAACATTTGGCTTGAAGAACACTAAAATCTTCGCCAGTCAATGAGCTGTTCTTCCTAAATTATTTCTGTCACCAGGTTTTTCTCATTAGCCTGTATTTACTTGTGTAGTAGCAGCATAAAATTACTATTTGATAAGGTGTTTATAAAGCACCTTGCCTTATTTTCTCTTCCAGAGGGCAAGAAGTGTTTGTATAATCATCATCTTTGCATGGTTCTGATAAATTTGCAGCAAAGTGATTATTTGGTAACACTTAAGTAAATGTTCTGCCACAGGAACATGTTCTTAAAAGAACAGGAAATGTATTCTCCAAATAAAAAAACATATTTATTGTTTGCATTGATCCAAGCTATAGAGTTGTGGAACAATTATTTGATCTCTCTGCTTTTTCTCCAAGAGTTCCATCAAAAATCTGCCACCCCTCTAATAAGCAATCATGCCCTTAGAGTCCAGAGGTGGGACAATTATCACCTACCTATATATTCACTGGTTCTTTGGCTGCAGGTTGTTTCACATTGGGCACTGGAATGGAGTTCCTTATTGTGGGAGAAGGGAGTTAATTCAAAAAGAATTTAATTACATCAGGATCTACTCACTGCTCTATATAAAAATAGCAGTGATTTGGCCTTTTTAACATCATGGTTCTGTAAACAAAAAGTAGCGAGAAAGCCAAGTGTGTTGAAGGACAGTCTGGAGTTTGCTATTATTGCTCCAGGGCTCTACAGGAAATGTTGATGTGATCAAATAGAAGGCATCCCAGTGGCCACCTCCTCTGTAGATATCAGAGCAGTTTTGTTACTGTCTTTCAGCTTTGAGGATGTCTCACACTTTTCTAAGGTGTTGCTATAAGAGCAGGAATTCTTCCAGTCATAGAGCAAGGGAGCGCATTACGATTTTAATGGCCCTTGTGGATCCACTGCTGCCAGCAAGGTACTTTATGTCTGAATTATATTTAGGAACGTGAAATATAAAGATTTTTTTAAAGAAATAGTAGTAGATTTTAAATTGCAGGAGCTGCTAAAATTTTGCTGTCTGAATTTTACACCGATCTTTATCTTTTTTCCCCATTTATCGCTTGTATTTTTCATTAGTTTCATTGGGACAATCTGGTGACAAGCAGACAATAGCTTTGTTCATTTCAATTTTTATTTTTACAAAGGAAATAAATTGGTTCATTAATCAATGTTAATTGTTTGTTAGACCCTGTCATGGTTTGACGCTGGCGCAATGCCAGTGCCCCCATGAAAATACACTCTCCCTGGTTTCTGCTGTGAGATATTACCAGGAATAAGCCAAGCAGGCCCCACTTAGAAATAAAGAAAACTTTATTAACTACACTACAACTATATGTAAAAAGGAACACACAGGAAAAATGAAAACCTTACAAATACATTTCCTCCTCCCCCCACCAAATTTCCAATATGTCCGTCTATCCCCCAAATTTCAATTCTTGGTCCATCACCACCCTTCAGACAATCAATTCTCAGTTCAAGAGGAAAGGAGTCCTTCTTGTGCCATAGGCTTCCCCTGGAAACACTGTTGAAGCCTCGTGTGTTTTCATGTCACTTGTGGCACCGCCTGGAGTACATCTGCCGTCGTGACCTCTTCCTTTTCATGTCCAGTGCTCTCACCACTGAACATGGACCAGAGCTGCTTCTAGGGTTGTCCTTCTAAGGATGCTTTGTCTCATTCCAAAAAGAGCACAGTCTCACCTTCAGGACACCTGTCCCCCCCAAATTTCACCCCCTGGGGCCGAGGGGTACCAACACTGAGCCATTGCCTCCCCCTGGATGCAGTCTCTGTGTCACAAGGAACATGGTTCTGTCCATGGCTATAACAAGAAGAGTCCAGCTAAGCCACTCCACCATTTCTCCCCACCTAAGATTCTTCTCTCCCGACATCTTTCACTTGTCCAGACCTTCATCACACTTGCCCATTTCCTTCCTCATCTTCCACTCTATCTCTCTTCTCGGAAAGGTTAATGTTCTGTAAAGTTTTCATTGTCCAAAAAGGAGTTAAAAACTTGGGCTCTGCCTGCCTGGAGAATCCCACAAGCGGCTGAACACCTTCTCGCTGCACACCCCCCAGTTTGGCAAGCCGGGCTGTGCTGCCAGGACATGATATCAAATTTCAAGGTGGCACAGGCTCTCTCTCTCTCTCTCACCCTTCCACCCTCAGGGCCAGGCCTACCTCTCCTGCATGGCTTTTCCCCTCCCCTGCGCAGCCAGCAGCTGGGCCAGGGGAGGTCTGACTTGCTTCCCTCGCTGGAACCCAATAGAACTTCCCCCATGCGTGCTCTGCTTTTTAACCCCTGTGTTCTCAGAGGCGTATCCATTGTCCCCAGTGGCCACACCAGGTGCCAATATTAAAATCTAAACACCTATTGGTGACCACAGCATATCCCAGAAAACGTACTTCCTATCAAACCACAACAGACCCCCTGTTGAAGGAAAAGGAACCATTCAGCTGATTAATCACTCACTGAATTTTTCAGTGGCCTTGTAATAGTGTGTGACTACATAACATTATCAATTTCTATTTTGTTCTCTTGCTCTTTATTACTGATATGCAAAAAGTCATCAGTATATTTAGAAATTTCTTCATATGTACCCAGAGGAGTTGAGAAAATTCAGCCAAAACTATCCTTGCTCCAGAGCTGCTAGAGGTGCTTGCCTGGCCAGATTTTGGCAGATGTTATAAATAATGCCCGTTTCACTTTTCATTTCTGTAAAATGAACTGATTCTCTTTGCTTTTTACAAAAGTGAAAAATGGACAAGGTATTGTTTCTTAGCAAAGCACTTGGCGACAGAGTGTGTAGTTTTATATCAGAAATAAAAACAATTTCACTCTGCCTTAACATGTGTTTGGCAAGTAAATACAGGGTCATAGAGAGGTCAGAAACTTGCAAAAAGTTTGATTTGCTTTTCATTTAGGAAAAAAGTAGAAGGGGAATGAGAGCAGTGTTGTTTTAGACAAACTGTCACTCATATACTGCCTTCACTTTAATAGAGGCAGAAAAATAAAACAGGAATTGTTTTTTTAATGAGAAATAAATAACCTCAATATGTCATATTTAAGCTGCACTCTGCAGTCATTTTTAAAAGTTCAACCCTTAGCTAACCCTGTGTCTGTTCAGAGATTTAAGTGAGTCACTACTGAAACATAATGAATGTACCCCAAATTGGAGTCTGGGGCATACTGTACCTCCTGTTATCTCAGCTTCTCAAGAGCAGCAGAGGGGTGAGTCAGGCATGTGCCTTTGAGGTGACCCAGGCTGTGTCTACTGGGCTGCCCCAGCAGACATGCAGTCAGCAGTTTAAGAGCGGTCACTGCTTACACATGTAGGCACAATTTGTGGTAATTGGGGATGGGGCTGTGGCTGAGCCTCATCCCTAATGGGCTGCAGCTGTGAGCAGCAGGTGAGCAGCATTGACAGCAATGAGCCATGGAGTGCCCAGGGGCATTGAGCAATCACCAAAGGGAACAGAAGGCACACAGGTACAATGTACGAACGTGAGGGATATAAAAGGTTGGGCTAAAGAACAAGAAGGGTGGATGCTTGAAGCCTTCTTGTGTGGTATGGTGCTACTCTGTATGAGCTGAAGCCTTCTGAACTTGTATGCTGGTACTCTCTGTATCGACTGTGGCATATGGAGACACAGGAGAACTCAGGACAGAAGGTCAGCTATGAGGTCAGACCAGGGTGCTTAGGGCTTTACCCAGTCTAGACTCGCAGACCTCCTAGGATGGAGACTGTGCAGGATCTCTCAGCTCATCCCTTGTAAGGACTGGAATTCAGCCCAATCCAGGGTATACTGCCCAATGTTACCCACCACGTGAAACAAAAGTGTCATCACCAAACTGGACAGAGGCCAGGGGATGGTCACTTAGGTGGAAAAGGGCCTGAACCCTGTGTCCTGTGGGACAGCTGAGGTGGGCTAGCCAGGAGAAGAGAGGGCTTGGAGGATGTTGAATCACAACTGGCCACTACTAAGAGAAATTCTATGAAAGATGCACCCAGCTGCATCTCTGAGGTGCACAGTGAAACATCAAGAGGCAGGTGACACACATTGCCCCAAGTGGAACTCCATTTAGATACATATTAACAAAAAAACCCCAAATATAGAGTGTAAGGTGGTGAAACTTTCATCTTAGAGACTTTGAAACCTCGGCTGGACACAGCTCTGTGCAACCTCCTTTAGCTGAAGTTGACCTTAGTTGGGGGTTGGATTAGGGACTTGCAGAGGTCCCTTCCTACCTAAATTATATTGAAATTTTTATAATTCAGAGTTTTTAATGATTGAATTGGAAATTCAAGATGAACTTGATAGTTGGTTCCAAATTATTTCATCCCACAAACATTGCTTTCTTCTGAAATATGTGCTTGGTAGGCAATTTCCACCATATTTCAAAGGAAAAGATTCTGCTTTCTTTTCTGGATTTATTACAAAGATTCTTGTTTCAGGTTTTAGAAAATTAAATGGTAGATAAAATAACTGGGATGTTTCTTTTTTTATAATTAAGAAAATATTTCAGTTTCTAGGAGTCCCTAATCTGGTACTTTTTACAGGAGCAAAGCTTATCCTGACCGTCTTTGGATATTGTCACTTAAGATGACAGAATTCAAAAGCTCCTAATTCCTGAATGACACTTGAGTGAATGATTGAAATTAAAAAAACCTCAATTAGCCATTGTTTGATTTTTAGATAGTTTATTTAATTATTCCTTTGAGCAGCTTGTCACACAAGTAACTCACATGAATAATAAACTACTGTATATAAAGCTGTTACCCAAAACCTCAAAATTACTCATCTTAAACAGCATTTCAGTAGGACAAGCTATTTATTTGAAGAAAATAGGATAACAGGTATCTGTAGATAACAGATTCTTGGGACAGATAAAATGAAGAAACATGCCTTCTGGTAGAACTTTTAGGCTAAGGCACACATTATTGTTTCTTTCCCAACCTGTTCAAAATGTAATGAAGTAAATTATTCATGTATTTGTGACAATTATCACACAGAAGATTTCCTTAAAGCCTGCTAAACTACACAAGACTACAGAAATTCCTTTGGAAAAACAAGGATATGCCGAAGGGTTTGCTCTGCTGTAGGTTTTGAGGCAACTTTTGAGGGTAAGGCTGATTAAATATTTTAAATAAATTAAATGCAGGTGTCCAAAAAATAACAATGCTCATCAGTAACTATTGATAGACTCAGTTTTGCCTGAACAGTGGGGTTTTCGTTGTGCTCTGCTCTGACATTAGCACTGTATTTTTATCTTTTCATGAGCTCCCCTTCCATGTTGCAGCCTCTCCTTTCAGGAATGGAGGAGGCTGAGTGCTTGTGACCAGCCCAGAGCCAGAAACTTGTCCTCTTCTCACACACAGCAACCAAGAGAGGCAACAAAGGCAAACCAGACCAGGGCAAGAACCAGAAACAATCACAACTGTCACAGTACATGCAGTCTCTTACCCGGCCTACATGCTTTTTTCTATTACTTGCAGGACTGTTTCTTGTAAAAAAAGGAATTTGTGGTATATATAACAGTGATTCTACATTTTATTGCTGACAAAAAAGAAGTGAGCTTGAGCAATGTTATACTACCACCATAACATTTTTTGAAAGTTCAATGGCCGAGGTAAAAATAACTTCTGTTAGAATATGTTTCTTTCTGTATGATGCAACAACTCCAGATGTTATAAATAAGGGGATTTTTAAAGCCAAATTATCTCTTACTTTTAATAATGACTTGTTTGTCTTGTATCTTTCTCATCAAGGACAAATAAAACACATGGGTCAGTGTCACTTCTGAATTATCTCCAGCAGGTTGGCAAAAATGTCTCCACCCACAGTGTCACAACACTGCAATAATTAGGCTCCAAACATGTCAGGAATATATTTAAATCCTAGATCAAAAGTGTTTTAATTGGAAGTAACAAAAAAAATTTTAGGAAAGCTTATTAGTGACCTCATCCCTGGTAAGTGCATGAGTTCTTACAGAACTAAAACCACAGCTCGACATCATTCCTCAACATGTGGGGGTGAGGATTTACATGAAATTTGAACAAGATGGAGCTATAGGTGACAAAAGCTACAATATAGGATTCCATTAATCTAGATCCTAGCACAATGATTAACACTGACAGATAATTTTGCTTGTTAGATAAGAAAGACAGTTTTATTGTCTAAATTTTATTGTCTCGGCAGCCGGGAACACTGCAGCTCCTTTTGTCTCTGTCATTGCCATTATCTTTAACCCCTGAGTCTCTGATATTCAGTGTTCAACTCTACCCCAGCTGCTCCAATATTTCACGTTGCAAAGTGGATCAGACAGTGTAGATTCAGAGGTCCACTTTTACCACTGTCAGACAATAAAGAGTGAAATTACTGATGACTTAGAAATGATAAAATCTAGTTTTTTGAAATTACCTACCGCCTTTCTGTCTATTGTCTAAAGTTATACAATTCACACTGATACAGACTGGAACTGACCAACATTCTCAAGTCCTTTATGGGAAAGTGCCTTTCTATGCAATGTCACATACAATCTGTCTGTCTATTCTCAGAGAAATGTGCTTAGTGATCTTCTATTTAGGTATGTGCTGTAATATTTATAGAATACTTTCATATTTTGCCTATGAAATAAATACTACACACACAGAGTTCTCTCATACAAGAATTACGCATATGAAATTTTTATACATGTTCATGTTCATTCTCATGTTTTCCATATTTGCTTTGTACATAGCATGGATATTCCATTAATTTAACTCCTAATTCTGGTCACTATTTTCCACTCCACCCATATACCATAATCATTTACTTTTTTTGGACAAAAGCAAGAGGAAAAGATGTAGAAACAAAATCTCTCCTCTCAAAGTAACGTGGCTCTCTTTCAGTGTTCTTTGTATTCAGGCTACTCATTTTTCACAAGTCAATGATTTTCTGAAGCTAGAAGTAAATAGAAGGGGTGTCAGACATTTCCAGACCTTTCAGCTCGAAGTTACTGACAGAGGCATTTCTTTCCAGAAACCAGATAAAACTACATGAGAACACCAAAGTGTTCTTGACTGAGTAGAGAAAAAGAAGCTCTTCACACATACTTCATAGCTTCAGCAGAAATCATAAAAGCCTAAGTAGGAGTCAGCAAATACATCAGTAATAGTGCCTTGGGAGAAATGGAGCACTGTGGAGCAAGAATCTCAGTTCTTCTAAAGTATTTGATGACAAATCCAGACCTAACAACTACAGTGCGAGATTCATGACACTTTGAGTAGGAGTCTGTAACCTGAACATGGGCATCTACCTCAAATTTAGATTCATTAAGACATCCAAAACATTACATATTTATATCACAAAAAAATATGCACTCTCCAGTGATGGCAGAGACACCTATCTTAAGATAATTCTCTTCTGTGTATTTTGTACATGGTTCCTTACATGCCTTTCTTCTGTAATTGTTGCTCCAAATGTTTGTACCAAGGTTTAACTCTTTTTGTTCTAATAGGACATAGCTTGTATTTATTGCAGGCTCATTCAATGTTCAGTGACTGGCTGTGTGAATTCCCCTTGTTCTACTAAACTCAAGTACACACAGATTCCAAACCCAAGGCCTTCTCTAACCCAGCACAGTAGTAAAGGTCTGAAAAGTTAAGTGCATTTTCAAAGGTTTCAAGATCCTTCATCCTTGTGTGATGGATAAACAGAGGCCTCTCCATCTGATGCCTTTCTGGTTGAAGCCAGATATGTAGGGCAGGAAGAAATCCTGTAGTGGCTGAGGTGTATCTGGCAAGTTGCATCTCTGAATTAAGTGCTAAAGCTCCTCTCTCTTTGTGGTTTTGGAGATTCAGTGGGAGGAAGCCACAGAAAGATGGCTAGTAAGAAGTCTGGTGAGGTCTAGTCACCTTTTATGTAGCACTATTGCAGCTGCAGTGGATAAGAATGCATTTTAAGCAGTTTCAAACCAACTTTTTTATACCCATTTACCTTCTGATTGCCCATCTCTGCCCTTCATCAACTTATACCTTTTTATAGCGTTAGATACAGTAGTTTAGATTTAGGTACCACAAACCTAAAAAACACAGAATTTTCAATGCAGAGCAGCATGGGATACTCTTTATTTAGTCCTGATGTGATGCCTTAAGATTTTAGCCTTTATATTTTTCAAATCCTGTTCTGCATTAGTGCATAACTCTAAAGTCCATAGAAAGTGTTAGCTACATATCTTGGTCAGACAAAACAATTCCTCGAGGCCTGAAACTCAAGGACACCATACAGCCTCAGGCCCCAAAAAGTATAAACAAAAGTGGATTGGGAGGGAGAGAGCAAACTGGGGGAATATGACTTCATTACCTGAAGCCATAATTGGAAGATTAACCCCTGATAATGTAAATAGACCAAACTTGTATCTGTCTAAGAAACTCGTGACCATTGTCCATTTTGGGTGTAGTCCCTCGGGAGGTTTCGTCTGCCCTTAATGTACCTGAAGGCCCTTCACTAAATATATCCACTTTTATCTTTTTAACTTTGTCTGGGATCTGCTTCTAGGTAAGCCTGAAAAAGGCATAAGTTCCTTTTTTCTGACTGACACCTCTGTTATTCAATTGCTCTTTGAAAAAACCGAGACTGAGATACTCCCCAAAGTATGGGTGAAAAACCAACAGAGCTTCAGCATTTTCAGACTAGTTACTCTGCTTAGAAGTGCAAGAAATGAGACTTAGTTCTTGTAGAGGGTGGTGGTCCTCTCTATCATAAGGAATTTTAAAGCCTCCCATCAGCTTGAAGTCAGAACTGACTTGTTGGCTGTTGGAACTGACTAAAGTTGTTCAAGGAGTTCTAAAACTCCTAGCCAGCCAGTTCTAGTGTTATATATTGTCCTCTAGCCCTATGAAGGATATTTTTCAATACACATATAGATATATATACAATATAGTAATTTTTATACTATAATAACACATAGCACATAGAAAACAATAGAGAATATAAAATGTATTATACTTTTTATACATAATACATATAATAAAATATAAAATGCATATTGCATTATATATAATAATACTTAATTTTTTAGAAAAACATTTTATGTTCACCAGACTTTATTACAAAAGCTTCATATTTTTTTGCTATATAGTGCATTTCAAGTAACACAGTACTTTCTCACGTGAAAATGAAAAATAGACAGGATTTAGTTTGGGAGATGTTGCTGAGAACTGGTAAGTATTAACAGCTTCTTTCTGCCAACTGTTACTAAAAAGAGTCAATTACTTGTCAGAAAAGATTCAGAATGTGCTCTCATTGTAGTATGAGCTCAGAAATTTAGAATTTCTGCAGGGAACACATACCTTCTTAATGGTCCTGGACTAAATCTCTACTAGTGAATTGTATCTCTTTTTTTTTTTTCTTGGAAGTAAAAATATGCATGGCGTGAAGGGTGATTGTAGTTTATACTTTTTATTCCTTTTTCTGTAGCATGGCAACAAAGACAGAGTTTATTCCACACCTTGAGATCTGTACTTGCTACTAGGTTTACAACTATTTAGACTCATGGATTGCAGTGGGAAAGTACTCATAAATTTTCATTTTATTTTTTAAAATTTAATCTGAAATAAAAATTTAGTAAAACTGTTTTGTTTTGATTTTTTAAATCCTGAAGAAATATCCATTCCATTGTTCAATGATGCTTCTTAATGATCAATATTTTAAATGTGGTGATTTAGAGGAATATTTTTGGGTTTATTTGATTAGAATGATTTCAAAGAGAATTAAAAGCTCTCTTTGTTTTTCCTATCATTGACTACATCCCCAACACAATTATATCTTTGTTATTTCACAAGGTATACAGAGAAATATAAATTATAAAGAATACTTTTTAAATTTCAAATTATATGCAATGATTTTGACACTAACCGAGTCACAAGCTGAGATAGGCTGCCAAATAAAGTTGGTAGAGAAAGATGGAAAGCTTATTCAATGGGAAGCTAAACCCAACAAAAACAGACTGTAAAGATCATCAGGTCAGTAACATAAGCAACTCTAATGGTGATTGTTCTCAGGGAAGAAAATGATACCTTTATAGCTAAGACATGATACCAGGCAGGATTCATGTCATGGTGCAGGAATAACTGAGAAATCCTCAGTAGGAAGGAAAAAATTGTAAAATTATTTATGTAAAATTGGACTTGAGGGATTTTGGGAGGTTATTGAATTTTCTGCTGCATAAAATTTGCAAAAATAATGTAAACAATGAACTATCAACTGGTCAGTTTGACAGTGATAGACAATTTCTGTCATCTTCAACTTGGGCGACTTTTCCTGGAAAATGAAAAATATATTAAGTATAATTGAGAACTTTCTGTGCACTCCCAGTTGAATTGATAAATGAAATTCATTGCTGATTTTTCTAAGTTTGCATAGAAGCCATTTGTAGGAAGATGATCCTGCTCTGGCAGACAGACAGACAGCACTTAGCACCACCAGTACCCAGGTGGCAGCACAGCATGGTGTGCAACCACCCCCAGTGCTGGGGGCAGCAGAGCAGAACAGCAAGGTGACAGGAACTGATTGTGAACCAGTGCTTTGCTTTGACTGCACCACACTGGTCTGAATGATTTCATGTGGATTTAGAGAGATACATCCATGATACTTTTCACAAGTGGAATTGCTGTGTTCAGACTCATTTAGTCCAATAAGATACTTTGATTAAGATATACCAAACCTTGTAATGGAAAAGTCCAATGTAAAACTCCATCGTAGTCATGTAAAATAAACAAGTTTAAAGTCCAGATCCTCAGGCACTTTCACACATTGCAAATAAGCAATCCTTTGAATTTAATTGCACCTGCTGATTGAACCTTAGAATAATATAATGTACTTCAATACTATTTTAGTGTTTGATAATGGGATGATCAGTAGGAATTATCAGTAATATTTGTTAAGTTGTTTAGTACAGTGACATTACATTTTTGAAAGTTTTGTCATTTTCAGTGGCGGGAACATTCAAAGAAGGATTTTCTGTTTGCATCAATTTAGATCACCAATGCTGCACTAGTTTTTGTGCAAATAAATTTAAAATTTAACAAGTTTTCACTTGAGTCAAATTATTTAGAAGTTGAAATGAGTTGGTTTTGGGTTTTTTGGTTTATTCTTTTTTTTTTCTTTTTAAGGAAGAGTAGTGCTTTCCCATCCTTTCTATGAAGGAAAAGTAAAGACAGAAAAGGTGGAAGAGTATGCTTGTGAAATAAAACCATTTCTTTACCTACATTCTAAATGAAGCTGACCTCTGCTAGAAAACAGACCTCTGAAAAAAAAAGCATGAAGCAGAAGAGCTGACTATACTGACCTCCTTTGGAAATTAAGGCCTGAAATGCTAGCTGCTCTGTAATTAGATGGCATGATGTGCAACAGACCTTGAAGCCCATTGTTTTCAAAGCTTGGTTGTTGTCAGAGGGACTATCACAGTGATATATGTTTTGAAGTAAGAAGTCCCAACTGTCTTTGTACAAAAAAGAATTTCCATGTTTATTGATAATTATATTTAAGGGTCAGGGGAAAGGTTATTATTGAGTAATTTAACACATATTTTCACAAAATTTATAGCTTTTTTGGTAACCCAGAGACAGAATAATATTAATCTCTATGACAAAGGGAAAGGTATTTTTAACAAGGTGGAGGTTATCATGTTGGTAGTAGAAGTCAGTGGCCTTTTTCTCTGGTAATCTTTCTGCAGAACATAGGTCATCTAATATAGTCAAGGTCCTTCTGCTTTTTTTTTTTGGCATTATCTAGCTTATATGCATCATATTCCTTCAAAAGTAATTTCTCTATTGTGAAATTAGGGCAATGGGCACAAAGTGAAACATAGCAAATTCCCTTTGAACATAAGGAAACACTTTTTCACTGTGAGGAGGATCACACACTGGCACTGGTTGCCCAGGGCAAGTTGCACAGTCTCTATCCTTGGAAACATTTAACAGCCATTTGAATATGGTCCTGGACAACCAGCTATGTGGCCCTGCTTGACCAAGGAGTTTGGGCCAGACAACCTTCAGTGGTCTCCTCCAATCTCAGCCATCTGTGATTTTCTGAAGGTATTTGTGCTTAAAAATTTGTGTGCAAATCTATTGTTAATCTCTCATCTTTTGTAAATCAACACTGTGAATTTGTTAATACTAGGTACAGGGAATTTAAGATGAATCTTAGACTTCACTATATAATTTGACACAATTTATTTTTTCATTTAAAGAGCTGTAACGTTATACTAGCTTCTAGAATTTTTTAGCTCCATTAATGGAAACCCTGAAATAAAAGAAAAAAAATGCATCACAAGAAAATTATTACATTTTAGATATATCTGCTGAACTAACAGATGATTGTCATGGGATTTTTGTGTATCAGATAAAGAAACCAATATTGCTGCTGTCACACTTTGCAGCTCATTCCATTCCCAAAATATATGCCAATCATGGCATTTTTTAATCAATATGTTTTGGAAATTGTAGTCAAAGTGATTTCTGTTGTTTGCTCAAGTTGAAAGCTACACACCTTTAACATGTTTATGACTGAGCTTTGTTTTAAAGACTAACATATCTAGTCTCTTTCAAACTCTCTCATTTTTTAATGGGACTGAAAATGATATAGTAACTGTGGTTACTAATATTACAGTTCTGTCAGTTTTACTGCAGTAGTATTAGCATTTGATTTAAAATTCACTGATTATTTCAGATGTTCTAGATAAATCAAACTATCAAAATATGTTTATAGCTTGACCACTGCTATTCTGGAGTCCCTTTCAATGAGAAAAAATTATATCTAGTAAACTGGTAACAGTCATATGCTGGTGAGAATCATGTCTTAATTGAAGCATATGGTATAACACAGGTTTTCTAAATACTTAGTGATCTGGAATCTTCTGCTTCGGCAACTGTTTTGGCAAATGTCTTCATTAAAAACATATAACTGACTAAATAAAAAATGTGGTAACAAAAGTTTCCCTTCCTCTCCTCTGGAAAGGGAAAGGAAAAGAATCAGGTGAGTCCTGCATGCATTATATCTTTGGGACAAGGATTTCAGCTTAAGTTTGATCTGCCTCTTGTGATACCATTTTTATTTCTAGATTTCATGGGGTCTAATCATACTTCATATCTGATGCTCAAATACTAAATTATGTTTTCTATTATTTGAACACTCTTGAGTGCTGCAAAGGGAGGACATTTCATATAAATGGTGTGTTAATTATAATGAAAGTGCCTTCCTTCCAATGTTAGAAACAATGGCTGAAGGATTGGTAACTCAGGTACAATTTAAGGCCACAAATGTGGCATGAACACCTTGGACCACTGAAATGGGTTCTTCATGTATTTGTAAGTTATTCAACAATGGAGCTGTTAAGGGAATAAAAGAAGGCAACCCAGTGGTGCCTGTAAATAAAAAGGTAAGTGTTCTTTAAGAGATAATGGCCTGACCTTCCTACTTGGAGAATATCTTTTTCCAATATTGACTAAATTACAAAACTGATTTAGCTAAGGATGGGAATCAGAGGACTGGTCCTGAACATACTAAAGGAGAGAAATCTATTTTTTCAGCAGGATGTTTTTTGCTAAAGAGCAGCTGGCGAAGAAGATGAATCTATACTGTTTAAGAGAGAAGGCTGGGGCCAGAGCTCACAAGCTGCTAAACTGGTATCACACTCCAATCTCCACTAGTGCCAGCCAGTGCCAGACCACAAGAAGGCACAACTTGGGAGGGCACATCACAGGTGGAGCTCACCACTATACAGTCTGGATGCAAGCACACAGCTTGAGGGAAAGTAGAATTCAGTCTTGTTTACAACTACCGTGACACTTGAACTGAGGATCAGGGAGATCTACCTGGCTGGCACAGCAAGAGGCGCAGAAATCCCTCTGAACTCTCTGAAGAAACTTCCATTAAAGATAATAGAACTTTTGACCAGTTGCCTCTGCATGTAGGTTGCCTGCATATGGAAGCTGTTTTGAGAAGGCCTGTAATAGATTCATTCCTCAGCAGGACCTAAATGAGAGACCTGGTCTGAACCACTTCCATCCCTATCCCTGCTACAGTTTGTCCTCGCACTCCTGGTGTGTTTTTTCCAATGTTAGTATACTTAGTTTGTTTCAGATAACACATAACTTTGGATTATGGGTGAAAAGATGATGAAAAATCTAAAGAAAGGTGGAAAGAAGGTCTATCACTGGTGTGGGTGGAGTGCTGGGAGCTCATTCAGAAGGTTCATCAGGCGGTCTCCCAGATCTTGGTGCTCATACATAAAACTGTAACAAGTGTTAGTCTGAAAACTTGTTTTTCTTCTCCACCATTCCCCAAGGATCACTTGTGCTGAAGCAAACATTCAATTTATGTTCATTGTTTTTATATTTTTCTCTGTCTTTTATATGGTGTTTTCACAGGATTTTTTATGACATGGGTTATGAAAGAACAGTATAACACAAATTCTCACATTTTTTATCAAACTCTGTAGGCTATGACAGACTGTATTTTACTATTCTGAAATACCTGCCCTTGTTAGAAGGCAAAGTACATTGTTAGTCTAGAGCACCTGCTTATGAATTAGTAGCTTTTCAAACATTTGTTACTGTGTATGTTAGTTGTCTTGTATTCCATAAATAAAATATTTTGAGTTGGAAAATATTCACAGAAGGAGTCTGTTCAGCAAAGTCTACTTAATCTCAAGAAACAGACACACAGACACATAAATCTGGAGGGATCTTAATGAAAAAAAAAAGATCTGAAAATAAAAATATGTTGAAACAAAAAGTGTCCTTTGGCATTAGCCAGTTTTCTTTCTTCACCTTCCTTTACATGATTTATATGATGCTCATGTTTCAGTTTGATGAAATATTTCAGTATGATGATCAATGTCAGAGGATATTTCAAGTCTAAAACATGACAGACAATGAAGCAAAAGTATCTTGGGAAAAGATATACCAGATAAAATTGGAGGACGCACCAGGATTATATGCTTAAATGTAATTCCTATCTATGTCTACATTTTCTTTATGAGGAGGAACTTTCTTCAATGAATTTTGATGGAATGAGAAATCACATTTTTCATTGCAGTAATTTCTTGGTATTGGAATAAATTTTTTTTCTAAGAAAACTAAAAATAAGAGCTTGAGGAAAAAAGCCATAAGACTAATGTGCTTACTATTTATGCACAATTACGTAGTGTAAATAGAAGAATGTATCATACAGAATTGCTAATTTTGATGAACTCTGCATTTCATCTGCTGTGGTTTTCTTTTTCATCAGATAGCCATTATGATGCTTTTTGGGGTAATTTAAGTCATTATGGTCAGTGAGGTCAAGGTTACACAACAAACAAAAAATATAATTACTGTTAAAACATTGCTGTGTGGTACTCGAGTTTCTCTGTCTTTGCACTCTGAAATTGTGGTTTAAAATATACAGAGTGTCCCAATAATTTCTGACTCAGAAAACAAATTCTGTCACTTAAATGTCTCATTACTGATGTTTATAGGGAAGTCACTCTCTTTGAAGTAAGCCAGTATGTGCATTCCAGCATGCAGCCTAATTTCCCAGTTAAATATTCAGTTTGCTATAATGCCTAGATAGAATTAATGTTCTCTAAATATCACACAGTAAATTTGTAACCTGTGGATTTGTAATGTTTTGTGTGCTTTATATGGATATAGAATGTTATCTATTTGAAGGTTTAAATTAGAAATAACAAAATTAAGATCACTGAAGAACATGCTTAATAGAGTGCAAACTGAACGTGATACTGGTCATGAGGATGCCGTATCATGTTTGAAATTGCAATGGAAACACATATCATAATGAAACCAATATCAATATGTTCCTGGAGAACTTTCTCAGTGGTCACAAGCAACAAACACCACCAACTCCATAAAGCAGTTGACTTCAACTTAGAAGAGTAGAAAATTATATAAATAAAAGATCGTTTTCTTATCACATGTTAAAACCACAGGGTTGATTCATGACAGAGGAATATTATTCTGAAGAGTGGGAATTCCTTTAACCTGTTTATTTGGGTGCTTTTTGGTTTGTTTTTTGCTATATACCCACAGACAAATAAGTGACAAATAAACAGGTACAAAACAGTACAGATAAACATACATAGGAAGACTGATCATTCTTAGCATACTGATGATCTGATTGTAAGGAAACTAATAAGTTGTTGAAAACTCAAGTTCATGCTCATAAACCCATGGAAATGTGGTACATAATTGTTAATAATTGTTATCTTGAATAATATTGTCATGAGTGACATAATATGGCATGAATGGTGGTTATATACATTCAATATAAATGCCTGGAACTGTGAAACTACTAGCTAAGATTTTTTTCTATATCTGGACTTTCTGATAGATTCTTTAAAATTCTGGTTTTCTTTAATTAGTGTTGTTACATGGGATCCAATTTCCAGCAGCACTTAGAAATGTACCTAGGTCTTGTCATATTTATCTTTATTAAAGTTTTACTGGGACATAATTGGGTGGAGGGCCAGAAACTTTCTTGCATTTATTGCAGACTCTTTTACTTTAGAGCTTGTATAAATCTTAGAGACAGTTTAGAAAATAGATGCAGCAATACAGATGAAATACAGATAAAATATAGCTATAAACACACAAGATTTCTGGCACACTTTCAGTAGATAATTCTTTGTTCTTTGCCTTCCAATCCCTGAAGCTTAGAATATTTTATACTAAAAGAAAAAAAAAATCAGTGAACCAAAGTCTTTTGCCTTTCTGTTGGCATTATATCTGTTTTTATTAAGTCTTAGTCATATACTAACATACTGTTTAAGAGAATGACTTTCTGAAGAGTGGGAAGAGATGTCCATCCATACATATTCTACTGGGAAGAAGAGGCCTATATTCTTTCAGCATGTTCCATGAATCAGAGCATGAAAAAGTGATTTGCCTTGATCTCTTCATTTCCCCTGCTGAAATGGGTATTTCTTTCATTACATGGCTAGAAGCAATGGGAGGCTGACGTTCTCTCATATCTATCATGGGTGGTCAAAAAGTACAAACTTTTTTCCACTGTGGGCTGAAGTCAAATCAAATTAGATAATTTGCTACTGATTTAGAAAGTGAGCTAGCACAGACAAGTATCTTGATATTCCTCCTGTGTCAGCTTTCTTTTCAGGCAATTATTTCCAGCTCCACTGAACTTTACTGTGAACCCTGACTGTCTCAATCATAGTGTAAACAAAAACCAAATCCAGGAGCAGACAGTGTGAAGAAGATTGAGATTGTAGGATGCTTGGATCTCATTTCCTACAAGATTTTGACTCAGAAATTCCTTGGGTTCATCACTATTGCCTTACCAATGTTCAGTTCATTCTTAAGCAAGTTGCCTTAGTTGCCAATAGTAGCAACAATAAAAATCAGAAAGCAAATTTATGTCTAACTTTGGTTTAAAGACTAGGAATCTGATACAGAAATTATTCTTTGAAACAATAGAAAATAATTTATTTTATGTTTGTAATAATTTACTCATAGAATTGTCCAAAGATTTTTTACATACATATTCTTAAAATACTGAGGGAAAAAATTCCTATAAGTAGTTCTAGAGTTGTAGAGTGATCCTAAGAAATTTGCTATAAGTCACTATTTAAAAGTAAGCAGTCTTGATTATGTTCAATGGTCTACATGGATCATTTACTTCTCCTTTATGTCAGGTAATTGAAGTGCCATAAAAAATCAGCAAAATGACTGTTCAGACTTGCTAGATAAAGTTAGATTTCTGTGAATATTCCTCAAAATGGGTTTGAATTTGACATTGGCATTGACATTTGGCATTGTACTGCCAGGAAGCATGTTTTATGGAACGCTGAGAGCAAATAGGAAATAAGAATAAAAAGAAATATGAATATGCTAGAACAGAAATATTATTTTGTAGGAGCAATTGATTAATTGAGTTGTATTCAGCCACATGCACTGATTTGGGCAGTATATAAGTTTATGGGTGCTTGATGGTGTGCTTCTAGTGGCTTCTTAGTAGCAAGCCATATTTTTGTATCTATTTGTATAAGCTTTGCATTCATGTTAATTATGTAGCAAACCTTCATGAAGCAGTTGAAGTCCAGAGTCCTTCCATTTTAGGTTAAAATTCAGTATAATGAATTATAGAAAATTTAGAATTACAGAGGATTTAGTTTCTCTTATCATCATCTACATGTGGCAGTCAAAAATCATAGCATGCTAAAGCAATAAAAAGAATAGATTTCCTGGAAAACCAACTTCTGTCAAATCTGCAGTACTATTTACTTGTTTTAAATTAATATCTAGTTTCTTGATTCAGATTGGAAACCTACTAAAACAGTAACAGCAATAAAGCAGTCCACAGTCCTTCATTTTAAACTTAGAGAGAGCACCACTCCTTTTCCAGATAGGACAAGGTCATTGTTGGGGTTTTTTTCTGTACTTATTTTTCCTCCAGAAAATATGTGGAAGAAAATATGCTTCCTTTAATATTTTAATTATTGGAAGACTTGTACAGAGCCCATTCTTTCAGACTGGTGGGGAGATTCAGATCTACAAATCCCTATTTACCCAAAATACTCTCTATGGATCACACTGTAGTATTCCCTATTGTTATTCTCCATTTTTGTTTTTCTTGTCAGCCTTTTTTTTAGGTAATCTCAACATTCCTTGTTGAAGTTCTCCCAAGTCATGAAAAGGTTTGCTTTATGTACAATCTGAACCTTTCATTCTTAGTACTCTTTTCTAGGGAGAATGAAGAAGTACAGTTTCATTTCTGGGCTTCAGAATAACCTCTGATATTTCTGTGAAGATTTACTGCACATTTGATACTGTGCAAACATATCCTTGTTTGTACATAAAGCTCTCATGAATAAACATCTACATTTATGTGCTGCAATTGCAAATACTCATTTAACTACGGAACTGATGGCCTCTAGCTTATAAACTATCATTCTGAATTCTGTCAGGCCTCATTGCACTCTGTACATCAAACCAGAGAACTGCTGACCAAATCAGCTACAACAGGACTAAGACTATGAAGGAATATGAGAAGTGGGGCTGAACATAGAGATAAAGAGGCAAGGAAATTAAACAAATAGTAAACAAAAAAGAAGCTAAAAGAAAAGTCTTTCTGATTGTATCTCAGAAGTTATATTTATTTAAAAAAACAGCATTTTGGCCTTAGAACTAATGTAGACCTTGTTGAAATTATTGCACATTCTATATCTTGTCCTTGTGACCCTTCTTTTGCAAGCAGAATATGAAGCTGTTAATTAAATAGCTAGGGACTGTACATTGTAAGTTGATTTACAACATCAGGAGGTACATGAATTCCTTACTTTGCTCAGCTCAGCCAATTTCAAAGTGGTTTCCTTTAATCTTCATTTACTGGAATTTCACTCTAGCTCTTGCTAATATTTATGGCAAGCTGCCTACTGCAGTGATGGGTTGCTGCACCATTTGAAGGATATAATATAGGCTTGGCATTCTTGATTTCTAGAGCAGAGATGTCAGCTTAGGGAATTTAGGTAATATATGTGGCCATGAAATTAATAGCTATTGGATAGGAAAACAAAAATGCGATATTAGTTGGAAATTAGCTAGAGTATTAGTATTTTATTCAACAATTCAATAATATTCGACATAAACTATTAATATTTTATTTTAAAAATAATGTACATAAAATGCATGTAAAAATGTATGTAAAAATATATATAAAAATTTAAAAATTACATATATAAAAATATCCACATACATGAGAATAAAAAATACGGCCTATTAGGTGTCTCTTGACAGAATTTATTAAAACTTTTAATGGCTCTCCTATTTCTACACATTATTTGGAAATATGGGTTTCCAAATTCCATGTTAAATTTTTTTGTGAAAATGCATTATTGCTTTACTGGATATATTTCGATATAGTATTTCCCCCTTAAAATAATCACAACAACAACAACAGTAATAATAATAATAATAATAATAATAATAATAATAATAATAATCATCATCATCATCATCATCATCATCATCATCATCATCAAGGTGTCCTACTATTTGCAGTGATGTTGAAGTAAATCAACACTTTCTACAATTTTCACTTCTATAAAAAACTTGTGTGCAGGCAAATTTAATTAATTACACCCGGTTTCATATTGAATTGTTTGAATGCCTCCATAGAAGTAATCTGAATCACCCTATTAAGGAGAATAAGCTTTGCATAATTAGGCAAACACTTTTGTACTTGGAAGCCAAAAAGATGCTTCCTTTCCTGATTGCAGTGTCTGATAAATCCTCCACTAAACTCCTGTAATAAATTCACTTTTAATTCTTTTTCCAGCTCATTTCTAATAGGTGTATGAATACTTATAAACATTCAAGACTATTCAAAAGGACATGAGGCAATACATTTAAATACTCCTTTGCTTCTTTGTTTTTCTGTATGTTTTGCTTTCACTATATCAAGGTCATTTAGTTCCTTTAGTATTTATTGCACCTGTGTTTAATACTGAGATTGTCTCTTAATGGCCAAGCAACACAATAGACACTGCAGTTCCTGAAGGTTAATTGTGAAAACCGATAAAATTTGCTACAGTGATTTTTAACATCAAAACTTAAATTAAAGTAACAACAGTCCCAGTTCATTACATGCAGTTGTGCATTCCTTCAATTTCCTCACATATTATTGTGATGAAACACAGAAATAAACAAGAGGAAAAGAAAGCTTAATGGCTTAGAATGGAGGACAGGAGTTGCCAGATTTCAGACCAAGCAAAATTCAGTAAGCTGATGCGGTGCCACATTGCTGTATTTTATAAGTGACCAAGGTCACCTTGCCAATAGCAGTTCAAATGAAAATGTTAAAGGGTGTGCATGTTTATGAAAGAAACTAGATGTGACTAGACTTTGTACTGAATGTGGATTGATATCTACTATGCAGATACCTAAAGAATAGATGCTTCATATATTTTAAAATGGGTTGCTTAGTTAGGCTATTATTTCAATATTTTGAAATATGCAGTAATATTTGTTTTTCAATGCAGTTCAAACTATGTGCCATTAATACTACAATTCAGTATGAAGAACACCAAGCTTGCAGTGATCACGTAAGCTCCAGAAATGAAAGCAACATAGCCAACAACACAACTAAATAGCAAAGACATGGATGTACAGTGCCTTGGGAATGTCCTTAGGAGCCCTTAGCTCCTTCCTCTGCATGAGGATTCACTGGGCTATGGTGATGTACCAGCTAGCTTAGCCTTTCTCCCCTGTGTTACATGAAAAATGAAACTTGGGCCCTTAAGCTTCAAAATTAATGCAGCTGTATAGAGGTGAGTGAGGCTGTGGTGCAGAGGAGATATGGGTTATTGTGAGGAAACATGATTGCATCAATGGGAAAATATAGTTAAGGCCATAGTCCCTTTGGGGTTTTTTCAGCTATGTTTCTCTAAATCATCTTTGTGTTTCTGGAAGTTGGTGACAATTTCCCAGAATTTCTAAAATCATATCAGCCTTGGTAAAATAATAATCAAGTCAAAACAAAAAATTCTCAATATATCAACATATTTAACACACTTGTGAAGAAAGTCAAGCTCTTTCCTCAGCAACCATATCAGAAATAAACTTGGTTGTTATTTTTTTAAAATAACCCCCTTATCTTTTATTCAAAGGTTGTTTGTAGGCTCATGATGTTAGGGTTAGCATAATTTCCTATGAGGCTATTAAGATTTTTGAGCTCAGTCTTTCATGGTCAGTATTGCTGAGCTCTGTGTTTGTAACTGGAAACGGAGCTGGGCTTCTTGATCTCATCCAAAGGGCAATGATTTATTTCAGAAAATATGACCATGAATACCCTATACATTTGAGATTTTACAGTACTTATAATTTTATTATAAATTTAGGCTGAGTAAGACCATATTTGGTGCAGGAGTTAGGAAAATGTAAGGTTAATGTCACTGCTCTGAGCTAACTCTGACATTTGCTAGTTTCTTTGGGTTGCCTGCTTCAGTTCTTTCTTCTCTTCCTTCCATTTGTTCTTTTCCTCCCTCCATACTGTGGGAGTCAGGAAAAAGGCTGAATATTTATGAGAGTGACCTGATTGTGACTGTGTTCACAGGGGTTCTTGGATGAGGGGAGAGATGAGAATGTTGACTCCATGTTCAGAAGGCTTGATTTATTATTTTATGATATATATTACATTATAACTATACTAAAAAGAAATAGAAGGAAAAGGTTCCTCTCAGAAGGCTAGCTAAGCTAAGAATAGAATGGAATGAATAACAAAGGTCTGTGGCTCAGACAGAGAGTCCAGGCTATCTGGTCTGTGGTTGGCCATTAATTGTAAACATTCAAGATGGGCCCAATCACCGACACACCTGATGCATTCCACAGCAGCAGATAACCATTGTTTATATATTGTCTCTGAGGCCTCTTAGCTTCTCAGAAGGAAAAATCCTAAAGAAAAGGATTTTCACAAAAGATGTCTGAGACCCCTGATCACTTATCTTTGTTAACTGTAGTCTTGGGATGGAAGGTTGAGGGATGGTGAGTGGAGAGTGACTGTAAAACAAGCCATGTTACAGAATAGGAATTCTTCAGGTCAACAGACAAGTAAAAAAAATTATTTCCATTTAAAAAATCCCAAACAGTATGAGAAGTATTAGAACTCAAAATAGCACTGAACAGATTTAGATAGCTAAGTGAATTTCTAGTATTTTAATAAGATTTAATCAGAACAGTAATGAATTACAGAAAACACCAAGCTGGGTGAGAGTGTTGTTGATCCTGACTATTGATAGGCACTTCAGAGGGATCAGGACATGCTGGATCCATGGCTGTGGCACTTAGGGACACGTTTTAATAGTACTCAGCAGGGGTAAGTTTACAATTTGACTTGATGATCTTAGGATCTTTCCATATCTAAACAATTATATATTTTTATGATTCTGTGGGTTATTTTGCCAAAGCATGGGAAGCTGAAAAATAGGGATACCTGCCAAAGATAAAAAATGACACAGAAAGTTGCTTTGAAGACAAATATTTTAGAGTCAAAACTCTCCCTTAAATTTAAAGGACCTGTGTTGAAATGACAGATTAGGAAAAAAAAAAAAGAAAAATATTTTAGGTATGTTATTAAGAAGAATTGAAAGTACCCAGGAAATTACTTGAAATCACCAGGGAAGATGAACATCTGATGTCTCACTATATTTATTTTAGAATGTATGGGAATTGGAATATTACTGTGTTGACTGTTTTTGAAGAACTATAATTCAACACAGAATTCTCTGATTTTCTGATTGTTATGTATTTATATTTGATATTGTCTTCATAATAAATTTATGCTTTTTCTAGTTCCACCATCATGTGGGTTGTATGAATAGATATTGGTTGTATCAATAGATAATGAAAATTAAAACCAAAAAATAATGGAAAATATGCTTCAAAACCATGTGTGATATGTGTCCCAAATAATTAACTTTAAAAAAAAAATTAAAATAAGTTGATAAAACGTGGAGATATGAACAAATATAGATTGAAAGGAAAATACACCAGCTCTGTGTAGTCCAAAAGATATGTCTGCTATTCGTATTCCTGTATCATATAGTTTTTCTCTAGCAGAAAATATGCAAAGTCTGAAAAATTTACTCCTAAAAGAATTCCTAAATGTCTATGAAAAAAGTACATTAGATGTAATTTATTAAAATGTCATAAATTGCTCATTCGAAAGAGGAGTAATCATTTAATACACACATAATGGGATTTTATTGTTGCAAAGATATTACATAAAGTATTTCCAATGAAAGCATTTTGATTTTCATTAATAATTTCAATTGTTTATTTTGTGAAACTTACTTTGTGAGGCACTGATTAAACTCAGCTCTTTTGTAAGACTCTGTTTGCTAGTCCAATTCAGGCAATTCAAAGACTCATTTGTTTGAATCTGTTTTTTGATGCAGCCCTAAATAAACAGAAATTGAAAGAGCTCAGTGTTATAAGTTCATACCCCCAGAATTTCTTCAATGACCTGTATTATTTCCTTCTAAAAAGAGGATTAGTACAGCATTAAGTGGAGGGGAAAATAACAGAAAACTCTGGATATATTTTTTATATTAAAAAAATGTAACATCTCTTTACAATATAACCCATTAATTTTTTACATAAATGATAAATACCTTGAGTGTGATCAAAACCATAAAAATTCCTAATTTTTATTTGAATATTAAAGCAATTATAATCCTAGCTTTTGGCATTTCAGAGATGCCATCTTCCTTACATAGTCTGATGTAGCAGGAGACACAAATTGCTCTTCTAAGATTGCTGAACTATCAACTCAGTGAATTTTTTTTCTTTAATGATGTAATTATGTTTTTTAAAAAACTGAACTGTTTGTAATGCCTACAATGCAGGGAAAGTCTGATTCAGGGATTGAGGAAGTTAAAACTTTGCTCAATTGTGTCCTCTGAGAAAACAAATCTGTCACGATGACAGATCCAATCACTTTCTCAGAACAAAGTGTTATCACTGAGGACACAATAGCATTATTTTTATTTCAGAACTTTGTGGTCATTAGTTTTGAAGTGTTTATTGAATTTAACTGGGGGAATTATTTTGCCTTATTTTGACTTTGGAAAAGTGCCAGTGAATCAAATACTGGACTTACCAGAACAGTGTCAGTTTTTCTAGAGGGGGTCAGTAGCACCTCTGTGGTTAATTTAATTGTCATCAAGTTAAGATTCCAGGACTGCAAAAACACTCTCATTTCCGTTTTTCCCAGATTTGATGGTGGATGTTATCTCTCTTCCTAGAGGACTTTGAGCTTAGTATTGCTGGAAATGCTTTCTTACAACTCTCAAACAGATTTGCAAAGGTAAACTGCATTAGCAAGAGATTCAGTATATTTCTTTCAATGAGTGAGATAAGTCCTATGCTTTAGATGATTGCTTGTTTTGGGATAACTTGACTGTATTTTAAGTGCATTTTATTTGCAGTATGACAGCTAAATCAGCTGTACTTAAATGGAATACCAGAGTTTTTACCTGTGTCAATAAACATTTCTAATGCATAATATAATTTTGGTGTGCCATAGGTGCAGTACTTTGGACTGCACATGCAAATTTTGAGGTACCATAGTCTGAGGTACATGAGCCTCAGGGAACAGAGAGACCTGTCCTACTGACATTAAAAACTACACCTGAGAAATGGTACAACTGATTTCAATACTGCAAAAAGCTGGATAGTATACAAGCAAAAAAAAGGCTCAGTATCATCTCTGTATTAGAAAAAAACCCAAAACCCTATTGATTTTTCACAGTCATTTTTCCCTTGGATTCTTTTAAGAAGGTGAGTCTTGCTTTGTGGCAAATTTAAAGAGCATATTAGCATGGTATGACTATATTATGGGACAGATTGGAAAAGAGTTCTGCAGAGTAATTACAGCCAGAATGTATAAGGCAGGAAAACAAAGTGGGCTTTATTCAAAAAATAGAAATTGCTGAGGACCCTTTTCTTTCCTTTTTACAAGGTTTGTTGCCCAGCCATATCCAAAACCAATTTTGGTTTGAGCATAAAGTGACTGGTAGTTCACTTTTCAAGGGATCAAGTTTACTTTTGAATGAAAAGTTTCATATAAGTTACCCAAGGAAAGCAAAGTTAGAGGCAGAATGCCTCTGTGAGAGGGGAATCACCTAATACAGAAAGTAGTTCATGGAAGAAAAAGAGAGCATTTTATAACCACAACTCCAAAAATAAACATATATTATGGTAGCATGAGAGAAGTTTTAATAGATTAGGTATTTATTTTTCTCTGGTGTGGCATTACTAGACTTTCTATCCAACAAGAGAAAAAAACCCCACTGCTTTGCATAAGAGATAGTCTTCATCATGATCATATAAGTGAAGTGGAAGAATTCCACAGAATTCCTGCAGAATTCTGAATCTCAGAGAACTTAGGGTTGGAACTGTGCATGCCACCTTGAACTCCCTAGTGATAATATGTAACATGGGAATTATCATTGAAGACCTGATTTTATTTCTTAAGTAAAATCTTATTATGCCATGTGAAGTCCAAATTCCAGAGTTCTAAGAAATGCTGATGTGGGGGTGTGTCAAATGATGTGTAAAAGCCTGGACTAGTCTGTTAAAAATTGATTTCTGATTTTGTATATCCAAACTGAGTTAACATATATTTAGATTTGAATATCTGTAAATAAAGGGAGCCCAAATCAGAGACTCATTTTTGAAACTCTGGTCTGGATTTCATGTTGTTTTGTGGCTTTTATCCAAACTCTGTGGCTGAATGTTTATTTACCCAGTACATCTGAGAACTGTTTTTCACACTCTGTGTGAAGTGGCACCTGCTGACAATTCCTGTATCATATGCACAATATGATGCTAAGTTCCTTGTGAATATCTTTTAAGGCTTACAATATCTTTTATTTAATTTTCTGAGGTCCCTTGAAATCATCTTTTGTCTTGAATTTTGATTTTTGCACAGTCAGTTCTGGTTCCCATTTTATATTTTTTCTTTATGTGGCTGACTGTTTCAACAATTGCTGTTCAATGGTTTAATTTAAATATGAAGTATCTTTGTTCCTCAAATCTAATTCTAATTCAAGATGCAGTTGAAAACAAAAGCTATAATGTCCCGAGAGTAAAGCAGATAAAGAAGTATGAACACTGAAATAATTTAGGTTAAGCAATTTTTATACAAGCATTTTTCTGCAGCTTGAGTTGTGCCATTGTGCATATCCTTTGTGATGCTAGCAATTGTTTTGTGAGACCACAATAGATTTACCCAATAACTAAAGCATTACATTTTAAAGAAAAGGCATAAGAATTTAAAAGTATTTAAAACTTTAAAAAGGAAAAGGGTACTTTTAAAGCCATTATGAGATAAAGCAATGCTGTCAATGTATCATGGGTCCTGCAGTAAAGGTAAATTATTTTGAAATATTGCATGCATTTCTGCACCTAATTAATATAAGAAAGTGTGCCTGATGAAAGGGAGAAGATCATTAGATTTCTGCTCCATGGCCCATGGAAATTCTGAAATGTTTCCTGACTATGAAGCCTATTCTCTACACACTCATCCCACTCATTAATGTCCTTGTTACTCACTCCATATTTGTAATGCTAAGATACAGCAAACTATTAATCAAAGATGCCTTTCATGCTTATATACAGATCTATCTGGAGATCTAATCTGTTAAATTTCAGCCAGAATTTACATTTTTCCTTCTAAACTTTGTGAAGGAGAAAAATTTTAGTAGGTTTTAAAAGCACAATAGGAAATTTTCATATCTGTAGGTGTTCACATAGCTAAAATGGGGTAAATTTGTGTGAGTTATCTGTCTATTCTACAGTGCCATAAATGGTCAGACACTCTAGGAGGAAAACTTGCAGACATAGACAAGCAGTCTATGTGTGATTTCCATCAAGGTTGACAGCATGGAAAACAACAAGGAGAACATCATGTGCAAGAAGTTGTTTTATTAAATTTATTATTTCCAAGTAGAGTGTACAAATGATATTAAAAAAATGTCTTTACAATTTTTAGTGAACACTATTTTTTCAGATTACTATCCCATGAATAAGTCCAAAATGGTTAATTTATGTGTTGCTGATAAATTTCTTTCCATTCAATTTGAGCCTAGAGAAGATACAACTTTTATTAGTTTCACTGTCATGTTCTTTCTTTTTAAATCTTTTTGTACATTCCTCTCAGCAAAACTCCTTTTGGTTTAGTAAAATACTCTCATTTTTGTTTTTGTCCCTAAATTCTTGACTCCTAGGTCTCTTTCCAGCTGACCAGGTTGCATAACCTTCTCTCTCCTGCACTGAAATGCCTAATGAGTCTTGATTTTCCAGGTCAACACTCATTCTTTTGCCAATGTAGCCTAAATCCTCTTCCAAAGCCAATTGTTCAAGTGTTTGCTGAGCTTCCTTCATTGCCAAACTTCTTCCTTTTTTATTGAATCCACCATGTTCTTTGAATTTATTCTTCTTTTAATTATCCTGGGAAAAGAAAAAAAGAAGAGAAAAAACAAAAGGAAAAAAGAAGTAGAGGACCTTTACTGTTTAAGCTTTTAAGAAGTTCTCAGTGGGGCAGAGAAGAGTGAGAGGAAAAAAAATGCTCAAAGATTCAGCTACTCATTGCTGCTCATGAAACTCCATGCTGCAGGGATGGGGCTTGAATCAGGACCACCTCTAAACCCATGGCTCTTCACCTAGGGAGCCACCTGGCAGTATCTGTGCATAAGCAGGTTGGAGGACAGAAGAAATTGTGCTCAGATTTGAATCTGAGAGGGAACGTAAATGACAAATTTACATTTAATATATATATTTTTATAAACTTATATAAACAAATTTATATAAACTTAAATATCTTTGAAAAGATGCACAAATTTGGACCCCCCAACACTAAATTAATGCTCCTACTGTTTTCTACACAGGATGTGTGCAGATGCAGAAGCAAAATGTACATTTGAAATCCTCTACATTTCAGTGTTCCTCTCCCTTTCCCTCTCATTCATGAAAACTGTTTTTTCACTTGCTTCATGCTTTCCTTCAAGGCATTTTCTAGGTTACCAGCTAGGTCTGCCACAGGTAGTATATTGAGATAAACATCATCCAGTACATTTTCTATTACTTTGTTCCTCCTCAAAAAACAGCACAAGAAATTACTTTGCTCAGAGAAAGGTCAGGTCTTTTAGTTATCAGCAAAATCTTCAACAGTTTCCATCTAGGAATATATTCCTAAAATCAGTTTTCTGTCACAGATGTCACTCATTTCCATAGATATAGCAGTGCTCAGTCTATAAGGCAGGGTGGAATTTTCTCTTGTGCATGCTTTGGGGCTATAACAACATTTTAGGAGTTTCCTGAACAGATACTTTTCTGCCTGAATCATCAGGCACTTCAAGTCTGAAGCTTTTCTTCTGTCTCATGACCTATCTTTTCTCCTTGCCATCTCCATGTTTCAGTGACTGTTGGATGTTCTGAATTTCCTAAATTGCTCAGTGCTGCATGCCTTCTTCCATTAATTTTTATAATTATTCTTTTTATCAGTTTACTTTCTGCAGCATGGCATATTGTCCTGTGCTCAAACTTTGGAGCCCTGTTGACTATTGCTGTTATTATAACTTCACAGACCAGCACACTGAAAGCATTTTGCACACTTCAGTCATGTTCATTCACCCAAAGAGTTCACAATTTGTGGCAAAAGAAAGAGCTTGTCCAATAAGATTTGGGAAGTAACTGCTGTGAGAAAGGGACTACAGAAGAGATGTAAATGAAGACCCAAATTTTTGGAAGGAAGGACTGGTCAGTATGGAAGCATAATGAAATTTCCATAGAATGAGTAAAAGAAGGGAATAAGGAAAATCAGCTGAGAAAATGAAAATGCAGATTTAGACAGAAAGTCTAATAGAGTGAGAGGATTGTGGTTTTATATTGCAGGTCTGTCATTTTGGGAAAAGGAGGGAAAGTTAGGACAATTTGATTAGCAAGGGTACTAATAGGTGGATAATGGGAGCATGGAGACAGTGAAGATGGCTCCTCACCAGCCACTCCCTTCTCCCTTCCCTGAAGGATACCACTCCCCTTTCAGATTTGCTGGTATAACTACATACATAGCTGTCCCCAGCCTGATTCTGTCAAAACAATTTGGTTTTTAAAACCTACTAAAACACTTCTTAGCCAGGATTTTACAAATCATTCTGACAGAACTAGGTTAAGGAACAGTTGTGCTTATAGGTCAGAGAGTGCAGCTATCTTGTGGAAGGGAGACAGGGCATAGTTTAGTGCCTGTGTACTAAGTAGGATAACATTTGTTAATTAGATAAGAATAGAATAATATATGCTTATTACAAGAAATAAACTTGGGCAATTTCTTTGGAAAAAAAAATGAAAAAAAATGTGTGAAGATCAAGGCATAGAATGACATGAAAACTGTGAGATTAGAAAGAGGAGAAGGGAGATATAGAACACACCTTTTGGGAATTTCTGCATAGTATGTCTCTTTTGAGAGAAAATCAATGTGGCTGAATGTAAGAAGGGCCACCCTGCAACAAATACATGCAAATAGCCACTGTTAAGGTTAGAAAGGCAACGTGTTGAGTTTCCATTTCTGCCATGCTGATGCTTGCTCAGCTGGTTTTAAGGATTGTTTTAGAAAGTATTTATGAAAGAAAAATGGATGAAGAAATATGTCCTACTCTCTGGATAACAGCCCTGCACTACATATCATGTAATGTGTGCAACCATCCAGCATGACCCTGTCTTGTTTATCCACCCCCCACAGCTTTGCAATATTCATCCATTCCATTAAGAAAGCAAAGCATCTTGGAAAATGCTGATTCTGAAGAATTCTCAGATGTCCTTTGGGAAGCTGCATGTCTTCCTTACAACAACATGTTAAGCTCTCACATGTATTCCCACTGAGGATGAAGAAGGAAATTACAACTGCATCCTAGCTTACTAGCCATTGTGCTAGGAAAGCACTTCTGAGACCTCCATCCTCCTTAATGTGCTGCATTCTTCCTTGTGCATCAAGACATATGAGTCTAAGTTTTTTATCTACTCGTGTCAGCACTATTGGAAAAGCAGAAGAAGTCAATTTTATCATCTAATATACTCCACGGCCCACGTACAAAGTCCTTTATATATAGTATAACTTAGTTAAATCACATCTAACTCTTTTGGGGCTAATAAAACACAAATCTTACCTGGAATTTTACTCCTTGCCAAGCTTATGTCTCTTTTTTTCTTCCCTGAGGTGCTGTAGCTGCTTGAGAAAAAGCTCATAAACAATATTTCCTAGCAACAATGGATACTTTCTTTAAAATAGCTAAATATTTTTAAGTGAAAAAGTTAAAAAGAAGAACAGTTCCCCTGCATCTGACACTTCAGGAAGTCAACTAATAAACAGAAATACTAGAGTATTGCTTTAGGATGAAACTTTAAGTTAGGTGTTTACTTAAATATCTTGCTGAATTGGAATCTAAGAAAATCATAAGCTACAGAAAAGCCCCCTATTTTTAATATCTATAGCAATAATATTGATAGCAATGTGATCATAATTAAGTATTGATAGCAATGTAATATTTATAGCAATTATGTAATCACTTTAAACCAACCTAAATGGCACAAGACAATCAGTCCTACCCTCTGTCTCATCTCCAGCCATGTCTTTCTGTTGGACTTAAGGATTGGCCTTGTTCAGGGAACTAATCTGAATGAAAATAGTTACTCAATGTCACACAGCCTCTTTCCATTTCCCAGGATGTTTTTCAACATAATTATTTTCTTGGTTCAGTTTAGCATTCAGTGTGGGACCAAAAGGACAACAGGAATTTGTGGTTCAGATTAGGGAAGAAAGAAAG
Source organism: Agelaius phoeniceus (assembly GCF_051311805.1). Lineage (NCBI taxonomy): Eukaryota > Metazoa > Chordata > Aves > Passeriformes > Icteridae > Agelaius > Agelaius phoeniceus. Next base: position 135,358,644 of record NC_135265.1, read on the forward strand.
CTTGTCTAGGTAAAGGGGAGCTCTCCTTTATATTGGAGTAAAGCAGTTCTGAAGCTCCAGCTCCAGACATCTAAACCTGCACGTCCACACCTGACTAGTGAAATTTTCTATTTGTTTTGAATCAAGAGCATGAATACAGTTATCAACTCCTCAAAAGAAAATAAAATGTTCAGGGTTGTGCTATAAACACACAACTCAGTTTTAAGCAGAAGATAAATACATATAATTTACTGCAGCAAATAGGAGTCTACTGGGACTTGGTTATGTAGTTTCTGAAGATGCTTTGTACATATCCAATAGACTATAACAGCTCTTTCTGAGAAACTAATTAGTTGATCTCAAGAGATGGCCCTGTCCATGTGGAAAGTTGTCTCTGAAAGGCACTGATTATGTCACATCTGGATAAAAGACTGGTTAACGCTTTCCACTTCACAGTATTAGAGATGGAAGACAAAGCCAATTACACAGATAATAAAACATTTTCTTTTCCAATTGCAGGAGCATAAAAGATGGCTGGTAGTCAGTTGTACCTATGCAGCATTGAAACAGGAGGTTGTTGCATTTAAACTGGGACTTCTTTGATAAGATTTCAAGTGAATTTAAGATGCTTACCTTTTTCTCTCTGGGTTGGTAGGTACCAGAGGCATGAAAAATATATTTTCAGACAATGACTATGTAACTGAGGTGATTTGCTTAAATTTTTAGATTTCAAAGTATAATTAACTATTAAAACGAATGTCAATATAAAGACAACTGTAGAAGCTGACAAGCTTAGCTCAGCTGCAATAGTTGGCATCTAAGCAGCTAAAGAAAGTTTTAATTTATTAGTGTTTGAGTATGCCTATGGGCAAGAGAAGAAATGTGGACGCTATGGAATATGGGATATAAGAAATCTCCAGTGATCCTGGGGAAGAAAAGGTGAGCAAGTGCCATGTTAAGACATCCACCCTGACCTATAGCACTTTTCTAAATTTCATTGTCTTTTGTCTCCCAGCTGGCCCAAGCTTGCAGCCAGTACAATTGTGTGGACAAGCAATCATCAACCATCAGACCAAGCCTATAATTTTCATTGTCCACTGCTGCTGCAAGAAGCCATTAGAAATGAAGCACGTTAAGTCACTGAACATTTCAGCTCTCTGATCTGCAGTTACTCTAGCCAGGAACTAAGCCATGATTTAAAATCTGCCTCAGTGTCAGAAAAGATTGATTCCTTCAGGTACTTTCTAAGAGTCCGTATATGTTCACAAGGGCTTTTGTCCAGCAAAGCACTTGCACTGAAGTACAGACATTAAGTTAAATAAGTATCTAAAAGTCTGCTGAATCAAGGCTAACAGTGGTGCTGTGTGTGTTATTTGAGTTCAGTCTTATGTAAATTCTAGTGAAAATTTGACTATATCATCTCTGTATTTCAAATCAAGTAACTGTTTAATTGACAGACCTTCCTGATCTTTCAAAAGGCAATTTGAAATACAGTGTCAATAATGTCTTTGTTCTTAGATGCTGATAATGTGGAACCTTCTCTGTTCTGAGGACCATATCAGCTAGCTTGCATTGCCAGAATCTTTAAGGAGTTAACTAAATCTGAGAGAAACCATACCTTTTGTGTGATGGAGATCTGCCAAACTGTGACATTCTCCTGCAGCTGGGCTTGGCTTCCTGGCAGGTGGTGATCACAAGAGAAGTTGGAGTTTTCCCTGGACTGTTTGGGTTGTTTGAATTTGTTCCAAATGGACACCAGACACCACCACTCAGGGTGAGTCCCAGTTCTCTATTATATCTCACAGCATCATGAATAATGGCAACGAAGAAAACACACACATAAAACAACAAGCAAGCAAAGAGGATCAAGAGTTCAAACCAAATGGCTTTGCTCTTTATGTGGGGAGGTGAAATCATCTACTATTTAATATTCATGGTGCGTTTTAATAAAACAATGGCAGATTAAGATTCTAACTGCTAAAGAATAAATTTTATCTTAATTAAGTCAATGTGTATTTTTAACAGCTAATAAACAAGGAGACATACATTAATTTTTTATTATCACCTTCAGGCTTCTCTATGTCCTTTGTCTCCTTTTTATTCTATCCCATGTTGTAATCCCCATGTAAACTCTGATAGATTATGTCAGCAGATAGCAGAGGGCTGCTGACAGATTGGTATCTGCATTCATCTTGTGTTGTTCTGCTTCTGTTATTGCAATAGATATAGGGGCCAATGAGCACCAAGGAATGCACAGTCACAAAACTCAACAGTGTTAAGGTTCATAGCTAAACACTGTCATTGTACCTAAAACTTGGTATTGGCAAATCAAAGCATAAATCAGGGATAAAAAAAGGGGAAGGGAAAGGGGAAAGAAAAGGGGAAGGGAGTAGGGGAGGGGAGGGACAAAGGAAAGGGGAAAGGAAAGGGGAAAGGAAAGGGGAAAGGAAAGGAAAGGAAAGGAAAGGAAAGGAAAGGAAAGGAAAGAAAAGAAAAGAAAAGAAAAGAAAAGAAAAGAAAAGAAAAGAAAAGAAAAGAAAAGAAAAGAAAAGAAAAGAAAAGAAAAGAAAAGAAAAGAAAAGAAAAGAAAAGAAAAGAAAAGAAAACCCCCTGAAATAGAAAACCAGCCAGGGGTATAAGCAACCTAACTCTATATATGGTGTATTTTAAAATTTCTCTCACTCTTTTGACATTTATGTCACTGATATTCCTGTGTGATTAGCGGCATGTATCAGGAGTTCAACTGTACTTGTTGGCTGGGATAAGTATGTTGCTTTTTCTGTGGAGAACATTAAGGTTTAAGTTTCTTTTACTGTTAGGGATGGCAAAATAAAGTTCTCCATTACCATCTCAAGGGTTTACCTGCAAGTCTGTATGATACATCATTTTTCTTTCTCAGTTTTCTGCAGTTAACAAACGGAACAGACATTTGCTCCCAGAGTACACCTAAAATATCTCCAGGTATTGGCACCTTACTACCAAAATCCACCTGATAGTCTTCTATAAGAAGAAGAATATTTTACAGCTGTGGGAGAGACACAGTATGACTCCTGAGAGTGCTGGTTTGGCCAAAGTAAAGGAAACTTAATCCAGTGTTTGCATATCAAATGAAAGATGGCAAAGGATTTCTGGTGTGCTGGCCAAGACTCATGGTTTCATTGTGTTACATGCATTCCATCTGAATTAAAAATTCAAACATTTTTCCGTGCTGTACAATACTCAGTGCATGTAGCATTTTAATTTCCAAAGTGTTCCTTATAAGCATTAACCAAGTAAGCCACATAATATGCTTGTGGAATAGTTAATTGCATATTACTATCTTATTTTGCTAATACCTGAGTTAAAGGCTAAGTCCTGAGGCTATTTGCCCCAGACTGTGCATTAGCAGTATTAGAAACCATTCTCACAATCAATCACATGTAGGTTGAATATACTCTTTGGGATATTCAAATACTGAATGCAACTCAAAGAGCAGTGATGAAGCACCAAAAGTGCAGAAATTGTTCCAATAAGGAGCGCAGTTAGGAGCAGGCAGTTCTGACCCAGCTTGGTTCATAACTAAGACCACTCAGGATTAAAAAACCCAATGAATTTTGCACATTCTCCAGAGAGATTCAGTCCTACTTTCATACTTTGAAACATTAGTCATATACCCACTGCAGTAGACTCCACAAAAAAATGAGTTGGCAATGGATTTTTCCTGCTGTTTTTTTTCCCCTTTCTATACAACACTCCAGTGACTCATATACTTAGGAAGTTTGTTCTAAGCCAGGAGTCAAGTGAGAGTCCCAGATACGATGCCCTCCTTCACCTAACATGATTAAAAAACAACATTTTTTGGGACACCCTCCTAGCCCAAAGGAGCTGGCAGTTCTGGGGGAGGAAAGACTTCATATGCCTTTCTGGATCTTTTGTAAAATTAAAGGAGATATGCATTCATTGTGTATCTATGTACTCTTTGCATATTTGTAAAGCCTGTCTTCAGTGGTGGAAAATAAACCTAAAGGTGACCAGGGTTGATTTTTAGATCTCTGCTATTTCTCTATCATGTTAAAGGAAAGTAAAGTTAAAAAAACTTTCTAAAATGAAGTGTTAGTTCTTATCACTGCCCTGTTTTCTGATGTAATGTTTCTATGCAGTCCCACAGCTCTGAGACAAAGACCTCCTGCACAGCATCACCTAGTGCTGTCTTCCAGGCCAGCAATCACCCAGGACAAAATCACCCAGACATTTTCATCACTGCCAATTTGATGTTTGCAAAAGTGTTGCCGAGGGATTAACTTTAAATTGCTTTTGTAATAATTTTTCCATAGGGTATTGAAAGCCTATTGACATTAAAGACTGTAAGAGCTGATTCTGCTAACCAGTTTTTAAAGTATTTCTAGAGAACATGCATCCTGGGACAAGAGATAAAAAATGGGTCTGGGACAGAGATGATTAATATTAATTTTTAAATATGTTGCAATATCACCTTTGTAATTGAACTGGTGCATATTTTGCTGTGTAGAATGAGATCCTTTCTAAGAAACTGAGTTAAGAATTCCTTCCTCTTGTGAGACCTTGTTTAAGATAACTTATTTATTAGTTTTTCAGTTATTCATGATAAACCAGAATTCTTCAATTCCTGAATGAATTGTCTTTTCAGCAGCTGTAATCTGTTTTAGTTATCTGTGACATACCAAGCCAGGACTCACTGCTACTTTGGCAATGAAGTGCTGTATCAAATACTCTCAGGAAATTCATTTCAGAGGTGCCAGCTCTCACCGCTGTCTATACACAGAGCCAAAGTGCTTCAGCAGAGACTCAATCTCCCACTGTGCACATGCAACTAGCCTGAACACCTCCTACTCAGCATTCACAGCACAGAGCTTCTCATGAAAGGGGTTTGTGAAGGAACAGCTTTTTTGCACAGTTAGCTTGGAGCCCAAGGGAGCAGCAGTTCGGGTTTTATGTGGGTACTCATAAAAAGACATGTGTCTGCTGGTGCCTGCTTCATCTTCCTTGGCTATGGCATGGCAGTAGGTCTGTCTCTAAGTGAGAACAGAACTTCTTCACCAAGGGAGACGGATTATCCAGCCAGGAAGAATTCACTATCTGAGCAGCTCCGCTTCATAACTGTAAATGAAAAAGCTGGGCACAAGAGTGCCATGGGCCAGATCTGACTAATGGACCATGAATTGGATTATGCACGCTCTGATAAGCCAAACTCTAAGCAAGAAATTTAGGAATATGTATTCTCAGCTTGAGGAGCAGAGCGCATTAGCTGCAAGATTATTCTGTAACCTCTAGGGAAGCAAATCTTCAGCTTCCTTCTCCTGCTTGAAGCCAATTTCTGCACAGAAAGTGACACAGAATTTATGGAACCTGAGAAATAGGTAGAGGGACCCTAATTCTGCAGATTGTTAATGGAGCATTCCCTGGCATCAAAGGCAAGTCAGACTTGTTCCCTGCTCCAAAAAGTGCATATGCATTTTGTTTTGGATGAGGTACACAAAGAGCAGAGGGAGCAGACATTACCCAACCTATTACCTGTTGAGCTACTTAGTAGAACACTGAAATTTCTCTTCTGAGATTTTTACTTTCAGGTGTATCAAAGATACAAGTTTGGCAGCTTTCTCTCACTTTCAGCTGTATTATGCTGACTTCATCATATCAAAATAACTACCCCCAGAATTACTGTATATTCATGTCTTAGCTGCAGAAAATGTGAGACTGAGCATCAGTATATGGTATATGAGTATGCAAATGCAAAGCTAAATGTGCTTGAGAGGCCTTTTAAAAGAACTGCAACCACTATAAGAGAAAGAGTTATTTTTTCTCTTCACACCTTAAGAGGGCTGCAGTTGTTGGAGGGAGGAACTGAGGATAAAGTACCTGTGAGTGTATGAACATAAGGCTGTTGTTAAAAGACTGATTTGATGGATTCTCTGTCTCCCCATGTCCTGTGACAAACACCCCAGTATTTCATCCTTTCTAGAATACTTACCATCATGCTTAGCAGTTTCCATTTCCTCTGTGCTGCTTCTTTCTCCACTCAGCTTGTCCTCAGATCTCTGTCAATGCCTCTATTTCCATGGTAATGGGCCTGAAAGGAGCAAAGATGTAAAGAAAGGGAAAAGAAGAGTGACTTCTAGGGAAGGGTCTATCTTCATAGTCTCCACGTGTCATACATCATTTGCTGCTCTAAGCTTTTGTGCTAATGCACATATTTCAAATTTTATTTAAGGATGCAAGGTGTCTGTGATTTCAGTAGTTTATTTAGTAAGTTAAGATGCAACTCTTCATATGTGATCGGGATATGGGGCTGGAAAAGTTAAGGCCTATCAAATGGTGAAAGATATATCTAGATGGCTACACAGGGAAGGCCTAGGAATAGCTTATAAAATTCTCTGAGTTCTCATTTTTGCTCTATCATTCTATGCTCTGTACTCCAGAAAATGACCTACTTTCTTTCTGCTGTCTTTACAATGACAGTAATAATTTCTTCACAAAATGACTGCTGAGAATGAAATCATTAACTTTTAGAGGCCCTTGTATATACACTATCAAGCCACAATGAGTTGTTTTGACATAGTCCCTATGGATTTAGTATTATTTGAATCTTTATTATTAACATTAAATGAATTACTGTCAAGACAGTTTTTTTATTACATAATCTAGTAATAGTAATATAATAACACGGGAAAAATAATTGAAATGAATGATTTCAGCATCAGTATTTCATTTTTTTGCACTTCTGGTGTTTGATGTCTGATTCTGATATTGGCATTATTTTGCTTCTGAAGACCTCAGTCTAAAAAGGCTAGAGTCTCACTTATATGTATTTTTTTTCCCTTGAGCAGGAAGAGATTAATTTTAACACAATAAATAAAATATGTTATACAGTACATTTAAGAAGCTAATTTGAATAATCACATTGCTTAATCAAAATTTTATTCAAACCAGTGGGAGTCTTAAAGGAGTTAACATATATGGGTTTCAAGTCAGGTCCTTAGTATCTTTTCTACTAGATATTTGAACTTCATGTGTGCAGTCAAGGGGTAGCAGAGACTTAAGAGTGAATCAAAAAGAAAGAAAATTAAAAGGAAAAAGATGTGTTGACTAAAGGTTCAGAAGCCCCTAAAGAATTAACAAAATTGTTTTCTGCTTTCTAGGAGAGAAAATGCTAAGAAAATTTACTGTTTCAACTCTGTCCTAAAAGACTGCTCAGATGAGAGAGGTTTACTGAAATAAAAAGAAGAATTTACACCTGGGCTATGAGGGATTCTTGGTGTTGACCACTCTCCAAAGATCTGAATGGATTGTATTGTCACTCTTGAAATTAAATGGTCACAGATATGAGTCTTACACAAACTGATTATAGCTTTCATTCTGGAAGATGAAGGAGGCTGAGCATTTGAGCTTTTCTGTTTTCAGGTTCTTTTCATCTACTACTCCCTTTCTCTTAGGGCCGTGATGCATTTTCTGCATTAATGAAAATCATTCCCCTCTTCTGTGGCTTTAGAATAGAAAGAAACAATCGGAAATAGAAGAAATGTGTTGTTAGCAACTTTTAAAATTAAATCTGTAATTTTTTTTGGCCCAATAGGATTCAGCTCACAGTGTCCTGCTCTGTATGAGATCTTTTTCATTGTGAAACAGCAGTCTGAGGAACCCAACAAACAGACCCTGGCTACACAAAAATAAGAAAAGAAGTTGGAAAATTACATTCTTTGAATGTCAGAGGAAAAAAAATCTACACCACATAAAATTTCCTTTCTCCATTGTGTTTGATTAGCATATTACTGAGTTCAGCCTACACCTGCTTTTCACCCTCCTTAATTTCAATTACAGTGTGCTCCTTTGTGTCGCACCATTTATTGCTAAACAAATCTGGTTCTAAGGATGTGCATGCAGCCAATTTATTCATTAGATATATTGTAGTGGAATTGAATAAAAGGTTTTATTATCAGTCTCCTTAATTTCCAGATAGGATTTAGTGGAAATCAATATTAGAGAATGCATAATTGCTAAATCTTCTTAAATTAATAGACTCATTCATTAAGCCCCCCAAAAATACTTAGCTGGTATTTCTTGTGACTTTCTCTAATTAATTAGCAAGTGGAAAATGATAGTGAGCAGTGCAGCTTTTGGCTGATATGGTGGAATCTGAAGACCAATCTTGAGGAAGAATTAATCTGGATATTTATATACAGTATTTCACCAGTAAGTTGATTGTAGGAGAATGCACTGCATACGTAGACAAATGGTAGCTGTATGCTGATGGCTGGCAAAAAATCCTGTGCTCAGGAGATGGATTCAAACAATTCAAGCTGGGACACATAGCCATATGTAGACACTAATGAATAGTAGTCAGTTTTAAAAGCTTTGGAATTAAATATAGTGCAATCTATCTGTATGAAACTGCTTGGCATGTATGCAGCATTTGTGAGATTTTCCTTTCTGCCTAACTAGGCAAGTTCTCTGGGCCAGAAACAAAGGAAAAAAGAAAGCACTAAAAGAGCCTGGAAGAGAAAAGCAAATGATGAAAGGGTCTACAGTCAAGTGTGTTATCTGTAGGAGCTGTAGGTATTACATCTCCCCAGAATGGAAATCTTGGGGAAAGGAATACACTCATGAGTGCAGATACTAGAATATTGCCAGCCTCTATTGACTCCTGTGGGCTTCAGCAGTTACTGGTCACCTCCTCCAGAGAACCTGTCGGTGATATCTCAGCGGGGTTTAGACTGAGCCTGAGATTTCCAAGTCACAGCACAAGCTGGTAGGAGAGAACCTTGTCACTACTGAACTTGTAAGCTACGCTACTTTTAGCTTGGAGCTATCTAAACAAACAAAACCAAGGGTACACTGAACCCTCCAAGAAAAGTCCTTCTGGCCAGTAGCTTTTTAATCTCAAGTCAGACACATTCCTTCTTTTTGCATTTCCAGCATGGTTCCATACTTTATTATGTTTAATGCGTGTAAGTTATGCTTACTGTGACTGAGCAACAGAACATGCAGATGTGTACTCATAGGCACTGGACATGGGTGAGTCTGGCTCCTTCACACTTGCCAGACAAGTGGTAAGAGAGGAGAAGGAGACTCATTCCCACCTGACAAAGGCTCTCATATTTCTCCTCTCTGGCATGTGCCAGGATCCGATTACTAAGGCTCTTAGAAATTCCTCTGCCTGAATTAAGGTGCAAATGAGACTGTAATATATGGTAGGGATAATTCATGCTATTAATGTATGGTATAAAATATTACAAAATCCAAACCATGTCTTTTGACCACCCTGGCTGGGAGCAGCTGTCTTATTTAGATTCAACTAGTTCCCGGGACACAAGTTAAGATAACGATCGATGCCTTAATGTAAGAATAGAAGCTTCCAGAGTGATGATCACCGGTTTCCCGGTTTCCCAAGTTGTCGGGAGCCATCCAAGAGCGATAATCGCCTTGCTGATTGCGTCTATCAAGATGGTCAGCAGCGCCACCCTGATGCATCTGAATACACGGCTTCTGGAGCCAATTGACACCAATGGCACACCTGGGCTTGGCCTATGTCCACCTCTGCACATGGAAAGAAACAGAGATGCATGTGAAGAGACACAAAGGAAATTTGGTCATCTTTGCCTCGGGCAGAATGAACTGTATAAAACCTCGCTGCGCAAAGCCGCAAGCATGAACAAGGGGGACTCTGACACTCAGAGGTCAGATCCAGGTTCACCTGGCGCCAATCCTGGGCTCGATGCTGACGCTTTGACTGTGGTGGTTTTGAAGACTGAACTTTGGTCTCACAGATAAATTAATAAATCTTTGCTAATTTTTTTTATAATTTTGGCTCACGATTTGATCATTTATAACAAGACCATATGCTGGTGGCGATAGTATGGGTTTTATTTGATAGTAAATAGGAGGGAGAGAGAGAGAGGAAGAAAGAAAAATAGTGGGGGGGACAGAAAGAGAGTAACAGGGAGAATAAGGAAAATATCACCACTCCATGGATCCCAATGATGCTCCAGTGATCCTCTCCAACTGGTCTTCCTTGTAGTGAAGGTCCCTCTGCAAAGCACAGAATCTGATGGGTTAATATACACTCAGGCCAGGCAGGAAAATCCAGGCACCTCCCTGGGGGGAGGAATTTCCCATTGTGTCTTACAACAGACTCCACATTTGCTGCATCCCGTGCAGTCCTGTGGTGCAAGGCTTCAGGAATGACTCTGGGGGCACTTCAGAGAGGCTTTTGCTGGATTAAGGCACCCCTTCAGCTGCCCCTTATGTGAATGGGGCCCATGGATGTGGCCTTCCCAAGGCTGGGGGTTCCATAGCCAGTTTGTGTAAGGGAGGATGGCTTCACTGCCCCTGAGCAGAGGTTGAAACACAAGGAGACTTCCTCCCCCCACCTTGGTTGGGGGGTAATCTGTGCAAACCTGCTCCCAGAAAATGGGTCTGTGGGCTATGGCCTCCCCCACCCTGAAGCAAGGCAAAGATGATTTTTAGCATGGCTTCTGGGTTTGGCTCACATTCTTCTTCTTGTTTACTTGTTTGTTTGAGGTGACTGAAGAATGCGTTTTCCTTTTAGGCAATCTCAACAGTTTGATTTTCAGTCCAAAGTCTTGATCAGGCATCTTCAGGGAGGCTTCTTTGGCTGTAACTTCTTTATATGGTTTTTGTTATAATGAGCAAAACTTTATATCAAAATGTTTGAGGCATAAACTATTGCAGTCCCTGGCAGCATGGCAACAGAGAAACTGAAACTGCTGCCAGCTGTACTGGGCTCTGTGCTGTCCTTGCTCTGCTGTCTTGCTATACCTCACCTAGGTAGTACCTTTATTGTTCTCCCTACAAACAAAGTGAAATGCTATTACACTCCTGATCTGAGATGAAACAAGGTGTAGAGAAAAAGAAAACACTTCCAGCATGAGGACATGAGTTTCATCACAGAGTCAGCAGGCATTTTGGTGTCTGACTAGGAGCAGTGATACTGAAATAATGTGGCTACCTTTCTGTGAATTGCCTTGGGATAACACAATTTCAAGTCTTGAAATACAGCTAAGATCACACTGACTAGCAAAGAAGAAACAGGTTTGAGGAACTCTGTGTCACCCTTACAGTGCCCATCATTGAAGAGATCTGTAGCTGTGATACAGATCAGCTTCCTAACATTTATTCTCCTCTATCCACTGGACATGTAAAATCTGAGGGGCCAAGGACATTTCCTGAATGCATGCTGTGACAAGGCTCAGGTATCTATCTCCTGTGGTTTGTTTCCTCTTGAAAAAAAGCCTGATAGCACTGGAGGGGAGAGGATTAACAAACCTCTGGGGGCTCAAGACTGCAGGGTACTTCATGGATTATATCTATGCTGCATTTCAGATACCATCACTGACTCTCCAAAGGCCAGCACTACTTAAAACACTACTGTTCGGAATAAGCCTACTAAAACCAGTGACAGGCACTGAGCAGTTTAGTTCAGTAGCTGATTATTCTTTGCCAATATGTATGAAACTCAGGTTTGGCTATTATGTATCTCCTAGACAGGCACATGCCATTGTTTTTGAACTACTTTTTTTTTTGCCCGGTCAAAATGTTTCAGCTTTTTTGTCTGATCATTGGTTTGATATTTATTACCTACTCTTTCAGCCTGGTACTGTTTTTCTGTTTGGGCTAAATACTGATTACTCATTTCTTATTTTTTTCCATATTTTTACTCTTTCCAATAAACTGCTCATTATAATGTACAGAAACTCTCTTCATGTTAAAGGATTGATTTGTTTGTAATTGAGTCTGTTGGAGGGAGCTAATATTAGCATTTGTGTTTTGGTGTATACCCCATGAATTTTGAAAGATCTTTTAATGGACACACACCAAGATCCTTTCCATTTCAACTGAATCAATTTTGAGCCCTGTGTCTCAGTGTTTGCCACAGCTCAAACATAAAGTGAACAAAAATCCCAAAAGTAACATCAGCAGTAAAATTCTGGGATATAAGCAGCAGTGTGAGATAGCAATAGAAAAACAGATTAACTGTTTCAGCTGAGGGTACCTTTGTTGCCATTACACTAGATCTGTATGAGATTATTTTTTAAAATCACGCTGATTTCCCGTTCTGCTCCAGAATTCTTCTAAGGATACATGAAAATGAACCTAGCAGTTGTGCTTGCTTTTCAGGATGGTGATAATTTTTTTCATATCTATCTATAGCTTAGTTGCTTTACAGAAAAGCCTGAGGTGGAATATAGTCAGGAGTGTCACCATCCTCTGCACCAGATTCTCAGGTGATTTATTGAAGTGTAGATCTGATCCAGTGTTTCTGCCATGAATTATACTGCATTAGGCATTTGGCATCATAAATGTTACTGATTCTTTTGATCAGTGACTGTCAGCATAATTCTGAATAGTGCCTACTTAGGGAAACCTTCACATATCTCAAAGTATCAAAAAATACCATGTCCAAGTCCCTTGTGTGCTTTTGTATTTCCTTTCAAGCCTTCTGAGAGCCCACCGGTTTTGGAACTGTAATGAATCTTATAACTATTCCCTTCAGCTTATTCTTTTATGGCATAAAGGCTTGTCCATAAATTGATGATTAAAAAAGTGAGAATAAAAGGCATCATCATCAAAAGATAATAGTTCCTCTCTTTTTTGGTTTTTCAGTCCTTAAATAATATATAAATTACTTGTACATTAGTTTAACAATCATCTAATTCTATAACTAATAAACAAGAGTAAAACACACGTTCCTTTAAAAATAAATACAATTCTACAGATTTTATGACATAAAGAAGGTATTTTGTATTTTTTAACTCTTATCATTTTCTCCACATGCAATGTACCTGGTACCATTCTCTTAACAAATTTTTCATTAAATTCCTTTGCAAATAGGTCTGTTAAGCTCATCTGCAATTGTGCTGGCATTTAGATTCAAGAGAGTGCTAAACAGGCTGCCTAGTGCAAAGCTTCCCAGACTTTGAATAGACATAAGAATAGTTTCAGCAACAGATTCTGAAAAAGAGAGTATGGCCCCAAGTGTGTTAAAGATTAGTACTAATGCCAGAGGAGAAGATGGCTCCTGCTTCAAAGTATTTTTAAGTAAGGTATTGCATAAGAGATAAAAAATAGAAGTAGGTTCAGTGCGTAGAAGTTAGATCAGGGAAACCAATGAGACTATGCTCATCCATATCATAGACACTGCTCCAGTCCACCAGACTTCCAACACCAAAAATACTGAAAGATTGGTTAAATTTCAGGAGAAAATTTCAATTTACTAGAAGTAGCAGATTTTTTATGAAATCAAAGTAATAAACACGATTAAGTTTAACTACAACAGTTGCTGATATTGCCAAAAAAGTCAAGAAGACTTTCCCTTAGGTTAGCTGTGCCACAGGGATGGGTAGTCACGTTAGGTTTGGTCTGTTGAAGCTTTAGAAAAGTGGCTGAATTGCAGGCTGATTTCTGCTGGCATTGCAGAAAGGAAGAATATCCCATCAATTCATCCTGAATGAGGACTTGTGCTGTAAAGTGACAGATCATCAATATTTTGGAAAAAACCCCTCATAATTAATTGACTATTTTATTATAAAATAATTTTTTTGAAAATCTAATATTTAATTGTGATATTGTGATAATTCTTTTTATCATAATTTATGGAGAAGAATTTGATTGCACATTTTTACAGATGGGACCTGCACATCTTGGCTGCCAAAAACCTTGCCTTCTAACACTGTACAAAATGTGGCAATTCTTTTTTCGAGTGAGCTTGTCATTTCTGGCATTAAAAAATATGTTTATTAGCAGATATGATTTTCTGTTTTGTTTTGGTATAAAAAATCTGGTTTTCAATTTGAGAAATAAAATTGTTACGTAGATTATTTTACAATAGCATTATAGAAGAAAAGGAAAACCTATGCCTTTCAATCAAGCTACTAATTTTTGGGATTTTTTTTAGTAAATGCAACCTGATTTTAAGGTTTATTATTTTTTTAACATTAAAAAATGATAGCACATTTGTACTTTTTTCCTTCACCATAGACACATCATTCCATATGCTGGCTCTGATTTGTGGTTTTCAGAACATATAATCACCTTCTATTCTTTCAAGTGAATGCAGTCAACCCCTGTGTAGAAAAAGGCTTTCACTCCTCTAGAAGATGCAATTGGCAATTTTCATTATTTTGCAACTGTAAGAGTACAGAATTGGAAATTAATGTTTTTAAGATAGGGGAGCTCAGGTTTATTATTTCTTTATATATGAGTAAAAGTTTTTTTAAAATTGTATTTTAATTGCCCTGTCACTTCTCGTTTGAAGTGACACAACCTTCTAATAGATATGTATAAAATGTTGCAAAACAAAACCTGTCATTTCCTGAGTAATGTGGCTTTTAGAATGCCTTTAAATAATGTGTTTTATACACTTAAAAATCCATCCAAATAGATCAATCAGTTCTGCTTATTGCTTTGATAAACTTTATGAGTCTAGGCTTCAGATAAAGCTCAAGGAGATGAAGGTAGAATGGTTTTCTACCTGTTAATGTTGTGTTTATTTGTTCCATTTCTTCTGGTCTAAGCTGAATAGACAGGACAAGCAAGCAAATAATATAGACAAAAGATTTTCTTAATTTCTCTGGTAGCCAGAAATTTGGATGAAATTTTTGTGCTGATACACTGTTTCAGATATGACTACTTGTGTGTGTATGCTCACTGAAACTGAAATTCTTGTCTGTTGCTCATTATTGCTATTTGTAGAATTAAACTTTACAAAACAGCAATGCCACTGAAGTAGACTGGGATCATGTGCTTTGTGTCTCTAGTTAAATCCTGGCTCCATGGTAGATCAACTGAGACCTCTGACATGGCAAAGTGCATCCAAACCATGGATGCTGGGACTCTGGCACTTCAGCCCAGGACAGGTGGAGTCAGAAATCCCTGTATACTGGTCTTGAAGGAGCCTATATGGAGGTCTTTCTGAAAAGCACCAGAGTAACAACTGGAGAGAAGGGACATCAGGATCTCCAGGTCTCTAACCCGTTGCTAACCTGCTGGGATCTGTGGCTACCAGAAGATGGCTTGGGAATGGGGGAACTGAAATCATCCTACCATTATCTCAGTGGAGTGCAGATCTGTCTGAAAATGTGGGATACTAAGGTCATCCAGGAAACTGGGGGAAAACTTCTTTGCCCTGCATCAATTTTTGTTAAACAATATATTTCTGACAAAACATATTGGGCTAAGCAACATTTTTCCATGAAATTAATTTAATCAGAAAGTAGCTAATTAGCTATGGTTTTAAATTAAAAAAAAACAGAGCTACCTTTTGTGAAATGGAGAAGCAACAGAATCCAGTCAATAAAACACATGCATTGTATTACTGAACACTGCAGTTCTCAACACTTAGGATAACAATGTTGAAATTCTGCAGATATCTGAATACATAATTCTTATCTAAATAGGTGGAATTTTCAAGTCAAAATCTGGCCTTGAAATTCCAGACACCTAGGACTTGGTGGTCCTGCTGTGAATACGTGCTTTTGTAAAAGGTAGGAAGAACATGCATCTTAAATCTCCTTTATGAAGGCTAGAGCACTAAGGCACTCAGGTTTCTCCATCAAAAATGAGGAAGAGGTATATGTCTTCCAGAACTAGTTTCTCACAAAGGATTAGGAGCTAAGTCATGCCACAGAAAGATTTTTGACTTTACTTTGTAACCTTAACCCCAAATACTTTCATGGAGCTGGCTATGGCTGCCAAAGTAGGAGGTTACAGACAGACTAAGAACTTAGGTTGCATGAGGCTTGGCTTCAATTCCTTCCTCTCCTATTTGAATTTAATCATGGATTTCCCAAGATGACTTCTCAGTCATAGTTTCAGTTTTTCAGTGTGCCACAGAGTGAACAAAGGAACACAGCTCTCCATCTAGGTGGCCATGGCCAAGATGGGACATCAGGATTACAATCAGTCTAGAATAAAATACTAGCAGTACTAACAGTATTCACCTGAGCAACAGTAAATTTAGAAATACGGAGTGGAGCCTGTCTTCTCACTTCGTAGCAATGATATAATCACTGAATACTTGATATAGTTAAGGGGAGGAGAAATACCACCAGTCTTTTGGAGAGGCTGCTTTTCAGTATTTGTCATCTGGCAACATCTATTTATTGAATCATGTTCTGCAAGTGACATGACCATGAGTCCAAGCAACTTGGCAGGTGTCAGAAGGTTTGCCTCTCCACAAAGAAATGTAAGGGATTAGGAAGTCCTAGTGTGTTCCAAAGTACCCTTAGAAGACCTGGAGCCATTTACCAGTGAACACTTTTGTCCACCTAGTCATTAGATTGACAAATGGAGGATCTCCAAAGGATGAGCCAGGAGATTATGGACACATCAGCCTTACTCCAGTCCCTGGGAAAGTTATTAAATGAATCCTCATGGGGGCTATCATAGGTAAGATGAAGCACAAGACCGGGAAAAACTTTTGGATTCATCAAAGGCAAATCTTGCTTGACAAACCTGATCACCTTCTGTGGCAAATGAACCTCCTCAGTCAGTGTGGGGTGAACACTGTCTTCCTGCATTTCTCCAAGTTTTCAGTAGGGTTTCCCACAGCCTCCTCCTGGAGAAACTGATGTGCTGTGGTCAACCTCTGTCTTTCCATAGGGCTGTGACTTTGTTTTCTGAAAACATTATATCCCTGTTCTGTACAACATAAATACCTCTCTCTTTCATGAATTACAAACTTTTTCTATCCTTAGAGGATCAAAAGTGAGGCTTTTTAGCAATCCCGAGTGAGTTCTAGCACTATTTCCTTGAAAACAAACTTGTGGATAAGCAAAACCATATTGAAGACAGGCTCATTTTCTGCATAAGCCCCTGGAGTCTATTGCCCAGGAAGAAGGGTAATGTGTTCCTAAAAGCTTGTAGAACACTCATGTTTAATGCAATATTAATAGAATAGTTACTGCCTTCTGAAATATGAAAAATTAAAATATGCATGTAGGGTGGTGAATGCAAAAGCAATGTGAAAACTATGCAGTTCACAATTGTTAAGGTTTCATGACAAAGAATCTAATTAGAGGTTTAGCATAAAGTAAAATTCTTACAATAATGGGGGATTTGGATTTATCACTAAAGGGCATTTTATGATCCTCAACCACAATGTAGTAATGTATCTATGTACAGTCAGAAAAAATTGTGTGGAAATTTGGTTCCATTCATATATTCACATGTGTATTTTCAAAAAGCTGCTGAGAGATTATTGAAATAAATACTACATGAAAACTAGTCAACCATTTCCAGTGAATCTAAAACCTGAAAATATTTGAAATATTTAAAATATGCTTACACAGTAGAATTCTCAACATTTCTGCCTAAAATGAGAAGTATGTGCAAGTTCAAAAAGCATACTGAACTTAATAACCATATGGAATGTGCATTTTGTGTTAAGTGACAGCATTTTTAAACTGGAAAAGAACATGACAGATTGATGGTAAGAACCTTAACAGTTTTGAGCTGAAACATACATGTCTTATTTGTCTTTCCATTCAAGAGATTAAGGTGCTGGGAGGCCACAAAATGTACTCAAGCTCTCTACAAAAGAGGAAAACTTGGTAGGGAGGGATCCAAACACATCTGTCCTTGATGCTTCATTAATATCTTGGAAGACAGAATGGAAAGTATTCTCATGAAATCTGCCCTCGACCCTGATCTGAGACTGACGTGAGGATGCTGTAGAACTAGAAATCAGAATCTCCTAACAACTAAAAGAATTATATAAAAAAAAAAAAAACAAAATGGAATTCAATCCAAAGAAAATAAGGTCCAAATTTTAATTTTAGGAAAAGGTCAGTGACAATATCAGAAATGAGACCGATAAAGCAAGTAAATAATGCTGAGGAAAAGTATCCATGGATCATTGCAAATCTAGTCTCTCCCTGGCCATGGGTTAATGGAAACAAGGTTCTGTCAAGAAGGCAGAGAAATAGGACAGGGCTCAAAGCATTGCCTCAGTACAGAGTGCAAGCCTGCTCTGGCCCGCACAGTTAGACCTCAGCTAGAGCTCTGTGTCCAGACACATGTCAACAGAGAGCCCAACACAAAGCATCCATGATGGGCTGAGATCTAACAAACATTACCTCTACGAAGCAGCTGGAGGAACTGGGGTTGTCTAGTCTTGACAAAATAAGATTAAGTAGAAAAATTATTTTGGTTCACAAGTATTTTGAATATCAGCTGCAGAAATTTTTTTTCACAATATGCAATATTAAATTGGACAAGATATAATAGCTATTAACCTAGCTGAATCAAGTTTAAAAAGCTTCTAAATGGCAAGATCAGTGAAAACTCATCTGGCTGAGAAGGGGAATATGGGGAATATTCCACATTTTCTATTTTTAAGGACATCCATCAGGAGTGATGTAGGCATAGCAAGTACTGCCCAAAAATAGAAGGATGGAATCTCCTGGGGGTCCTGGGGTCATTTCCAGTTCCAATTATCACACAGACTTAGCTTAGGATTATTAAAAATATTCCATCCTTGGTTTTTGGAAGCCTGTGGTGTTTGAGACTTGCCTTTTTATATTTTCATGTTTAGTCTGAAATTCTCTAGCGATAACAGATCCCTTGAAAATGGAGAGCTATAAGTGAAAATTATAAGCTATTGTATGAATTGTGATAAATTTCTATGTACTGGTCAGCCTTTACTGGGTGGAAAAGCAGTGCATACACTGTGGCTTTAGAAGCAGGTTTCAATTCACATTCAGCTAATTAATTCACTTTAAGCAATAAGCTTTCTGAGGAAAGATCTAGTTTGACGGAATGTCTGAAAAAGTAAGGAAAAAAAGTTCAATTTAATTTCTATCCCTAAAATCTTTTGTAAAAACAAAAGTAACTGTTTAGATGTGCATACAAACAGAATCATTCCACCTTGACCCTTTTAGCTCCATATTGGAGACATTTCTGTCAGTTTACTTTCTCTAATGCAGATGATTAAGGTGATGGATCCATATGCAGATTTAATTGTGAATTTCACAGAACAACTCTACCCAATAGAAGAACCTGTGTGGTCTCTGTAAAGAAAAAGGCTCTTTCCTTAAAACTACAACTTAAAAGATTTGGAAGGGGAAAAAGAAGCATAATCTACTCAAATATTTCAGCTCTCTGGTATTTGCAGTTCTTTACACACCCTGCAAGAAATAAAAAGGGATTAATGCCGTGCATTTGCAGAGTGACCCTCTTTTTAACATGAAATGAGCAGATCAACCTGCAGGGAGTGGTGATTATCCATGGATGAATTAGCTCCCCGAGCAGGTCTGAATCAAAATTCTGTCACAATTTAGGCATATAGTAAATGTTTCAGTGAGATGTGGTGTGTATGTACCAATAGTACATCAGTATTTTTATAGTTTTAGGCAAGAAAATACATCTGTGCTTCTGAACAAAATCATGTTAATTTCTGACAATTTTTTAAAAACTAGTTTAGATAAGAGTCCTATTTTTACAGTCCTGGTTTCATGGGGAAAGAAGTTAATGAGTTTGATAAGGAAAATTATATTGAGGTCTATGAGTTCATCTATCCATCTACTGAATACCTGTTCTTATTAGTTGATTCATTTTATTCAAAAGATTTTCCAAGTCCTTGCCTACTAAAAAGGCCCTCAACATTTCACTGCCATTTAGAAATTTTATCCTGGCATCAACCATTCTGATATGGGGAAATTTTATTCCAAATTTATAAAGGATGGATGCTGACAGAAACAATGAATTTAATAGAGTAGGTCATTCATCCAAGATGACAAAGAGAGTCCATAGCAGAACACAGCACTGTAATATACATGTTCCCAAGTCATTCTGGTTAGAACCCAAAATTTCTACACATGAACATGAGCAAAAGCATTGCTAACAATGTGAATGGACAATATGTTTACAAATGCAATTGGATTCTGACCTATGCAGTGATTAATGCAAATTGAAATGAAAAATTTAATATATGTCGTGAGCATTTACATAATGTAAGAAATTAAACTTGAGGAAGTTTGAAGGAGAAGCAGATTGAAGATTAAAGTTTTTCAAAGGTATTATTTAACGTGCTTAGTATCTAATGGGACCTACTCACTGGTGCAAGATATAAAAATCAGGAAATGAGCAGGATTATAAAAATAATTATATGATAATGAAAGGCAGTTACATTAGCTCAACAAAATATATGTGTCTCCACCTATGCAAATAAACTTCCTATTGACAGAATTTTGGGGAATCCCATATCCCATATCTATACCCCAAGAGACAGACTGTTTACAATTTTACTGTATCTATGCCCCAAGGGACAGTGTGTTTGCAGTTGTATAAAAATTGGACTAGCTTTTACTCACTAGTGGATGGACACAGCCTGAAACAGAATGTGATGGACCTCTGATGTAAACAGACACAGATCTTACTTCCACTTGGTGGCAGTGGTCCCACCTGCTAATCTACACTTAAGTTTTGCTGTTAATAAAGTCACCTTCTCTTGTATCCTTCGCTAGCCCCATATCACAGTAGCTTTTTTAAAAAAAGACATCACTTTACAGACATCATTTTTTTTCTAAATTTTCACAATAATACAGTAGGATACCACCTCCTGATAGATTTGGTACCTAATATAATGACATTCTTCTTTTCTGTTATTGAACATGCATGATCAAGATGAGCAAGAATTACATGTGAGAGTATTTGAACTGCAAACAGTATTTTAGTTTAAGGCCTAACACATTCAAAATTTTATGTGGCCTATCTTTCTTGCTTGATTCCCAATAATTCATGTCAGATTGACATTTCAGATTGATGGCTGTTGAAAATATGGAACAAATTGTCAAGGCAGTATTTATATATTTTTTCCCTAATTTCAGACTTTTTTATATATATTTGCCATATTTGTTAATAACTCTTAATTGTCTTGTATCTTGAATACTGAGAAAGTCCTGAGAATGAAACAGTATCATTGCTATTGAACATAAAAAAGTACATTGCCTGTTGTTTAATTGTCAGTGTTGGTGTGATGGTGTTCTTCCTGCATGGCAGTGGGCTGCCCAGCTAGACCTCCTCTTGAGTAGGGAAGGGGGTCTCTGTGCTTCTCAAGATAACTGCTCAAGTTTGAGAGACTCCTTATCACATCAGGTACTTAGTAAGTGAATTTTAACCCAGCACGCTGACACTTTGAAATCTTAGCCGAGTGTTATAAAGGATTGATTGCATATAAATAATTGTTTAGACTTAAACAGTAATTTATAAACATAAACAGCAGCTGACTTAGTCTGGAATGAAATCCAAATCCAGACACCCCCCAACTCTCCTCAGAGAGGTAGTTTAGGAAGAATTAGGGTCCTTTCTGAACCTCGTAACTCAATGGAAGGGTCTCCCTGAGAGTTTTGTCTGTCCCTGTCATCTATGCAGTAAATAATTGAGTGTACCTTGCCATCGAATCTTGTTTAAACACTGTTTCATTTACCACTGAACTTTTTAATATCATTTAAGTTTACTGTCGCTTCTCTCTTGAAGGGAAATGCACATCTGCAACAGTTTGCTATGACAAGGAAGGCAGTTTTAAATGTTAGTTTGCTGTAAATATCCATTGATCTTGTAGGTAGCAAAGAAAAAAAATCCTCCAAATTTTATCTGCAAAAAAAGAAAAGTGGAGAATGAGTCAACAATTCAAACTGAAACTCCATGAGATATAAGGAATAATTAGAAAACATGCTCCCCACACTAGTGAGTCAATGTAATTACTTATAGGAGGTTGTGAGCTATGCTTTCCGCACACTCCTACCTTCAGATCCACACTCTGATGCAGTGTCACTCATCCAAACATATTTCATCCTTCTCTATCATATAGGCCAACTTCTGCTTAATTCTCCACTGAAAAGGTTTAATGAGTGACCCACTTTATGACATTTCTCTGTAAGAATTCCCTTGCTTATATCTTTCTCAGTATGTCCCAGATGGTTTAGTATCTGAACATGGTAGAAGTTGATGGGAGCAGATGTGACCTAAAACCTTCCAAATCAAGTAAGTGGAGAAACACATTTTCTTGTGTATTTTATTTATTCTCTTGTTGACTTACATAAACTAATCAAAATAGCAGTAGTTGCAGGTATTGCTTTGTGGCTAATGCAATTGGTAAATGATCTTCTGGAAAAGGAAAATGGTTAGGAAAGAACGTAGATTTCAGAATCCTTCAGTGTCTTCCCCTTTAATGTCTTACTGCTTAGAGACTGACTGTCTGCATCCTCCAGAAATGTAGGCAATGATACTCTTGTGATTAACCTGAAAGTCTTTGCCACCACAGGCATTTCATGTCATCTGATATGCTAAAGTCTCTTCTGTACTCAGTCCTCTGTGGTGCACAGCCTCTGCCTTGCTCATGAGGGACTTTACATAGACCTGGGTGGGAGCAAACAGGTCTCTTATGACAACATTTAAAAAACATGTGTTTTACTGCTTGAACAGTGTTGTGCCAGTAGCACATGGACAGATGCATATCTTACAGGCAAAGTGAATCACCTACTTATATCAGTGGTCTAAAGGCTCTCCACTGCTAACCATTGGGTGTGATTTATAGCTGCCTGCACTGTGCAGCAAAACAAGTGTCTTGCCTCCTAGAAGTACAGAGAAAAATGTCTATTAGCCTAATCCTTGAATTTTTAGACAGTTGTATTTAAAGAAATCCTACTGTTAACTGTGATGGTCATTGACATTCAACATCATATTTTTTTCCTTTTTTAAATAACATGGATATTTTCTAGGAAATATATAAAGCTGTTTCTGACCTGCAGGTTTTGGATTGTTATTAAAAAAATGGCTGGTATTCCTCAAAATACTTATTTTAAAAATTCAATGACTGAAATTACTTGTTTTAAAGATTAAGGCCAAGGTGTTTCTCTTTGCAAAGTGTGATTTTTAAAGAAAAATTAGTAAAATATCTAGTGGATCTGCAGTTTTTTAATAGCAAATACTATGAATAAATCCTTAGCAGAATGAAAATCTGCTGTGTTGGTGACACTTTTAATTCCATTATTAGATTGCTAGGGATATTAGCTCTTGAAGAAACTCAGTTCTAGCTCCAACAATTTGCTGGTAAATGTGTCTTGACTGTAAGTGGCAAAATTGAAATACTTTCTCAGAAAAATGAACACCTTGAAGCATTGCATGACTCACAGGACCACTAGCAGGAGGTAGAGGTTTTCACCTCTATAGTGCTGCTGTGACTTCAAAAGGGCAGGTAAAAGCCGTTTGGAGAAAATTATTTTGGACATGTTGGTAGAGATTTAACAGTGGTTTGAAGTAATTTAAAATGGCTGTGTTGCTGTTGCTGACACGTTGTGGGGGGGAAAAGATGCTATTTGGGCAGTTCCCCTACTTGGAGAACAAAAACTACTGCAGAATCCTTTCCTTTTGAGCTGACTGAACAGAAGACCTCATTGATCAGTTTGACTCACATTGTCTTTACATTCTTTTCTCCAAAGAAGTGTTCACCTGGCTTTATAGCACTTGATAAGCTGTATTTTTATCACCCTAGTATAAATACAGTCCTGTCGAAGTTGTCAACATGTTTTACTGTGATATTTGTGAGCACTTAAGGGAAGGAAGCATATTTACACCTGTCATAAAAAAATCCCTGTCTCACAAGTTTCCACCCATATCCAATCTTGCTGGGTATTCTGCCATAAGAAATTGATGGCTGCAAGAAATTTTAATCATCAATCCAAGATTTAAGAGCTTATGGATTGTTTTTGTTTTTAAGATTAATGGTAGATATAGGCAGATGCTGAAAGTTAAGTATCCTCTTTTTTTTTTGTCCCTATTTCTTCCTGAATTATCTCTCTACTCAACATATACAAACTGAAAAAAAATATTCCAACACAGAAGAGACAGTGTGTCATCACTACAACCACTATAGGATAAATTCTGGAAAAAGAGTGACAACCAAAGCTTTGGTCAGGTTTTGAGGGATCAGGAGTAAAAAAAAAAAGTCAAAAAAGTCCAGATGACTTGCTCCTATGTATATCACATGATGAAAATATCTTTAAGATTTGGAAAAGCAGTTTCCACTTTGAGTTCCCTGTTTGAAGCTAAGCTATCCTGTACTCTTTGCAGTTAAGGGATGTAGGCAGCTTTTTCAATGAGCTGGGTCTTCTGACATTGTGTCCATCATCTTTTCAACACCGTGATGCCATCAAGTGGTACCTGGACTTTTGGTCTGTGGGGTCCCTGAGATGGTACCATGGCACTTGCTAGCTCTGCCTATTGCACCATCAAAGCCACAGCTAATAAGCAGGACTGAGATTCTACTTTTACTTAACTTTTTCATCACCAATTACAGAACAAACTGCAACAAAGAGATTTTTTTTTTAAGAAAGAAACTATTCTGTATTTTCAGTCGGTGAAAATTTCCAAGGACTGAGAACAAATTGTTTGCATTCCACTGAATGTCTCAAGATTTTCTCAGAAAACCAGAATTTGATGCTTCTAAGCTTGCAAGAAACCATAGGTAACTTGGGTTGTCAGATAATTCTGCCAAATTTAAAAACCTATGAACATTTGATTTATGGGCACCACCTGGTTATTGTGTCAAGACCTGTAAAACCATATGCAGTGATCAAATAGGTTTATACCTTTGCAGGGTTCACGGAATTCCTACTTCAAATACTTCTACTACATAATGCTGATCAGTAGCCTGCAACAAATTCAGCAGTTGCATTGAACAAATTAAAAGTAACAATTATAATATGCTGAAGGAAGAGAACACGAGAAATCAAAGAATGTAGCACATTGCCAGTCAATCTTAGATAGTGACTATGGTCAGATTAAAGGGAAAAAAACTATTTAATGACCCCTGGTAATTAGACTGAGAAAAAAAACCCCTCACTTACCCCTAAGTATGCAGTCTGGCTTAATTCTGGAAATCACAATGGGGCATGTACATTGCACTGACTGAATGAATATAACATGCTAGCAGCAATGGTAGCTGTCTACACTGTGAAGCTGTGGTCAATCTCCAGAGCTTTTGAGAAAGAGAAAACTACAGAAACTGATCTATACACTAAAGACAGGGAAGAGAAAATCCTGTCAAGTCACTGAAGAAGACATGTATTAAACTTGGAATATAGGATATAAAACTTAGGACAGACAAAACCTTTTTACAATCCTGACTGGCTGCATTAACACTACCAAAATCCAGGGATTCAGTGTAGTTATCACTATCCATCTACACACAGCTGTACTGTTACAGAACTCCTCCAAGAAGATATTTGTCCATCACTGATGTGCTCGTGTATTGCTCTGTGGAGAAAATTATTAGAGCCTCAGATGCCAAACAACTCCCCTAGTGGGGTGGGAAGAGCTCTGTGCTGACCCCATACAATGCTTTCTCCTCTACAGCTCCCTGCATATGGCAACACCTACTGGTCTGCTACTCTCACAGGTAGTAAACAAAAGGATTTAGGGCACAGCAACATAAATCAAGTCCCCTTGCCAGGAGCAGTGTGGACAGGACATGTGTGGATGTCTCTTTGAAACCAGTGTGGCTCAAGCACAGGACTAAGGTTTCTCCTGAAATGACATTGATATAATGATTTGCTCATTTTTCAAACAAAGGTTAAGAAGATAAATAAATAACAGATAAATGAATTAAATGACAGAGGGGTCTAAATAGGTATAACTCTAGAAGAAGGTGTTTTACTCTGTTGTAAATGCCTATTTCCCTCCCCTCCGCCCCCAGTTTTTATTGGCTTTTTTTCTAAAATGATCAATCTTATAAATTATTGTACTCTCTTGCTTCTCGTTATTTTCACTCAGTTCAGTTCTGATTGAATCTCATAGGCACAGCTCCATAGTAAAAACTTCAGGGCAGTCTCATGCACCTCCTTCAGCACCAGATTTGGATCCCAGCATTGTGATCTGAGCTGAGCCTTGGAGCCTGACTGCTCTTATGGTGAACGTTAGGCCACAGGCTTCTTTTGCCAGCCAGGCTAATTCAAACAGTCCAGCTGGGTTAAGCACCTGTTATCCATTTTCCTCCAGGAACTGAGCCCTGGCCTGATTAGACTCTCTTAAAAAGGCAGCATTGTCAAAACACCAGTCGTGTCAGTTGCCATCAGAAAGATTGCCTCAGGGGAAAATGTTTTAATGCAACAAAACCCCTAACCACATATCTAGCCATGTGTTTCCCTACATTAGCTCAACATTTTATTTTATCTGCTTCAGTTTATTTCCACTTCAGGCTGGAGAATTAGGCCTACTTGCTGCTATCCCAGTATGTGTGCTGGTTATGTATCAGACTCTGCTGACAGTGCACTTACAGGCTAACTTTTTTCCTGAGGCTAGCATGCTTAATACTGAACAGTGCATCATAAAAATACATTCGATAACTCCAGCTTTCCATAGATGAATTCCAGCTGATTTTTTTTGTTGCTCTTCTTACAACTTTAGTATTAAGTCTGGGTTTGCTCCCAGATGCAGCTGAAATAGCTGTTGTTTTCAGCAACAAATTGCTGGCAAAAAGGAGAGAGATCAGTGAAAACATTGCAGCCAAAGTTCTCTAGCTAATGCCATCAATTCCATCTGGTGAACCACACTACTCTGAATTTTGCCATTCAGTATGTCTTCAACAGTGGACAAGCCACAATCTTAATTCTTATGAAGTAGTTTGTTACACTTGTGTAAACTTAAGTTCTGTTTTATTTCTAGATGATTTTTTTCCTGCCCAGTCTCCTTTTACTCTGTAGCATATATTCTAATAGGGAGTACTAAGCAGAAGAATGCGTTGTTACAGAAACTTTCAACCCTTCTTGATAAGAATCAAGATGCTGATGAAGTGGCTGGAAATGAACTACATATGTATATAGGTTTGGTCTTTTTTTTGTGTGTGTGTGAGTGTGTGTGTGTGTGAGTTAACTATAATTGTGTACCAGCAGCATGATGTCCTGCATGCTTTATTTGAAACATTATAATCTGGAATGAGGAAAATTGTTTTAGAGAGAAAAATGCCATTACTGAATCACAGCCTAATTGCTTTCTGAAGTAACTAGGCATTCATTAAAAATCTCTACTCCAAATGTCAGTTGAGCAGAACTCTCTTCAGTCAGTGAAACCTAAAATGAGCTCACTTCTAAATCATCATGTTACAGTTTAATTCAAATACACATTAAAGCCCTGATCCAGCAAATCATTTAAGCATATGTTGAAGTCAGTGGGATTACCCATACATTAAAATTTAAGCATATGTTTAAATACTCTGGTTACTAGATTACCTTATATTTTGTTCTCTCTTCTGTTGGCCAAAACTTTGACTTTATTTCTCTTCTTTCATTTCCAATCCCTTCCTATTTCCTCTCACTGGAGATTAGTAGCTTTCAATTAGTTCTGTCTGAAATTTCCTCTAGAGCAGGTATATGTATTTCAACATATCAAAACCTCCCAACTCTTCTGCAGCCTTGCTGCTGTGTGTTTGACTTTAGAGTTCATTGGGTTGGTCACCAGCATTGTTAGCTGCTTCTTTAGGCTGTGCTGTATTACCAGCCCCTTGCACTGCTGTGCACTTCTGCATCCCTCAGCTCCACACTGCTCCAGACACTCTTTTGGAGGGTTGCTTTTGAGGCCTTTCAGTACTCTCTTGCTGCTGTCAGATGTTGTTCTGATGTCTTTTCTGCTCCTTGCTGGTACATTTCTTTTTAATGAAGAATAAAAGTTTTTATGTATTTGAGGGTAAGACTGCATGTAAGAAATGAAGGTTAATCCCATGCTTATCAGGTGTCCACAGTGAGGCACTTTAGTTAATGGCCAAACTGTGTGAAGATTTTTATAGACTTACCTACTGCCCCAGGAATGTCTAGATCTCTGACATTCTATAAATGCTCTACTGCTTCCCATGTTCAGTTACTCATCATGTTTTTGAATATTTCAATCTCATTTCCATTTTCTTCACAAGTTACACAGATTTTTTGTTACAGGATATCAAAAGGAGGCAAAGAGCAAAGCATAGAAATGAAGCTTTTATAAATTCTGGGTAATGTTATTTGATTTATTCTGTGTGTAGTTAGAAAAAATACTATTAGTGTTTGCTTTGAAAAACAAATTTTCTTCAGCCAGTGACCCAGCTTAATAAAAAATTAAATTTATATAGCGAAGCTAGAAAATATGAAGTTTAATAAGACACTTTAAGCCTGCAGTGAAAAGCTGACATTTACAATATTTATGAAAAAATGTCCATTGACTCCAACCCAGGAGAAAGGCTCCCACAGTTGCCTTTGGGAGATGTCAATTTCTTACATGGTATTGAGTGATGAAGCAGGGCAGGGGCAGTTCATTGTGGAGAATCATGAGGTTACCACCTTGGTGGATGGGTACCTACCTACCAGAGGTCATTTATGGTATCTGACACAGGGGAGATATCTGCCACATGGAAGGATCAAATACAAAAAAGAAAAAAGCAATGACCTTTTCCAAATTGAGCTACTGGGGTTCAGGACCCACATACTTTTTTTGAAAAAGCAGTTATGCTGAATGAATGAGTTGCATTTCACAGTTTTGAGGACAGACAGGCAAGGGAAATAGTATCACAGCTATATTAAAGTTGCCTTCGTTATACATTGCCTTTAGCACAGGACATTAGCCTGGGAAAGTCCAACATCAATCCTGCAATGAGTTCTTGCTTGATTAAAAAGCTCTCTTTTATAAAGGGTGGAAAAAAGGAGCAATTCTGAGTTTGTTAATTCTCACAGCTGATTTTAAGGACTGTAACACCGGTTTCTACACCTGACTTGGTTTTGTAGGCTTCTATCACAATCAACAGAATATTTTTTAGCATAGTAAGTGGAATTTAGGGTATAACTCATGTGAAAAAATGTAGGTGTCTTCTTTAGGCTGGGATAAACCATGTCCTGTTGGGTGGAAATTCCGGAAAACCTGAAAGTGAGTGTGTCAGATTAAAACGTCTGTGTTGCAAATACTCGCTGACAATGCATTCAGGTGCTGGCCATTCTAGCTGACATGGAGAGAATCCAGAAGATTTCAAGTGAGATTACTGTGTAACTGTGTAATATGGTGTCAAATCCTGGTAGAGAAAAAAGAAAAAAGGGACAGAGAAGAAAACATTGTATTCCAACAGTGATCCAAAGATGACAAAGATTCATCACAGACTAGAGGTATAAGTGAGGATGTGGGGGAAGATTCCTTGGCTAAGAACAGAGCCAGCTGAAAAGGGAAAAAAAAGATTAAAAAAAAGGAGAAAAAGTTACAAAAAAGCAGTGTATCAAATTTTTCTTCTAATTGTATTCAACAGACAGCACCATCATCAGTAATTGTGGGATTAGGGGAAAAGTGGAGCAAAGCATTGCTGATAGAGGACAGAAAAGTGGGGTCCCTCAGGGGTCCATATGGTGACCACTGCTATTTTACATCTTCATTAATTACATAGAACTAGAGATTGCAGCCTCAACAAATTTGCAGTTGACACCAAACTGACTGGTGTGGTTGACACACCTGAAGGAGAGGATGCCAAGGAATCTGGACAACCCCAAGAAGTGGCCCCACAGGAATCTCATGAGTTTTAACAAGACCAAGTGAAAAGTACTGCACCTGGATTGATGCTATCCCCAGGATCAACACAGGCTGGGGATGAACAGTTTGAGAGCAGCCCTGCCAAGAAGGACTTGGGTGTGGTGGTGGATGAGAGGCTGGATATGAGCAGGCAATGTGCACTCACAGCCCATAAAACCAAATGTGTCCTGGATGGCAGCATGGCCAGCAGGGCAAGGCAGGGGATTATGCCTCTCTAGTCTCCTGTCATGGACCCCACCTTGAGTACTGCAGCCAGCTCTGGGGTCCCCAGCATATGAAGGACACTGACCTGCTGGAGCAAGTCCAGAGAAGGATCACCAAAATAGAGAGATGAAGGATTTTCTCTGCAGGCAAAGGCTGAGGGAATTGGGATTGTTCAGCCTCGAGAAGAGAAGGCTTTGGGGACATCTAGTTGAAGCCTTAAAGCACCTGAAGGGATCCTACAAGAAAGATGGAGATAAACGTTTTTCAAGGGCATGTGGTGACAGGACAATGGGAAATTACTTCAAACAGAGTAGGTTTAGATTAGATAGTAGAAAAAAAATCTTTACTGTGAGGGGGCGAGGCACAGCAAGTGGCTGCCCAGGGAAAAGGTAGACACCCCATCTCTGGAAGTGTTTTGGGCCAGGTTAGATAGAGATATGAGTAACCCAACAAATGAAAGGTGCCCCTTCTTATAGAAGGGGCTTGAAACTAGAGGGTCTTTCAGGTCCCTTCCAAGACAAGACATTCTCTGATTCTATGAAAAAATCCTGGAATACAGGGACAGAAGAATCCCGAGTCACAGAAGGATTACAATGTGAAGAGCAGACTCAGCCAGAAAGGTGACTGGCAGTATACCAGAAAAGGTAGATTATTTGGAGATAAGAGACAATTCACAAATATTCTCCATCATCCTACTCTGCACCCTTGAGCTTACTCTACACTTTTATTTTGGCTTACCCACGAGTAAAGCCTTCCCCTTTTCTTTCATATGCTGCACATGGAGCACTTTATGACTGTTCTCTTCAGTATATTCCATTCATTTGCAGAGTAAAATATTTTATTAGTTTGGGTGTGCTGTTCCATTCATACATGTTGTCTCAATGCACCCATTTGCATAGGATTAAAGGTTAGTACTAGACAGACTTTATAATTTGGAGAAATGGAATGAGCTTGTTTTCTACTGCTACAAAATTAAATTACATTTGAACTTCAGAAAGCTAGGAAGGAGATAGATGTGGTATAATGCCATCTTTCTGTAGAAGTATGACTCACAACACAAGTTTGATTAGCCTCAAAAACTGTCCCAGTCATGTCTGGCAGAACAATGTATTTCAAAAGTTGTGGATCAGAGGGGTTAAAAAACTGCCAGATTTTGCCTTGCTTTCAAGGTATTTCAGCTGGGGAAATGGGATGAAAAAGAAGGAGCTGATTCAGGTCTATCCATCCTCTCCACTTCTCCCCTTGACAATTTCCTTGTATTAGAGGGATCCCTGAGTAACAGGCTACACCAACCTTCTGCCTGCCATGTGTTACAGTGGCTGTAAGCAGTGGGAGGAACAAGAGATATGACCTTCTAAGGTTCCTTCCTGGAGTGAAATACAACATCTGAAACTCTCTACCTAATCTACTGAAAGGATTTTGCCCACTGTAAAGCAGCAAATGTGCGCTTTGCAAATTAATTCTACTTTGGATTTTGTCTTCCTTGCAAGAGAAAAAATATCAAATTTGTAATTAGTGAGATGAACACCATTAAATTTTGCCTCAAGATGTGGTTTTATGGCTGGATTCAGACTAATAATTTTGCTCTTTACTCACGAGTTCAACATGATCATATAAAAGAATAACTGTCTGGGGGGCAAATATGTCCTTTCAAGGAGCTCAATGAATGGTCATTCATTCCTATTCTATAAATCAGCCTTCATGGGAAAACAACATTGATATGTTCAGCATGACAGCTGGAGATTCACCAAGTGTAGAAGGAAACATTTTTCATATTGAACACTTTGAAACCCTTTTTCTTAACAGTCTTTGTCACATTTGATTCCCATGTAGAGACAGCTGTTTGCTGTGAAACCAAGTTTTTTCAGTGCTGGAACAAGAAGTGCTAAGTATCTCCAGCTCAATGACAATGGTTTCACATTAGTGAGGAAGTGAGGAAAGAGCTGTCTGCAGCTAAAGCTTAAGCAACTTCAGTCCAAAAGAAGGATTTTGACAAATATTTTCTAATTGGTTTGATTTTTTGTGTTGTTTTGCATTTCAGTGAGTGGGTTTGTTTGTTTGTTTCCAATACAGCTGCTATTATTATTATTATTATTATTATTATTATTATTATTATTATTATTATTATTATTATTATTATTATTATTATTATATCTGACTTGATATATCTGAATTTCAGAAAACAGACTCTTTCTGGCATTTAGGACAAGTAACTTAAATACTCTTAACAGAAATTACCACCCATTTTTAAAAGGTATACTTAGCTATATGTGAGAAAATCATGACATTTCCTAGTAAGTTAGAGGACTGGATAGATGTACATGAGAAAATTTATTAAAAAAAAAAATTAACAAATAGGGAAACAGACATGCCACTTCTCTTTTTTAAATGAGTGTAATAGAAAAAAGAATTATATTAGTTCATAACAGAAAAGGCTTTCATACTCTACATCTTTATTGAGTGTTGTTACTGTTTCCAAGTTAGGACATACCACATGACAGCTATGGCCATAGCAAGTGGGCACAGCTGATGAATATGAAGGTTCTGTCTGTAACAGGGAAGGAAATGGAACCAGGATGCCATCTCTGGCATGGAGGCCAAGTGGCATGGAGCTGTATCTGTTATGCCAACCCACTTCTAAACCAGCACAGCCTCATGTAAGCTACTTGCTGGGAACAGCCCCTAGTCCACGCTAAGTCCTTACCATGCCAGGGATGGTTTTGTTTACCGTAATTTGTATCAGACCCAAAAGGGACCTTAGGACTTTGAAATCTGGTAGCCAGGATGGCTTTGCTTGTGCATCCTTTTGTGTTCTGTCCTGTTTTTCCCTGCCAATCCAGTCTTCAGGATCCCTGACTTGACTATATTGTCAACATCATAAAAGTAATAACTTTAGAGCATGTCTCCAGCCTCCCAGAGGCTAGAGAGCAACAATTAAATACATCTTCATCTGTGGAAATCTCTTTTAATGACACTGAAATGTTTTTTTTCCCAACTTTGAGATTGCTGGGATAAGCAAAGTGGTTCCCTTGTCAAGCAGAATATATAATTTCAATTGATGTGTAATAAAATAGTTGAAATCAAGAATGACTATCAGTATTTTAGCACAGATCTGCATATAGTGCAGAACATCACAGGACCTCCAAAGGAAATGAAAACAAAATTGACTTATTCAGACTTTCCTAGAGCTATGTCATTTTCCCTCTATTGTTCAAGTCTTGCACAAGTTAAAGGGTCCATGAGCAAAAAATTATGTGTATGATTGATTTACCTTTAAGCTGTTACCTTAGGTCTTTAAAAAAATTTGGACTTGAAAAAAATGTACACACAGGCTTTGAGATTTTATTCTTGAAAAGGTTTTCCTGTTTCTTTTTTTCTGGTACAACAGTGCTTGATTTAGTGTTGCTCTTTCACGTTAAGGTTTTACCATATTTAATTTAACTCAGTAAGTAATAAAATACAAAAATGAATATCAATATTTAAGCTTTCTTACTCAAGGAAAAAAATTGAGAATTTTTAACCTAAGATGACAGTGAAGTTTCAACATAAATCTTTTCATGACTACAAGTGTAAATGAATAACAAAACTCATGACTAAAGTATTACTAGCCTCCATTCTACTTTTGATCTCATATAATGACAACCAGTATATGAACAGAGACAATCAGTAACTTGGAATCAAAGTTAATATTAAAATGTAATTCAGCCATAAACAGAAAAATAATCTGTATTGGTCCAAAAATTTTTATTATCCATGTTTGGGAATATGACTTTAGAGTAAGATCTGGAATAGGTTAGCTGTTTAAAACCAGATTAAAAGAAAAACCTGAGAAATACACAGTAAGAGGCAAATGAAATAGCACATGTCTGAACTATGAAAACAGCAACTTCTACCTTGGTACTGGAACTGTGAAGAATTTTTAGTTCAGGCTACTTTACCACTGAAATACAAAGTACTTGTGAGGAGAATGCTACAGTAGGATATGGTTATAGATCTAATTATTCATATCACTTTAATGATCTGCTTACATTCTTGACCAATCAACCACTGTATTTTGTTATCCTATAAAGAGTATAGAGTTCCATTTCTTATCCTTAAACATTCCACTGCCTTTGCATGTGTGTCTAGAATTGTCTCTATCCTCATAGAAATCATGACAGGATAAAATAAAAAGAAAACTATTATATACTCAATTTCTTCAATGCAAATTTTGATAATCTTTTTTGAATTTCAACAGATAAAAACCACCAAAAACCACTACTCCATGAACACCCTGTCCTTTCCAAATATTTTTTGGTTCACACAGTGAGAAAATTTTCTCAGTATATATCCTACACATACTTTACTGGTATTAGGCCAGCTTCCATTTATCCTACTTACAATTATCTCCTTTGACAAGTGTCATGTTTCTACTGTTGGCAAACATCATCCTACTGTGCTACAATTCATCCAAAAGTGAAAACAAAGCCTGCAGTCACATGCCAAAAGTTCATAAAACTGGGCACTTGAAAGTTAAAATATAATTTGTAGGCATTTTACAAAAAATTGCTTTTCCACATAGGCAATCAGATAGGAAGAAGCATGGGGAAGAAACCTGAGTAATTAAAATGGACACTGTTTTCTGGTTAATATTTCTGCTGTAAGACTGACTTTGCTTATCTTTATGGAGATAAGATCAGTTCTTATGATTAAATAAAAGTTTAATGGAGACAATCATTGTAGCACATATTAAGCTCTTTACCAGACAGTTTCTCTATGCCTCTGAAGCCCCATTATTGCCCTTGACTTTAAAGCTATTCCCAAATATATAATTCTATTACAGTGAGAGGAAGGGTAAACAGGCAGTGCAAACTACCAGGAGAAAAAAAAGCTTATCTGTAGAGCCAGCATATGTTCCCAACACCCCCTCTCTACTTCCTTTATTTAGTTTAAGTTCTCTGTGTTT
Source organism: Agelaius phoeniceus (assembly GCF_051311805.1). NCBI lineage: Eukaryota > Metazoa > Chordata > Aves > Passeriformes > Icteridae > Agelaius > Agelaius phoeniceus. The sequence continues at coordinate 135,393,337 of NC_135265.1, forward strand.
TCAGATGAGCATCCCGGTAGGTCTGATATAACAAATTTAAATGTCTTCTTTTTGCCCTGCCAGCAGAACCGTTTTCTTTGTCAAATTTCTTCATTCCTTTTCCATACTCTTTTCATGACTTTAGTGTGATGAACATTTCTAGCCTATCAGAAAAAAAAAAAATTCAGTAGAAGATTAGCTGTGAAGCAGAATTTTTTAAGTTTGAAATCCATAAAACCTTGAATTTATCAAGAGAATTTATCAATTCTTTTGTTCTTTAAATACATTCATTTGTGCTTCAGCACAAATTTCCTCTAAATTATTACCTTAATTCTTCTGATTTTATATTTATCTCTGTGTTACAAATGAAATCAGAGTCAGTCCTTTTGGCCAGCATACAAAATATCTATAAAAGTTTTCTAAACTTGAATCAATTTTTGTTTTAAAACTACTGCAGTATTTCTCATTAATATAATTCTTCCTGTTTAGATTGTTAGTGATCTGTCCTTAGCTCAGCTAGTGCATGGTTGCACAATGCAGTATTTTCTCTCTCTCTTAACTGGATGATCTATAAAGCTAACCAATAGCATGCAGACTGCAAATATATCAATTTTATGGAGAAGACATCACAATATTAAGTATTAGTGAATATTGTATATATCAACTCTACTGTTTCTGCTTGCAAGTAGACCTGAAATATTTTGCTGCTCATTGACTTTAAAGTAAGAAGGTTTCTGCACTCATATGAAAATCCTGCAAAATTTGAGTTAATGAAGTATCAATCGTTTTTCATTTCTTAATATTAGGTGAACTCTTACAGGTCAGATCTACTGGTGGTGCAATCTAAAGGCAATCTTCTCCCAGGAAACTGGCACTAGAACAAGGAAAAATGGCCTGAAGTCCCTCACATCAGGGAGGTTCCAGTTGGATATCAGGGAAAAATTTCTTTCCACTGAAATAGTGGTTAAGCATTGGAACAGCCTTCCCAGGGAAGTGATCCATGAGGAGTCACCATCCATGGAAGTGTTCAAAAAATGAGTAGATGTGGCATTTCATCATACAGTTTAGTGAGTATGTTGGTATTCCATCAACAGTTGTACTTGATGATCTTGGAGGTCTTTTCTAACATTAATGATTCTATGATTCTATGTAAGGCACATTTTTTGACTTGACTGAAACAGTTTTTATTTGTATCAATAAAAAATTTTGCTCCTATCTTTGGAAAATCCCATACTGCTAGAACTATCAGATTCTTCATGAACTTTGACACACTTACTTCTCTTTGTTGACTCTGATATTTCTGTTTAATCATTTCCTTGCCACTCTGCAGTATGTCAGTAGGCTATCTTCTGCAGCACTCATCCAGTCTTCCCCAGGAAAAGTAGTGAATCTCTTCCTGCAATTTTTATGGCTTTTACTTGAATCACTGAATCACAGAACTCTTTAGATCGGAAGAAATGTCTTGAGTTGTTGTAGTACAGCTTGCCACTGCTCAAGCAGGGCTACCTAAAGCAGGCTACTCAGGGCCATATCCAGTTGGATTTGAATAACCCTATGAATGGGGACTGTGTGGGCAATCAGTTCCAGCAACTTTTACTGTGAACATTTTATACTCTCACAATGACTTTTTTTTCTTGTGTTCAGATGGACTTTCATGTTTTCTAAACTGTTGATCTTGCCTTTAGTCTTGTTGCTGGACACCATTGGCTCACTCTTCATTCCTTGCAATCAGATATGTGTACACACTGAAAAGATCCCCCAAATCCTTCTCATCTTCATGCTGAACAGTGCCAGATCTCCCAGCCTCCTCCTATGAAAAATGTTCTAGGCCCTTAATCATCTTCATGGCTTTTGTCCAACTTGTTCATTTTCTTCTCAACAGCTATAAGCCGTGCAAAAAAAACTCCAAACAAACCAACATTTCCTACTTGTTTTCTTTTTGGAATCAAAAGTTTTACATTTTTTTCCCCCCCTATAGTTGGTTCCTTAATTTTTTTCATTTAAGTTTATAAGAAAACCTTCATAAAAGACAGCTATTTGCAGGAAAGAATAGTAACAGTAGTATAGGTAAAACAGTGTGCAGAGATACATGCTACTTAACTGCTGGAGATTTTAATTTTTAAAGTTAAAAGACCAGATTGTACTTCATCTACATTAATGATTTGCTTACATCCTGTTTCCATCAAATGTCGTATTATCAGTGGTAAAAAAATAAACCTTATTAGATTGACAGCTTTAGATACTAGATTACTTTAGGATGTAACACAGCTAAAGACATTTTTCAGGGAAAGAAAAAAGGAATGAAAGCATTTTAAAAGCCTCAAAGAAAACTTTTTCTTCCCTAAAACTGCCCAGTCTTATTAAACCCATGCAATTAAATTAAAACTATCATTCAAACATGCTGTCTTTCCAAAGAGTTAAGAAGAGTTAAGAAGACGGAGTTAAGAAGTTAGAAGAAGAAGAGTTAAGAAGAGTTAAGAAGACGGAATGCACCTCTCTTTTTTTTGGATGTCTTTTCTTCAGAATTAACTACTGTACTTGGGGTTTGCTGATCAGATAACTGAGTGGTGTGCCCAGTTATTGTGAGATAAGCACTGTGGGATTCATTAGGGATGTATTGTGTTTCTGCTGGAAGAGCTGTTAAAGAATATCTTGAAATACACTGGCATCCAGAATAAAGCAGGCACAGCCTGACTTCCATAGATTTTGAGAACCATGTGAGCTGTAGGTTGGTCATGCTCTGCTCAGACTGGCCACTCAAGAAAAGCTGGATCTGCACAGTAGACTGCCCATCACGGGCAGTTAGAAATTTGAACAATGTAATTGTTCAAAATTACAAATTTGATGCCAAAGTAGAATTATCAGACAAGAACAGCTGTGGGGCTCTGCTGGCAGTTTTCACAGATCCTCCTTGTTTCTTCATCAGGTTTGAGGTATTAAAAATTTTGCTCAGGCAAGAGCTTAGCATAGGAAATTGCACACTGACATTTAAATTTACTTGTCAGAAATGGGTGATCTTGCTCTGTCAAAACAGGAGCATGTGCAATAATCATTAGCAGGAAATAACTACTCTCCAGCTAAGCAGGTTTCCTAAGGCATATTCTGCTGGAGGAAGGTAACTACTGCAAACTCCATTGAGAAATCCCCATGCCTCTTCTGAGGTAACTCATTGTAACTGGAGACGGACAGAAGTATCGGGTAACTGTCTCAGTGATTTCCTGGGGTCTTGGGAAAGACTTCAAGCAGTGCGATTTCACTGCCATTTTTTAGGAGGGGGAACGGAAGGAAAATTGGCAGATTCTATGGAGGATTTTAGGAACTGTGCTTCCTACAGCACTTGATATAGTATCAAATCTAACTCAGAATTAATAAATAGTACTTATTATTTGATAGCTTTGCAATTTGTGCCAGTATAAACTGAGTAAAACAACTTTTAACTCTGTTCCCTAGATAATTCCTGGTTTTCTATCCCTTGCTCTTGAATTCCTCTAAAGGTACAAAATTTGTTTCCAAAACTTTTCTTCTCTGCATTGTACAATTTTTTCAGCTGCATGCACAGCTACTGTTTAGACTAAGAAAACTCTTCATAACTGCAATTGTTCCAAGCTAGCGCTTCTTGTGGAATTTAAAAGAGACATAAATAGACACTTGTACATGTATTTAATATCCATCATGGATTCTATATTAGCACCATTCTCAGTCAGTCACTGCTTCCCTTCCACTCTACTATATGCTTAGAATTTCTTCACAGCTCTCTTGTTATGACTCCACTGGAAAGGTTCAGCAGCTGTCATGGCCAGTTCACAGTGCCATGTAGGTTAAAGAAACTATTTAGCATGTGCGTTGCTGTGTGTAAAATTGTGTGCTTTCAGCATCTGATGCAAAACACTCAAAAGAATTCCCAGGAAAAATTGAGTCCTGGCAGCAATAACTAACTGTCCATCAGAAACTGGAATTTGGTACTGTAAACAGTTTGAACAAAATTGCTTTTCAGACTAGAATTGTCATAATTTTCCTTCTTTTGAAGGTTATCCTGATTATGTTGATTGGGAGTAGACCCATGAACTATAATTTGCTTTTTAGCTCACACAGATAGTAACATATTTGCAGGAAACAAAAATTCACCTTTGATGAATTATGAAGCATTTAGAGTGAAACTCATCTAATGAGTGAAAATAAACGGAAGGAAAACCAGCTGTAATAGATTTTTGTCTATTTATAACAGCTAAGTAAGATCATACTCAATAATTTGGAAACCACTTAGGTCTCTTGAAACAGGAGATTGCTTAATTGACTCAACACTATTTCACTTTCTAAGAACCCCAGTGAAGAATACTTACATCAAAGAAGATCCAAAAACAATTGGTGTGCTTTTCAAAGGCCTTTTACAGAGCGATTCAAAAAGGATCACTTAGACCCAGACTCATTTTTTTCTGATTGAATGGATGACATCACACTTGATTCTGCTTGTTCTAGTCCTGGAGAACTGGGAATCCAATTCTTCCAGATGTTTACTGATTTTAAGTCACAAAAAATAAGAGTTAGTGTAGATGTTGTCCAATATACCTAGACAGCCACTTCCAGAGTCACTTTTTGAAAGTCTTTTTTAAAGTACAACTTCATTCTTGGTTGCTGTTACTTTATTGAGCAATTTTCTTATTGTTCATCTTTTATGGACAGAGACTGATTACTATCCTATTAGTTACAAATTTTCACAATTGATGTAGAACTGATGGATCTTTTTGTCTAGATCAAATACACCTAATCCTCTCAACAGCTTTCCAGTACACCACATTTACAAAGTGTTTTAGCATTCTCTCTCTTTTTCAGATTCTCCTTTATTTCATTATTTTTGTTATAGACTAAGGTAATGAAAACTAAAATCAAAATTCTATCTGAACTATCACTAGTACAGAATAAGTGATTCTTGTATTTTATAGAATCCTTGGAAGAGTGCTGTCTTTTTTTTTTCCTGACAGAACCATGAGAACACTTCATGTTATGTCCTGCAGCACTACTGCTTGAATAGGTGGATGCACTCTCCATTTTGTTCCCCTTCCATAATGGCATTTACCTCAATGAAAATTTTGTCACTATGAGACTCAAGTGTGTTGAGATCCTCTGGTATGCTTAGAACATCTTTGCAGACCTCCACATTTCTACAACAGCTGCATATTCTGCAAGTGTATTGCCTAGTTCCTCTTCCATTACTGAAAATAGTGGCCTTGGCAGTAGCTGAGTTCTGGATAAATCCCTGGAGAATTATCTTTTGATCTGCCCATAATATGATAGCGAAATACCAATAACACTTTAAAGAGTAATCTTCCAGCCAGCTATGTCCCCATTAGCTGGAATAAAACCTAATGCAAAAATTCTCCTCTTGATTTGGAAAATACTACAGGAAAATATAATGCACAAAATGTACAAAAGCCATGCTAAATCATTAGCTGTGCTAAATCATGTTTCTCTCTACATGCTAGCCCATTTCATCTGTCAGGGAAGGAATTTAGATTAATCTGTTGTAGCAAAACCCTGTTAGCTTTTTATATTGCCATGCTATTTTCTAGATGTCTGATTGGAAATAATTTTTCAAAAATATTTAGTTGACAAAAGTTATGTTGACTCATTTATAATTCTTTGAGTTCTCATTTTCCCTTTTAAAGGGTATATTCTACATTTACTTTGCTCATCTGGGACCTTACTGGTCTTCTATGAATTTTCAAATATAAATGGCTGTGGCTCAGAAACTGCTTTGGCTAGTTCTCAGATGGATTTTGTCAAGACTTTCTAACTTAAACACATTGAACTTATTTGAATGTTATTTAACTTGTCCTTCTCTTCTGGCTTGAATGCCTACATCTTCATTAAAATTAATTTTTAAAATTCTGGTCACAGTTAGCCTTTCTAGTGAAGATCAAAGAAAAGAAACTCATTTTCAGCCTTACCTGTGACATTTGTTTTCTTTTTTCTACCTACCTGAAAATGATGCTCTAATTCCCTTTTTCACACTCGAAGTTATTTCTAAAATTTAGCTTGCTGATTTTGCACTTCAACTTTTTTCTTTTTTAATTTGATCTTTATTTTTTTTTCTTGAGCTGACCCCAGAGATTACATTTTTATGTTCCCAGAAAGAACAAATTCCCAAAAAGCAAAAATTTAAAGTACCTATATCTAGGTCTTTTAAAAATATTATTTATAAAACTTTAAGTATTTTCCAGTAAAAATAATGAACCCTAGTATAGCAAAATTGTCTCAGAAAGATAGAGTGACCTTTCATTGACTGTCTAGAAGCAGTCCATCTACCTCAGGATTGAAAATCAGTCATCTAAAATGATTGTGTATATACACTCCCAGTTCTTTTGACTATCAGTTCCAGTGACACTTGAATATATATAAGTATATCTTTCTGTTGTCACTTCCAATACCAGGAAAAATCCTGTTTGGTGCTCAATATCCAAGTGCATTACAATGTGGTTCAAGTTAGTACAGGAGTGGATAAGATTTGGAGCATTCAGGCTGCACATTTTTCTCCACTGTTTCATTATTTTCATCTCTGTCATTGGAAAATGTCATAATGAATTCTTGTACTTACCTTTCAAAAAGCTACTACTTGCTATAAGTTGGTATCAGAGTTCCTGAGTAACATTCACACCTTCCTTCCTTCCTTCCTTCCTTCCTTCCTTCCTTCCTTCCTTCCTTCCTTCCTTCCTTCCTTCCTTCCTTCCTTCCTTCCTTCCTTCCTTCCTTCCTTCCTTCCTTCCTTCCTTCCTTCCTTCCTTCCTTCCTTCCTTCCTTCCTTCCTTCCTTCCTTCCTATGCATGCTTCCCTTCCCTGGTAAGGTCTGTTCTTTATTTGGAATAGATCTTTGCAGAAAATAATTAATGTGTCATTTGGGATTCAACCACTGGTCTAGATTTTCAAGTTAGTAGGTTTTTTTTCTCACAGGCTCAGCTTTCATGTTCTGATTTTGCTTCTAACAAAGGTCTGAGAGTATTTGGAGAACATTATGAGCTATCCTAAACCCTTTCCTACTTCATAAAACCAGCCCACTTGGTAGTAAAATACTTCAAAGATGGAAAATGGAGGCAACAAATACGAATTGTACTCCCAGGAGTGAAAGAAATCTGTTTTACTTAGGTTAGTCTTAAAAAAATTCTTCTGTCAAAGTTCTTTGCCATTAACCTGGATAAAGCAGAAAAAGATCCATTTTGACAAAGGATACTTGCCTCAAAAAATGATACAAAGGGTATCTGTGTGAATTGCTTTAATACTGGCCAAAATAGATAAATAAATAGCTATGCATTGCATGCTGATCCTTGGAAGCAATCACCTGAAATTTAGAAATGCAGCAGGAAATTTGACAAAATAGGTAATGTTCTTAGGTGGTAACATTTCCTAAGTGTGCTATTTATCAAATGACTGAAGACATCAAAGAATAAAGATTATGTCAATTGTCAGGAAACTATGCCTGAAAAAAATTCAAATATACCACAGACCTTCATGACTAACACAGACACTCACCCTCACTTCAAAGGTAAAAGTACACACTATAAGTGGGAAAAAGAAGAGTTTGAGTGAAATATGGTGGCTCACAAGAGAACTTCATGTATTGCAGACATGTCGATTTCAGGAGAGACTAAGTATGTAAAATGCTTTGTTCTCTGAATTGATTCAGAGGTTTTTTAGAGAGAAACTTTAATTATGGGAAAGACTTTAATTTTTACAGTGTATTTGAGTATGTGCATACTATTATCAACTGATAATAAGTTACTACAGCTTATAAAACCCAGTATGGTATTTATAGAGTTTGGTGGGTGTAGGTACAGTCCAAAGATAATGCCATAGGTCCTCTCCCAAGTGCAATATGAGGCACTTTATGCCTTTTCCTGGTCTTAAAAATTAAGAACCAGACACGATTAAGCGGTAAAGGGTTTTTACCTCAGTATTTAATAAGGATCTTTGTGGTGCACCACTTTGACAAGGTGGAATGTGCCATTAGCATATCTAACAAAGATGCCCCAATGAGAGGCTTGAATGAATAATGTGATATCTTCCCATCCTGAGGAATTCCCCCCTGGATGGGCCAAGTCTTTAGTTTTCAGGATTTTTCTAGAGAGAACCTTGGTTTTTCAAGGTAGCATAGGGCTTTCCAGCCTCCAGCTATGAGGCCTCTAGGATGTTTGATCTCCTGGCCTAACAGAATACTAGGACTATGCTAAGTTATCTGGCTTAAGGAATTACATGAGTTCTAAGGATGCATAAAAGGTATATAAAATGTATATAAAAGGTAAAAATCATCTTGGTATCACACTGGACTCCAGTGATTCAAATTGACAACACAAGAGATTATCTGCAACCACTCAGAATCAATCAACATCCCATGCACAGAAATCAGAATTGCAAAAACATTCCTTCAGGGAAACTCATCAGAGTCCTTACTTAATTGGGATAATGAAGGACTAATAGATTTTGGAAAGTTGCAAACTTTCTTCGAGAGTAATATTTTATTGTCCATACGGAGGATCAGGAGGGAGTTTTAAGAATTATATATTTGGGACTTGGGGGTATTATTTTGAAATATATTGCTGAAAAGATTGAGCATAAATGGAGGGGAATAACTTTGGTTAGTAGCAGACTAAAAAGGGCGTATCAGTTGCAATTAAATAAGAACAGATTCATCTCATTGTGTTAAGTTTAAGCCTACAGTCACTTTGCATGTATTCTTGTTTAAGTGGCTTGCTTTTTAAAATTTATTCTGTGGTGATTGGTAATTACAGGTCTGGTATATGCAGTGGCAGCTGGAAACTCTTCTCAGGCTTGTTGTGTCTGAAAGGTATTTTTTTCCAGCTGCATATTAACATATGATCTCTCATTAAATTGTACCAAAGAGGATAAACACTGATCAAAGACATCTGCTGACACTTAAAAGGTCCTATATTTCCAAATTCATTTAAGATTCAGTGTAATAACAGTAATAAAAATGAATTTGTGGGATATTCAACATCTTTTATATAGATGCTGCATTGTAATTTACTGTTAATTAATGGACATAATATAGAAAATCCATACTGCAATGATATTCTATATGCAAGAAAGAGCCATGAGACATTTGGTCTTTTGGGCTGGATACTTATTACAGCAGTCGTTGTAATGTAAATAAATTCTTTTGGGGCCATAAAAAACCTGAGTGCATGAATATCAATAACAGATGATTTAACTGCCATAACATCCAGAATACAGCTGAAGAATACAAATACACTTCTTGCTTGACTCAGATCAATTTTACCCAAGGACCGCAAAGCCCAGTGGTTTCAGGACTGATGTACATGTATCAGAACAGACAATAAGAGGAAATAGAAATCCCAGGAGGATTATGGAAGGGTCTTTAGTCTTTTGAGGAATCTTGTCAAGTTCATTTTTGAACTGAGATGAAGAATGACCTTCAAAGAAAGAGAAAGGTCTGGGGTGTTATACATTTTCATGCTCCACTTGGGCAGGATGGCAGTTTTTTGTTTTTTGGTTTTTTTTTAATTCATGTTATGAAACTGTCCACCTGACTTTGGGTAGCTGTTGGAACTGTTAAGCTTGTTTTTAGAGGAGAAGATAGCATATAAATAAGATTAGGTACAGGGCAATTGGAGAAGCTGAAATGCTGTAGGGTACTCACTCCTTATGTGGAGCAGCCTGACGTGCTGTGCACCCAGTGACAGGACCTGAGGTGCAATTTTCATGGAGCCAGTAAGAATTTACTTTTCCCACATACCAGTATTTGTGTAACATCATTTAAAGCTTCATGCTGTACTATTTTTCCAATTCCTTTTTTTACCTTTTAATAAATATATGTTCTTGTTTCACAAGTTTGATATTTTCAAATGCATCTGCACCTGGGCAGAGTTTGCCCCTTTCCTTGCTGCCTCTGAAAGATCTCTGTCTGAAAATGAATGTCAGAGGCACAGACATATGTCTAGCAGAGACCTGAACCTGGCATCAGAAAGTGATTCTCAGTCAATCTAGAATAAATAAGTGTTCTCCAGCCAGCTTGGGGCTCAGCACTTAGCTTTCTGAAACAGTGCTGGATACTGAAATAACACAAAGGATGCAAGTTTTCCAACCTAATGGAGATTTTATTTCTATTTAGTTCCTTAAGTATCTTATATATTGTCTCTGCTGTGATTCAGACTAAATCCTGTTTGTCTACTTCTCTCTTCTTTAGGAAGAAAATAATACTTTATTAAATTTTCTGCTTTTACTGGTACTTACCAAGCACTTCTGCTTTGTTCACCCAGTACTCAGTGAGATATAACTGGTAATGTATTTGCAGATTATGAATATATAATAATCTGGATACTTATTAGATAGCACAACCTTAATTTAATTCAAAGTTCAAGATCTATTATGATTTAGTAATTAGCTGAGTTGGAATTCTGTGCTTTTTGATATCTTTTCAGCCTCTAAACCAACTTACAACCCCTTGCTCCACTGACATCTGTGCATTGAGTAAAACAGTTGTCATTATACCTGGGGAATAACAAAAAAGCTCCCTGCTCATATATTCAAATATATTAAATAATTGTTTCAAATAACTTTAACATTTTTATACAAATAAAAGCTGACAATAAAATTTATTCTGTGCTCTGAAAGCTGCTCTCCTAAGGCTCCCAGAGAGATGCTGTGGGTCTCAGCTGGAAGTCATGTTGAATGTCCAAGGGCCTTTCCTGAATCCTTTTCTCCCCACAGACTTACTGCACCATCAGAAATTGTGCTCCTAAAGTTTTATAAAAGCAACAGGCCAGAGGCACAGGCTCACACATTCAGACTGATCTGCTTAGATAATTATAAGAAGTTTTTTGGACCAGGCTTGAACAATTTGTCTTTTAAAAGAATATTGATAGGTAATATTGATAGGTAATATTGATAGGTAAAAGAGCATTTGAACAGACTGTTTAGAAAGACAAACATTATAAGGTTACTGCAAAATCTTAGGTTTTGTCAGCTAACTGAAACATTCTAAGCAAGTTCTTTACAGGTTTGTTTGTTTGGTTTGGGGCTTTTTGGTGGGTTTTCTTTGTGCATTTTTTTGGGTGATTTTTTTTTTTTGTTTGTTTGTTGTTGTTTGTTGGTTTGAGTTTTTAATAAAAAAAATTAAGTTTAACCTGAAGAGAAAAATGCATAAGTATGGTAAATACAAAATACTGAGCTCTACCCAGCTAAACAAAACTATTTTTTTTCTTTCCTTACAGAATCTAAGGAAATGGATAAACTTTGAACTAAAAGCTTGACACAAGGAAGTAGAACAAATTTTAGAATGTAGAACTCATGACTGTTCCATCAGACATATGCCTTAATAGAGTAAGGCAGGAGAAAAATAGCTTGGTGTGAGAGCTGCTCTGTCACATTTGGGGTTTATGAGCACAAAGATTATTGTACTGTCATGTTCTTTCAGGGCTAGGCCTTACAGAATTTTGGGAAGGATGCTTTTAAGATTTAGAGATTGGATGCTGGGTTGGGTGCTACAGATACAGGGACTGGGGGACAAACTTGAACTGAGGAATTGTGATAGAGAGACTAAAAAATGCTGGACTTGCAAAAATTATTAGAAATCATTATATATAGGCTTTTGGGCTGAGGTAGAAACTTGCAACCTGTAGTTCAATTGTTAAAAGCACTTATACTGGGTCTAAATTCTGCCTGAAGTATTTGCATGTGCTATCCTTGGCATATAGTCCAATATTTGTCTATGATCCCTCATATCTGTAATAATCACTTATGCCTCTGGAAAATTAGAATTTATTTTCCTAATAGGTAAAACAGAAATATCTCAAATGGTGCATTTTCAGGTTTGTCTGTCTTTGTCCAGAACTGTTGAGAGAAAGTTTTGGGACATATATACTGCTTTCCAGAAGCTTTTATTACAGGGTAGCTGGCTTGGCAATTAACATACTGTGTTTCCTGTCTGTGACATTTTCAGCTTATGTGTCTGCTCTACAAATGACTTGGTCCTTTGTTTTCATGCACTGGGCTTCTGCAAAAGATTATTTTACTGGATCTAAAAAGTGTCACCAAGGGGTAGAATTAAAAACCACTATTACCTCAGAGAAAGCAGCTGTTTGTATTAGCTATGGTGCAGCAGCTAAGAGCTTTGGGTTGTCATATGACTAATTTATGAGTTGCACTGTTTAAAATACGTGACTCATAGTGTCTTATGGTGTGCTCCTGTAGATATAATGGGTTTGTAACTCATGTGATGCTTGTAAGGAGAGTTCAGAAGTGTGGCAGTTCAGCCAGATGCTGACCAGATGTATTGTAATTACCTTTAGCATAATGTTATAACAAATCTAATTTCCTTGTCTTACAGATATCTTAGCTTTTCACAGTTTGAAGAACTGCTTTGATATTGGCATGGGGGGTTGGTGTCAACAGGAGGAAGTGTCTCCTTTCATTTTGCTAATTCCAGCTCTTACACTGATTATGTGCAGCTCCATTCCACCCTCTTTTCTTCCAGCTAATTATCAGTCTGACCTCTCCTCAGAATCTTCTCCACTAAGAGCCAGCATCTTTGTTTTTATGATCCAAGTATGTCTGTAGCTGGAATAAATAAGAGAGTCATTCATTGATGGCACATAAATATTAAAAATGCTAAACCAATTGTTTTAAAATTTAAAGGAGTAATGATTCATTGAGATGCATTATTAATAAGCATAAATTATTGAGTTGGCTCACTAGTGTGGCTACAGTTTAAAGATGGGCTCAGGGTCCCTTGGGGGTCTGTGGTCCCATGTAGAAATGTGCTCTGCCAGTTGGCCAAACAGCAATATTGTGTTAGCTCAGAGCAGAGATACCTGTGCCAGCCTGGAGAGCAAGCAGGGGACAGTGGACTGAGTGTGCTTGCAGGCTTACAGAATACCTGGGGAGCAAAACATGAAAAATAGCTTATGCTCACTTTTAACAAATTTAAAGAAGACAACCTAGTAAGGGTAATTCCTTATTAATGGAATTGAACACAAACCAATCTTTTCTGTATCTGTGACTCTGTGTCTTTGATTTGTCTTTTCCCTTTCTTCCATCTAAACAGTTTTACATATTTACTTACCTAACTAGCCTCTTTTCCTCGATGTAATTAAGCACTGAGAAATGTATTGTGCTTCTACAGTGTTCTATGCATGAAACTAGTCTAAATTGTGCACTGCTTATGCAATTTCTCTGAAGAAACAGTCTGGACTCTAAGGATGAAATTCTACCTCAAATGAAGTCAATTGGATTCCTTGTTCTAATTGTGATGAAGTTGAGACTCTACCAAGAACTTCCAGTAGCAAGAGCTTACAGAGTCACAGATTCACAGAATATTCTGGGGTGGAGAGGACCCACAAGGGTCATGGAGTGCAACTTGTATGTAAATAGCTCATAGAGGGATTGAGCCCACAACTTTGGTGTTATTAGCACCATTAGCACCATGCTCTGACCAACTGAGATAAGAGTTGTTGAAAAGGAGTTCATAGATCATGATTCAGAGATGAATGGGCCTGATCTAAATGTCGTATTTAAACATAATCTGTATAGAAGTAATGCTAGGTATGCTTGGCTAAGGATGGATTGGTAATTCAAAATTTCAAGTCATGCCTTTCAAATGTAACTGTTACAAAGACTATTGTACATTTTGGATCAAAACTGTCTACTTATTTTCCATATTAATCTGTAGTTCCTTTATTTTTTAAGAAGAAAAACATTTTTAGGAAAGAAAAAGAGAAATAAATAACCATCAGAAATGCAAAATTATATAACTGAAGGTGTGGCTTCTTTGATGCATTAAGAATGACTCCCACAAGGTGTGCCATTCTCTAAATGCATGGTATTCTCCAGTCTTTCATTTTACCCAGTTGTCAGACACAGCATCTAACAGTTGATCCCCAGAATAGAGAAAAGCTGCCTATTATGCATATTTCAGGGTTCAGTAACTCCTCTGGAACTCTGTTATGGACATGCAAATTTTTGCAACAGTTAATGAAAAAAATCCAGTCCTGTGTGCAGTATCCCGCTATTATTTCCAAATAACTTAAATGCCACTAGCTGCCAATTAATTATTATAATTTCATTAATTATTATAATTTCATCATTTACACTGATGAAACAGATTTTGACCTAAAAATGCACATCAAGATTTTTGAAGTAAGAGACAGATGCTTGGTTTCCTCTTTGACATATTACCTAAGAAGCTAGAATAGTTTTGATGATGGAATGATTATTGTGATGATACATTGTGCTGCATCTCATACACATTAAAGCAGAATATAAGGTGCAATAGACTATATATTTCTCCTCCATATTGCTTAGCTATGCATCTAGTTGTATTGAAAGCAGCAAATATTGATTATAGGTTAAAGGCAATTAAAATAATGGACCTGTAGCTGGCAGAAACTGCCAAAGGATTCTTGGCACTGACAGCATTTACCACATAAGAAATGACTGTCAAATTTAATGAGCAACCATATTTTCCAGGAATAAGCATTTAATATTCACTCAATTCTATTTTAAAGAATGGAGTTTTTATTAAATTTGTGATCAGAAAACCTTTTAAAGGGGAAAAAAAGTAAAAAAAGTGTTCTAAGTGCAACTGAAAGTTATTTAATGTAAAGGAATCACAGAGCTACCCGATTATAATGCAGCATAAGAGAGGAGAGACTGTCTTAGGCTCCTGTAATGGAAAGTCCTTGCTTTCTGCAGAAGTCTCAGGATATCAGTGTCCACAGCCAAGGCAGCTTTTTCATTTTTGTTGTGTCTCTACTTAAGCTAACCCTATCAAGCACGAGCCAAGGCTTTCAGCTGAGCTTGCTGTCAGCACAGCTAATTGCACAGGTAAAAGTGGCTTTGTCACAAGTTTTTGGATGGCACATAGCTGAACTGCCTTGGCATAAGTTGGAAAGAAAGTTTCTCTTCCAAGAACTGCAATTTTTTCCCTGCTTTTACTCTGATGCAACCCTTTGCCAGAGTCATGCATTACTCAGCCTGCATTGCCAGGTGCCAACGAGACCACACTGCCTGTGCTAGCTAAAATGTGAAAGCGAGTCCAGGGTGATTTCTTAGTCTTTCTCCACCTCCACTCAAGGTATGTGGGGATGGCAAATTTATTGTACCCTAAATGTCACTTTTTCATCCTGAGTTGCTGTCTGACTGCCAGTCAGGAGAGAGAAGGAAAGGAACAAACTGTGCATCATTGCACCTCCTGAACATCCTTCCATGCTCACAAGACACAATGGGTCACTACCAGGTCTTCAAAGAAGAGGCCTCCATAAGTGATGACCAGCTGCTGCAGCTCTAGAGCAAGTTCAAAAGAGAGATAAGCAGATAACCCACATAGTCTGGGGTTTGCTCCATGGAAGATATCAAAATTTTAGGGAAAGAAGAAGGAACAGTGGTTCGTAGAAAACCTGTCACTAGCACAGAGGGAGAAATAAACCAGAGGAAATATCTATTAAAACAGCACTGACTTTAAGGTATATTTAAATATATATTGTCTTATTATAATTATTATAATTCTCTTTTATGATTATAATGTATTATTATATATTGCCTTATAATTAATTATTTTTCTACTGTTGAAGGGAGCTAGTGTCTTATCTATTTTCCCTGTATATGGTAGTATATTTATATAAACAGTATAATTTTCAGCAATTTTTGGAGTACTTTTGAATAGAGACCCCAGATTTTACTGCTTCCATTCAGGTACCCCAGAGGATGTATTTTTATGAAGTTTTACAAGTATGCTATCTTTTTACAGAGACATCTTTATACATCTTTATACAACTTTTTGCATCTTTTCTTGCAAGACCAGTAACTCACATTGGATTCTTATTCAAGACTGAAATCTGCAGTGTTTCCTTACCACCTTAGAAACCTGAATATACATAAGTCTATGGGACCGGGTGTGATATATCCCAGAATCCTGGGAGAATTGTCGGATGCAGTTGCAAACCATTTTCCATGATATTTGAAAATCCATAGCAACTGGGTAGTGTCCATAGAGATTGGAAAAAGGAAAACTATGGCACCCATTTATAGAAAGAGTAGAAAGTAGGACCCTTAAAACTATCAGTGTGTTGAGACCTACATCTCTATGCCAGGGATAGATAAAATAATGGGGACAGACCGTCCTCGAAGCTGTGCTGAGGCACATGGAGGACAAGGAGATGATTTGGCACAGCCAGCACAGCTTCCAGCACACCAGGGGAAAGTCTGGATCTAACCAGTGGCCTTCTATGATGGAGTGACTACATCAGTGGGCAAGGGAATGGCTGTGGGTCATCTATCTGGGCTTCCATAAGGCCTTCAACATAGCCCCTCACAACACCTTTCCCTCTAAACTGGAAAGAGAAGGATTTGATGGATGGGTTGTGTTGCACGCATCTTTTCACTAAAAATCCTTTCTTTAGGATTTTTCCTTCTGAGGAGCTAAGAGACCTCAGAGACAGAGTGTAAACAATGGTTATCTGCTGCTGTGGAATGCAACAGGTCCACCTGTGATTGACCTATCTTGGATGTTTATAATTAATGGCCAATCAAGGACTGAGCTATCTCAGACAGAGTCTGAGAGAGCTGCCTTTGTTATCATTCTCTTCTTTTCTATTCTTAGCTTAGTTAGCTTCTGAAAAAACCTGTCCTTTTTCTTTTTAGTATAGTTATAATGTAATATATATATATATCACAAAATAATAAATCAAGCCTTCTGAACATGGAGTCAACATTCTCGTCTCTTCCCTCATCCAAGAACCCTCGTGAACACGGTCACAGGGTTGTTTGGTGGATAAGGAATTGGTGCGATGGTCACATCCAGAGGGTCAATGGCTCAGAGTTCCAGCAGACATCAGTGATAAGTCATGTTCCTCAGGGGTTCATATTGGAACAATGTTATTTAAGATCTTTATTAATTATATAGATGAAGAGATTGAGCACACCCTCAGTAAATTTGAACATGACACCAAGCTGAGTGATGCAGTTGAGACATCTGAAGAATGTAACACCATCCAGAGGGACCTGGACAAGCTCAAGAAAGCCAAGTCAGATCCTGTGCCTGGGTAGGGGCAGATATGAGATATCTGATTCCCAGATATGAGAGCAGGCCTGAGGAGACAAACTTGGGGTAGGTGGTGGATGAAAGGCTAGGTATGAGCTGACAAATTGTGCTTGCAATGCAGAAAGTGAGCTGTGTCCTGGGCATTGAGAGAAGTCTGGCAGCAGGTAGAGGCAGGATCTACCCCACCTGAATACTGTGTCTGGCTCTGGAGTCTTCAGCACAGGAAGGAGGTGGGCCTGCAGAAGAAAGTCTAAAGGAAAGCCATGAAGATGATCAGAGGGCTGGAACACTTCTGTGAGGAAAGGCTGAGAGAGTCAGGGCTGCTCAACCTGGAGAAAAGAGGGCTTTGGGGTAACCTTATAGCACCTAAGGGGTAACCTAAGATTACCTTTGGGGTAACCTTATCAGCCCTAAATGAGGCTTTTAAGAAAGCAGATTGTTGACAAGGACATGAAGTGACAGGACAAAGGATAATGATTTCAAACTGAAAAAAGGTAGCTATATTTAGATATAGCTATTAGAAAGAAATTCTTTACTGTGAAGAAGGTGAGGCATGGGTTACCAGAGAAGTTGTGGGTGTCCCATCCCTGGAACTGTTCAGCACTGGGTAGGATGGGGTTCTGAGTAACCTGGTCTGGTTCTGGTAGCCTAGAAGGTGACCCTGCCCATGGCAAGGGGGGTGGAACTGGGTGATCTTTAAGGTCCCTTTCAACCCAAGACATTCTCTGTCTCTGATTCCTCAGATGAGGGTATTTAACACATGCTTTTATTCTGCTGATTTATCCTCCAGTAGAATTTGGCTCCTTCATCCTTTCCTAAGCATCTGAAATCTATCTACTCAGAACAGCGCCTGTTCTGAGAAAACATTAAGTGATACTGGTTTTAATGTACTGTGAAGGAATTTGATGTTATTTGTGACACAATAATTGTGTTACCATAGCTCTCTGATCTGGCTCCTGAGATTCAATTTAGTAAGAAATGAGTTCATGTCTTACCCCATAACTTACCAGGCCAAGTTACATGTCTTTCTGTGCAAAAGCACCTTATGTCATTGGGGACAAAAAAATGAGACTTTACTAAATCAGGCAGCAAATGTGTTACCATTTACTATTCATTATTGTTTCATTTATCTGTGTGAGAAACAATAAAAGAGAGTTCAGCTCTGCAGGAGCCAGCAAAATTAAAATATGATAACAGTCCAAAAGGAACCGAAAGATATAGGCAGTCAACTCTGAATTCTTAGATATAAAAGTTGAGAATAATTTTATCTAAGGCAGCATCATGGAAACCTATTTAAACAATCTTCCTCAAGGTTTATTTGCATGCAAAAAATATGCTAAATATAAGAAGTATATGTTAAACTAAAATGTCTTAAACTGAAAAAGGTCCTGGAACATGATCTATTAATAAAGAGAACAAACTGATTATTTTCCTTTAGTTTGAGCACATGGAAAAGCCTTTCATATAAAATAAGTAATTCTATTCAAAACACTACTGTCTTGAATAACCATAGCAACCTTGAACTACACTCTACATAACAAGTTGGAATGGAACAAATGAATCCTGGGTAAAACTCCACTGACCTCAATAGCTTTATGGTAAGGATAAATTTTAACTGATACGTTTAGGAGGCATATACTGTGCAGATAATAAAAAAATGAATGAGAGGCATTATTTTTATAATTCTATGAAAAAATTTAAAAGAAAACTTGTAACGAATATTACCATACCATACCTTATAATATCACATTGTTAATAAAATATTTTTCAGATATGTATTTCTTTATTGTGCAATTTAGACTTTCCTTAAACAAGAACTATATGTATACATGAATGGCAAAATGTTCAAGTATAAGATGTGTCATGAGCATTACAGCTGACAGGTAAATGAGACCAAAAAGAAGCTAAACATACCAAATCAGATGATTACAAATATCTCCAGAAACCAGGTAGTCACAATATAATAAAAAGGGCTTTATTTTAAATAAAAATACATTTGGTTCTCTAAGATATGGAGGTGAGAACTGGGATAATGGACTTTAAATTTTATGCTGCCTTATGAAATGTGAGTAGTTGTACTAGATCAGAGCAGAGAATAGCTGACTTTTACACCTATAAACTTAAGTTCAAGCAGCTACTTAGAAGTGACTCTGTTTTAAGCACTTGGACAAAGTAACTACTTTAACTGCATGATTGTCAGTTTTTGTTGCCCTGTTCCAGGTCTTTGTATCTGGTGCTTTTCTAAAGCCACAAAAGGTTTTGGTTTTAATTGTCTAACAATATTCATCTGAAAACAAAAAGGAAGCTGCTGGCCTGCATGCTCATATAAGAAAAAGTTAGATCCATTAAGATGAATGTGTGGCTGAATATTTTTAACTTGGAAATTTAGTTTTCTTTTTTTCCCTAAGTGTGGCACCTGATTTTTGGCCACAGCTGAATAGGACCTTGACAATTGTGGCCATACCAACACGTGTCTGATTTAGGTACAGACAGATGCTGGCATTGCCATCTGTCTGCAGTTCTAAAGTAGTCTCCCAGCAATACCATGGCTGGGAAATGTGGATTTGGAGGTGGATGAGAATTGATGTGAAACTGATAAATCTCTGATACCACCCTGATAACTATAGTTCTTTTAAGTAAGCTGTGAAGAAATTGGAGGGAGACTCACATACTGTCAGGAATGAAGCACTTGAAGGAGTATCAGAGGGCAGTTTCTAACACAGACTCCTTGTGCAGTACCACTAGTACAGCTTTGTAAATTAGCTGCTATCTAAAGACATTTCAAAGTAGAATTGTCACTTCTGAAATGACCAATATTTAGCTTTTCTCCCCTGTCCCATTTCTTTTACAGAAGTTCTTGAAGAAACTTGAAATAATGGCCTAAGTGGAAAGTGGGAAACCCTTTATATGTTAGTTCCTGAGTGAAATGCAATATCTGATCTTTGGTCCTCTGCCTTGAATATTGTGCGTAGTTTTGGTCACTGCAATATAAGAAAGATACTAAGCTTTTAGAGGAGGCCATGAGGATGATGAAGGGCCTTGAGAGGAAGCCAAATGAGGAGCAGCTGAAGTCACTTGGTCTGTTCAGCCTGGAGGAGACTGAGGGGAGACCTCATTGCAGCCTGAAACTTCCTTGTGAGGGGAAGAGGTGGGACAGGCACTGATCTGTTCTCTCTGGTGACCAGTGACAGGACCTAAGAGAGTGGCTTGAATTTGTGTTAGGGAAGGTTTAGGTTGGATATTAGGAAAAAGGTTTTTCACCCATTGGGTGGCTGAGCAGTGAACAGGCTCCCCAGGGAAGTGGTCACAGCAACAAGCCTGGCAGAGTTCAAGAGGGGAACTCTGGCACATGGGGATGAGTTCCTGTGCAGGGATAGGAGTTGTGAATCCCTTCCAACTTAGCATATTCTCTGATTCTGAAAAGCAATTGAAATTATGCAGTTTTGTCTGAAGTTTTTTTCTAAAGTTGGTTAGTCTGAAGGGTTCTGTTTTTTGAAGCACATCATTTCAGGTGCAACAGGCAGGTGTGTCCAAGCATGACTATATTGCCAGGCAGACCTCCAAAGGCTTGGATTTGGTAGTTGGACTTGTAACCTGCCTATAATAAAGCAAACAGAATTTTTGCTCTGTGAGATTTTGATCAGAGTCCAGATACCCATTTTCCAGCAGACCTTTGTGATTCTGAAGAAAACCAAGAGGTCTGATAATATCTTGAGCAGATTTTCTCCAGTACCTACTATTTGCACAGTGAATTTTCTCTCCATGGTTGGCAAATTACCTTTTAGAGTCCCATGTCTGTTTTGAAAAATGTTACAAAAATAAGCTGTATGTATTGGGATTGGAAAGGAATATTCATGCAATATTTGTGTGTTTCCAAAGAGATTACCAGAAGTCATTCAAGTTTCCTAGCATTTTTGTTGTGATCAGACAGCTGAACTAGATGGAGTATCTTTAGTGACAAATTAATATCAGGATTCTTATTTATTTTCACTCAGTCTGGAGAAACCTTTCCCAAAATATAGTTTGCAAGAAACAAATCTACTGAATTCATATGCAGGTGAATCCTACATATGATGAAGTGATTTACTTTCTGCTCTGACACTATGTATGGGATTAGGATGATATTGCTGCTACAGCTAGGTTTTCAAAAATGTCATTTCATAATAAGGAAAACTTGTTTCAATGCTCTGCAACTCTTCCAGGACAGGCAAGTCCTCTCTCCTATCCCTGTTTCCAGTTGTGTGAAAGGAGAATATTTACACTCAGCCTGTGTCACAAGTTTCAGGCTTCAATATTTTCCTATACTAATTGTCCAAATTCAGGGAGAAAATTGAAATTTTGATGTGAATTTCAGCAGTTATTTGATTTGGCAATTAGTGCTTAGCTGTTCAAAGGCCAGGTATGGATTTCAGCTGTGTAATTTTATAGCCCTGCCACTCCTAAACGAAACAAATTTCCTTCAGATATGCATTGGTAGAAATCAAATGTGAAACAGGATTACTTGTAAAGGGATATCATGTTATCTTCCTCCCTTTAACTGTTCAGAAGAATTATGTCACTGTAGAGCTGTGTTCAAGGGGACTAAGTTATTTGCAAAGAGATGAGATTAACAGCCTCCTTTGATGCCACCTGTCCTTAAAGTTTATGAACCCATGAATGGATGGTCTCAGACTGTTTAAGGACCTTTTTAATGTTCACAATACAGCATTAGATATTACAGCCACCAACTATCTGTTAAAGCTGGTTGTATACTGTTTTGCAACCACATTTTAAACTCTTTTCATCTTTTGTGTTAACTTGGGAAAAAAGGTTTAGAAGTGTCCGCAATAAGCTTTCTCTACATTCTTGTTTGATGGTTCTGGGCATGTGGTGTTTAAAAGCATGAAATGCAAAAATATCAGATATTAAAATATAGTAACATAAAATTATGTTGCTGTGAACAGATTTTCATCATTAGCATAATTTCCAAAGCTGGATGATAATACCTAAGGCAGAAAAATATCCTTTGTCCCAAAAATGGTACTGGTGTCATGGGAATGAGATCAAATGAAATGGTAAGGTAGCAGAATTTGATTTGGACAAATTATTACATATTTAAGTTATAATGTACATTGTAGAAATACAGAGTAACATTGGATTTGTATGAATTTGTGTCAGGAAATTAAACAGAGTCTATATCTAACCAGTACGTCTTACAGCTTGCTGATTAATTTGTTGCACTCTTCCCCTTTCCCCCTCAGGTGACATAGTGTTAGCTCATCCATAAGCTTTTGAAAAACATTTGCTTGACCATCATCTAGAAAAGAAAGAGAATTAAGAACTGATAAATATCTGTGCACATGTGTGTCTGCACGGTATTTGTGAATAACCAAAAGCTCTTGGTAGATCCAGTTTCAGATTTTTATCTTGCTTATTTGTAGGAGAATTTTGTGCTCAACCACAGAGGAAAAAAAAAAAACCAGAATGGAAAACAATTCATTGAATCAATTAAAGTGATGAATACTTTCAAGTAAATACTGAACTGCACTGAAAGCAGAAATAGTAATTATTTTTTGAGTGTATATATACTGACTAAATTAGTCATTTAAAACTATTTACTCAACTTTAAAATTCTAATTTTCAAAAGCCATGGGGGCTCTGAAAAACATAAATCTATTGTCTTTTTATGAGACATGGCTCCCAGAGTATGCATTGTTTAGATTATCCTTTGACATGACAGATTTCCTATCTTTTGTTTTTTCAGTGGTACCTACTCCTCAAGTCTTCATCATTTTTGAGAAGGGCATTCCACCATGCTGCTTGGCATATGTTCCCCTTAAGTTTTCACAGAATCAGAAAGCCTCAGATTGGTAAAGTCATTTATCTAAAACATTTATAGAGTATTTGTCTACCATTAAGAAGCAATACGTCTTGAAGGTTCCAAAAATTTACCAGCATGCAATCATGGTCACTCTTTTCTTTATGCTCAGCTGCTCAGCTCAGCATGTTAGAGCATGGCTGGCTTTCCAGGGAAATATGAGGGAACTAGTACTCAAATTAGTACTTCTAATTCTGAAATTCTACTCATCCCATCAAGAGTAAGGAGCAGGATGAAATATTAAGAAATATTAAGTCTTCTGAGGAAATTAAAAACTCACAGTATTTAGCCAAACATTCACCAAAATGTATTCCTACCATTTGTACGTTAAAAAACTTTGTATAGTAATGTAAACAAATATTTTTGCATAACATCTGTACTGTGACCTACATAGTATTCTTAAGGAAAAAAACCCCTACAATTGAATTTTTTGACATTTAGTAACAATACATTTTTTTTTCCTATTGAAAACACCTCCAGTGTGTGAGATGAATAATTTTTGTTAGCAAAATATCCCCAGAGAAGAAATCAATACACTGAGCTCACCATCCAAAGTTTTAATGATATTTAAGACATTAAGCAGTAACAGATGCACCTTAATAAACTAATTGTTCACATCAGTCATATTAAATTTGCTGTTTATATTTGCCAAAGAAAGATCTTGTTAGAAGTAAAAGCAAGTAAAATGAAGGAGAAGCTAAACTTGCACCTGTGAAGAAGAATCTTACATGGCTCCAGAACACCTGAAACAAATCCAGTCTTTTTTCTCTTGTCTAGCATACACATTTTTCCTTTAATCCCCAGCAAGTTGTTCTGTCAAATCTGGCACATTTGGTCAATTTCTTACCTAATATTTCTTTTGTGTCTCTGGCCTGTCATGCCCCACTCAAGTTCTTGGAAATGATGCTTCTTCACCCAAATCTGTAGGTTTTTTTGTCCATTTTCAATACACCATGGCTCCTGCTACTGCTGTTTTTCTCGTTTTTCCTCTCCCCAGAGAGTCTCAGTTACCTCTCAGAAGCTTCAGTCCTTCTTCAGCCCCCAAGGCTGCCTGCCTATCTTCCACTGGGCTTCACGCACTGCACAGGAACCATGAGTCTCACTCTCATTTCCATGTGCAGGAGTTGCTCACCCAAAGCCCCTGGCTGCAAAGATCCAGGGGCTGGGGAGGGAAGCAGCATTAGCATCATTCGTCTGGAGGGGAGCAGGAGAAGCCTTTGTCTTTCTGTATACATTTTCACTAGCAGCAAATGTAACCCTCAGGATTAGGCTGATTTGCAGAGTAACTTCATTTCACCAGAAAAATTCAACGTCAGAAGGATTAATTATATTAATTCATCACTGACATAATTTGTCCATGTAATTATTATTTGCAAAACCCATAAATATACAATGCTTCTCTTTGGTGCTTCAGGACTCCAGGAACTTGGTATTTTGGAAAATGCTGTTTTGAAAACACCCATAGGAACCATGAATATTCTGTGCCCTTTCAGAGCAGGTTGCTCTGTCTGCATGATCTTGTGGAAATGCCAACATTAACATCTCTATACATCACAATTTGGCCATTTGGAAGATCAATATAATAAGAAATACCTCCCAGGCGGGTAGCGAGATTTCATACAAGTTTCACACTTGTAAAATAAATCATGTTTAAAAAAATAACTACAAAATTAAACTAAACTCTATATAATAAATCTGACCCGTATCCTTTGCATTTTGGAAATAAATCAACATTGTAATCTATGGGTTTTTTTACAGAAAAACTTAGAAATATGGTAGATATCTGACATGTCTTAAATATAGTAGTAGGAATAACAATTGACCTCTGAGATCAAAGTTCATCCCACAAACTATCCAAAATATTATTTTTATACAACTTCACTTTACTGTTTTTATACCAGCAAACTTCCATTTTAAAGTAGACTCATGTCCAAAGCAATAGATGCAGAGCTCCTGCTGTCTCTTTCAATGTGGAGGTAGTGCTGGGGAGGTAAATATGTTAATTATACTAAAAACACTCATTCCATTCTAAATTGCTAGTACAGTCCTACTCTTATGATTTGAATAGCAGAATACAACCTAATATTACAAAAATGTAGTCAAAACCTGTCTAAAGCCTGTAAGAAGTAAGATCAACTTTTTCTTAGCTTTTTTAGTTGGAGCTTTATCTTTTCCTCTGACAAAATGCTTAGAGATCACTGCAGGATGAAGAGCCAAATTCTCTAGTTTTTAACTCTGAAAGAAAGTTTAAAAATCACTCTCTTCCACAGCACTTCCACATAAATAACAAGATTAATTCTGATTTTTTTTATGTTTTCATGCTGATGCTATTCTTTACATCAGCATTCTTAGCACTTCCAAGGTGGATTCACCCATGTTACAGACAACATTATGCAGGCAATTATCATGACTCAAAAATTGATGCAATTATTTGTTTTTCCTTCTATTCATATATCTTAAATATAACAATTTCAACATAAAGCGAGTGAGAATTACTCTGATGTTTTCAAGGCACAAGGCTGCATATTTTAAAGTATTCAATTGATAACATGGTTATCTTCATTTCTGTTGTATTAAAATGTTTGTGCTTGTTAAGAACTTTCCGAATTGTAAAAAAACTTTGGTATCATAGAAAATAGAAACCACATGTTAGTAGACTACACTCTACTGATAAAGTTTCCTTGTAGTAACTCAAGAATTCATATAAGACTATCATGATGAAAATTGAGTGAACTTTAAATCCCTATTTCATGGCAATGTATTTCAGTACCCTTCTGGATGAATTTCAATGGATTTCAATCTGGATGAATGAAACAAATGAAAACCGAAAGAAAATTTTGGAGGATGAGATTCAGGAAAATGAAAATACTTCTTGGATTTGGGATTGGTAATTCTTGATATGGTGTGGTGTAATTTCTTTTCATGACTCCTAGCAATAGTCAGTGATGTAATGAGGAACAGTTTCTCCTTCATTGTTTCTTTCCTCAACTTGTCAGAAAGTTTTCCTGGCAAATATTTACAGGCTTTTATCTAATTTAATCAATCTAAAAATATTTTATGGACTTTTATTACTCTTGAATAGAAAACATTACCCTGGCATATCAGATGTCTGCTTTAATAATAAAAAAAATCTCCTTAATCTTTACAATCTGCAAATTGCAAAACTATAGGGAGCTTCATTTGTTATTCTGCCGGTAAATTAGAGAAGCAGTGAAAGTTAGTGAGTAAAGTGTCAAAAAAAGTATTTATCAGTTTAACCTAATGAGAAACATGTTTCTTAAATATTCTTTTGCTTCTTATTACAAGCCATCAGCTTCCAGGTTTCTCTCTGAGTGGATAGGGAGATCAAATCCTGCAGAGAGATTGCATGGTGTTTGCTTGTTAGTGAGCTACTACCCCATGACACTTCCAGTAAGTCTGAGTTGTCTTTTTTAGCATGGAGTCCATTGTGTCTGTTTTACATAAAATGTGATGGAAATTAAATCTACCTCT
Organism: Agelaius phoeniceus; assembly: GCF_051311805.1. Classification (NCBI taxonomy): domain Eukaryota; kingdom Metazoa; phylum Chordata; class Aves; order Passeriformes; family Icteridae; genus Agelaius; species Agelaius phoeniceus. The sequence goes on from NC_135265.1 coordinate 135,419,730, forward strand.
CAAAATTTAAGAACTAAAATACAATTTTAAATACAGAGTGCTAATAATGAGAATAAAGAGTGTTAGTGGAAGTGCACAGGGACCTCTTGCCAGTGAAGTTTGCTTATTTTGCAAACATTATAGAGAAATAGGACAGAATGGTGAAATCACAGCACAATTCAGGCTGAAGGAAGCTCTGGAGATCTTTTAGTACAACCTACCTCTCAAAGCACAGACAGCTTTTGTCAGGCCTGGCTGTTCAAAGTCATATTCAAATGACTTCTGGAAACCTTCAGAAATGGAGACTTCGAAGCCTCTTGGGGCAAACAGTTACTGTATTTTCTCAGCCTCATGTAGAGATTTTTCTTTTCTTTTAAAGATGGCTTTATAGCCAACTGGATATTCTCTTTGTTGCAACTTTTGTCTGTTCGTTCTTGTCCTATTTCTGTGTACCTCAGACAAATGTCTGGGTCCACTGTCTACAAACCCTCTCTTAGGAGAAGAAGACTAATTAGGTTTCTCCTTTGCTTTCATTTCTGCAGGCTAAATAAACCTTCTCTTGGTCTCACCAAGGTTCCATCTCCCTGCTGATCATAATAGTCCGCCACTGAATTATCTTGAGATTATTGATACAGCTCTTGCACTAGATGACAAAATTTATCCCAGATGCGGCCCTCTAAGGACTGAGGTAAGAGTAATAACCACTTTCCTTGGCCTGAGACCTATGATTTTGCTAATGTGGTCCACTAAGCAGTGAACACAATCAGTACAAACATGCATTTTTGACAAGTGCTCAGTAGCAAACCAAGAATGTGTCCACCAGGAGCATCATATCCTTTTCTTTTGAGGTGTTTTCCAGTCAATCAGTTCTGAAAGTCACTCTTACCTCAGCATCTCATGTGACACTTCCCAGGACTCCTAGATCTTGAGATGCCCAAATCACAAACTGGTTAATTTCTGCCTCTCAAGAAACTCACATAAAACGTCATTACCACTTCAATCTATTTGTGTTTGGAAGGCGCATTTCTGAGAAACAGTAAGGAGATAGAGAGGTGAAATATATGTGGAACACATAAAACAGGTATCACAGCAAGTCATTACTACTCTGTGAAGAATGCTTTTATGTGCCTTGGAAGGACATTGCCAAGTAATTTTCACAAATATACTTCACGTTTTATTGTTATTTTAGGCAACATAAAAAATTAACATACAGCCAGACAGAAGCTCTTAGATTTTTAATTGCAAGCATTACATTGCAAATGATGGATGAAAGAACTTTCTTCTAAATTGGTTGTAATACTCTCTCAAAGTCTGAAATTCACTGTCAGCTCAAGATTCTGTCCCTAGTGCTCCTCATCTGTAGGTTTGATTGTTTGGGGTTTTTTTCCCACATAGTAAATTTTTGTTATCTAAATCCTAATAAATCTTCTGTTATGATACAGACTACCCAGTAACAGCAACTTTTACAGCCTTTTATTTTAACACTCAGTTATTTTACAGTTAATTGTCCAATTGACCTCTAAGGGGTCCACAATATTCTGTTTCATGCACTGTTACTTAATTCAGTCTTTTATAACTGTAAAATCAATATACAGTTATGTAACCCAAAGATCTGAAGGATGTGCACAAAGTGTTGTTGCCTACCCACATGCAACATTTTAGAGCAACTCTCAGAGATTTTATTTTCTTTTTTTTCCCCTTTAACACAGAATGCTTAAAATAAAACCATTAATTGGCACACTACTGTGACAGATGTATACAGAATCACTTGCTATTTCCTTACTTACCATTCAGTGTGTTGAGATATTGGCATATTTTTATTCCAGAAGATTGATGTTTACTTTTTAAACTTTTCAGAACCAAGAGGCCTTGAATGGGAGTGCTGTCATATGTATTTATTGACCTATGGTATTTACATTTCTTCAATCTTCTAAACTGTTTAAATGGTCACTTTTGTGATGAAATGACTCTCTTAATTAGCATTTCAACAGAAGGGAGTAAACAAGAATGTCTGAATGCTGCAACCTGCATGTCCCACACTGCTGAGGTTCTGAGCACACCCATTAGATGTGTTGTGGACCACTCTCACTAGATCTTTCAAAAACAAGTCCCAAGAACAGGCAATTGATTCCTGATATATGTCACATGGATGAAACTGTACCAAACCTGGAACATAATACCTATCCCCTAGTTTTACAGGATATTCCCTGCAGAGGACGCTGCGCTGGTTTTGGAAGAAAGAGTTTTAATTTCCTCCATAGTGGATACTATGGGGCTGTGTTTTGCATTTGTCCTGAAGAAGCGTTGATTACACAGGGATGTTTTCATTACCCTTGAGTGCTACTTACACATTGTCAAGGCCTTTTCTCCCTCTCATATTGCCCTGCCAGTGAGAAGACTGGGGGTGCACAAGGACTTGAGAGGGGACACGGGCAGGACAGCTGACCCCAAGTGACTAAAGGGATATTGCACAGCATGTGGGATCATGTTCAGCAAATAAAACTGGGGAAAGAAGAAAGAGGGGGAAGCAGGTATGGAGTCAAAACATTTGCCTTCCCAAGTCACCATTATGCATGCTGGAGCCCTACTTCCCTGAAGATGGCTGAACATCTGCCTGCCCATGGGAAGTGGGGAATGAAATATTCATCCTCCTTTGCTAGGACATGCAGATTTTGCTTTACCTATTAAACCATCTATCTCAGCCCATGAGTTTTCTCACTTTCATTCTCCTGATTGTCTCCCCCATCTTACGGATGCTAAATAAGAACTGAAATATGGCATGACACCCAGAGACAAATGCAATGCTGCAGGCAATGGTTATTATATTATTGTGAGGGTTAGCCCCTGGCAGAGTAGACAGAAGACAGTCTCTGCCACATGACTTGTGGCCAAAATCTCTTCCTTTTGTCTTATAGTCTAGATGCATAACTAAAGAACATTCTCAGGCCTCGTAGATGACTTTCATGTTATCACATCCTTACATATTGCAAAATCATTAGTAAAAGTTAATAATGCAATGTCAGTAATATGCTTTATTACGACCATGGTACCTGCCTATAGGAAAGGATTCTTTGAAAGCTGAAGTTTATGGTGAATCATCTACTAAAGCCACATTTGACTTCAGTTGTGAAACAAATTTATTGCATATATTCTTATTTAAAATGTATTTTAGCCTGTCTTTTCATTGCAAACCTTAGCATAGTCCTGTATTTTACAGTTTATACTGCCTATTTCCAGATGATAACTTCCAAGTCCCTTTCCCTATGTGGCCTTTTTTTTTCCAGATAAACAAGTACAATAGAAGCATGAAGTACTAGGCATTCTTCTTCATGAGACAGAGATACAGGGATCTTCAAAGTTCCACAGTTTTGCAGAGATACTTTTCAAGGTTTTCTCTTCTGAATTTGGGAGCATAATGTCTTAACAGAACATAACTACCAAACTCTGCAAACTTTTTGTTTCATTTTCTTTTATGTTGTTACTAGGTATCACAAGATTCCATTCCTCTGGCATGATACATACTTATTGAACAGCGTTATTATTGAATATTTTTTTTCATTTTCTTGAAGTGTTCTAAACCGTCTTTCACATATAGGTCAATCATGTTAATAATTTTGTATTTTTATTAGGATTCAATGTTTGTCTAATATTAATTTGTCTAATATTAAACCATTTATATCCAGCATAATTTGTTCTTAATCATTGGAGACCTGCCAGACTTTCTCATTGTCTTGAACCCTTCATGGGCTGCAAAACTTGTTTGTCATTGGCTGTTTTTAACCACACACTATTTTTCACATTCTTTTTCTAGTCCTCTTTTCTTACTTTTAGTTGCATATTTAACATCATTTCATACAATATTTAATGGATAAACTACTGATTATTTCAGCTGAGAGTACCATTACCAGTTTCCTCTGGATGAGCAATCAAATTTACCAGTCCTCTGGATGAGCGATCTTTGGGTGTTTCTTCTCTTTCAGAACAAAAGATTTAAAAAATCTAGTTCTTTTTTGCTAGGCACCTCCATGCACCACATACGCAGTGGCTACATATTCAGAAGCTGTATATTTCTCCCTTCCTGAGTTTTTTTGCTTCATAAACACATCTAAGTTTTTATTACTAATACTTGATAAAGTTACTTAAAAAATCTAAACCTTTATTGGGTTTTAGAGTCAACGATTAGCCTCTGGTTACAAAGAAACAAGGAAGAAATGAAGAGAACTAGGGATAAATTGTAAATTCAATGTCAACAAACATAATTGCATACATTAAATATGTTCTAGACTACTGGACTAAATTACTACAATTTACAAATGCTAATAAAAAGTTATTATTTCAACAATTGAAAAGAATGTTTAGAAAGAGGAGAAGCTATTTTTCCAGGCATTGCTTTGGTGCACACTTCATTTACTATATTTAATTGTTTGTTAAAGTAATATTTGCTTTATAGTTTCACCAAAGACATAGTGCTGTTAAATATTAATGCTTTTGGTGCTAGTGTTGGGCAAGATTAATGTGTGGCTTGTGCTAAAAATCTGAGACATAATAAACACTGGAAGCGAAAACATCATGGCTTACTTGATAATAAATAATTTTAAATTATTTGTAGGCAAAAACATAGCTGCTTTTATTACTTCATTAGTATAAACAATGAATCATGAGTGAGGTTGGAAAGGGGTTCAGCAAGTCAGTCCCCTGCTCAAAAGAGGACTAAACAAGTTAGGTTAGATTGATAAGGGGATCTGTCCCTTATATAGATTACATCTACATCTACATATTACATCTGTCCCTTATGTGGATTACTGTGTCTGGGATCAGGTAATCTTGAGTTATTTATAGAATGTCTAAATTAGGTTACTTTATGGTTATGTCCCTTTTCTTTCCAAAGTCCATATACTCACCTGTTTGTTGAAGCAATTAATGTACTTCTAGTACAATTAATGTCTATTGTCTTTGACAGTTCTTAATGTGCTGATGCCAAACATTTAGGTAATTAATAAAGTAAAAAAAAAAAAAAAAGGTATCAAAAGTCGCATGATATCAAAACAATAGAAATTAATTTTAATTTTGCTCGGTAGTATTTTGAGAGTGAGATATATTCCTATATAAAAAAAAAAAAGAAGGATCGTTTTCATCTTCAAAACCTGTTAAAAGTCTTAGCATTACAAAAACCACTGAATTAGAGGTTATTTACTGCTAACAGACCAGAAGCAGATTTGGAATTTGGACACTGTAGGATTTGTATACTACCAGCTATATCTCTCTCTTTTGCTCACAGTTTTAGAAACGTTTTTTCTAATGTATTTGTCGTTCTGGAAAAGATTAAATCAGGCAAAACCGTCTTTAATTTATTTTTATTTTTGGTGCTGGAACTTATCTGCACTGAGAATGCCAAAGAAAATAGATGAAAAATGAATTTTTACTCTAGTTTTGCATTAAAATACTTAAAAGAATTTTATATTTTTCAATTTTTGAGAAAAATTACAAGAGAAACATACTTAGAAGGAAGTCCTCTCAGGTGAATGAAAACTTAACAAACATAAATTTTTCAGGTGAAAACTTTTCTCAAACCTCAAAGTAAAAGCGAATTTTAAAACACAGTTTTTATTTGGCAAGTCTTTAAACTTTCTGACACCATCTGAAAAAACATTTTTTTAGCATGAATTTGATGTTCAATTTAATTGTTATAGTTATAAGTATTTATGTTTCCACTACAGTTACTGAAGGTATAGAAGTTTGCTCATGCTGTACTAGAGACCAGGCCAGGATCAGATAATTCCTCCACATTTGGCTTAAATCAAAGCCAGAAACACTCTTCATGGTCAGCGATCTGTGAGAGGAAGGTGCAAGAATGGGTCTTCTATTTCAGCCTAACAGTTACCTGAAAATAACTTTTTTTCATCCTCTGTCAAGGAAGGTGGATTCAGGTAATATGTAAACTCAGTAACAAAATACTGTGCAAGTTAAGGGAAAGAAAGTAAAACAAGTAAGATGTAGCCTCTTGAGCATATTCATACTTCAAATGTGTCTGTTTTTTTTTTTTAAGAAGAGATAACAAAATTAGCTGAATTTTTGAAAGAATGAGTTCTTCCTTGATTACAATCTGTACAGTCTTATCTAATATTTCCTTATGGCTGTATGTAATGCTATTTCAAACTCATGGACATATTGCAACAGATGATAATGGAAATTCATTCAGGCTCATGTGGAAAATAAACACAGAGCTATTAGCACGGGCAAAACTTCTAGAACTGAGTTTTAATGGTTTATGTTCTATTTAAAAGAAAAGGATATTTGGTAATTAGAAGACTGTCCACTAGATCAAACACAAATAACCCTTTAATCCAAGGCAGTTAATACTTAAACCAAAAAGTCACAGTGTGAAGATCTATCAAAGAATGCTGAAAAGTTGTATTACATAATGCTGTCTTGTAGGTGCTTTATAGACCTCTCAGGGAGAGGACAGACTTAGCCAAAGCATGGATTCCACATTGTTAGTTTGCAGAGCCTTTAAAGATTTCCAAAGATTATAAGTAGTAGATTTAAATAAATTTGAGGTTAATTTTACCCAAGACAGATCTCTCAAACAATTAATAATTTTGAAAATAGAGAAACTGAGGCAGAGAGATTTCCATTGAATTAATAATAAAAAAACGCCCAAACACTACAAAAAAAACTAAAAACTTGTAGCATGATTCAGATGTCAGGTTTCCATAGAAAACATCATCTTGGCTATGTTATTGCTGAAAATTTAATTTAAATCCATGAAATACACATTTTGAGTATGCTAAAACACCTTCTTGAAACAGAAGTTATCAGTTATAAAGGTTAGCAATTAATAAAATAACAAACATAATGCTCATAAATATGTACTTTATATACTATATATATACTATACAAAATATATATTTTCAGAAAATATTAGCTGCATTATTTTGAAACTGGTTTTTTTTTTGCCTGGAACACTTTTTCCATGAAGATGAGAGATTTGGGGTCGTTCAACCCAAAGAAGAGAAGGCTCCAGAGAGACCATACAGCAGCCTTCAAAGCTACAGGAAAGCTGCAGAGGGACTTTTGAGCAGGTAGTGATAAGAAAAGTGAAATGTCTTTAAACTGAAAGAGGGCAGTTAAACTGAAAGATTAGATATTAGGAAGAATTTCATTACTGTGAGGGTGGTGAAGCACTAAAATTAGGTTGCCCAGAGAAATTGTGAGTGCTTCATCCCTGGAAGTGTTGAAGGATAGATCCCTGTGCAATCTGTTTTGGTGGAAGATGTTCCTGTCCATGGCAGTGAGATAGGAATTAGATGATCTTTATGGGACCTTCCAACTGGAACCATGATATAATTCTATCATTTTGTCATAATGGACTAACCAAATTCTCAAATGTCTTCTGATTTAGGTATATTATTATTTTTATCTGAAAAAAAAGACCCATGAGATACATAGAGCATAAGAAAAATCACCTCTGGTCAGAGAGTATTTGAAAGGAGAAGGCATAGAAATTGCATTTAAATATTGAGTATTTCGTTTTTTTTCACTCTGAGGACACATCATCTACACTGTACTTATAAACTTCTGGAGAATCACTTGTAACTGTGCAAGTTGAATATTGTAAAGCTGCAAACCTGATCATCTGCAGAAAAAAGAAAGGATCCTCAAAATAAATTTATTTTAAATGAGTATGAAAATTTGTCACCACATATTTTTGTTTAATTACTGTAACATTAGTCATGGAAAACTGATCATACAAGTGACATAGGTCAATATGGTTGAATGTGTCTACAAAATTTCAATAGAATTTAGGAAATTTACTTTGAGGGAAATTAAATGTATATGGAGCAGCAATCCCAGTCCTGGTTTATCTATACATAATTGAACTTGCTTAGGTTTCAATCTTTCTTTTCACACAAGGAAGTTATGGAGCCAATTCAATGAAGTAGACTAAGAAAACAGCACAGCCAGATATTTTTTCCCTATAAAATAAGGCTGACAGGGAGCTCACAGAGACCACAGCTCTGGCTGAGTTATTTCCATATTAACTCTTATGTTCTGCTCACGGTGTCTGAGATCACCCCCACCAAGTTTCTTGGCAAACCAGTCCAGGCCTTTGTCCTTACAGTGAAACTATTTTTCCTGACATATATTCTGTTTCCTGGTTTAGCTTTCTTTCCCAGTTACTGATGGATAAAGAGAAAAGAATATTAACTTTGCAGCAGTCTTCTATTGCCCCTTTCTTCCCTAACCCATCAACTGTAACTCTTTCAAACTTTTCAGAGGTACTACATCTTCAAAATGTCTCCTCTTACTTGTTGTTCTCCTAAGTCACTAGTTGATTTTTAGCCTGCTTGAAGATAAAAATACTTATTTTTATAGACATAAGGGAAATATTCTAAAAATTTATTCAAGAGGTTGCCAAAAAGAAGAATAAAAGAGGGTACTTTTTTTCTTTTTTAATTTTTTTTTCTTTACTGCCTGTAGGCATTCCTACGGCTGACTGACTGTAGGAATGACTTTTGTTACAAGGAGAGCAAACCTTACTCTCTTTTTCAGAACATTCCTGCATATTCTCATTCAGTGAAACTTAATAAGTATTTCTATTCCCAGGAATAGAATACTTCTTTCAGGAAGAATGAAAAAGTGTTCTTTAAAGAGAAAGTGAACTAATTCTCTTTGCTCTACCAGATTGCACCTCAGATTTAGGAGGGAAGGTCAAGGTGATGCAGCTCTGAAAGCTAACAGATTTCCAAGAGCTGCTTTGTGCATTTTTGCAGGGGTAATAGTCTGAGGGCAAGTCACAGATGTTTGAAATTTCCCTCACAACATCTAGCATGTTTCTGCATTGGGTTTGCCATTACCCTTCTCAACACAGAAAAATCATGCTGGGTTGTGAGATCATTTTTCTATGAATCAAAAGTGCTTCCCAAATGAGGAAGAAGTTGTGGAATGCTTGACCATTTTTGCACTTGGGGAAAATATTTACAATCTGCATTAGCTTATTTAGGCAGACAGATTTGATGTTAATTTTACTTGGACAGCAAAGATTGGCAGGAATTTAATCTAAAAATATTTAAAATAATATTGTATTTTATGAAGCTGCCTTCTACAGACTTTCATCTTCACTAAGGTATATTTGATTTCATATTTTTTATTCCATCAGGCTTAAAAGAAAAATATGCCTCAAAATACTATAATGTTTTATTAAAATTTACCTACTCTGATACAAGAGCTAAATATACTGTGATTCTTTGGCTCTGATCTCCAAAGTAATTCAATTTTCTTGATTTTTTAAAAATAATTATCTCTTAACACGTTTCCCATCAATTTATTAGTTATAGCTAAGTATTTTCTTTATTACCAAAGTCCACAATATTAAAAGCTATTATAATGAGGCTCACTTACTTTGGAAATTATGGTATCACTTACACATTTGGAAGACTAAACAGAAGGAAGCACTGCATTGCACTTATTTGCAATATTGTTTTCAATCTTTTTGTTTGGTTGGGTTTTTTTCGTCCTGAACAGTGAGTACATGAAGGCCCAACATGTTCTTGAAGTCATTGGAACATTTTCTAAATACCATTTTGCTATCTCAATGAATTCACAGGAGACCAAAGAGAAAGTGGGGCATTTCATTTTAGGTCCAACAGTGGTTTAGAGTAGTCATTATGTAGCTGTCCAATACAAAATTGTCTTTCATGTAAGGCTGCTGCATTTTGGACTAAAATATATTTACGTTCCTATTGCTGAAGCCTTCTTCTGTCAGTGTTTTATGCTGTGAAAATAGGAAGAAGGGGAAAAATAATCTGTCAATAGATAGATACCTCAACTACTATTTGGAAAAATTTATGTTGTCCTAGAGAATTCCAAACAGTTGAGTTTCCTATTATAAGGGTTATTTGTATTTCCGAAATGTCATAAGTTCTGAATAAACAAAACTCCTCTGTGGATTTCCAATTTATAAGGGTATTATTAGAGCATATATTACACAAATTTAGCAACAGTTCTCTTTCTTGCCAAGTGATCATTCAGACACTGAGGCATTATTTGTTGAAGGAAGAGTTCTCATAATCAGACTTCTTGTTTTCAGAAGTATGACAAGAATGGGAACTCTTTTAAAGCAAGGACAGCCATTTAATCCCAAGACCTTTGTCCCAGATGTCAGTAGTAAATACCAAGGAAACTTCTTTTGCAGTACTTAAGAGTCTTCACTACTGTTGCAGGACTTTGCACATCTGTAAAGGCACAGTATGTGAAGATTTCATCCTGCATCCTGATGCATGTGGATCATCTTTGTAAGGAAACAGCTTTTGCCCTAAATGCTGTACAGACCCAGCGTTCCTTCATGCATGGCTTGGATGATGTGACCTGGCTCCCAGCCAGGACAAGAGCAAGGCAGTGATCAGTCTGAAGGGGGCAAACCCACCTGCTTGATAAACCAAGCTGTCCAGCCCATGCACGAGTAGGACATATTTTCCCTTAGAACATTTGCCCTTTTACTTTTCATGCAAAAAGCAGCACAACCAGCCCCTTTTTCAGTGTGGTTCAATGGCTTTTAAGGCAGGATATGAGAACATCTACATGTTGTGGGCTGGCAGAGTCACATCTTTGTAATTTTTTTAAAAGGAGATTTTACAAATTTTCTAGCCAATGTTACTTACCATTTTTGCTAGATCTGGATACCTGCAATGCTTCTGCTTCCGACAACTCCACAGTTTTGTTTCCCAAGTCAGGTGATTCTGCTGGCAGGGGAATGGACTTGTCACAATGATGAAAAGCACTCTTTTATTTACCACAGTGGTCCTGGATGGTGCACTGCCAGCAGCCACTAAAGATCTTCCTCAGGAAAACATGAACTACTGGAGCAGATTGGCAGCATGGGCACTGCTCACCACCTTGCTTATAGAGGTGGGCAGGTTTGTGCCATGGCTTTGGCCAGCCTGGCTGCACTTCCACTAATGGTAATTACAGAGCAGCAGGCTGGTAAGAGAGGTCAAAAAGACTGCTCAAAAAAATTGAGAACTATAAGACAGATATTATAAAAACTGACAATGAGGAGCTGCCTGGAATGGAAGAGCAAAACTGTAGGTCTGACTTTTCATAGCTCACATTTATTAAAAAAAGTGCTCATATTGCATAGCTGTGAATTAGAAGTTCTCTCCAGTCTGCCCTGAAACAGTTTTGGGTTGATTTTATAACTGTGCAGGGTCCTGCTGTAGTTTTAGATTTCTTCTGAAAATAAAAAGCAACCCAATGAGAGAACTTTATACCTTGAAGAGGAGCTGAAGCTGGAGTTGGACAGGCTAGAAGGTCATACCATCAGAGGTTGTGAGCCTCACAAGGTGACCTGTTTGAAAAGCTGGTTAAGAAGGTCAATTTAAATGGACATTTGTGATGAGAGGGGGCTTGCAAAGCCCTAGCACCAGAAAGGAGTAGACACGTATGTGAAGGGTCAGGGATTTGCTTGTGAGGCCGTGGAGGAAAGTGAAATCTTGGATTCAGAATGTAGAAATGATGAAGTCAAGAGATATGTAGAGGTGGGATGCTGCAGAGGAAGAAAAAAAATCATGTATAAGCAAATTGAAGAGGGTTTGCCCACTTGTTTATTAATACTTAACACTTGTTTATTGATGCCTGATATATTACACTTACAAAGACAAGCATTAAGACAAATGTCAAAGACAGCAATAAATTTCTGACTAAATTTGAAGCTAGAGTATGGTTTGCATTGCTGAATTAGGAACTGAAGGCAAGATCCTTAATTATATTTTTTTTTTTTATGCAGTATGAGGAACATTTGCTGCAACAGCTTACCTCCACAGAACAGCTGGATAAACCCAGAACTAGGAAAAGGGTCTTCTTGTTCATAATTTTTTATTTCAGGACTACATTCCCTGTTTTTTCTGTGCTATAATTCCAGCTAGTTTTCCACATTTACTATCAATTGGGAAACAACAATGCCCTGACATTTCATTGGCAGACTAGTTAGCTGTGGAGAAACAAAATTTTATTCCAGCTGTAGGCATAAGTCTTCTCTGCATTCTCATACCACTACCACTTTAAATTCCTTGATGTTTATTAATGTTCTCTGCTTTGCCATAAGCTATTTGAAAATATACTAAATAATAGATTGCTTTTTTATATATAAAGTAATTTACATTCATGATTTCCAGCAGAACTGTAATGCCATGGTATTTTTTCAAAAATATAGAATCACAAGATTCTAACATATTTTCAGGGGTGATGTGAAGTAGCCTCATATGCTGTCCCTCAGTGTTGTTTGCTAAATGCCACTACTCAGAAAGACAAGGTTTCACAGTGGGGCATATGAAAAGCCCTAGGATTTAAATATAGCTTAAGACTTTCAATGGAAACTGCAATACAATAGAGTCAGTAAATACTTTTTTTCCAAACCAAGACAACACATATTTACACATTTCATGTAAATATGGTGTGTACCAAATCAGTAAGCAAGAAAAAATAATTGCTTTATAACCACCAAAAAAATAAAATTACTGTGACAGAGATTTAAATAAATGCAATTCCACACCTGAAGGCCCACATCTCTTTTGACAGTTCAGTTAACCTTTAGCAACATAGGTATAATTTGTGATATTTATAAAGCCCAGCCATAGGAACAGAACTTCCAACATGAGAAATGTTGATAAATGTTTGCAAAGTCCAGACTAAATCTAATCCTCTGGATTCTGTTCTGTAGGTTTGTAAGCACTTAGCACCCACATCAATAAAACACATGAGATAGTTTGCACACTAATACCCAATTTTTCCTTTAAGTGAGATTTAATTGCATTCTGCTGCATTTTTTGATTGAGTAGGGTCAGCAAAAGAGAAAACACAACTAATAATGTGCTGTATATGTGGCAAGACCCTTAATCTTTTTTTTTTCTGCAACACATCAAGTAAAATCCTCTGTTAGAATGATCACCAAATTGAAAGACATTGTGTTATACCTGACCAAGACATACCAAATAATTACTATTCTAATACATTTCAAGCCACAGTTTTTAAATTCAATTTCTTGCCTTACACTGCTTTTAGTACCAATTTAGATTCAGAAACTAACACTTTTGCTTTTAATGAAATTTCAGGAGTATGAAAAATGACTGCTGGGTATGCCCAGCTATTTTTTTCCTCTCCTGTACTGCATACCTGGGTGTCTGCATCACAGGTGAGGTGTGCCAGAATGCATGTTCTTTATCTTCCACACCTAGAGCAGCAATCTGTCATGAACACACAGGAGACAACAGGAATATTGCAATGCTAGCAAACAATATAAGAGAAAAATGCAGTATTTGTGCCCTTTCACAGCTTCTTTACCTTTTCGTTACTAGTTTTATTGCTTAACTGAGAAGTTAGGCATGTCTCCAGGCTGTAAAAAATAACAGATTTAAATATTTCCAGTGCCATTGACTTGGCAGGGGAAAATCCCTAGAATTTTTTATAGAAACAAAGAAAATGACTTTAATATACTACTTTGTTAATGCAAGTTTGGTAACACAAATAACGACACCATACGTGGGTCACTGTAGTTTGTTTTTTTTTTGTTTTTCTTCCTGTATTTCTGTCCATTCTGTATTTTGTATGCCTAACCATGAAAAATAATTTTAAAATTTTTTTGATCTGTATTAAGACTTTGTAGGGTCATGCTTGATTTAACACAATTTATTGTGACTCTTCCTGCTGAGTTTAATCATAGCAAGATGCAGATTTCTTTCTGCTCATGGTAAAATTCAGCACAGCCAGACTTCTCCCAGGCTTTGCACATCTGTTTTGCTAATCTATATTCTGCAGAATGACAAATACAAGCCATGTAAGTCATACATTTTGCTGACTCCAGTGAATATACGTGAAACACCTGAAGTACTGCTTGACAGGCAAAAGTCAAAGGAGTTTTTAAAGCCTAAGTTGGTATTGGTTCTATAATTATTTGTATGCTAATGATTGCCAGCCTCTGAAGACTTGAAAGAAGCTAAAGAGATTTATTCAGGTCCCTGCAGGATTAGATACCCAGCCAGATCCTCATTGCTATTATTCTGTTTTCTGGAAGCACTAACAGCCAGAGAGGCTCTTCAGTGGGGCTGCTCACAATTTGGTGGGAGATGTATTAGCCCTTAGAGCTAAAGTTTTTCTGTAACACTTTGCAAAAACATAGGACTTTGTTTAAATTTTGGTACTGAGCAGACTAACACGGTAATATCTTGGGGAATCATGCAGCAACCAGGAATTTATAGCAGAATAGGCCTTGTCCAGCACTTCATTGAAATTTCATAACATTGTATTTCAATTTTCTCAATGGATTTGTTTCAAATATAGTAAATTTCCTCTTGTAATACTCAGGGCTATAGATATCTCCATGCTTCATCTTCAGATTGAGTTAAATTGAATGAAATATTAAGATAAATTAAATCTGCTTCATCATGTGAACTGTGAAAAATATCTGAATGGGGAGCAAAAAAAAAGCCAAAATTTTTCAACCATATACAAAAACTCTTTAAAAACTTCAGATTTATTTTTGTTTCTTTGTTTTTTCTTTTCCAAATTTACTTGTTCATTTGCTTCATTATTATTCTCTATGGGTTTGGGATGTCCATTTGGGAAGTTCATCATGTCAATCACTGAGTTTGTAACTTCTGTAAAAATTAGAATATTTGTTATGTGGGACCTCTCTTAAAAATGATTTCAGACTAAACATCTGTCCAGCTTCTTCCACAGAAAGATAACTGATGAAGACAACGAAAGTAGAGAAATTATTATTGAAGTATTTTAATAGTTTGCAATGTCTTTTATTACTCTTCTGTATCACTTTAAAAAATGCAGCAGTACCAGCTAAATGAAACTGAATTATTTAGGCTAATTTATGGAATCTCTACACTATACTGCTAACAAACACTGAGAACAATTTATATAACCTCCTTGATTCCATCCCCCACTTTATTAATCTCTTTACATCCTCAACAAGTTTTATGAGCCTGAGGGGTTTTCAGATTAAAGATTAGTGGGTGTTTTATCTACAGCTTTTCTGGAAATGAATAATTAAAACCAATATGCTCACGTGATTGTAGCTTTCAATTATTACTTCATGCACATTAATTTTTCTTCTGTTTACTTTGTGCAATCTGCATCTCTTGGGTTTCATGTAAGCCCGAGGGTGTTAAGTAACATGTGTTTTTTCCTCTAGTATTATCAGCATCCATTAATTATCTACACACTTGTTGGTACACACTGTGTCCTCTCCTTCTCACAGGTACACAGAGACACATGCTAAATTTCTTAAAATAGCTTGTTTCAGGTTTTCAGTGACAGATGCCTTTCATGTAATACCCTATGATCACTGTCTTCCTTACAGCTATAAAACCATTGGGTTTCTTGTTCAAAATTCTTACATAGGTCCTGCAGTTTAGAGGAGGTTTCTTTTAAGCACTACTCTTCTATTTTGAAAGTAAAGGCAACTAAAGTACGAGCTTTGAAAATCTATCCTCAAAAATATGAAGTGTAGTGCCTCTAGCCTATGCCTGTGAGTAACTAAATGCTGAGAATACTCTCTGGGCCAACTGAAAAATATCACACACTGAAAAATATCACATGGCAAAAGTAAAATCTTGATTAATCTATTCTTTTTAAAATCTGTTTTAAATTGGCTAAAACTGATATGGGATTTTTTTTATCCAATACTGCCTAAAGAGACTGTACATTTTGCACAAAGTTCAGAATTACCCTAGGCAATATATGATTTTGCCCAAATTATTCTTTGAAAAATCAAAATTCTGCATTTGAGGATGTTTAGACTCAAAAAAAACTATTTTATTTTCTTAAGCTAAATTACAGCATCCCCTCTGAGTTCACAGGCAATTTCTTCTTGGATGAATTGTGAGTCACTTGTGGTTTGGATGGTTCATCTCTCTGTTGCAGATCTAGCCACGTCCTTTGCCAGGTGCCTCCCTCTTCCCTTGTGCTCAACTGATGTGATGTGTCAAAGGTCATGGGAGAATTGTGTGCCATGGATTTCATGGAGAACAACTGTTGAGTAAACAACAATTTATTGGAGAAGAGTTAAATGATAAATGAACATAAAATAATCTTTGCTTAAGTTCCGGCAGATAACTAAAAAGCCAAAATCATTATTTCAGTTCCTAAATAGCTGAATTAGCCTTTACAAGAGGAAATGCAATGAGATGTTTCAGAGAATAATTTTGGGAAACTTCTGTTTTTCATCATTATTTAGAATAGAAACAAGTGGCAAAAATTCCATGCAGTAAGGATTTTCATTTTTTGTATTCCCTCGTGTTGATATTTTCATATATTTCAAATGATTATTTCAAAAGGAAAATATGAAAAGAGGTCTGTTTCTAAAACTAGGTTATTTCATTACATTTCATATCCCAGTAAAATATTCATTGTAGTTTTAAAGGAAATGGAAGTATCAGTAAATATTTATTGCAAATGCATATAAGTTATGTGCAAATGTAATGTAAACTGGGAGGTTTGAACTAGGTGAACTTTAAGATCCTTTCCAGACCAAGACATTCTATGACGCTGTGATTAATTCATTGTATTGTAAATACATTATTAGCAATACTGATGTTCATACAAGGAAAAAAGTTCAGTACTGACTTCTCTTGAGTAACCTATATAATGTTAATTTTTTTCTTACAGTTTAAAAGAAAGTGCTGCCCTAATTAGCGGTAGTCAAATATTGTATCATCTAAAAATTAGTTCAATTTGACTAACCATCTAAATTACTTTGCACTTATTTGAAATTTTTATGAAAATTACAAGGAAGACTTTCAAGATATGTTTTGTAGTTTTTGTTTTTTTTTTTTTTTTCTTTTCTTCACTGACAGTTAGAGAAGGATTCTTACCTGTGGTGCTTTTAGAAATAACACAGTCTTTTAATTTTTGATGAAAAAAAAGGAAAAAAAGCACACACACAACACAAAACCCCTAAAAGCAAAATAAAACAAAAGAAATCATAACTGAAGTTCAAGGCTCCCATGTCCAGCATTATGTGAGTGCCTTCATTTCCATTTTCAGTTAAGCACATTGTAGAGAATTTAAAAAGGCTTTGAAGTTTGTTTCAAGATTATGTTTTGGGCACTGCTTTGAATCATGGTACTCACAAACTTTGTTGTAAAAGTTTATAATATTTGGGGATTAGATTTTACATCTAAAGTCTTCAAAATTCCTTGATGTCAAGTTGTACCAAGAGGAAATGTATTTCATCCATTTTATCCATCTCACAATTTAAAAATTGTGCTTATCTTCCAGGAAGTTCCTAAGCAAACCACAGGAGTGAGGATGTTGCGAATTAATTTGGTTTGAACCAGGTAAAAAAAACCCCAAATCTTCATTCACACGTGTCTCTGGGGATGGGAAAAGAAATTCGGAGCTGGACAATATTTTCAGAGTAATCCCATCTGAGAATGGTGTAACTATTCTCAGAATGCCTGTAACTATCTGTCATACTAACACTTTCCTTGAAATTCTGGAATCTGAGGAGCAATCACCAACCTCTCTGCTCCTAGTCTAACAAATTATGAATCCAAAGAAGTCAATAAAATGTGAGACCATATAATCTCACCCATATATAAGCAATACAAACCAGTTCTATGTAGATGGATCAAACCTAGCTCCATGAAAGACCTAAGTGTATCTAAGTGTCAATTCTATATCAGAAGGAATCCTTAACTTTTTAGGTTATCAAAAGAGCTCTTGGAGAGTTGGGACCTGGCTGGTTACAATATACAAGGACCAAACCTCAGCTGGTGTGAGTTGATAAAGTTCTGTGGAAATTACACCATCACTGACTTGCCCTGATGCTCTTGTTCAATGTGTCCAATGAGACTGTGCAATCCAGCCCTGATAAATCTGATAATTCAGCATGTCCTGAAATATATGGGAAAATAAATCACTGTAATTATTTAGTTTTGAAGTAGAAATACAATTCAATGGAAATATAGACATCAGCTTGCTAGTGATCAGAATCATTGGACATTAAAAAACGTGCTTGAAGTTAGCAATAGTTTCACAATATGGTAGTGAGGTTGTTGCTAAGGTTTTGTTGTTTTATGTTAAAACTGACTCCATTTTCATAGTAGAAATGCAGCATGTTTCTTTAAAACGTTTTTTGCTAAAGCTGAGATATGACTGAAGGAAAAATCCAATATTTCTCTGCCTGAAGAAATAGAATATTTGTTTTTCTCTACACCAATGTTTTAACATATGAAAACATATGTATTTGAAGAATGGGTTTATTCTGAATGAAGTTCAAAAGGCAGTCTGTATGACTTGCATACCTATTTATCTAACAAAACTGAATGGTTTTCTGTAGGCAGACAGAGACTGGCAAAGGCAGATATACCAATAGATAATTAATGCTGTGAAGGTATCTTTAAATATAATAAAATAGCTTGAGTTGAAAGAGACATTTGAGAATCATCTAGTCCAAGATGCATGGCAGTAAGCAGGGACATATTTCACTAGATCAGATTATTTCAAGTACCATCCAATTTGGCCTTGAACATCTTCAGTGATGGGGCATCCACACCTTCTCTAGGAAACCTGTTCCCCTGCATCACCATCATCCTAAACAAATGTATTCTTTATGTTCAATCTAAAGTTATTGTCCTTCATTTTAAATCCAATGGCTTTTTTCTGGTCACTACAGGCTTAAAAAGAGGCTTAAAAATTATTTGTCTGTCTTTTGTTGAAACCCCTGCACACATTTAAAGGCTGCAACAGAGTCTTAGAGAGCCTTCTCCAGACTGAAAAACCTCACCTCTCTCAGCCTTTCCTCATGGAAGAAGGGTTCTAGCTTCTGACTATTCTTCTGTCAGTCTCTAGATCCACTGTGACAGGTCCATGTCTTTCCTTTGCTGTGGGCCCCAGATATAAATGCACTACTCCAGGTGTGGTTTACAAGTGCAGAGTAGAGGAGGAGAATCAGCTCCCTCACCATGCTGGCCACACCACTTTTGATGCAGCCCAGGGTAGGGCTGGCTTTCTGGACTGTGAGTGTACATGGTCAGGTTTTATCTAATCTTTCATTTACCAACACATCCAAGTCCTTCTCTGCAGGCCTGCTCTCTAGTAATTAATCCCTCAGCCTGTATGATTCTGGGGATTGCCCTGACCCAGGTGCAGGACTTTGCACTTGGACTTGTTGAAACTCATGGAGTTCGCAGGAGTTCATCACTCTTTAAACCTGTCAAGATCTTTCTGGATGATATCCTTTTCCTCTAGGAAATTAGCTTCACCATTCAGCTTGATGTTGCCTTCAAACTTGCTAAGGGTGCACTCAATCCCATTTTTAGGTATTAAATAACATATGTCCCAGTAGATACCTTTGAAGAACGCTACTGGTTATTGATTTCCACTAGGAAATTGAGCCGTTGACTATAATTCTTTGTGTGCAACTATCCAGCCAATTCCTCATGCAGATAATCAACCTTCCTCATGCAGATAATCAACCATCATCAAACACATTTCTCTCCAATTTGGTGGCCAGAATGCTGTGGGACACTGTATATCAGAAGTCTAGGTAGATGACATCCATAGCTGTTTCCTTGTCTGTGGATGCAGTCACTCCATTGTAGAAGGCCACTAAATTAGTCATCTGTGGTTTGCCCTTATTGAAGCCTTGTTGAATGTTTCTAATCACATCTCTGTCCTTCATGCATTTAGACTTGTCTTCTAATGCATCTTGCTAGATTTGCTCCAACTTCCTACTGGTCACAGAAAGTGAGGCTGACTGGTTGTTAGTTCTCACTGTCCTTCCTTTTACCTTTTTGTTCCATTCTGTCATTACTTTGACTACTAATTGACACATGTCTCATTACAATATTGCTTGTGTAAGATGAAATGCAGAGAACAGTCACAGCTGAACTGAAGATAATATCTTTGGCTTTATCTGACTCTTTTATAGCCACGGAAGAGGATGTACTGATAGTAGAACTTCTAAATATTGCTGAACATGTTTTCTACAATAAGAAAAAACATTAGCCACCCTCTTGGCAGAGATAGAGGAAGAGATCAGGAGCTGAAAAGTTATTAAGTTTGAATGATCATGACTTGCTCACATTTCATATCTGGGGAGAGAGAAAATGTGCATATTTATTCTTCACAAACTTGCTCACACACCGGCACGCATTTGCTGTTTAAAAGCATTGGTTTCACAAGACTGAGAACAATTATGAGAAAGAACAGGGACATAAAAAGACTGCAGCAAATGTCTGTTTGACAGTGGCTTGCTACATATTTCAACCTCAGTTCTTAAATGGAGAAAATGATGCTACATTGGGTAGAAAAAAATAAATCTTTTGACAGGATGTTTAAGGACTTGTAATAAGAAACTAGAAAACAAATGGTATAGTATAGGTGACATGAGAATTTTTTTGATATTTTACTTGTTTAGTTAAAAAAGTGCAAATGACAGAAAGACCAGGCAGCTCAGTATAATTATAGTGTTATACAGTATAATGTGCATCTGATATCCAAACCTATTCAGCAATAGTGAGGTCATACAATCTGCATGTATTTTTTGAGCATATGAATTACCTCAGGGTTGGTGTTGCTGTTATACAACTCAGGGTATTGAGGAAGGTGCCAGATTGTATGTAGCCAGGGCAAATATTCCTGAATATTTCATACATATACTTTCAGCAGCAAGTCTGCTCAGAAACACATCTTGGATTGAGATTTTGCACATAATCTTTAGTTAAACAGTTGCTAGTTTAACAAAGAGAAAGATAAGGGGTGGTTTAGAGTCTGAAAATACCTGTTTAGTGAAAAAATACTTGAAATTCTTCTATAACCATTCAGAAAAAAAAATATAACTTCTGGTGCCTGAAATGTGAAGGAAGATAAAGGCAGACACAGGACATCTACTCTTGTTTTGTTTGTTTGTTTGTTTTGCTCAGCAGCACAATTATCTCCAGAACAGCTTTCTATAGTGAGTGACTGAGTAGTGAAAACTCAGTGCTTTACAAAAGTATGTCTTGCATCAAATGAGAATTAATTCAATGGTGTGATACTGTGTGCATTACAAGAAGCTGAAACAACAATTTTTTTCTGACTTTGTATTATCTGAATCTGTCCTACCTTGCACATATAGCAGCAAATCCTTTCATCATCAGCTTAGAGTATTCCACTTGTTTGGTGTCTTAAATTGTATATTACAAAATAAAATCAGCAAACGACACCAATGATATGGAAAAGGGATGGCTTGTTATGTGCTAAGAGCCATAATGTGAGAACACAGCTTTACAGTGCCTTTTGTTTTATTTTCTGATTTCAAACAACAGCATAGCATTTTTATAAAACAGAAAGTATCATATAAAACAGTCTGGTTAATCTAAAATACATCATATACATTATTCCATTTTATCCATATAGCCTTCTATATTATATACTTGTCAGCATATATCATTAAATTGCCATTTTTGCTGCAATTCATTCTGAAAATATGATTTCAAAATCAAGAATATGTGAGTCTGCAGGGATTCATATTGAAATCCCATGTAGGCAAAAAAACATCCAACCCTCACATGCCTTCATTTGTTATCCTAGATTTGCCTATGCAATAATTTATTGCTTAAGAAATTGAGGATCTGTCAGTGACAGGTCATGAAATCAGATGAAACTTGGAGTTGAGTACTCTATCATGAGTAGCCCAGATGCAGAATGTAATAGAGGTTCCTGTGATAGGAAATTCTGCTCAAATTAAATCCTGCTCTCTCAACTTTTTCTCTTTTTAATCCTTAGAATACTCTTCCCTAAACAAGACAGACTGTAGACTTTCTTGACGCTATCTCTGTGTTTGTGGACACTCAGTGATGTAACCCCCCATAGGCTGCATTCTGTCGCCCCTTCCAGAAGGACCCATCTGTAAACAAACCCCAGACTTCAAATTGTCCAGATGTCTTGTTAACATATTTGCTGTTCCTCTCCAAAGTACCCTCTGCCTATAGGCTTGCAGCACCCTGAATTTAGCTGCAGATTTTGAAAATATCTATCTTTATAGGTCCTGTCTCAATCAGATGGAGAAAGATTTTTGTATCTGGCTTGTTGATACCCAGAAGGACCTGTTAGAGTGCTGAGACACGCTTGTTTTAATGTCTACCACAGACAGACTGTCTGCTCTTACAGAGCTAACGCACTTTTTATTACATTACATTTAAGCAGATATTCGCTGCACAGGAACAAAATACCTCCATGAATTCCCACTGAAGGATATCTTCCTTTGCACAGGAAGGAAAGGCATGTACCTATTCCTTAGAAAGAGCAGCTGCTTTACCATTTAAAACTGAAGTGAGGGAATGAGATTGTTTAGTTCACTGTATATGAGGAAAAAGGCTCATGTCAGTCACTGTTTAGGTCTCTGCAGCTCTTTTACTCCTAAACAACTCAACAGTGTGGTTTGTGTTAAAAGCCAGCTAAAGAATGTCACAAGAAGGAATAAACCCAAAATTTCTCACCTTACCCACAGTTGTTGTCCCCAGAGACACAGCTCTGACCTAACAGGAGTCACAGTGGTATCTAGGGGCAGGGAACAACTACAGGAGGTTGTTGCTTTTCCCAATACTTTTGCTTTATATGCTGTCCCTTTAACAACATTAAATGATATATCAAGGCCATTTAAAAGCATAGATACATAGAGTAAGAATTTGGGACGCCATCTTAAAATTACTGTAATGAAAACCAATTGCTATAATGAAGTAGATTTATGTGTGGTTTAGTGTTTATCTCTTTGTAGTTTAATTGCACACAAAAAGTGGATTTGTGTTATGAGACTGTGCTGTGCCTGAGGGTCCCCAGGGAGTTAAATTTTTAACATATGATGAAATTACAATGAGCCAATGCTGCATTGTCTAAGAAAGCTCTGTTCATGAAAATAATGCTTCAGATACCATTATCATCTCAGCAGCAGGTCACAAGAGGACTATTATTGTTCCATAGGATTTTATTTTTCAGGCAGTTAAAGCAAAAAATTAAACAGAGGTGTTTTTGGTTTCGTTTGTGCTGGGCTTTTTTGTTTTGGCATGAAAAATAAATTCTCATTTGATTTTCATATATATATATATATATATATACACACACACACACATAAATATATATATGAAACCCTCAAACAAAAATGAGAATATGTTTTTCCAAGGAAAATAACTTTGTCTTTTCATTGAAAAATACCATTTTCAAAAAAATCTTACTCTCATTAACCTCCTTTACCATTATGAAATGGTCAACAGTGTATCTATGGTAACATAATTACTTGAAGGAGCTGTATGTTAAAAGAAAGAAAAATTGTTATGAACTTCCCATTTTAAAAAGTGTTCCTTTTAACAGATGTGAACGAAGTCCTCAGAGAACTTTACTTTCTGTTCCTTTTATTGCAGTTGCCCTACTCACCTTGCTACTCCATATTTCTCTTTTCTTGTCTAATCTGAAATCATTCCAGTCTCCCCTAAAATCACTCAATCAGCTCATAAAGCCACAAGCTGATGTAATCAAAAGAATAATAAAATGTGTGTTAAAACCTGTGGGGAAGTCTGTGACAGAAGCCATAAACAAAAGAAGCAACAGACAATAATAAAGAAATTAAATTAATTGAACAAAGGAGAAATGGGGCTGAGCAGAAAAGGCAAGGAATTGGGTGGTTGCCTCTATTTTTGCCATTAAATTAAGACTCAGCTGCAGAAAAACATGCCTGGGGATTAGTGGTTATAATTTCTGTGCCTTGTCAATACAGGTATGAAAAATCACTGGAGAATAATTTCATGAGGACAATTCTGATCTCTTCCCCTTTAAAATACACTCAAGTATTATCATACAGGAAGATATTTAACCTCAGTTGATGGTGCTTGATGTCCAGTGGAACTGAGCCCTTTAAAAAATCTCCTTCTGTCTGGAGAGCCATCAATGAAGGCCTTTTATTTTCACCTCCATTCTGAGGCAGTGGTGTGGGAAGAGAATTGTGGGAGGGTGAAATGGAGGGTGACTATGATTGCTGGTCTTGCCATGCCATGACAAATGGAAAACTAAAGCAAAAGAGATTTTTTTGCCTGTGTCACTCTCAAAACAGTGCAAAACTTTATTTTGTTAAGATCTAGAGCAAACCTCCCTCTTTCTCTAAGCTACATTATTAATACTAATAATTTGCTGTTAGAAAAATATCTTCTATGCACAGATATTGGTAGATAATTTTCTGAGTCAGTTGCAAAACGTACTTGATCAAAACCATATTTCAATAGATATAACATCAGCCATTTTTACTTGACAGAACTTGGTAAACATCATGTTATAGTGGCATTAGACCACAATGGTGAGAAATGGGCTCTCAAATTCAGTAAAAGTAGAACATATATATCCGAAGAGTTTTCTGGGGGTGGCAGAGAGATTACTGACTTTCCATATACTATAAATGGGCAATGACAAGACCAAAGGCAGAAATAAATCTTGTGGAAATGCTCCAACTATAAAAAGTCTTCAAGAATGAGCATTCTTACATGTGTCCCTCAATGGCCAGAATGAAATTCATTCAAGATGAGGTAGGTGAAAAGGAGGTTATATTATCACTGCTGTGGGAAATAAACAGGTAAGTGTAAATATATTTTAATAATATACTTTGATATTTCCTGGCCAAAAGGATAAAGTATCCAACAGAACATTAAAAAAAACTCTTATGTAACAGAACTCCCCTGAGTTTCAGATGAGGTTAAGAAATTTGAACACCATGGAGAGTTATCGCTCCTTGGCTTGTTGCTTCTATCCAACTGTATCACATAGCAAGAGGAGCAGTCTCTTAAAGCTGCCTGTGAGAGAGCTAGGTATAAAAATTATTAATGTCTACCAAGATCTGAATTCATACTCTACATTGCATTAAAAATGTGCCACTAAATGACCACAAATCCACACTATGTCTATAAGGCCCAACATATGAAGTCAATACAATACTGTGAGAGCGATAATGCTTTAAATCAAGGTGTACTGGTTCCATTTATATTCCACTTTGTTTTTTGTACAGCTGATTATAACATAGTCTGTCTTGTTTGACCCAAAACTATAAACACATATGCTAGGAAAGGTAACTGGTAGCCTGGTATACTGTACACTAGTATTCAACGAACAGATCTTGTTCTTACAGCTGTTCTTCAACAAGATTATTCAGACACAGAGCTTCTCTCTGAGCTTTTGTTCCACTTGCCCCACAGTCAGATTTCACTCATGGCAGCACTTCCAAATAGGTCCTGTACAATTGAGAAAGAATTGAAAATCATTTACAGGAAAAGCAAAAAAGAAAAGCATAATGGAAAGTTTCCTTTTTAACACAAAATTAGTTTTTGAAGAATACAAATATTGATATGATATGTATATGATAATTTTCTATAAGCCAGCTGCCTTGAGTGAAGCAAATTAAATTACAAACTCTTTCTAATTTTATTTCTTTCATATCCTTAAAATCAGGTTACAAATTCTTACTCCTATAGTTTACTCTTACCCCTAAAATGGGTAATACTGTCCCCTTATCAACTTCTTTTAAGATAAATAAAAATTTAAAACAAATTTTCTTTTGAATGATTTGGATTACAGATAATGAAGAGGGTAGCATAGTATGGTTACATTACTATCCAATACCAGTAACAAATGCTATAAACCTTCATCTTATTGCAATTTTATGTCAGAATAACTTAATGGAAGGACAAGAAAGATGTCTGGAGAGTGTTGCTTTTAAGGGTAAAGGTTTGCAAAAGCATTAGTAAAACTAATGGCAGACATCTTGCATTAGTGTAGCTCTGATAAGGTGCTGCCAAAGTCCCAGAAATGTTCAGGGTCAGACATCTGTGATTAAAATGGTTATTCAAGTTCATCCTCATACATAAAAAAATCAGTGAGGAGCCAAGGAAGATGTTTTTAAAGGCAGATCCTGCTACAAGCTGCAGGGCTGAGAAGGTCCTGCCCACTCACACAGTGCAAGATGCAACAGGCTGTCTCTTGAGAAATGAGTAATTAAAATTAAAAACTTTTTGGAGCTCACCACATCATGAGAAAAAATTATTCAACCATTTTTGCATTCAGTTCTTCAGAAGAAAAGGACTGGAAATACAGCTCATTTTTGAGACTTATCAGCCATTGATAGCAGGGTAGCTCATATGGCTTCATATAGAGTAAATTACTATATATAATTCAGTTTTTCCCAAAGCAAATAAAACATTCAGTATGGCAACTCTATTATTTCATATTTAGTGGCAATTGTGGTTAGTACCTCAAAAAAATCATCATTTACCAACAATTACTGTATCACAGTGCTTTTTATTTCCTCCTCTAAGGACTGAGAAACATTTTCTCTCAAATATCATGATTTAGTAACTATTCCAACAGCTGACTTTTGATAGAAATCAGTATAATTCTGCCTTCTTCCTAAAATGCAAATAGCTATTAGAATCAACAATTTAAACCATATAACAAATTGTAGATAAAAAAGTGAAGAAGTTAAGTCTTTACCAGCTTGCAATTCAGAGCAAATAAGCTACTGAATATGCCCCTTTGGAGTCAGTCCTTTTTAAAAGCTCTCTGCTGAATCTGTGCAGCTGACTGAATTTGGACTTTAGCTTCTCTTAGGAGCCCTTCACCACAAGCTGCCAAAGCCTTTTATGATTTTTTGGCTCACCCCACCACTTTGTTCCCCCTGCTCAAAAAAAGACACTTCTCTCAAACCTAACCAAGGTCTACAGATAGATAATCAAATCAGTCTTTTAGAAAACTTATTCCACATAATTGTTTTCAAATAATTTCCCTCTTTTCACTCTTTCTTGTGACAGAAGATGTAGAGATCTGCCATTAGCTAATGACTCTGAAAAACCTACCAATTGCTTGAAAGGAATCAAAATGAGGCTGAAAGGAAATAGAATTTGAGATCTCGGTGAAATGCAGTTTCTGAATCAGCTACCTACATTTTGAAAGGGAGCCATTAATCACTGACTTTGTACTCTCAACAGTCCATCTTAGAGAAGTGTTTCTCAATCTTTTTAAATTTAAGGGTCACTTAACCTTTCTGCAAAAAAATCTGAGCGTGGCTGTTCAGACTATTACCACAGTCCCATACATTAATTTACAACCAGTTTATTGCTCTTCATTCATTATTTTCAATTTTATAATTTGCCTTTCCTGTTTGCCAGCCTGTTTGAATTGTTAGTTTATGATTTGTTTGCATGTTTTTAATAAAATCTTTTTCAATCATTGTGTAGATCACCATTCACTATCATACTGATCCCCAAGGGATCTAGAAAAAAGTGGCAAATTGCCAGTTAAGAAAAGAATTATTTTGTGTAAATCTATTTCTGAATTTCAGGAAATTAATTAGAATACTTTGCAGAAACATTTAACATTTTCTCTAGAAGACAATTTTTTGGTCAGGTTTTCCTATAGGTTAATAAAAAGCATATTTTACAAGTTCCACTGTACACCAATACCACTACATGAAGAAAGAAAGAAGCAAATGTTATCTTGTTTATTTGTTTTGTTGCAGTAGATTGTCCATAAACAATTTTATGAAGTTTAATTTCTGAGCAGTTTATATGCCAATCTGGAGTTCCAGATAGCTTCTAGAATTCAAAATTGCAGATCTAAATCAACTCTATTACCTGTTGTCCAGCTGTGCATGAGTAGGTATTCAATCATATAACAGCTGCTGGTACCATCGAACTTTCAAAAACAAGAATCCAAAAGACGAGGAAAATTGTTAAAGGGACATGGCAACCCACTGCTCTGTTCAAGAATAATAGCTCAGGAGAAGATGATGACTATTGGCAAAAGCTATGAACATTATCTTCTACTATTACTTTCTAGATATGCATTAATAAATATTGTCTTCTAGTAATGTTTCAAATATGTACCTCCAAACACTTGTGGTGGTCGATCCTGGTTAGCTGTCAGGTGCCCAGCAAGCTGCTCTATCATTTCCCCTTCTCAACAAGACACAGAGAGAAAATGTGACAAGGACAGCCTGATATCACCCAGTTACAATTACAGACGATACAAACTTGACTTGGGGAAGATAAATTATTATCAGTTGATAAAAGATGAGAAATCTAAAACCACTTTGCCTCCAAACCCACTCTCTCAGTCAATTGGCACTTCTCATACAGCTAAACACTTCCTTCCCAAAGAGAATGGCATAGTCAGACCAATCTGGGGGCCATTCTGTCCCCAGACAAAGCTCCCTTGTTTTGTGGGATCCTACCTGCTGGTCCAGCCCAGAATGCTAATAAAGGTGTGTGTCAACACTTGAACAATAAAGATGATGCTGAGCATCAAGCCCATGACCTCATCCTCTATAGTTTGTAAGGATGGACATAACCACAAAATCTGTGTCAGGCCTTGGAAAAAAGGTTTCCTAAGGTCTCTAAACTCACATTTGCCTATGAGTAGTGGCACTCCCACATCTACTGTAGATGGCCACATTGCCAGAGAAATTCAGTCCCATGGAACGACTGATAAGTTCCTCCCAAAATATTTGCTGGACTGTGTCCAGCTCACCCAAAAACCTGACCCCAAAGGGAGAGTTTCAACAATCTTTGTGCAGCAAAATAATATAATAAAGGAAAGGATTAGATTGATTCTAAACAATAATAAAAATATAAAATATGAATTATCGTGGGGATTTCAGGGAAACACTGTAGTATCCAAAACCCCTGTCAAACAGTACTTAAGTATTGCAATTATATTTTCCCAGAATGAGAAAGGAAGGCTTCAGTGTCCTGTTTCATGTCTCATGGGAAAATTAACTGCAGGGTGAAATGATCTGTTCAAAGCAATTATTTTGCACTTAATCCGTAGAAATCGTTTGGAGACTTAGAATAATGACTTCCAAGCCCTTTGGCATTTGGCCACAATCCCTGAAAATATCGCATAATTCTGGAGAAAGAGTATGCCCCCCTCATTATGCAACTTCAAAATTGTTAAAATCCTTTTGAAAACCCCTCCCCAGAGCAAAGACCATTTGCAAAGTGACCTTCCAGATACAGAAATTCAGTTTGCAGGCCTGAAAAGAAACCTCACTCCTACGTGTCTAAGGCCTGTGTTTCATATCTGCAATGTAAAAACAAAAATTCTTTTGGCAGAGTTTCCTCACAAATAGCAGACAGATTATTACATAACTGACATCCCAGCTCAGGTTTTTGGTAGGTAATTGAAGGATTTCTTGTCCTAGAGATTAAGTAATTTTTATTACATGTAGGTGATTCAGTGCAACTTACTTTACAACCTCTGCATCCCCAATTTTGGCAACTTTCATCCCAATATGTATTTGTCAACTAATTTAAAATGGCTTTGGTGTGGATTTTTTTCCTCAGTGTCTTGCAGCAGATAGCCAGATGTAAAAATAGTTTAGGACACAGTTATAAATGTTCATGCTACATCCAGTGAAAGCTAATAAAGAATTAAGTATTCTGGAACTGATCCCTATCCTATTAAATCAGTGTGTGTTTTTATATACTGATTTAAATTGACAAGTCAAAACTGTGAAGATTTATTTTAAATATAAAGCAGGAGGAAAGTTATTTATAGTAAGAACAAGAGGGAATTATATTTGATAAAAAATCCCTAGTTTCCTTCTTAGTTCCTTAATCTGTTGATTGCCTTCCAGAGAGATAAGACATGCTTTTAGTTTAACATTTCAGAAAATCATATAATTTTTTTATTATAGTACGATGAAAATTTCAACCCCCCAACTACAAAATTTTGGTGGATGTCAAAACCAGACATTTACTATTAAAAACAATTTTTAAAATGCTGTAATGATCTGTTAAAAAAAAAAAAAAGGAAAAATTTAATTCCATGCTCCAATAAAATCGGACACTAGCCAGTCTCTCAAATTGACTAATTAACTTACTAAAAGAAAAATCTGTGTCTTAGGGTAAAACAGAATGAAGACTGAAAATTAATTTGGAATGCACTGGATGGTAATATTAATACTAAAGATGCTTTTAGAGCCATAAAATATTTCTCCATGCTCGTAGAAATTTTTTGCGGTGTTGGGTTGAATTTGAGGCCTTTGTGAAATTAAAACACCAATGCCAGTGACTCCACTGGAGCAGCTAGTTTGGCTTCAAGGAAGACTATAGCTTGTATTTCTTTAAAGCTTATGGCATATGAAAGGCATCAACTAACATTGTGGCAATGAAGGTATTCTAATAATATTAAGATTAAAAGATTAAGTTTTCTTAATAGCTTTTCTTTCTTTGTCGCATTATTTAAAGGCAAGGTCTGCTGCCCTTACTTGTTTTGTTTACACAGTCAGGAGGTTGTCTAACTCTTCATTTTGGGGGGATGGCATTACAGCCCTTCACAAGGGCACCCCCCTCCATGTCATGAGTGTCACATCTGCAAACTGCACAAGTTGATAAATATTGGTTTAGCAGCTTAAACTTCCCAGGCAAGGTGTGTGGAGCACAGAAAATGAAGCATAACAAAATGCTGGCCTGCTCAGTGCAGTAAAGGCAGTAAAGATTCGTTCTTGAGAGGCCCTGAGCAGAAGTGGAGGTGTCTGGAGGGAGATAATGTCAAAAATATAGGTGTTTCCTTCGGGACTTGGATGCACACTGAAAGAAGGATCTTCAAGATGTGAAATTTGGACAGGTTATTCATCTGGGAGTTAGATAATTAACTCCTACTTGTCCAACATTGAAATGATGCTTTCCATTTCCATACCAGCTACACTTTTATTTTAGAAAAACAGATTTAAACAGAATACCTTTCATAGAAATAGCATATTCTGAGTGTGAAGTGACTTCATGTGCCTATGAGAAAATTTGCCTGTAATTCTTCAATATCCTTGTCTCTATATGAAAAACAATTTATTTGAACAAAAGATGATTTAAGGGTGTCTTTTATACATGACAAATTTATCAAATCCACTGCTTTCACAGTAAACATGAATTATAGAGAAAGTTCTGATTGTTCATTCAAGTTACCATTGTCAAAGAGTTTATTATACTCCTGTTGGGTTGCTTGTGTAGCTTTTTTTTTTCTTTTCTGCAGTTTATTGCCTATGTTGATGAAAAAACAGAAAACATTACCATGGGAAGCAATACTACAATAATCTACAACAAATCTACAATAATCTCATTTTGATTCACCTATAAAACAGCTCTACTGTAAAATTTCAGTGTGTAGAGGGGGAATTTGAAGAAAATTAAAATGCAAAATATAATTTTGTCTATGTCAGCATTTGCTGAATTTAAGCTGCTGCATTTTGGTCTCTATAGGGCCGAGTCAGGAATGGTACATTCTGATGTCCTTATGAAAATTAAATAAATTTATTTCTTTCCTAGGGTTACCATGTCAAGTCGTATTTACAACCATGCACAAACAATTTTCTTTAACACAAACATTAGTAATTTTTCATAAGTCCTATGAACAGTTACAGGTCAAAATATTAAAATAATGCTCCAAGTAAAATGATAGGTTGAGCTGAAAGTAAAGAGGATGCAAATTATAATATGTAAATAGATATAAGAAAAACAAACCTTTCTGAGGTCACCAAGACCTTTCTATCAGGCAAATAGATTTGAAAAGTAAATTTCAAGGTCATTAATCTGGAAATCAATCATTGCTGTAGTACAGACTACCTAATAGACACTGTTCACTGATGGAGGTTTATCTTTCTGAAGTTTTCCCAGCCTCTTTCAAGGTTGAAATGCTCTCTACTATTTATCAAGCAAAGGAAGGATAGTCATATGGAGCAGAGACATCAAGCAAGGCCTATCAATAATGTTTATTTCCATCTAAGCATAAAATGTGTTTGGGGTGCACAATTAGAAGATCAATAACCAATCCACGTGTCAGGGGACATGTTGCCTGTTCCTTGCCTTTGTTGTCCCCTCCTTCTATTTCCTATATTTTTGTAATGGTCAGATCACAGCTAGGGCCCCATGGATGATTAATAATAAGAATTTCAAGATAGTTGGAAGTAAAATGCAGCACACTGTAGAAAAAAGACCAGTAATAAATTTTATTCAGCCTCCACCTTATTTTCCCTCAAATTTCCAATGAAGCATGTAGTTTCATAAAAACATAGAAAGGTATATTGACTTTGAAACAAATTGTGAAGTGTTTCCTTCAGCATTAAAATCTTTCTAGAAAGTGTCTTTTTCAGTAGGGATCCACTGAAAGAAACCTATATCTAATGTGATGGTTTTAGGTTATGCAAAGAATGCTATTGTTGCTTTTAATAGAAAGAGAAGACTGTTGTGTTCCATCCTAGCAATTCTACAGACAACACATTTTAAACAATACAGTTCAACTTTATAGCAAGTGCACAAACTACACAGCTAATTCAGGAAAATAAAAGGGTACATTGATTAGCCTGAATTTGAAATTATTTATACAGTTTTGGAATGAAAATCTAAATAGTAGGACTGATAGTTTGGTTTATTACAGCAATATGCTTGAGGACTTACTGTATAAAGAAATAGGGTAGTTCATGTCAGAAATTAAGACATAAAGCATTAAACTCCTTGGGAACTTCATGTGGTCACTATATTGATGATTCCCAGTTCTCTTCCTCTCATATTTTGATGTAACTTCTTTCTTTAAAACAAAGATTATTGCAAAGAGCAAAGATGATGCCTTGATTCCACTATGATTAATTCATTTTGCCATGGATTTCAATATCTTTGAAATATACTTTCTTAGTGATTTCCAGATTGGAATGCTTTGTCCTGTTCCAATCTAACTTTTGTTACTGGATTTATCTGGTAAAACTTCCACTCCTCTGAAGATATCAGAGATTTGGATCTTATCTCTGTATGGGTAGAATTTTGCTGGCCTGGCTATTACAGTGTGTGATTTATAAAATCATATAATTTTTTTTTTAATTGTCTTTTTAAAAGTTTAAATCAAAAAACAGATGTGCCTGAAAGCTCTCCTCAAGTTGAACTGAGATGACTCAAAAAAAGCCCAGATGACTTATAGCAATCCAACAACACTAATAGGATACAGGATACTTGACCTGTGTTTGAATTTCTCTGCTGGCATATTGAATTCATGATCACTCTTCCATTGAGCTAGCAAAGGAACTTCCTTCTTCTGTGTGCTACAGGCTGATGGTATCAACATATGCAGAAGAAATGCTGCAAGAAATCAAATGGGGTTTAGCAAGAAATCAAATGGGGTTTAGCATGGTAAGATCCAGCTTTAGAAGGACAGTTAAACAGTTAAGACAGGGAGAAAATCTGGATATATGTTGAGTGTCTATATTTTAAATATTCTTACTTTTAAAAGGATTTTTATATACTAAATTGCCATGCAGAAATTTTTAGATTCTTTGGGAGAAAATATTATATTAAAATACATAAATTATTAAAGCAGATGTGGTGACTGGTTTGGACGAAATATCATGTTTTGTTTTAATATAATTTTTATATGCTTTAAACTCTTCTGAAACTTAAATTCATTACAGAAGGCTTCTTAGATTCCTTAATGATTGTACATTTAGATTTAATTAGTAGAAGAAATTTCTTGCATAATATCCAAAAGATATCTAAAATTTTCATAATGTATCTGGAAAAATTGCAGCTTCTTCCATTGTTACTTTTTAAATTAGTTTTTTTGGCATATAATGCATTAATGCTGTATATGATATCAAAGACCTGTATTTTCTAGAGATTTAAAACCTGAAAATCAATAAATCTAATTAAGAACTTCAAGTTCCTGGAATTCTCATCAAGGCTACTTGCTGTACAATAAATAATAAAAAATAAGTAAAACCAAGCTGAAAAAAGAGATTAAGAAAGAAAAATCAGTTGAACTAAAAAGTGCCAGATCCCTCAAGTAAACAGTTATCAAAGAACTGTGACAAGAGAGTCCTACTGATTTGGGATATATTCATACCATTAAGATATTTTGTAGGTTTGTTAAAGTAGGAATTTTTTACCTTTATGTACACAATGAAGAAGAAAGAGTTTAAATTGAGGGTAGTATGTGGCTTAGCTTAACTGCACAATTGTAAAGTAAAAGAACTCAGTCTGGATGAGGGATAATAGAGAATATTTTCATTCATCTTGTAATAATTTATTCATTTCCCACAATCAAAAGACAGCTCAAATATATCAGTACAGATGCAGGACACAATACTACAGTGCAAATCCCTATTTAGCCTTAACACCTAAACCATTACAAATACATATTTCTCAGTATCTGTTGTGATGACAATAAGAAGTCTTGTTAAGAAGGTCCAAGTCCCCAGGAACTTAAAAAGTGTAGAGACAACAGTGTGAATTTTATGTCATTCCAAGATGCTGCAATACTTCTGAGATGTAGCTGAACACAAGATCAGAAATAGCAGCTGTGATTTCCTGATTCCTCCTGCTTTCTGTAATTTCTTATGTTAATCAAAAGAAGACTGAGAATTTCTCATTAAATCCAAGTGTTTGAAGCTACTGTTGGCTTACTGACCTATATATGCATGTTTTTACTTTCAATGAAATTATTTACACCCGTGTCCACCTATCTTCAGTATTTTTAAAGGTGGTACAAGCAATGCACAGTAGTTTCTGAGGACAATGTGGTTCACCAGTCTTCATTCACACTACATCTTGCAAGGAACTAAAGCTGCCAAGCTTCTATAATTACAGGTCCAAATGTTTGTGCATCTGGGCTCTTGCACATGTGTAGGAGTGCACCAGCTGTTCCCTTTCTCTGCATAATTTTCTCCTTTCCATTTTACCTTGTGAATTAAGGTTTCCTAAGGCAGCTGATAAGAAGTTTGGGATCAGATGAGCATGAACTTTATCACGTATTTCAGAACTAAGTCTCTCAAATACATGTAGATTTGCCAACCACTGTAAAAAACTAGGGTTTTTGCTTTGATCCTTCTGATCCCTTAGTGAGGCAGTAAGAGAGCAAGAACAAGTGAAGAATGAGCTGGAAATCACATTCAATGTGGAGTGGGTTAAACTGTTATTATGGGCCTAGGGGATGATTGAAGTAGAAACAGAAGCATGGTTAAAAGCATCTGACACAGCCAAGAACGGAGGATCAGAGCTGTGAAGCTGTGAGAGGATAATGATAGATACTGGGGTAGTCACAAAGTGAAAGAAGAAGCCAAAAAACTAAATGGATACACACTACTTGAAATCAATTTCTTCTAGAGGCTTGTTGTTTCATAAAAGTAAAGAAATGGAGCAAAACAGTGTTATGAACTTTGCAATATATTCATCTACTCAGTTAAGGCCTCAGTTGCTGCACCGAACCACCACTACCTCAGTGTTTGGAATAATTACAGATTTAACTACCTTTCCTTCTAAGACTTTAAGGAACGTTGTAGGGTTTTGAGGTTTTTGTTGCTTTTCTTTTTTAGTTTTGTTTTATTGGGTTTTTTTATTTGGTTAGTTGGTTGATTTTTTTCTGTGTTTTTTTTTTTTTTCTGAAGTCTTTTTGCTGTTTTTTGTTGGTTTTGGGTTTTTTTTGTTTTTTGTTTGTTTGTTTGTTTGCTTTTTCTTGGAATTACTAGAAAATTAATTCCCTTTTTCAACAGTAACTAACTACCAAGGCAGATCACATGTAAGACAAACACCAGACAGTGGTCACACAACAGACCGTCATGTACCTGTCACAGGTCACAGTGCACCAAGACAGGAGGTCTCCTCTCTCCTGAGTGTTCATCTGGAGCTGCTGCAGGTGAGTGCTGGATGGACAGCACAGCCTGGGGGAGAGTTGTGCAAAGAGCCCTGCAGAGATGGGCTAGGAGGAGTCTTGTGTAGGGCTCACCCAGGCACTCTCAGCCCTTTGCCTTGAGAGCCCATCCCAGCTCAGTCCCGGTCCCAGATGCTCCCCTGAGCCATCCAGGTGTGCCTGTGTCCAGTCCTGGCCCTGACCTGACTGCACTGGATTGTCTTCCTGCCTTCTCCTCAGACATAGCTGGTTATAAAAAATTTGTCTGGGGATGCCTAGGCTCTCACCTAGCCCTGATTGCTCTCTCTGGATCTTCTCTGCTCTCCTGGGTTAGGGAGAGCAAGATTCTGTCCAGGTGCCAATCTGCTGTCACCGTTAGCTCCTAGCTCCCTTGCCTCAGTGAAGTAACCCACCTTTGCTGCCTCTTCAGGGGATCAACTAGCTTGATGAAAGCATGAAAATGTGTCCCTAGGAAGCCAAAATTAGCCAGAAAATTGATGCAGACATATAGATTAACTGATATCTTTTCCATTTTTGACAGTCAGGCTGATTTGCTTGTGATAGTGGTATAATTTAGATGCAGTTTTGAAAACAATGTTAGTAAAAAACTCAGAAGTGCATATGTATAATGTTCAAAACAGTATATTTCACTATAACATATAAGAGGAACAGGTTTAGATATTTGCCTGTGTGTCACTTACAGGGTACCCCTTTTCTCCAAGACAGGCCATAAAGTGAACGGTCTTCCATACGAACCTGCTGAACTCACTGTTTAGGTAAAAGCAAGTGTGAAGAGGAAGGATTTCTAATGTGCTCTCAGTGTTATTGAGTCTGGATTTCTACTGGACTAAGTGGAGAGCAGAAAGACTCAATGTTATCTCACAAGTTTTGCAGGGACATTTTCACTCTTGCTCCAGAGGCACTTGATTGATAGCCTAGAGCAAATCCAAATCCTAAATGACTTTTCAAAGTAGAGCTGATTCCTCCAATTGCATTGGGAAATGATCTGGTAGCCTATGTAAACCTTTGTGCATAGGAACCATGTGCCCTGTATGGTCCTACTAAGCAGGAAGTCATACTCTTCTAGAAGAAACTTCTGAGTGTTTTTAGATTAGAGATTTTTTTGCTACCATAATTAGAGCAGAAAGCAGCAAAGCAGTTTAACTATGAAAGATTCACATGGTTAAAAAACAGTGCTAAAATCCTTAGTTTCCTAGGAAAGGAAGCAAAGTCATACAGGTTTTTTGCCCCCTCTAACTTCTCCTCTTCAGATACTTTTCTCCTCTTCTCATGAAAGAGACTTCTTGTCTCCAGATTTTTTACTGATGATTGCTCTCAGCAAATTCTTACTCTTCTCTGTATGGATGTAGGTTATGTCCATCAGCTATGTAGTTGATTTTCCCAGTTCCATCAGCATCAATGAATTCTTACTATGCCATAATATTAAATATTCTTAAATCCAAATTGTATTCTTGAGTAAGCAGTTTGAAAAACATAATACATTTCAATACACAGTCATTGTGTTTTATGGGAAAAATTGGCATAGAATACTCTCAAGTCCTGAAAAAACAAATAGATATATTTTCATCTTTTTTTTTTTCATATAAGCATGCATGTATTTTCCCTGTTACTTTGTCATATTTATGTTTCATTCCCGGACTTTCATATCTGGCCATATCAGTAAACACTGAAATTCTGTTTTGGTCAAGACTGTGCCTGAATTTTCCTATTCTCTGTTATTATGCTTGAGCTAGCTTGTCAGGTAAAACCTCCATTATTCATATACTTCCACATGCTTCCTAAAACTGGTAGGAGCTCTTAAGAGATGAAAGTATAAACATTTCCATTTATTTGTTTGTTTTATTTTCAAAATAAGCCATGAAACTCTTCAACACAATCTGCTCTTAGTTGAGTAACCATTTAAACATACTGCAGTGAATATCCATCCTCCCACATCTTCCAACTTCTTTTATTACTCCTCATCTGAATTTAGTTTGCTAGCAATTCCAAAAGATAATAACATTTTTTTTCTCCTGCTCTCAGACACTCACTAGGGATGACTTGAACTTTGAATCAAAATGAAAGAATTAGTAGGCTATGGTAGTGCAGCACAACAGGAAATGATAAATAACATAAGCAGTTGAAATTGTAGGCAAAAATGCCAGAAAGCAGAATGCAATTTTTTAGGCAAACTGGGAAGTGTCCAGGACACTGAAGCCAATATGCAAACTACTGGAAACCTGACATAAAAGGTTAAGCATAGGAGTAATCATAGTTAGTATTCCTGTCATATTTTCATCTTCAAAACACAAAGTCAATGAACAAGCCATTATTAATTTTCCACAACTGTTTAACACAATGATTTACCTAACTGATCTATAATATCACTTCAAACACCCACTTTTCTTCCCATGACTGTCCTCAAATTTGGCTAAAGGCTGAAACAAGGCAGGGAAAATCTTTGTCAGAAAGCTTACAAAGAAAAGCTTACTGAAAAAGAACTCTAATTTCCAAGATTAAAGTAAAATCTTGGAAATTAGAGTTCTTTTTCAATAATCTGAAATTTCAGACACAAAACATGTGCTTCAGTATGAAAAAACTTCAAATCTCAAATCTCCAGACAAACTTAACCCCTCAAATCAAAAAATAGTTCTTTCAAATTTCTAACATAAAATGTTTCACTTAGACCTGAAATTCCATCTAAGAGGCCATGTTCCACAGTTCCTGCTTCAGTCCCTTTTCTCCAGGATTTATGAGGTGTAGGGGTGAAAAAAATTTTGGTTGCCCCCATAGAGAGCAAAGCCCAGATATCAAAAAACCTCATGATGCTGTTAGTAACTGTGCTGAAACTCAGCTCAGTTTCAAATGCTCACAAGCTGCTGTCTCTGACAACAGGGTAGTGCTGGGGCACAAGGGACTCCCTATCAGCTCTTTTATCTCCAGTCTTCCCCATCAACAAATGTAGCTGTCTTATCCTGGATTCAGAAGCCTAATCATGATTCAGCATGCAGAAAATGTGAGCAATCAGGGACAGTGGCTCATGAGCACACTTGGAGGCTAAAGTAAAGTATGAATGCTCAGACTTGCAAGGAATCAAAAGACTCCAGGTCAATACTGAGAAAGTTGGAAAGGCATCTTTCCAGCACTGGGTGCAGAGAGAATTTATTACACCGGACCTATAAATTTATAGGGCTACTCAGAGCTGGATGTCCTTTACCCCTGTCCCAGCACTTTCTTTCCACAGACAAGCTGGACTATGCATTCAAGGACTTTTGAGACACCATTATCCTCTGAGAGTAAATTTGTCTCAGAAAAATTCTGACCATCTAATTTTACCTGAGCTCATTTAAGTTCTATCAATAACTAATTCACAAGATCACAAAGCCAGAGTCTTTCTGGGATACCTCATTTTAAGACTTGTTGTCCACATTCTGCAGAAGACACTATTTAAGGAGGAGTTTGTAAAATGTATTATGCATGTATGCAACTTTGTTAGCTGTACAAATTGATCTCTAGAGTTTGCCATAAAATGTTCAAGTACAAAGAGCTAAAAACATGAAAGAGTAGATGGAGAATAAGTAATATGCTTCATTAATATCAAGAGATAGAGAAGGAATAACATTATTTTTCATTATTTGGTTACTATTTGTACAGTTCTTTGAATATATAACATGCTCCATATAAGCATTAAATTATTATTAATATTAGGCTGTCAAATTTCTCTGTGCTGTACTTCTCTCACTTGCTGGGTACTATGAAAATGAATACATGCCTGAGAGGATGAGCACTAGATCAATCAAATCAAATCAAATCAAATCAAATCAAATCAAATCAAATCAGGACAACACCTTTAACCAGCATTGCTGAATCTGTTTTGCAGATGACAGTAATGCTTTTGCACCTGCTGTAATATTCATTGAAGTACTTCCTTCTGACTTCACATATTTTTAACTTTTTGGCAGCATGAATGGACCAACACTGACCCTACTATATTTTTATTTTGATGCTATACTGTTGTGCTGGTTGCATTTCTATCTATTTGCACCCAATTTGGAATTCTTTACCAACATCACATTATTACAAGAACTAGTTTTATTGAAAGTCATGAGATCTTCATTCTACCAGTGTGTTTAGAGCATCCAATGAAAATTAGAAGCCTGCCCATTTAAGACAGCTGAAAATATTTAGAGATACTGGTCTCTGGGTTAAATTTCATACAGTTTATAAAACTGATATGAGTATGCATATTTATATGCATATCAGTGCAATGTTGTTAATGCCATATAATTACACTTGAAAGATGACTTGACTAGTGCTTTGCAGAATCAAGCAAAGTTCATTTCATAAATCACCTGGCTAATCTAAGAATCAGAACTGATGTTCTTTTAGAGGTAGGGTACTATTTTAGTGCAGATAAATATACAAAAGAGAAAATCAGAGAGACATATGACAGCAAAAGATACAGAAAAGTTGGGAAAAAAGACAGAAAAAAAGGCCCTCCCCCCCAAAAAAAAAAACAAAACACCAAACCGAAAAACCAAAAACCAAAACCAAACTCATGAAATAATTTGAGGTTAATCATGATGATTTTACAGTGCTTGATTTCCTCAAGTGCAGGGTAAAGCAGTGTTTCTCATGCCTCATATAAATATGAACAGGATTGTACCAAAATAACCTGGTTTCATCACCATATTTTCCTCCTAACCAAAATAACTCACAGGACCATGGATTTTGGGTAGCCATTTGGTTTGAAAGAATTGTACATTCTTGTTCCTTTGAACTGTGACATCATCCTACAGAGTTCAGAGTGCTGCAGTCATCTTGTCTCCTTGGTATCACTGTATATTATCAGAGTAGAAGGTGATATTTAGCTAAATGACTTATTGAAACAACTTGATTTTGCTTCACTCCCAGTAATGTATCACATGGTAGAAAAGAAAGAAGTGTAACATGCATATAATTTTAAGCAAAATCATTTAGCAGTAATATTTAGGGCTGCAGTGAAACAGGAAAGCCAATAGGAATCTTTTTGCTAGGGAAATAAACACCCCTAAACAAAAACTTATCTCTAATGACTTCCTACCAGTGAGAGACAGGATTGACACTTTTGCTCATAATATCTGAATGAAATGTTAGCAGCAACTAAAGCCATGGAAATGGATTCACATGCCCTGTGGGTGTGAATCTACAGCCCAAGAATAATTGGGTTACTTTTACAAAGTGTAGACTTTTGCAAATAAGCCAAATTTCTAAATTAATTTGGAATTTCAGATAATATCAGACTAATACATTGGAAGATTATTTTTTTACTGCCTGCTAATGCTGCTTTAAGCTTGCTTAGGCAGGAACAGCATCCAGGGACATATATTTGTCCATGCCCTTGTCTTTAGCCTTCCCTACAGCCTGTCAAGGACTGGCAGAAAGCATTGCTCTGGATAATGTCTGCTGTTATGCACTGGTCTCATTACAGTCTGCCTTGGAAGAACAATTTTGTAATTCATATAAATAAGATTTTTTTGTTGAGTCCAATGTACTGAGAGAAACATACACTATATGCCTGTCACTCATAAACTAATTCATACTTATCATGTGTCATAGTAATATTTTGTACAGATTTATTGAATTATTTTATAGTCTCTGTTGCTATTCTAAGGCTATTTCACAGCAGCAAAATCCAAATTCTCTGCACTCATTTCTAGATATCTTTAAATATATGGGTCTATATATGTGTGCTATAATCACTGAAGTATCAGTGAAACTTAAACATTGAAAAAGGAGCTCATTTGCATCTGGACCTACAAATTAATTTTCTATTCAGCTTTAAAACAGCGAGGACTTATGTTAAAATGAACTCCATTGTAAAACTAGACTGAAATTCCCAAACTTCCCTCTCCAATGTTTAGAAAAAACCAAGGCAATTG
Organism: Agelaius phoeniceus; assembly: GCF_051311805.1. NCBI lineage: Eukaryota > Metazoa > Chordata > Aves > Passeriformes > Icteridae > Agelaius > Agelaius phoeniceus. The sequence continues at coordinate 135,461,318 of NC_135265.1, forward strand.
ATTTGTTCAGATTTTGCACCATATTTTTAAACTATTAAATTAAAGAAAAATAATTCTGTCCCTCAGTCCCCATCTGAGCACCTGATGTAAAACACCAAAATGCCTCTTGGACCTGATAAATTTGACCTCAACCTGCTCCTATCTATCAAATCTAAGAATTGTTGTGCTCAACATTATCTCCTCAGGGCTCAGAGAGTCAGAGCTGGCCTCAGGTGACCTACTAGAAAAACTTCAGTAATGTTGCATACACATTCTATTTATTGAAAGGAAGGAACATTAGCAGTTGGTACTAATACTCTATTTAGGAGGACTGCAGTTGAGAGAATGTTGGAATGAGATTGGCGTTTTACATGAGGAATTGGTACTACTTTCCTAAAATGCACCAGTGGTCTCCAAGTTATATTTGTGCTTCAGAGATAAGCCAAATGCCATTATTCTGTCCTGCAGTAGTCTGTATTTTTAGAAAAGATGAAATAACCAACACTTGCATTTTTTACATCTGTGATATGAACCAATAACCCCATGAAATTGGATGAGCACTAACCTTCTGTGAAAAACGATTAGCCCTATGCTATGTTCTAAGATAAAAATAATAAAATATGAAAAGTTTTTGAAGGGCAAGAATTACTCCTACTGAACTGAGAATTAGATTTCTTTGTGGAATTACTGAGAAGAGTTTTTTCCCAGAAAAGTGTGAAGCAGCAAGTAACACTATTTATTAAGATTTAATGAAATGTGTGGAAAAGCTTGACTCTAAGATACATTTCTCAAAAACAATGTGGTAGCTGGGATTTCTGTTCATGCCTTTCATCTTGATCTTCAAAACTGCTGTGAATGCATGCAAGGCAGAATATGCCAGTGCCGCCATCAGGAAGACATTAGGCATAAAAGAACCTAAAGTTTGATGCTTTACCAGTCATGTGCATTAGTTCATTTCGAGTTTTGCATAACCCCCACATAAAAACCTTTCATTAAAAAAAATTTCTATTATATTCAAGGAATAACAAACTTCATCTTTTTTAACTCAAATTTGGACTTTCTAAATAGAAGATTGAAACTTATCCTTAAATCAAATTTATATTTATATTTTTCAATTAATTTTATTTTTTAATAGCAAATTATCCAGGTTTTTTTCATGTGTAGTTCAAAAAATCAAAACCTGTAATTTTAATATCTTGATTTCACTAATTCAATCAGACTTAAATATACCTTCTTAGAAAAACTAAAGATCATAATCAAAGATAAAATTATTAGAAAGAAAAAAGGTAACATTTTCAAAAACAGTTACATGGTTTTGAAGCTGAAATTCCATGTCAGAAATTATTGGTGGTTCTGGGGATTGTTTACATTTCATTCAGCGTCAACAGAATTTGAGCAACTAATGCTTACATTCCTTTTGATACTTTTACATATGCTTTAGGAGAAAGAATAAATTACAGGAAAAGGAAGAATCACTAATCTATTTTTCATAAAGTATTTGTTAGACTGCCTGAAAAAAAGAAGGCTGTTGAGTGACTTAGAGGTTATTAATATTTTGGAAGATATATAAAGGATGAGGCAAGAAGAAACAGTAGAAAATTTAAATCTTGGAAGTAGAAATGGCATGCTCAGGGGAAAAAGAAGACTGGAAGTCCCGTGGGATATCCATAGTGTCCCGTATTGGGAAAGCTACCCTGGTAGTTTCCTGGTAGACCTTCGGGCTTTCCCAGGAGGTCTCCCAGTGACCGGCCCCTCTGTATCAGTTAACGGACCCAAGGCATATGGGCCATGCCTGGTGGGGCCCAGAGCTTTTCCCTGTCTCACCTCTGTGAACGAAGGATGCTTTATATGCCTTTTGTTTTGAGACAAGGTCAAACAGCCTGATAGAATTCCACTCATTCTAATCTTTATGGATGTGTGTATATGTGTCTGTTTTAAATCTGAGACACTTCAGAATCCATTATCTCCCTCTTTCCTACAAGTGCACTGAATTCTTATCTCTAACTGAAAGCTTTTCTGATAAGTACATTTATTTTTCCCTTATATCCAATGTTACTGGTACCATGATCCCGATGAGAGTACTTGGAAACACCAATAGGTTTAAATTCTAATTAAAGAAGCTGGAAAATAGGAACAAACAAACCAACAAAGAAAAGCCTGATATCTGTATACAAAACAGAAAATTGTCTGGGGATGGCAAAAAGGATGTGCTTTGATAGCAACCATCCATTAGGAACTTATAGAGATCATTCCAATAGGACTCAGTTTGCCCTTGAGTTTCAATTCTCTTGGACTAAAAATAGGGCTAGAAATGGGATATTCAGTGAGTTCATGTGCTTCAGGAAGGAGCACATGAAGGAGATGATGGATGCTTTCAACCAGAGGATACAGATATAGGGAACGGGAGAAAGTTCTTACACAGCTATACTGGTTTCATCTTTATATTGAGTCCAATGATTTTATTTAATGACTGGCATCCTTTTACTCTCAAATTAAGTCATGTATTTAGCCCTGAAGACTTCTAGACAGAGAGTCTATAAATGATCTTAAGGCAACAAAGTAAAACTGCTTATACATATAATAATACTACCAGTAAAGATATAATGTCTTATGTTATACTTCACAGCGTTCTTTGACTTCCTTTTTGGCCCTTCTAGCCGTATAGCCTGTACAATTTGTCCATTAAGTAAGCCCATGATTGTATGTAGGAGTGAAAAAACTACACAGAGACATCCAAGCCAACCACACCAAACTTAGCCTGTATTCCAAAGGAAAACAGTCTTGGTTTTGTTAAATTCTCTTTATGAACATATACACTGTTCCTCTCATTACTTCAGTGGTGTAGTACACTAATGGCACCAGACAGTTTCTGATATCTTAATATGTATGAATGGTCAAAACTAGTTGAATGTGATAGAACATTGATTTAGACAAAACTTTGAATTGGATATGTCTAGAACTTGTCCTTTATGTGATCTCCTCTAGACAAGCTCTAGTATTGGCTCTTAAACTGGAAAAGGTAGGTTTCATTGGAGAATAAACTTTAAAGGAGACTAAAATTAGAATGATTGTCTGCTTAGCAATAAAAATTTTATTGAGTTCTTCCTTAAAAAAAATCCTTGGCATGTAGTCTTGGTCTGAACTAGTTCAGAGGCATCTCATACTATGGCAAACTTAGCTTATTTCTCTGTTGTCTTCTGCTGCCTCCATGGTCAGGATACCTGATTCTTGTTCCTTTCTACTGTTTTTCTTCCTCTCTCTGTTTGAGCTAAAGATTCTCAGGCTCTTACTGTGTTCATCTTGCTTTCTTTTTCCCTCTGTATCCTGCAGACTGGAAACCTCTCCCTCAGACATGCTCATGATCCATCTCACCCTCTCCTCTGTTTCTACAGAAAGACTGACATCAGAAGGGAAAAAACCTGAACATTCATTGTTTGGAATTATCCAGATACTGTGGACACACTATGTTAGCACAGCCGGGACTCTACAGGCTCCCCATTGACATAATGAATCAGCCAGGAGCTCTGTGCCAAGAACATATCCTCATTGAGGGAGAACAGCACTAGTGTTAGAGGTGAAAAGGTGGAAGTCACTGTGTCACATCTGCCTTACCACTTTACATATGGGCTTTTTCCTTCAAGGCAGGATTGTTGGAAGGATCACACTCGGTATATCACAAAGATGGAGGAATACTAGAAAAACAGTCATGAGAGCATGTCTGCATATCCTTGAAAAGAAATAAACTTTCCTGAACTACCCTATTTCATTCACTAGATGACAAAGTATATCAACACATTTTGGATGTTAACCTAAATATTATTTGTTTAAATTAATAGTCTGAAAGCACCTGTTAACCAACAATGCTTATGATTTTACCATTCTATGTGACTTAATGGCTATGAAAATAGAACATATTTCATTTGATGTGGATCATCTTCTATGATTCAAAAGAGAACAGTAAAATATATTTATATTATTTGATTAGCAGCAAAAGCAAAATGAAACAAACACTATTGCAGTCATTAATCAGAATCAAGTCCCTGCTGTGCTAGGCACATATCAAGCTGACATGGGAGATAGTATTTATTTACCACAGAGAGAAATTCACTTCTGCATAGGAAGTTAGAGGTCTATATATAATCTAAAGCCCACATAAATCTACCAGTTTTATGTTGATTTTTCAAATGCAGTAACATCTTTTTCATAAAGAAAACAAGATTACACAGGAGAAAAATTACTCTTTTTTTTCAAGCTGAATTTCTCTTTTATTGCATACAAGATTTACAACAAGTTTATGTACCTAAGTGCCATTTATAAGGTTCAATGTGGCAATACTGACTGAAATTTTATTGTCTTATCTGTACTAAGGTTTTCAAGATGAACAAGTCATTTTTCTGAAAGCTTGATAGCTTGCTCTGAAATAAATGTGAGGAACCATTTATGAGCTAGGATACATTTAAATCCTCAGGTTTCAATGATTACACTGTGCTAGTAAAAAGGCAAAACAGTTTGAACTAACAACAAATAGCTTGGTTTCCAACACCAACTGAACAAAAGGTGTGTAAAGCATCTCATTTTAGATGTTTTTCTGCTGTAAAAAGAATCCAATCTCCACCTTTAGGTTGTAAAATCAGTCATTCTAGATCCAACATCTTCATAAAATTCATGACTTGAAAAATGGAGGACTGAATAAGTCATTGGAGGGTTTCTTGCAATGCAACATCATAATATAATTCTTTCACACTAAGTCTAACAGCTGTATCACAATGGAAAGTGTGATGCACGGAAACTACATGAATGCCATAGTGAAATTCATATTTCTACCTCCATGCAAATGTAATTTGTGTTTGCATAAATACTAACATGGAAAAGATATAAATGGGTGACTTTCAGATATTTTCTATGACAAGTATCCTTCAACTGTTTTTATATTGCTTGTATAAAGAAATTATTCCTTGAACAAGGTCTCTCTACCTCAGATTTTGGGAAAGCCCAAGTTCAGAACTAAGTGAAAAGTAAAAAAATTCCACATTTGTTCAAGAGGAATGTTGTTTCTTAACACCATCCTGCTCTGAGAGTCAAAAATGGGAGCTGTTGGAAGATTTTGAGAGTTGTGAAATGTTCAGAGTTTAACCTGAGATAGATATACTAGGAGAGTGAAAATGAGGTGAGCAAGAGAAATGAGGACTATAGGTTCCATGTGACTTAGAAATTTGTCACTTCTATCTCAATGCATTTTATGATTCATGACTACAGAATACAAGATAGCACTGCATATAGTAAAAGATTACAAACAGAAGTTTTGAGGTGGATAAGCTACAAGCTATGCAAATCTTCCCCAAAAAAGCGTAGATAAAAATTTTATAACTTTGCACTTGTTTCCTGTGCATGCAGAACACATATCTTTTAAATGTTTTATACATAGACATTTTTTTGGTTTTTTTCATTGAAAAATAATAACTCATGACTTTAACATTTTAAAATCATGGTCTCTTCAGGAAGCAGAGTGTTCTGAGCCTCTCTGAGAAGATGAGAGTGCAGATTCTAATGATATAAAATGTCCTGACTTTTTCCCTGCAGCTCTGGAAGAGATAAGATTTTAATGCCAGCAAAGATCCATTAGAACAGAAATAATATTTGAAAGGAAATTTCTACAATTTCTATACCTTTCAAAAGATACTACGCTGTTAACCACATGACCAAAAGTATTAGATTAAGGAAAATAAATGCCACAATTTAAAATTGAAATGTCATTGTATTTTTTCATTAAATACATTGATGCTATTCATGTTCTTAAATATTATTTTACCAAGCTTTTCTCTGAAACTGTGATGACTAGCCCATTTTTAGCATATCTACCTCACTGTTTGGTAAGGATTGCATCCAGGAATGAAAGTTGTGAGGACAGTTGTGTTTCACTTGCAGAATGCTGATTTGTGTAGGTGAGATTTTAGAAAAGTAGGAAATATGGTAATATGAAATAATGAATTCTCAAAGTTACAGATGTTCCACATTTCTAGATGCAACATTCACTTCTTTACAAAGCACTAAATAAAATGGTATTTATAGCCAGAAACTCACAAATATTAACGATAACATTGAAACTACTTTTTGACAGATAAAGTTGATTCTAAAAACCCATGAGAAACTAAACCATAAAAAAATATTACTAGACTCCAGTACCACACCAGAGATGCTGCTAGCAGCACATCATAATTAAATGTTGGCCTTTGGCATTAATTTTGCATGTTGTAGCCAGATTTTGTAAAATGGAAAATAACTTGTTATTAATAATTTAGATCTGCTTTAAAAGAAGGAAAACAGTGATCAATTACCACCACACTGATGTGGTTCCTGGAAGAAAAATGCATAGCAGTAAAAAAACATTGAAAGTGATACTGGATCAGACAACAACTGGCACTCAAAATCCCATGTATTCAGTAAGCATCAACAAAAAAAATTCTACTTGTCAGTTTCAAATTGCTTCCTTACACCTTTACCATACATACATCTAAGAAATAGAACACTTAATACAGCAACCTTTTCTCAGTACTGCAGCATATTGTCTAATTAATGTTGAGGCAGTCCATCTGAGTACTATAAATGGTGTGTGTTATATGTAGATTAATAAAAAATGGGTTTGTAAAGCTTTTTAGTACTACTGGTATTTTTGTTGTATTCCAAATTCATGACTTCTGAATGTGCAGAAGTACTGCAGTAGTACTTTATTAATAATATCTAAAGAAGGAAATATTTGGAGAAAAACAATGAGGTTGTAGAGTCTCCCTCACTGTCAATATTCGTATGTGTCTGCACACAGTCCTATGCTATGTGCTCTGGGGTGACCCTGCTTGAGCAGGAAGGTTGGACAAGGTGATGATTGTGGTCCCTTCCAACCTGGACCATTCTGTGAATCTGTGATTTAATGACACACTTTAGACAAGAATATCCAAAAACATGAATATCATTCAAACAAGTAGTCTTTTCCCTTCTCTTTTGCCCTCACACAGTTTCTGAAGAGAAAGCAATTATCAGGATATGCTCAGTATCCACTTTTCCTATCTCTTGTTTATTGTATTTGACTGTGCGATGAAGCTCCTGCCATGGAAGGCATTGTGAGAAGACACTTCTGACGTGCAAGAAGGGCATGGCTGTAGTGTCATGGACAGACAACTCTGGAGTTCAGCCACTCTCACACATCCCTAGCAAGGCTCCAACCAGATCTGGCTCCTGCACTGTTCAGCCATGTCAGTGTGGGCTCTGCTCTAACTGTGGCCTAGGGAGTCTGACTTAGTCTTGTGCTAATTGGGCTGCTCAGATTTAGCACAGGTTGGTATTCCAGTAGATCTGCCCTGCTGAAGATGTGCACAGATGAAGCTAGAAGATTGTTCACAAAGCAGTATTCAGATGTTCCAGTTCAGTCTCCTCAGGACTCTGGAGTTAGTGGAGACTGATAACATTTTAGGGGGAATCATGTAAAGCAGGAATGTAATACAGATTTTCCAAATTACATGCCACACACTCCACCCTACTACAGAGGAATGTGCTTCCTGTGCAGTAATTTTTCATGTAAGTAAGCCACAGTCAGAGCCCTAGTCAGTTCAAGACATGCTTTCAGTGCTGTGTTAACAATGCAGTCTTGTTTTTAACAAGCCTAAAGATACTGTGAAAGCCATTTCACAGACATACATTTAACACAGCACTTGCCAGCCTTTAAATATCGACAAAATGAACTTTGCTTCAGGTACTAATGCCCACAAAGAGAACGAGAAATTTGCCTACCACAGGAATGGTCAGTAACACTCCCTCTCCTTCAGCAAACTTCAAGTCCCAGTGTTTCCACTGTACAGCTTTGTGTTTAGTAAAAGAAATAGAAAAAAACCCCTTTTTTCTTTTTTTGTGGCTGAAATGGCTGATTGCCAATGAACCTGTCACCCCACAGGTAATATTATATTGCTGCAACATAGTAAATAAGTCCATGGGCATGCACAGTCTTGCTCTGAGCTGATTGGAAATCCTGTGATCAACATTAGCACAACCGTCAACTTGGCTTAGTAGGACTGAACTCTATTTGTTTAATTCTGGACCCCTGGCAGAAGGAGATGACCAAGTTCAAGGCCACCTAATGAACCTGAATGTGCACAGGTCCGTGGGAATTAACGGGATTCACAGGTCCAGAGGGAACTGGCAGAAGAAGTGGCTAAACCACTATCCATCTTATCAGTCTCACTTGGTGCCTGACAACATCATGAATCTGATCTTCCTGGGAGCTTGCTAAGGCACATGGAAAATTAGGAGGTGACTGATGACAGCCAATATGGCTACAGTGAGGGACAATTATGCCTGACAAATTCGGTGGCCTTTTCTGATGTGATTACAGAAGTGATGAATCAGGGAAGAGTGACTAACATTGTCTACCTGGAGTTGTGTAAGCTATTTGAGTATGTCCTAAATGATATTTTTGTTTCTAAACTGGAGAGACTGACTTGATGGCCAGATCACTTCATGGATAAGAAATGGGCTGGATGTTCACACTCAGAGGGTTGTGGCCAACAGCCCTGATACCCCAGTGGAGGTCAGTGACAAGTGGCACTCCTCAGGGACCAGTTGGGAAAGATGCTTTTTTACATATTTGTCGTCAACATGGGCTGTGGGATTGAGCTCCCCCTCCGCAAGTTTATATTTGACACCAAGCTGTGTGGTGTTGTTCATAACACAGGGAAGGGATGCATCCAGAGAACCTTGACAGGCCTGAGAGATGGGACTGTGTGAACTTCATGAAATTCATCAAGGCCAGGTGCCTTGATTATGCGATTAATTCATGACTCAGATCACCTTCCCAAAGAAAAGAGTTGATGGTATTATCCTTATCTTCCATGTGGGAATGATTTAGAATTGCTGAAGTTAAAAACAATGTCCTGAATTGTACAGACCAGCCTGCTGGTTTTCTGTGCAAATTACAGGGCACCTATGAATATGAGGGCAGTGTACCACACTTTTTACTAAGAAAAAGCCTCACATTCTGTATTAGCCCATGATTGAGTAAACTAAACCTCCCAACAGGTTTCCATCATGCGTCATCTATCACATCGTAAGGTTTAATTCAAAGAGATACCTGGAAGGTAAGCTGTAAATGTAATAATTTATTGAAATGAGGCTGAAAGCATAAAAGATAAAACCAAAAAAACCCAGATAAAATATGGTAACAGAATTATGACCTTATTATTCACTGACATATTTTAACTATTGCATTTAGAACCATTCATACTGGAAATTCTTTGGTAAACTATGACTTGTAGTGCTGCACAAACAGTTGCTACATGTTCTAGTCATAATCTGCACCAAAATATCTTACAGGTATTTAAGTTTAAATGAGTTCTCTTGGCTACATCTTAGGGAATTTTGTGATGCGTATTTATCTTTGACACTGAAATAGATGTAGTTGTAATTATTTATATCAATATATCTATACTGGGGGTAAGTAAAAAAAATTTTAGAATTTTGTGCAAGTAAAAAGAGATTCATGCCACAGAAGAGCAGCTGTGTAAGGCCTTAACTATCCCTTCAGCTGCTTTGTGAGGGCTTCTGAGAGTTTTCTGTTGCTCATGAATTGCTGTGGAGATGCTCACACCTTGACATGAATTTCATTCACAGAAAATAAGCATCCAACTTAGTGTTACATAATAACACTAACGGCTGGCTCTTAAATCCCCATACAGCACCAAGCATCAGGTAAGCAGAGTATATTTCAAAGAAAAAAAGATTTCAACAATGGGGATTTTGCAGTCTAATTTAGACTGTTAGAGAACTTTAGTTAAAAAAACAAACAAATAAAACCAAACAAAAAACTAAACAGAAACTCAACAACAACAACAACAAAAACCACAAAAACCAGACCAAAACCAAAACAAAAGAAATAAAAAAACCAGAAAAAAACCCCACACCAAAATTGATAAGAAGATTGGTAGGAGACTATCTTCATATAGTCAAATAAAACAAATAGATTTAGAAAACTGGACTGGAAATTAAGAAATATTTATGGTGCAGTCTGAGGCTGCTTTTTAATGTGAATGAGGCTTTGAATTCAAGAAGTGAAAGAAAAATTCAAAGAAGGATAAAAAAATAGAAAGATTAAATATTGAAAAGTGAAATAGTCTGCCTGGACTGACACTTCAAATGATGAAAGAGAAAGATTATATCTATTGACAAGGCTATGAACAATCTTCCTCCTAACAATAGGAGCCATTCTATTCATTTAAATGCACTGAACTTAAAAAAAAATAAATTGGGAGAAGTAGAGAAATCTCTGTAATGGAAAAGTGCAACTTTAATTAGCTATAAGCACTTTTGGTACAGTTTGATCTTAGCATATCAAACAGACTTTTTACCCAATAAGCGATATCCCCAGTTATGCAATGTCAATTAACAACTCACTTTCAGAAATGTGTTCATCTGTTTAGGAGTATTTTGCCAAAAGCACACATGGACAAATTAGCCTTTTAGAGATATGAGAATGGATGCTACTGTCTGGAGTCAGAGGACTAGAATAATAAAGAATAATAAGCCAAAGATGCCAAGTTCTATATTTCAGGTGCGAAACATCACAGAAATAAATAAGAAACAATGATTTAGTCTAGGTTGAGACCATCAGTAACTGTAACTTCCATGATTGCATTTTATTCTTCCAGTGAAGTTCAGGGACAATTCAGTAAATGCACTGATTGACTGATTGAAAGATTTGTTTTTCTCATACACTTTTAGAAACAAAATAAGCCATGCCTGAAAATCTAACAAGTGTCATGTACACTGATAATTGATATCCTTAATTCATCAGCTTTTATTTATTTTTTTTAAAAAAGCTTGGATAATTGTAGTGCAAAGCAGGATTACATTGAATATTAACAAAAATATTTTTAATTCTTGTTAAGCAAGATGAAAATTACTTTATCTCTAGAGACAAAATAATTAATGGATTCAGTGTTTATTCTGAGACACTTGAAAGGGAATACAGGCAACTACTATTATTCCAGTAATAATTTCTGTATTAATGTCTCTGTAAACAACTTTAAACTCATGTAATTGCCTCTTCAGTATTTGTACCTTTCATTCATTTTCAACATTTTGGATATAAATGAAAAACTTTAACAATAACATTATGAGCGGAAGGAAGGATAGGAGATAGTGAGATTACATGAGATGGACAATTTCAATGAACAAGGACAGCCTGTTGTTACTGTCTCGTTGTGATCATTCTACAAATTTAATATTTTCCATTTTAAATCATTTCAGCCAGCTGTACAAAATAATCTTATATTAAATAAGATGGTATAATAAACTTACATTTATGTAATTTTTAGTTTGGTTCTTATCATAATACAGGACAAATAATGTTTGACAATAAAAAATGATCAGTTTTCAGAAAATCTCTTAATCTTATTTGGGATTATCTGCTCTGCAGAATATGAACATTAAAATGTTTTTTAAAATACACATCTCAAAGTCTGAAAGTAGAGGCAGAGAAAGTAATATTGGTTCTGAAGAGTTGTAAAAGGTTGGTTTTGTGTTTCCTTCCATTTCCTTATCTAAACACAGGATTTTTAATAGCTGTCTTGTTTCTGACAGATGTCGGTTTTGCCCCTCTTCTTAAAGATGTACCAATAATGGAGATTCTGCAAAACTCTAGGTTCATTACTTCCAGTATTCAACTACTTTTGCTATTAGAAATTATATTTTAAACTCCAGTAAGAAATACTTGAAATGACATTGCCATAAGCTATCCAACATGGAAAAGAGAGAATAGATATTTCCCCTCTTCTTTCTGTAGCTCAAGAAAACCTGGCAGATTCTTGCCAGTATTTTGTTTTCTGGAACAGCTAAATTAAATTCTTCTATTTGGTCATCAATCTCTTGTGATCTTCCTCTTATTAGAATGACTTTATTGAAATTGAGGAACTTGATCTAGTAAAAAAGTATCCCTTCCAGTGGCAAAGGCATTGAACTAGATGATCCTTACAGATCACTTACAAGCCAAACAGTCCTGTGCAGTTATGACTCTATGATATCATGCTCTCAGAAACTTAAAACACTCCTACACAGGGAACTAGAGTAAGTAATCAAGACCTATTGATTTTATATTGGAAAGTAAGAACCTTCCAGTATATTTAAAGGCACACTCCGTTAATATAAATTTACAAATGGTCTGTCTGTGCAAGATTTCAACAACTCCAGTTTCTTTCAAAGTCAGTTTCACCTTAGTAAGATGATTTCCCAACCTTTCCTTGATACACAACCAACGCAAAACCAAAGTACTGCTCGCTGCATCCAGTCCCGTGCTAAGTATCTCTATGTTAGGAAGACTTTTAAATCATTTATGTGTACACTGTATTTTTAAGCTAATAAAGTTTCTTATACTGTAAGAATATTTTAGAAAAACATTCCATTGATGGCTCTAATTTTAGGCTTTCATCAAATATTGACTATCTTATACACATGTAATGCTTTTTCTGTTCCTGGACATGAGTCACATTCCTTTTTACCTTTCACTTACTCTTTTGGTCATATAAAATAGGTTTTCTATCTACCTACAGATCTCTCCCTTTTTAAAGCAGTTTCAACTGTGCTTTCTTGAACATGAGTGGTTTATTTACACATGATATTTTAGGTAGAGTTGTCTTTATCTCTCTCAGGAATGCCTCTAACTCTATTTCCTGAGATTAGGATGTTCATTTTTTCGCAGATACATTGTATAATGGCCTATATTCTCTCTGTTCTGTATTAACTCAGTTATGTTTTTTATTCCTTTGTTATTTTCAACTGATAATCCTCCAATTCATAGAGGAATCTTTTTTCATTAGTCTGAAAGTGCATGACTTTACACTACTGTACTTTATCCCATTACCATTGCTTCAGCTTTCAAGGTCACCCAACTCCTTTGTGTCTCCTCCAGCTACCCTTTACTTTGACAAAGTCTAATAACTTCATGTCATCAGAAAATGGTATTAAAATAATTTTGTTTCTGCCAAGAAAATACATGAAGGTATTAGCTCAGTCCAGTATCTAGGCTGATCTTTGAGGAACTCCCTTTCAAAGAGTAATTCCTCTTTCAATGTATGCAAGAGCTTTTCTCCACGTGAACCAATTTCTTGCCCACCTTAACAGTCTGCTCCAGAGTAAGTAAATTCTGATGCAGAATCATATCAAAACCCTCCCTGAAGCAAATTAGTTCTGCTGTATCATTACTATCTAAAACTAGGAAAAGCCAGTAGTTCACAAGAGAAGAAAGCTAGAAAAGATTATATACAACTTTCAAAAAATGTCTGGTTCACCCTATGCCTTTATTCTTTTAAATCTATAGCTTTATTATAATCTCTAAAACACGTTTCAAAGACTTTTTTAATGACTGTAATCAGAGATATGAGACCACAGTTTATTTGGAATATATCTTCCTGTCTCTTGAGCATAAGCATCACATTCCTGTTTGTCAGGTCATATGGTGTTGAGGCTTATTTGACAAATTAAAGTTTTGTGTAATGTTGACTGGCAACTCCCTCACTAATCCAGAAAAGCAGCTATCTGCCTCAGAGCAAAGTCTGCTCTTATGACGTCTGTCTACTGTGCACTAAATTTTCTCACAGACAACTATAGGAAAGTGTTAATTCAGAAGGCTAGGATGAAAATTATGTATGATTTAAACCTTGTATTTGAATAATTGCTGGGCCTTGTACACATTTTTGACCTGTAATCCATCCGACTTCGTAGAATACCCTCTTTAATTCAACAGGTTAAGAATTGGATTTTAGTATCCTAAATTCTAGTCCCATAATCCACAGTAACACTTTTTCAGTCAAATCCTCCTGGTTTAGCAACCGGTGTCTGCATATGCTTCCCATGATTTAGCAAGTTTGTTCTGACAAAAATCAGGGCACTCTCTAATCTCAGGATTAGAGACCAAGGGGTAGAGATGAAATTCCTTTTTTTACCCCAAGATCTTTCTGAAAAGGAATTTATATATATATTGCACCATTTGAATACTCCAAAGTATCTCCATGATAGTTTTGCATTCTTTAAAATAACCTATATGCATCTCTCTTTTTTTTTCTCACCCCACAACACCCTCTGGTTTCCCATATGAAGCTATTTTAGATTTACTGCTTGCACACTGAACATTTCATTGTATACTGTTGGATGCTTCTCTAAGGCAGGACAACTTGGAAGACTTAAATTTCCACAGTCTTTTACACTATATATGTGAGATATTTGTGTTGTTCTCTGCTCTTTTTCTTTCATTTTAAGTGGAAGGGATCTTATCCTTCCTTCTATTTAGGGCAGAGTGGCTCAAGACACCTGCAGTCTGAATGAGTGACAAACACTGTGCTTTGTCTGTTATGTGGAGCTTGCCCATTTGTCTTTTATTTCCTCATTTTCCTCAATCTCAATGGAAGGTAAATTGTCCTGCTAAAAGACAATGAACTATTCATGGAAAGAGCAGAAGTCACACACACAGATAATGTAAAAATAGTTTAGGCCAAAGGAGTAGCTGAAAAGGGTAGGAAATTAAATAGGACCTCATATTGACCAAGATGAAGAAGAGGGAGTTGCATAGAAGTAAAGGATGAATTAGGGCAACCTATTTCTGTTAATAGGAAACCTGACATTTATTTAAAACTATTTGCAATGGGGTTTGTTGTATATCCTTACAATTAAGACTATTGCTGTTAATTAAGATTAATTAAAATAATTAAGGTTATTGCATTTTCCTGCTTCCTGAACTAAAGGAATTCAGACTCTAGATGTTCTCATCTAGGTCCTGAAAGGGACTAGCAGGGACAATTTTGTTTTAGATCTCAGTTAAACATGCATACACAGTATGCATGCATTAACATCACATTCTATCCCAAATTCTAAAAATTCATTTAGTTGCTGCTCATTGGTGGGTCCGGTGGAAACAAAAGATTTTCCATCACTAATAGAACTCATCCCTGGTCAATTTGTTTCTGGAGGAGTGGTATCAGCATAAATTGCTGCTTTTTCACTGCCCAGGTTGATGCATATCTGGCAGTATCTTGTAGCAGCTGAAGCAATTCTCTGTCTTGAAAGTGACACAAGGATTGGTTTAGAGAGGCCAGGCTGCATAAAACTCCAAAGCACGTTGTGGTATAAATATCTTGCAGATATTTAGCTGGCTACTTGCAAATAAAAGTAACTATCACTTTTGAAACAGATGGAGTTCAAGTTCACCTTAATGCTGCATTGGCATCAGATTGGCCATGAAGGAGTGGAGAGCTGTCTCATATGATGGAACTATTTGTGCACATTGAGTCGTCACGTGCCACTGCTTCCACAGCAGCATCTGTGTGAACTTCAGCCCATGAAAATCCTCTTAATGCATGTTAGAGAAGTTTGTTCCTGCCTTTAGAAAATTTATTGATAAAATATCCATTTTATAAAATGTGTTAAGTGGTACCCGAAGACAGGGCTTTATTTTAGATGACATTGTTAATGTGATAGCTGAAAAAAGAAATTTAAAGATCAGAATTTAAATGTTAAGTAGGTCCTTCTATGACATAAAAATGTGCATGCTTGACCTTCAATGGGCTTTTAAAGCTGACTGAGTGCTAAAAAATCTGAAAACTCTCAAGACAATTAGTTTATCTACATTTTCCACTTTGTGTTCTGAAAGAAACTTAAATAATGAAGGGGATTAAAGTTAAGGATATGAACGCACATGACATTAGTATTCTGACATCTGTATTTTCTAAGTATTCTGAGCAATTAAAAAAAAAAAGGAGAATTTAATTGACTTTGGGTACATTTTTTACTAAAAGCTGAAAAAGTATTTGCATCCCCTTGCAAACTATATTTCTGCAGTGCCACTTATTTTGATAAAACATAATCAAAATAAAATATAACAATATTCTGGACAGAATGTGTCATAAACCACAAAAACAGAGGTTTTAAAGGTAAAATCATAAAGGAGGAAGGAACTCAGTTTTTGAGAGGAAGAGCAAGAAATTCAATTCCTTGACCAAAGATGAGAGTTAGAGAGACAGAAGTAGAAGCATCTTGGATTTAGAAAGCAAGATATTATAAGCAGGAATAATAAAATTGAAAATGTGCTGAAAAGAATGAAAGTATGAATAAGGGAAGATTCATACAGTCAACATAGGAAGAAGAGGTCATCAAGATATGGAATAGGGTAACCTACATAAAAGAGAACCTCATCAGAGCCTCTTGAGGACAGGCAAGCTGCATTGCCCAAGCAGTTGATCATTGTAGGTGTCCTCCTGTGGGCTTCATATTCGCCTCGAAGGAGACCATGAGAGATAGATGTGTGATTTATTTTCAGTCAATTTATAGTAAAAAAATAAAAGAGGCTTTAGTGAATGCATTTTCATGTGGTGGCTAAACAGATCTACTGTGCCAGCAGAACCAGCCTCTGTGTATTGAACATCTAGTTGGATGTACATTTCATTAGAGAGGAATCCAGGGACTGCTGCTGAAGAATCTATTGGATATAGACAATGAGCTAGCAAAAGACCCTCAGTAACTTGGCTCTAAAATCTCAATTCTTCACCAACTCTAAAAGAGCTGTATCTAACAGTATCTATTATTAATGTGTGCAGTTAGTTAATGTTCTGAAAAAATAAAGGCTTTTCTAGCTGTATCGGCATTGAATATTGCTAGGCAGAACTTTATCTATCAGCAAATCACTGTTCTGAAAAACAAAAAGGGGGAGGAAGAATGGGTTCCAAAAAATCACAGGTTTGTTTCCTATGGAAAACACTTTTGGTCAGGTAAAAGATCTTTTCAATTTTTCTTTTACTGTTTCACTGCAGCATTTTTCAAATAAATTATTTTGTTTGGCCTCAGAACCAAAAAATATCATTATTCACGCAACTCTGGGCACAGTTGTCATCAAATATCCTTTATTTCACAGTGCATATTCCCCATTAGTCAGTCAGCCTATGAATGCCCCAGCTTTATTCATGCAGCAGTAACTCCAAGAACCAATCAACAATTCCTGGCAAAGTCTAGCTCCATTTGGGAAAGGATGACCTGAAGTCAGCATGATTCATGCTTTTGTGCCCACATAGTTCAACAAAAGTAACACATGGCACCCAGAGAAAAAGTTTGATACCATGAGGAGATCCTCAGTAATATATCAGCAACAGTGGTGGCAACAAACAAAAAAAAAAACTTTTTCTCTGATTCCTATGAGTTTAACAATGATCTATGACATGGTAGAGATGGAAAATTCCAGTCTTAGTTTTGTAAGACAGTTTTCTTAAAAGTGCTTTTGTTTCTTCTTGGAAAACTGACTCTTTTAGCAGAACTAAAGCAGTGGTTTAGAACTGCAGGAGTGATCACGCAAATGTTCCATGTTTGAAAAGTTTAACAGCTACCAAATAACAATATCAAGAAAATACTATACTAGTCTTTTTGAAAATTCAGTATATAGTTTTTTCTTTACTATAAAACCACAAAAATAAAAAAATAATTCTGAAATTGCTTTTAAAATAGTGTCAACATTCAATTCTATTCTTTATTTATTTCAGGCTCATCACTGTACTCTAAAATTTCAACACCCTGATGACTCATTCATATTTGATAAAGATAGTTTTTACCTTAGTGTGGTACCAATCCAGAAGACATGGGAAACATGGTGGAATTTGTCCATAAAGAGACAGCTTTGTTAATAATATCAACAAAAAATAAAATATGAACAGCCTGCAGATGTAGTTACGCTTTTCTTATGGGTGAATCAAAATATGCAGAAGGGCATTACCAAATGAATTTGCAATACCATTATTGTAAGAAATATAATTTCCCTGTAAATACAAAACCATTCTTCTACTCTCTGAAAAGATTCAGATGGGAGAGAGATAACACACTTGATTTATATCAGTGGGATGAGGTAAATCCATAAATATGGTTCTATAATTATAAATAATTGCTTACTTACAGTTACCACAGAGTCCATGATTTCAGTGTAATCTTCAATTTTAATATTTTTGTATAGAGGGATCTGTACTGAATCACATGATTCATTTATTGGCAGCAGTGACTGCTGAACAAGAACTTTTTGAAAACAACATTTAATTGCAAGCACCACTAAATTATAATTGTATATTTATTGTGGCCATTCTCTTTTTGACACTTTCATGTATGGTGAAAAAGGGATAATACTTAAGGAGCTGCAACCTTATTCCCACTGCTTCCACTCTTAAAGGCAGAAAATTTGCTGAAATATGCATGAAGCACATGCTGTTTATCAGAGGCTCAAGTAAGGGTTCAACAGCCAAAGTTTAAAGCACCAGACACATTTTCAGTCTGTTTCAAAAGTCTAGCCACTTGAAATTATTTTGCATAATATTTTGTCCAAAACTTGCCATGCCATCCTTTCTTCTGCAGCTACCCTTTACAGAAGACCAAAATAACATATTTCATGTGTAAGAATGCTTGACTGTTGCCTGATATTTTAACATTTGGAGGAGTTGCTTATGGTGACAAACATCTCTTTAAACCTTTTAACACTTGGCATACCAAACTTCAGAATAAAAGTGCAACAACTGATATCAGGAAACAACTTCCATCAGATTCTCAAGGCTTCGCATATCCATGGTGGTATTGCAATTACATGGTAGGATAGTTCACTGCATTCACAACTGCAGCCTTATTTTTGTAGTTATATGATATTCATATAGCTAAAAAAGTCCCCAACATGTAGATAACAAACTGCTGAAGTTCAGCTGCCTCTTATTATACATTTTAAACTTTGACTATTACCACATCACCTTTGATATATTTTTATTTTCAATAAAACAAAGTTACTTTTGGTTTTATATTTTATTAAATTTTTATCAGATCACTTTAATGGCACTCTATCTCCCCATAAAATCCTGAAGAAATTAAAACTGTACTGAAGATAAATGAAAGCTCTTAAAAAAAAGCTAATACTTAGAAGCAATGCAGATTTATTCAATATTTCTAAAATTAGGACTATAGGAATTCAAGTAGATTTTTCACACTAACTAGAGTATATTTTATGGTCTTTAATTAACATTCCTCCTGCTACGATTTTATTGTAAAGGAAAATGCAAAGGAATATCAGAAAAACTCTCACTCAGAAAAATGGTGCCAACTGTCAGTTACTTGGGGGTTTTGCACAGATAGAGGCAATTTGTACTTGGACTGACTTTACAAAGATGGCTGTAATTATTCAGTTAAATAAATACTCTGTACAACAGAAAAAGTAATTTTAAACCACGATTCCTTGAGATATTGTTGAGGCAGATGTCTGACAGTAATTATAACTGTGATGCACAGACAGGGATAGTACTAGACTTCAAAATACCACACCCACGGTTCCTCATTATTCTCTCAGCAAGAGGAATCTTCAGGACAAAATATTGAAATAGAAAAAGCATCCAATTCATTCAGTGGGATGAGGAAATGATCAGATAGTTTGGAATTAATTTGTGTTATGTTTTTGTTTCATGAACACCCAAGTTCACCTGTAGGAGGACTCTACTTTCCAAGCTACGCTGGGGAATTTGTGGAGCTGTTCCCTGAAGTTCTAACACAAGGCTCTTTGCTCAGTCTAACTTGGCTGACAAGACAAACTCTGTATTAGCACATCACACCTCAACTTTGTGATAGACCAAATATCCAAACCAAACCACTGAAATTCACCGGGCACAGGTGACAGCTGCTGACTTGGTACAAAGCAGCTCAACTCCATTAAATCTGAAGGAGCCACGTTGCTTTATTCTATCTCAAGATTTTGCCAGAATGTGTTATATACTTCAGTTGCTCTGAAAGAGTTATCTGTGATAGCAGAAGTTTTGCTTATATAAAATAAATTGTAAAGTGATTTACTACCTCAGTTCCAGACAATATTTACTGAATCTCTTGACTACTACAAAGCCCACAGAAGTATCTAGTAAAATAGTTCTTTAATGTATCTCATTCTCAATTTATATACAAAAAATAAAGATGAATGCTTGCTGTCTCTTTTCCCTGAAGTATACTGCTGCATGGAAAACAAGGTTTCCATCTTATGATAAATGTCAGAGTTCTGTGGTTTGTGTTCAGTTCCTGATGTGAACAAAACTGGCTTTCAAGAGTTTTGGGAGAGATGTTCAATTTCAGAGGGGATGATACTCATAGCATGCATGAAACTTTAGTTTCTAATCCATGCCTGAGGAACAAGGGACTTAATGCTTTATTTTCTATATCCTAAGTGAAAGCACTTAGCAACAATTTTCTGCAGGGCAATTTGTCTGTGGACTTTTACTCACAAAATCTATCTTTTCAGACAGACTTAAGTTAACATCAGGATAACTTTGTGGAATTTGCTAGTGTGAAGGAATATGGTTTTTTACAACACATTCTTTTTTTTTTTTTTTTAAAGGGTATTTCACCTCAAACACCAATTCTGAGCCCTAATAGTGGTAGAGTCCCAGCTCCCACATAGTTCCAGCCTGACACAGGTGGCTTTAGGGATAAGTGATGGTGCTGGACACCTGAGACACTGTTCTTCAGAGAACAGGGATTCCCATTTCCAGTTGGAATCGCACCTATGCTAAGAACCTGAAATTATTAATGGCTAAAAGAAGGGGAACAGGCTAGATGGTACCTCCCTGAGGGATTCAGGTACTGATAAAGTAAGACCTCTTATTTTCATAACATTGTATTGAACAGTGTGGTAACATCAAAATTAAGTTGGTAAGTAATTTTGTATCACTGAATCAGCATTAAATCTGTGACAAAAAATTCAGGCAAAAATATTTGAGAAACCTGGCAACAAGCTCACTATAGCAGATAATACTGAAAGAGAACTCTTGGCTTAACTTGCAATATCCCAAGGGAGAATTTGAGAATCAAAGTTACTCTGGGTTTCTCCAGAAATTGAAAGAGATTTCCAGTTTTAAGGTGATTAAAATATTTTTGTCAGGAATACCTAGTTGTCAATAGGTAGTATGCTTTTTCTCCACAAATCATAATACATGAAAAACTTCTAAAGGAAATTATCAGTCTGACTATATACATCACTTAAAAAAGATTCTTCCATGGATATTTAAACTTCAATTATTTAAATTTAAAAAACCTGAAACAAAACAAAACAAAACAAAAAACCCACCAAAACCAAACAAACAAAACCCAACAAAAACCTCCAAACCTACAGAGAATGGTTATGGAAAAGTCAAGACCCAAACTACTGGTGTGTTTTAGTCCTTGGCTAAGGATTTGCAGTACACTTCAAATGGATATCTATTTACTTTATGAATCTCAGTGAAAGGGCAAGAATAGGGCTTTAATGACAAAATTTAGGTGACACTCACTATCTCGCAGGAGATTTACTCTTAGGTGTCTCCCACCAGGACGGAGGAGCATTTTGATCAGCCAATAGGGGGATAAGCTCTGTGGACAATATTTCAGCCTTGCAAATGGGAACTGATTAGTTTATATAGTGAGTCCTTTCTATCTGTAATGTGACAATCTGATTTTAATGCCCCCATTTGACAAGCAGTGCAGTCACAGTTTACCAAAATTACCAGATACATCTTTACTGGATTTTTCTTTTTTTCTTAAATCTTGAAAAAAAAAATTTGCTGTGCAACCTGACTCTTCTGAATTTCCCCAAAGGACAAATTACATCCATTTTGTTATCCCTCAGTCACAGATTTCCAGGCTCCTGGAGTCATTGGGGATAAAAAGCTTCCTTTAGCACCTCCTG
Organism: Agelaius phoeniceus; assembly: GCF_051311805.1. Classification (NCBI taxonomy): domain Eukaryota; kingdom Metazoa; phylum Chordata; class Aves; order Passeriformes; family Icteridae; genus Agelaius; species Agelaius phoeniceus. The sequence continues at coordinate 135,483,036 of NC_135265.1, forward strand.
TGGACAGGTCAGAGTGCAAAGGAAGGGGACAACATTCATCACCAATTTAGTCCTGGAGGGGGGATTAACTGCATTAGAGAATAAGAACTGACAACTAACTCACCAAAGAGTAGAGCATGTCTGCTTCTACTGCTGCTACTTTACAAGTTGACCTTCACCCCAGCACTTTTCATAGCTGCAGGTTTGACAGATGAGCAATAATGAGTCCAGATAGTGCACAGAACAGACTGTGGCTTGAGCTGCACAAAAGCCAGTCATCACAGAGCACTTGCCTGGCAACTCTCAAAGGATGTTGCACTTTCAGTCCTTTGATCATCTTTTTTTTTTTAAATGGAGCAAGCAGAGTGAGGCTGGGACAGTTTCAAAAGGATAATATGTGGTATGCTTCACTCTTCCCTTTTTTCCTCACTCCCCTTTCCTCACTATTTTTTCTTCATGAGGCAGACTGCATATATTAAACTTTGATAAATGACAAATAAATCCTGCTCTTCAAAGAATGACCATGGAGTTAATTTCACTTCCACAGCCATATTAAACTGTCAGCTAATTTTTCAGAAAAATTTCATAAGAAATTTTTTACAACTGCATACATATGCACACACCAGCACAATAAAGACACATACACCTAATTAGACAAAAGACATTGTTGTAATGTCTATTCTGCTTTATTTTCTCACACTGTAGAGATTTGACCCTCCTGTCAACTTTCTAATATTTAGAGATCTACACCACACTTGCACATCTTGGAGAGGAAATATTCATGTTGCGCATGACTGCTTTACTTTCTTTGGCAGATTGAACATGTTCACTTATCTTTTCCAAACGGTGGCATCATTTTAGTGCTGGATTCATTCTATGTAGTAGTTTACATTTTGAAGCAGTTTGCAAACTTTAATCCTTACAGTGTCCTCATGAGAACTGAGAGGGAATGTTATCTCTGGTTTTCAGACAGAAAAGCAGAGCTTTCATGCCTACTCGAATCAAGCTGTAGTGGCTCAGTAAATTACTGTCCATTGGCTGAACTGTGGTAATAATGTGAGTCCCCTGGAGCCCCTCTTTTAAATGCTTTAATCTCAATAATAAAGATCTAAATCAATGTCCTGTTACTTCAGATAAATAACAGAAAGTACAGAACCTTCATGCAATTGCAGACCTGCGGCTGTCATTATGTGATCCCATGCGTGCATACTTGAGGAATGAAATATGCAAACAGTTTTCAACAGCAGTAGCCAGCTGCTGGGAAAATCTATCCTAAACTGCTGGACTTTGCACTGGAAATGCTGAACATCTGAATCCTTCATGTCTATTTTGTTGCAAGTATGCTCTTGAAGAGAGATGGCAACAAAATTTTGTAGGCATCTAGTATCTTAAGCCACTGCATCAACTTGAACATTTAATAGATAGAGTGGTCCATCTTTTTCTAGTACTATAAAATTAATTATTAATAAAGAGAGAATCAGAGCTAACCTCTTGATTTAGTATTTCATTGAAAAATACCTGCAGGTGTTCTATCTGATGACAAAGAGACAGAAGGCATGATTTCTAGTTGTCTGCAAGTAAATGAGTAAAAAATTTAAAAGTGCATTTGAGAATTCTTCTCTATCACTTTTTTTCTGTGAAGCGGAAAATAAATCCTCTCCATGAAATTATTTTATAACATACACAGCTACTTTAAAGTAGCTAGTAAAAGGCTGGACAATTTTATTTCTGGAAATGACAACAAAGTACCAATTTAACCTTCTAAAAAGTGATTTGTTATAAAAACGAAAAAAAAAAAAGGTGACATTATGGTTTACAGAATTTTGTATATAAAACTGTATTTTTATATTGTAGCTTCTCGAGGCCATGGACCTATCCATACATAATTTTCACAGTAAGGCATTGCCATTCCCTCTAATATGTGATGTATAAAAACAATAGTGATTAAATGAGGCAGGGTGGTATAATGATCATATCTTACAAATATATGCTAAAACAAGCAATTAAATACCATTAATTGTAAAGTGAAAAGAGGGTGAGGAAATCTGTCCTGACTCCGTCTGCAATTCTGTTTATCAGAGTATAAAGGACAGAATGAGATTTAAATCCTGACTTGCAGAGAAATATGAAATGAACTGATCTGTATTTATAAACATGCAAAACACACATAGAGGATAAAATGCACTGCATATATTTTACAGTCTAATAAATAAAGACATAGGGGAGTCAGGCATTCCTTTGCCATAAAAGACATTGAGGATGGATGTCACAAGGCATTTGTAGAACACCATGTAAGAGGCAGAACATTTTTATACAACTGAAAATTAAATGCCATCTAAAAGGACAGGACAGCCCTACAGCAAATTGACCCTTAGACAACTGCTACCAAAACATTCCAGTTGATGAAATCAAGCCAACATTAGAGTCAGCAAAGCAGCCAGACATAGAACTCACCAGATCTTGTCTTTTTTTCTGTTGTTTTCTTTTTGTCAAGGTTACTTTCAAGGAAATGTATGCAATACAAATAGGCATAATACAATAGATTATAATTTTATGAAAGACAATCAGATGCAAACAGAAGGGACTGTCATGGAACACACCAGCACATTAAAGACACACATTAGTACATGCATTAAAGTAGCAGTAAAAACTGTCAAATAAATTGTATTAGCAATCAAGTAAGATTCTTAGTAGGGTTTAAAACAGTAAGGATGTTATTTTTGTGGGTTTTGTGCTGTTGCATTGAGGTTTTCTTTGGGGTTATTTTCAGTATTAGACATCTAAAGGATAATATAAAATCTGAATTTACAGAAAACAGATTGTGCAAGGCATCCAATAATTTTCTGGGATTTTTTTTTTACAAAATTATTGGATTTTTTAAATTTAGATCAGCAGTTGGGATAAATATGATAAATTTGGATTTCACTAAGATGCTTTGAATGGGTCCATATTAGAAATTATTGGTTCATATAGACAAGATGAGGCTTTGCTTTAAAACTGCTTAGTATGAGATAAACTACTTATTGGTCTTTCAGGAATGACCTGTACACAAAGGATTAGGAAGTACTACAGGAATGACATAACATGAAGGAGAATAAGGACGTCATAGAAGGCTGAAAGAAAATTCTTCAAGAAAATTGATGGAGAAAGAAAGAATCCAGAAAACAAAATTTGCAAATACATGCATTTAGTAATTAAGACTTTCTGTTAAAAACAGAATCCATCTGTTGGAAGAGGCACAAGAGGAAATCCTGTCATACTTGTCAATATCATAAGTCTGCAGAAAGACCTCAAGATCAAGTATGATTCTAAAATGAATCAAACTTATGTGTAAGGTGACTCTGTGGTAGACAGATTGAAGATTAAATAGCATTTGAGAGGACGCTGAGATAATTCAGAATTCTACATATAAACTTTGATAATCCATGAAGAGACTGTTGCTTCAATCATTAAATGGGCTAAAGGGGTAAAGAATTTTAACACGCCTGTTGGCAGATTGTGGAACCAATTACCTAAGAGAACACTAAAGATATTTACATATTCCTGAGTTCAAAGAAGCATATGTTAGCTTTCTGTGTAAAGCATGGTGGGTGGATGTGAGTCAATTTCAGTCAGATGATCTGGTCAAATTTAATTCCCCCTGTGTTTACTAACACAGACTTCAAGTTTCTGACTACATATTGCTCTCTCCACAGAGCTCCTGCTTCATTCAGGACACACAGTAAATAGTGGCATGGAATGAGCAATTACAACATTAAAAATTATTTCTATCCTCAGTGAAGATGCATTACCATGTATTATTTACAGCTCATCCTTTGAGCTTCTGCACTAAATACAAAACTGCTCACGTACACCTAAGGTTCTCCATTGTGTATTAAGTCAAAAGAATATTCCACAAAGATCACTTAATTAATTTTTTATAAGACCCTATCAATGAATTTCATGTATTTCAGAGGTTAAGTTGAAAGAAAATAAGCAACTCCTATCAAGTACTTGAGAAAATGCTGGAGTTTGCATCCAGATCCAAAAATACAACTATAACAGCAAAACTTCCTGCTTTGTGGGTTACATATCCCAGATTTCTAACAAAGAAAACAATATTCTTCTGTCTAATGACCTTAGTTAGTATAAGTCCATGATTCATTCCATACCACAGTCTCAGTTCTTCTTGAATGAGGCACAACTGCTGTGAAAGATTACAAAGTGATTATGTGATAAAGAACTACAATACATACACAGAAGATGGTTGTAAAAAAAAAAAATTGAACCAAAAATCTTGTTCCACCATTTCCTAACTTGATTGTTTCCGACAGAAATCCAATAGTCCCAAAATATTTGTATAATTTATCTGAATCTTAACGAGTTCAGGTAAACATTTTTTGCTTTCCCTGGAGTTAAAGGGAAATTTCCTTACAGAATGGTTTTATATTAGCATTATATTTAAAATTATTTTGTTACTCATGTCTACTTTGACGTATGAGCAAATATTTGAATTCAAGGTAATGACTGGGCAACACATCCAATAGAATAAGTGTTAAGAGTACTTTGTTATTTGCTAACACTCAAAGACTCAACTGATCCTTGGAGGTGAAAACTCATTTCCATGGGGAAACTAGCAGAGGCCTGAGTATTAATGATCACTAAGGTTTAGAGGTACATAATCTTATTAGTAAAGACCTAAAATTCAGATACAGTTTTTCTTCCAGATATACCTAATTAATATTATACATGAATGATAGATAAATTGGACTGACTAATATTTTATATCAAAACTGTATCTCTGTGTATAGTTGGTTTTACCATACAGTTTTTTCCCCAAAAACCTCTGGTTTCGGTTCTCATGGAAAACGCAGGGATTTTTTTCTATGGAATGAATTAATATAGGACATCTTATTATTTGGATGCCACAATACAATGCATCAATTAGGCAAGTCTTACATTTAGTTTTCACTTGGAGTTCATTATAAAAATACTGTTATTTGCTATTGATGAATAGAGAAAAGCATTGTACTGCCTTTATAGAGGAGTTGAGACACAAAGTTTAATGAATGGAAGCCACTGATAGACATTAGTGTTTTTTATGAAGTTTTCACAACCCAGTAAGAGTTTGCATCATCTGAATAATTTATAGAAAAATGGTCTACTGACAAATGTCATACTTCACATGTTTTGATACAGTTAGGAAAAGGCATCCATCCACACGTTCATTACCTTGACTGAAATTTTCTGTGAGTGATTCTCCTACTGCCTAGAGTTGTTTCATCACTAAACAGTTCAAATGCCCTAAGGATATCTGGAAACAGCAGGATAGATGCGTAACAGAGTTTATCATGTAGAAAAAGGGACTCTTGACATGCCTGCATTCAAAGAGGGCATCCCTTTACTGAGAAAAAGTACTTGTTCAGGTAGAATGAATTAGCTGCTATTGCAAGCACAGTAGCCCTAAGAATTTGTGTGAGGACAATCACACCAATAAATGCAGATTGAAGTGATGTGGTTTTTGGACTGGGTTGAACTTCTCATACAGGACATAGATGGAGAGAATTGTCCACTCCCTTCAACTCTTACACATCACTGGTGATTTCCAGATTTCAATTAAGATCTAGCTACAATTTTGAAGGAAAAAAAAGTACCTTACATTCTCTGGCTGCTACCCAGCTCTTGACCTCACCATTATATTCCTTCTCATATTTCTGTGCATCCCATTGTATCTTCTCTTACCATTTCTCTCAAAACTCAAATTACATGTACACTTTATTAAAATAATGATCCTTTATTTGAATTAATTTTAAGAAATCAGCCTAATCATAAGTCTACAGAGAATTCAAGAAGAAAAATAAAAAAAACTACTGAACAATGTGTATTTCTAACCATAAACCTGTTGTTCAGTAACAAAACCCAAGCTTTTGCCTTTTGCAGGGAAATATATTGTTGGTCTCATAGTAATTACCATTTTTAAAGAGAACAAAAAGGGATCCCTTGTAAATGAATACTATGTAGCAGTGGAAAATGGAAGTGAAAAATGCATAAATCATTTAAATAAACTAATAGAAAATAAAAGGAATAATAGTTATTACTAAAGTGAAAGACAAAATTTAAGGTATGGTAAATAGAGTTGTTGTCTCTTCATTATAAAGAGAGGAGACCTGAAAAGCAGATAGGAGGAATTCAAATTACTGGAATCTAATAAAAAACTCAGTGACTCAGTCTGCAATGTTTGATGAAGTTGAGAAATTACTAAGCAAAATGTTTAAAAGCTTAGTAAAAGCAGTACACTTTGAAATTGCCCAATCTTGCTACATTCTAGGAGGGTAAAATAGAAAACTGATTATTCTTCCATTGAAGTCATGCAGCTTCAGGAAGAAAATCAAATCCTAAGTTACGTTAGAGAAGAGGAAAATATGATTTTCATATAACAAAACCTGAGTTTGGGAAACTCTGGCAAAGGTGAGAGTGTTATAAATTCAAAGACAGCAGCATTCTACTGTAGAAAAACTGGTTTTATAGCTAATGGAAGAGTATTTTCTGTGGGAAATTCAGAATTTACCCAGGTCAGTACAATTTTGCAATTAGACAATCTCTTGTCATTAAGTAAGCCAATACCTTTGTCGTTTGTAATGAGAATCCCTGAAATCACAGACTTAATTTAATTTATTAGGATTTTCTTCCTTTCAGATCCCTGAGTAATAAGTATATCCCTAAATACTCTTGAAACTGCAGCATTAATAATTTCCTATAAGTATTTGCAAAGCCTGGGATTGATTTAACATAGAAAAACCTATATTTCTTAATTTATCTAAAGCAAAAAGGAGCTGACTTCTTCCTGCATAGTAACTTTAAAAGTCTAGGAAGTACTTTTGGCCATCTGCATTACATTGTAATGCTGCATTACAATCTTCCTTCAGGAACTGAAGAGGAAGGAATTGCTTGGTTTTGCTTAGCACATTGTTTTCATGCTTAGGCAATTTGATACATACATTAAAGTTTATGTCATGAGAGGCAGTTATTTAAAATCTCATTAGAAATACTTTGATGTTTCAGCAACAAATTTAGAAATATAGGGTTGTATCAATAAATATTCATTTTAACAGGGAAAAATAGACTTGAGATTCTAACTGGCCCTTGCAAGTAGAAATATGGGCTAAAGAGCTTATAGAAAATCAGTGCTGTGTTTGCAAAAGTGATCTTTAAAGTCACAGGACTATTTCTAGATATCATAGTCTCATTTTGCTGACAAAAACTATGTTTCAAAGTTGAGCCTTCAGAGAACAAAAAACATTTCATGAAGTTGTGTTCCCCAAACAGTTTTGGCTGAGAAATATCTAGGTCCAGCTGCCAAGTTGTGATCTATCATTTCCTTTAAGCAGGCCTGTTTTTAGAGTTTCTATCTCTGAAACAGATTGATGTCTGCTCAACTCTGTTATTTACCTGATCTCCTGTGTTTCTAAGACTTCAGTATCCTCCAACATATCTCAAGTTACATTTGGCTGGGCAGATCTCCCAATAAACAGCAAAAAGGGACGTGACATACTTCTCATGGGCCCTTAGGAGTAGTCTATGATTGTTGCATCTTTGCTCAGGCAGCTTCAGTTTCCAGAGGGGGGAGCAGAGTGGGGCAGTAATTTAGTTTCATTTGCATTGAAGCAGGTGCGAAGCAGTGTTTGGAAGCCAGCTATGGTATAAGTATTTAAATCACAAGTGGTTTGTGGTATCATGCTTTCTTCTCCCCCCAGGAGTAGAGGGGGGTTAGAGTTGTGTGCTAACTCAGTCACCCAATGGATCTGGCATAGAGGTGAGTGTAACTAACATTTACATCTCAGCTGTTATTTCTGAGTGCTTTTTGCAGTCAGATTAGAAGACATTGCACCTCAGCCTGAGGGGACACCAAAATTAGCCCAAGAAGATCTGATCATCTCAATTGTGTGAAGACTATGGAATTAAACTCAGAATTCAGAATATATCTGATCAACAGGAAACTAGATGAGATCATTTCCTTGGGGACACTGTCATCCTTCACTGCTGCAGCTTGACATGTTTCGGCTCACAGTCCTCTAGCTTTATTTATGACAATTCATTGCTGCTTATCCCTATCCAAAATACATATGTGGTGGTAGAGGAGAAATTATTATCATGCAACATTTCAAAGAACTCTTTGTTTCTGAATTAACCATGAAGATACCTCTTTTGTGGTATTGTGTCTTTCCTTTTCCTTGTCCATGCATCCTCACTCAGCTGTCCAAGAGAATTCACAGGTAGATGTTGAAGCATTTGCAACCCCAACTGAGACTGAACTTTCACAAAATCTGCACACTACCACATTAAGCAAAGTGCACACAAAGACCGGCACTTCTGCTTACCTGCCTTCAGCTGACAGGAAGTATTGTCAGAAACTCCTGCCCCTTAGGCTTGTCTCCACCCGGATCTCCAGCATGGCTCCTCTTTTTTAGCCAAAAGGTGTCAAAAGCATGTTCCTTACATTTTCAGGACTTCACACCATGTGTTTGAAACATATAGATTTCATTAAATTATTATGACAGCTCTAATATCTGTCTTCTGAAAATACAGCAAAGAACTGATGTGAAAACCCGATAGAATCTCACCAAAAGCCAGGCAGAGAAAAATAATTTTCCTCACATGGTTGCAAAGAGCAATTTTTTATTTCTATGGACTATTAAACAGTTAGGATTCATGCCTGCATAACAAGGAAGGGATATAGCATCAGATAGAACACCTTGCAAAAATGCAATCTGACTTGAGCCTGCACAGATCTTGCATTTTATAAATTATTTTCTGAATCCTGAAATTGTAAAACAAAGCAGCTTCCCTTCTTTTCACACATAACTCACCTTCTTTGGATGAGAAGCAGTACTTTCCATGGGAAAGGAGTTCATAAAAGCAGGGAAATTTTGGAACCAAAATACGATTATGTGCATCCAGGCTGATTGGTTGCCTTGGCTTATCAGTAAATTGTTGAGTCATCAATAAAGATTCAGGTTGTCTATTTAACTAAGGAAGCCTCCAGGCAGGAAACTGATAAAATTAGTCAGTGGTAAGTGTGATGCTCAGAAGCTTTGAGATCTCTAGTTCCCTATTGGGATCTAAAAAGAAGGAAAATTTGAGTCAGTATGACTTGGAAATTACTACCAAACCTGCACCTGGTGGTCAGGTTATGAGGAAATGGGACTTCAGAGAGGTGAGCTGTCTCCTAAGGAAGTAGATTTTCATTCAGTTAATATTATTAATTTTATTTAGATTGTGTTAAATCAGCATTTTTCCCACAACAATTTATTCTAGTCTGAGAACTTAGAAACAGCAAGAAAAACAGACACTCTGTAATTTCAGCTTTAAGTATTTTTCTGAGGGTCTTGTTAGAGCATCAGGGAAACAAATATTAAACAGGTAAAAAGATGGGTTGTTTGGAAATTAATGTGTGGGAGTGAAATTAAACTAAAACCCTAAATCTGTGGTAGTCAGATTTTATTTTATTTAGGCTGTAGTCTTATTGATTAGCATTATTGAGAGATGGAGCTTCACAGAACAGGAATTCACAGATTTTGTAGGTAGAAAGCAGATAAGGGACATGAAGAAAAAACAATGTTTTCTGATGGATGTTTTTTCCACACCCCAGTTTTCACTTGCTACAGTACAAAAAACAGGCTGCACAAGGTTATATGGAAATAAATGTCAGTTTCATTCATATCAAATGGGAATAGGAAGGAAAATGCCCTGAAAGTGAAAAAATTGGCATCCGCATTTATAGCAAAATATTTAAGAGAACAAAACACGGAGAGCTCTTGATCTGCAAAGGCTGTACTTACAGGTGCTTTATCAAGAAGATTATTTTGCAGCAAATCCCTCCTGTATCAAGATGTTTATGTCCTTGACATGATTTCTTGCAATAATTGGGTATATTTAGTCAAACAGAAAGGTGAAAGTTAAGCTACAGCCTCTGAATCTGTCGTTTTGACACAGTGAAAAACCCATCTAAGGAATTTAGGAGTAGAAGACTCAAAGAATTGCTACTAGGTTGAAGTAAAATGTTAAATGCTGCTCTTTTTTGAGTCACAAAATCTTGTGTCTGCTCTTATGAGCTGATAGTGTATTGTTGCACGTCCTAAGTACATCACAGTGGTGTGGAAAGCTATCTTGCTGTTTAAATGCCTTTAAACAAACCTCAAAACATATTTGAAACAAACATTAAAAAACCTTTAGACAATCCTCAGATGCATGCTGCAGAATTGCAGCTTTACTTCAGCACAACATCTCAGTTATTCTGATATGTTTTCCACTTTCTGGACTTAAGCTGGATACCGGGAAAGTTTTATGGGAACCAAGAGAGAAACAAAACGGGAAGCAGGAGAGATGTGTTATGTCAGAACAGTTCTAAGCAACATTTCTCTTTTCTTCTTGTATCCAGTGTTTCCATGTTGAATGCAGGATCAGAGGGGCTCTCTCAAAAGAATGCAAATGTTGTCAAATGGACAAATGGTATAAACTGAATTCTATCAGTCAATAATAATCTTCTTTGTAAATCCAGATTCCCACAGATAGGTCTAAATATGTGTCCCTGGACAGTTTTCTATGTAGGCAAATTTCTTCAGGTTTCCTTAGGAATGTTCTCTCTGGAAATTCTGAAGGAAACTAATAAAAAGGCACCATCAGTTCATTTGAACTTCCAAATATAAACCATTCTGGGCTACTCTTTATTAAATCCTCTTGATTTCTATACTCCCCCAAGAAAAGAACACAGCTAATTGACAGGTTAGTCCTTAAGCATGTGTACTTCATTTTCGGCACCTGGGACACGTGTGCATCCAGACCACTTGCAGGCTACCTATTCAAGGTACTTCTATTCCACTCATTTGGTATATCAGATTCCTTGCTGCATGCAAATCCATAATGTCAGAGCAATCCTTCCTGATACTGCATCTTATAGGACCCCACAGTCATCAGCTACCTTCCAGCTTGGCTTAGTAAAGAGAGAAGTGTTTTGATTGGGAAAGGGTTCTAATTGAAACTTGTCAATATTCTGAGACTCAAACAATTACTAATTATGTCACCATTTACTTTAAAATAAAGTACACTGAAATCCCCAAATATGTACCTCCCACAGTAGTAAATATTCTTATCAGGTTTATAATGTAGACATTTGATTTAAAAGAGCAATGACTGCCAAAAGCCTGTCCAGACCAGGGATGTTATTTTTGCTGTCATTACAAAGAAATGTGTGGCAAAAATATCCAACAGAAAAATAATATTTTTTGAAAGTTAGGAAGCAAAATGCTGAGATATATGCTTCTTTACTTATGCTCTGTTATTCAGCTTATTTTCTTTACAAATTTTGTCCTTCAGTTAAATTCTCTTCCCTTCAGGTTGAGTCATCTTAATGTCCTTTACTATTTTTTTCTCCCCTCTTCTTCTCTCCAATGATTTTTTTCTACCAGCTTCTTTTTGCTCATTCTGTTGTGTTCCTTGAAGAGCAACCCCTCCTTTTTCAAGCCTTATCCTTCCTCTTCTCATTTCTCTCCCTCCCTGTGAAGAAAACTCTGTTATCAATGCTATTCATACCATTGTAGGCTGAGAAATTGTTGCATCAGGCAACTGCCTTTACCATTTCTTTCATGTTGTTTTAACTTTCCTTATCTGTCCCTAGATGTGATGGAATGAGAGAACACAAACCAGATCTGAGAAGGGGTAATAAGAAGAAGATGAATCCTGTTCAGCACAGGAGTCACTAAACACCATTGTAGAAGAGTGAAGAAATTGCAGAAAAACCCATTGCTTCTTGCCTAAGAGCCTTATTTCCACACAAGCAGTCCTCAGAGATGCCCTAATGACAGAAAAAAAAAGGGTAACGATTCCTTTAGAATATAAAATCTGTGCTACACCCACTGATAAAGCCAAAGCACTCTGGAGCTCATCCTTTCATTACTGGCTTGCAATTTGGTAGTTCTCCTTCCGATCATGCTTAAAAGGTTGTTTAGATTCCCAGCTACAGCCACAGTAAAAGTTATTTTGCTTCTCTCTACAAAGCTTGCCCCTGCCATTATCTCACTCTGGCTCTGTTTTGCTGTTCCATACTGCAACAGTTAAAGTTATAAAATCACTGTAACCTCTTGGACCTTGAAAGAACAACAGATTTTGAAAATACTAACTACATGCTAGTGCACTGAAGGATCACTGAGGCAATTTGGAGGTGTAGCAGCTCTCATTTAGGTGCAGTTCATGCAGTCTCACTTCCAGAGAGTGCAAGCACAACCCATCTCTGGGTAAAACGCACTTTTAGTAATGGCACAGGCGTTACTAAAGAGACCATGAGGGTCTCTTTTAGATGTGCAGAATGAGGAGGAAGTGAGCATACATTAAGGTACATATTAGAAGATGAGTAATAAAAAAAAATAAATTCAGAAATGCTAAGATTTCTGGGAAAGAACTGGGAGAAAAGCCAGGGTTAAGGTACCAAACTTAACTTTTTTTGTAGCACGTGCTATAACTATTCCTGCAATAGATGTGACCTCATGAAATTACAAGGCCCTCCTAATAAGCAAAAAAAAGTAGACAAATCGGGGAAAAATGCAATGTTATAAGAAACACTTTAGTTTGTTTACTCGGTAGTACAGTTTGAAAGAAAAATTGTAGTTTTTAGGCTGATTTGTATAAAATACAAAAATTTCATAAAGATGATAATACTTTATAATTTGAGACTATCACTTCTAACCATTCACTTTTATAGTTGCAGGAATGCATGAATTTTTAGAAGAATAAACTGACAAACTGTTACAGGAAATAAATTAGTGAGGTTCCTTTTTTAACAGATTAGTTTGTGAAATGTAAATTTGACAAATAGACCATTGTAAGGCTCTTACAATGAACTGGAAAAATCAGGCACATAAAAGACACTTTTTATTTGTAGCTCAAACCCCTGCATCTGCCCAATTATCTTTAGGAGCAAATTTGAAAGAATAAAGCATCTCAGAATGCGCAAGCAGACTCAGTAGCTGTGTGATTCATAATGCATCTCAGCAAACTGTTGTTTGCTACACATATGTCAGGGGTTAATTTTCCTGTCACTCTCAAGAAACTATTTTTATATCATTTATTCTTTTCTGCTATCACGGATCCCAAGAATTTCAGTTAAAGATTATTAATCTCTGCTGGGTGCACACAAACTGCTTCTGGTTCATGAGAAGAAAGTCAAGGATGCTGCCAAGGGAAGACAAAGATGCCTTAAACAATAGCATTCAAGGCAGTAAGCGGTAGGGCACAGCGCTCCGAAGCATCTTTGTCATCAACCGTTTCTGCAAAACTCTCAGTCACGGCAAATTTAATTCAGGGATGAGAGGAAGGTTATGTGGTATCCTTGTGAGATCTTTTAAAGCATGAAGGGCACTGGGAAAGAAACCAGAAAGGCTTGGTTTGAAAATCAGAGAAAAGAGTGACAGAAGATGTTACACACACAGGAGTTAGCCTCTCAGGATCTCAAGCTGGAAGAAGGAGTAATGGTCAAGGGGAAGAAAGATTGTATAAATCTTGAAAACAAAGACAAGTAATTTCTGATTTAGTAAAGAAGTAGGAACTTTTGGAGATTGAGAAGAGGGGTCATGTGCTTAGAGTAATAGATCAGCAAAAATTTTTACACAACTGTATTCTAGGAAAATCAGTAAAAAATGTTGTAAGGGTGTTGCCTAATAACATAAAGAAAACAAAAACCTTGCAACAGAGTTAAAGTGGTAAGAGATAAAATCAAGGCTTAAATGAAAGGTTTCAGGTGCACAAAATATGGCATTACACATGTGTGACACAGGATTTCTCTGATTTTTATAAGGTAAATTAATTATTATATCTAGCCAATACCTCCAATAGGAAATAAGTTATCCCAATTACCCACCCCTGGGTCAGCCCTTGGAGCTGGTCCAGGGGATTTTTGCCCTATTTTCTTGTTATGTTTCTTAAGTTCTTGTAGAAAATAAGATATCCTTGTCAGGAATTCTCTTCTTAAGAATAAACAGAATTTCAAGAATGTGTTAGCAACAGTTTGCTAAACTATGAGAGAGGGCAGGAAAATACTAGAAGTTACACAAATATCTATTAAAAATCTTCAGGGCTACAAATACATAAAATATAAAAAGCTAAAAAATCTTTTGGCATCAAGGAGAATAAATAGAAAAGATGTTTCAGATTTTAAATACAAGGTCAATAGACTTTTTTGGGGAAAGTTTTTATTGAAGAAATTGATGGTATCACCTGTTAGATGAATTATGCACAAAAGTCCGCCAGACTTGAAAACAATCTGGACATGAGAAACTAGGCAAAGTGTCTAGATGACAGGCTTAGAGAAAGCCAGGATAAAGAAGTTTTTTCACAGGGATGGAGAAAGAATTCAGTGAAAAAGCTGGACTGCAGAGTAAGATTATGAAGATAAAGGGACCATCATTCATCATCCATCTTTGTTCTACAAGTCACATAACAAAAACCTGTGCCAATAAAATAGTGTCCAACTTTGTGAATATCTAGCTCAGGTCAGATGAGCTACTTGTAAAAATTTATTTTCCCTAAACCAAATAAGGCAAGACAATGCTTGCAACATAAATATTTATTTGTAAATAAAATACAATTTCATTTATATACAAGCACAAAATTCCATTTAAAGCAAATTCAATCCCCGTTAAATTTCAAATTATTTTTACTCCCCTGCAATAGAACCTAAACAACATTGCGAAGTGAAATCTTACATTCAAGGTGAAAACACTGCAACCACAATTGTTGTATGACCCGAGGTCACATAATGTAGTCCTTTCAAGCACTTCATGGATGGAATGATCTTAGAGAGCAAAGTTCAATTATACACTTACCAGATGTTTTAACAGACTTTCACTGCTTAAAACCAAATTATAAAAAGACCATTTTAATTCTCAAGGCTGAAAAATATTAACTTTTGAAATCTAACAAATCTTAATTCTGTTGATGAATATGTGGTTGGCATTCCAGTTTATTAAGGTATTTGAGTGTTAAAATCTCCTTTTCAGAATGGGGAAAAAATAACCATATTATATATATATATATATGTGAAATTTTATATAATTATACATGCACACACATATATGCATCTATATGTGACACATATACATATACATGATATCCATGCACAACATAGATACGAAGACCAAAAAATTCTTATAAACTATATATATATATTTCTGTCATCATAGTAATGGAGCATTTTAAATCACTTCTTTACTAAACAGTTTAAATATGAAGTTTACATATATATCTACTAAATAAATTTAAAAAGCCAGTTATTCACTACTTAATATTATTATTTGATGGTAAGTTTACAAAGCACTAAAAGATGCTATGAAAATAAAATCTATCAGCCATGTTGAACATGACCTGACACATTTACACATGTATAAAATTATACTTCATCCCAGAAGATACTAATTGAAAATGTAAACATAACCAATCCCTGAAATTGCAGTGAGTAGTGAGAAAAGTTCTGAGAGACAAAAAGTGTCACTCTACACACTCTGAGAAATAACCATAGTCTAGTCTATGTGATTATAGAGTGTGTCTAATTTATAGTGAAGTTTTTAATAGTCCTTATTATCAATATCAAGGCAGTGACTGTAGTAAAAGTGGGTTAAAGGCAGAACTGTCATGAGTGCAAGGTTACGGCTGTGCTGGGCCAGTGCATGATGGGCATTTGCACATTAGGTGTGAGAACAGAGTGAGTCAGAGCTGCCTCACTCAATGCTTAGAAACAACCCAGCACAGTGCATTTCTTTTCCACTTGTCATTATACACAAGAAAGATTGGAAAGAAAGATTGCCAAGTTTCTAGTCCAAGACTCTGACCAACAACAATGAAAAGAATGAAACTTCTGTGTGCCTGGTCACTACTCTGTGATGCAGTTTCACAAAGTCGACTGTGATGGTCAGTGTTTGTCTGCACCTCTAAAGCATTCCCAGGCCTGATTTTCCTTCTTTTTGCCATAAATGGCATGATCTGCTGCTGTGAACCCCTTGGTCCCATCACGTGCTGAATTAGTGAGCACAGAGAAGGTGCCCTTGCTGGGGATCTGGGTGGGTTCTGCCATCTCCATCACCTCAGCTGCTGGGAAGAGCAGGATGCAATGGGAAGGTATCTTTTGGGCAACAGGATTTGAAGCAAGTCCTTCTGAAATGTTATTTTTGTGTCTTGATATACTTGCAAGATATGAAACCAACCATCTTTAGTCCAGTTTTTCAATTAAGTGGATTTTAATCCTAAAATTCTTTTTGAGGAGGACTTACAAATCTGCTTTTGGAACTGACTTCTGAAAATTTCAATGCTTATCTTTATCTCTTTTTTGAGTCCAGATTTATACCACCGTCACGAAGCATTTTCTTGTAATAACAAAGTAACAGTGGCAGGAAGAATAACATGGGAGAAAGTGGTGACATTTGCTTTCAGTTTTTTTTCACTCAGCAGTGGTGAGAAAACCTCTGAATTTTACAGGCTTTCCTGATAGAAAAGTAGGCTTTTTCTATCAGCAAGGCCTGTAAAATAAACTATGATGCTGCATTTTTTAATCTCTGAATCTCAAAAAACCCAAACGCTGTGAACATTGGAGGACAGAAATTAAGGGTGCAGATGACCTTTCTTGTATCATCAGCATCCTGAGTTACCTGCGTATCATTAAGTGATACACAGGTAAGTCACCCGCTCTGGGGATGCTCTGTGCAATTCCGTGTCAGTGTGTGTCAGCAAAGAAAAAGAAAACTCTATTTCTCAAAGTAACCCAAGCTTTAAGTATCAAAGCAGAGCAGGAGAGCCCTAATACCATACATATTTAAAATTATGATTTATACTCTCCACTTACATGAAATATTTATGATAATATTAGAGACAAGAAATGAAAAACAGAAGTTTTTTTCCATGGGGTTATTTTAATAATGTTTAACAATAGCTGATCTGCAATGGGCCTTGTGTTTCAGCATTTCTTGCAGGCCCTTTGTTGTAAGAAAGAAGAGAGTGAAGTTTAAGAGAATGAGGTGTCAGTAGGCTAAAAGTAACTCCTCTTCTTTGTCCTTATTAGGAGCTCCTAGTCTATATTTAATCTCTATAATTTAAGAACTTGTCACAGTTAAAAGGGAAAATTCAGATTTCTTATCTTTATCTATGAATATCTTATCTATTAATTTCTTACCTTCATTGTTTAAAGGAGAAATTTTAGTAAGCAAAGATGTGGGACAGCAAGCTTTACTAAAAAGTTTAAAATTAAAGAGCCACTAGATCAACTGTTTCAAGTAACAATTAAGTAGTTTTAACTCAGTCACACAAAAAAAAAATCTCTACCCTCTGCTCTTTTTTAAATTTCTTCTTTAAAAGAATATGAGTTTCAGCATTTTTTATCAATTCTATGAACTTATTTAATATCTAAGCATTTATATTATTTGCTTGATATTCTCTATATCATATATATTATATAAATTATCTGTAATAATAAATATAATAATAAATGATAAATTCCTCTGAAATACAGAAAGAGAAATATATAACAAATGATATATTTGTTATATATAACAAATAGAGAAGAAAGGAAGAGAAATAAATAACCAGAGAAATATATAGCAAGTAATATTTATTGTTATGTATAATATTATGTATGATTTGTACATATCCCCAGATAAGTAACCACTGATAAATTAATAAATAAATAAATATTATTTTTTAACTGAAAGTAGCAATAATTTCAGCAACAGAACTCTTGCCTGAAGCCATTGCAGATCTGCTTAATAGTAACAAAAGTAACATGAAAATAAAGAAACCTGTATTATCCAGTGAAATAACTCAATTCCTACAAACATAAAAAGGAAGAAAATATTAAAAAGTTGGCACAGAAATGTGAATATCTTTCATACTATCCCTTCCTAGATGCAGTCTCATACAAATAAATTTTTGGGGAGGGTGGGAAAATTTAACTCAGCAATATTATCAGCTACATTTTCTAACAAACTTCCAGTAAAACAGCTGGAAAATGTCAAAGTTCATATCACGTCCTCTTCCATTCCCAAATTCTGGGTGTCTATTAGATTATAATAATCTGTTTCAGACAAATAACAAGAGCTATAGATCAAGAGACAAGAAACATCTCCACCCACCAAAGTTCTAGTTTCAAACTATTCTAAGTTGCAAACAATGCAGCCTTTATAATATCAATGACTAGCATTTGTGACTTAATAATTCATATTGAATCACATCATCCTTAATTATGTCAATTCTATGCACTGTATTTCCTAAAATGTCTGTGAGAAACTTATGTCTTTATCAAATATCATTTATTTTAAGTTAAACAGAAATTTATGTCAGCAAAGAGTCTCTGGGCTGTAGACTGTAGCACTTAAAAGTATTTGATTCTCAAATTCAAACAGAGATTGTCATATTTAACCAAGTTGCATCCATACAGCCCATATATTTCCTGGTTTTTAGCACACAGGAATCTAACATCCTCAGAGTTCTGATTTCATTACATAGTCTCAAAAGTTTCAAATTCTCTTCCAGGCAATTCTGGAAAAAAGAATTAAAATTAATATTCCAAGCTTCCTAGCTAAGAAATTCATCACTTAAAATAATTGCAAAAAACCCTCTGTACAGCAAGAGACAATAAGATGAGTTTTGAATTGTTCCTTGGTTTCAAATAATATCCACATTGAATGTCCTGTTGCACTTTTCTAGTCATGACAACAAAAGTGCAATTGGCTGTCTTGTTTCAGGAAAAAAAAAGAAAAAAAGAAAGAAAAAAAATCTCTTCTCTCCTTTTACACCTTTTATATGCAGACAAAGAGTTTTCTGTTCTTTCTACTCCTCTGTCAAGTGTAAAATAGTCTTGGCAAGCAGACGTGCAAGTTTATACAGAAAATCCACAGATAATCTGGCAATTTATCTGGCCTGATAGTGATACTTTCCCTGGCTGTCACTCAGCACAAGGCTTTGTCTTTTATACCTAATATGAGTCAGCAGCACATTTTACCCCTGCCTTTCTTTCTCAATCTGCTCACACAGTCTGTCTCCCAAGTTATCAGCACTCATTCCTGGGTATGCACAAGAGAAAGGCAATGGCTATGTCAGCACACATTGCTCAGCTAAAACATAAAGCTAGTTTCACCACTGTAAATGCTGCTTTTACTTACTTATTACTCCACTATAGCCTGACTTTCACTCTTTGGCCATGAAATTGAAAATGTGTCATCTTGAAGCCTGTTATGTACCTGAAAAGTACTTTCTTTCTGACAATTTTGACTTGTCTTCTTTCCAGCACTTTTTTTCCTAGTCACTTCTTCAGACTCTTCTGTTGTTGTCAACTAGATGGGAGAAATATGAAGCCCTAAGAAGTACTGATATTTTCTATTCCTCTGAAACCAAAACAAAAATAAGAATACAACAGGATGATATCAGCAAGTTGACGTTTCTTTTTCTAAGACTCCACAGTCATCTTCTCCAGATCTTCCTTGTGTTGAGATGACCATTGTTTTTCATGCATTTAAGACAGCTTATGATAAAAAATAAGGATTTTTCATTCAAAACTTTAATGCCCTTCCCTACTGTGAGGAAAAAGGATTTTCCCTTGAAGAAGAAAGAAAATCATAACTCTAATTTCTCTTATTTTCAGAACCAGCTATAAATTGTCCTGCATCTTGTGTAACACAAGTTGCAACACTAAGCACCAGTATTAATTGTCTGAATTTGAAACTGAAAAGTTGGATTGTTTAACTTTTGGGAAACTTCTCTCATAAAACTCAAATGAAACAGGAGTTGGTTGTTTGTTTCAACAATTTTATATGAACCAGATCCAGAAGTTGATATTGACAGAGTTAAAATATCATTTGTCAGAATTACTTGCCACCAGCTAAGAATCTCAGAAACTCTGTCTCTAAAAATTACTATTATTGACATGTAATTACCTTTTGTGAGAGACAAAAGCCATGTATCTTGGCTGAAACAATGATTTTTTTCTTTTTCACTCATGCATACACACAGAGGCAGAATTCTGATTCACATGTCATGAACAGAAATACAAGGAGAATTTATTCTGTTCAATCTTCACCATAAATGGTGTTGGAACCAAGAAGCAGCAGCCTAACTTTACAGATTTAAAATTGAATATGCAGGGCTAGCAGATGGAATAAGCTTTTTAATTTTAAGCTAAACATGTTTGAACTAGGAATTTAGAATACATGATGGACATTGAACTTCAAATATAAATTTTACAGAGACACATTTCATAGTAGGATCATCATTTTATGTTGTCAACATTCGCTTTCTCCATTTAGACTGCAGCAATTGTAAACAGCTGTAACTCACATTAATGGCCAAAAAAGCAGGCACTTCCCTGACCTGCCTGAATGGTTTTGGGGGTTATCTACACAGGAAAGTTAGAGTGCCAGGCTGGGAATTTACTGCATAATAACAGTTCTACATAGCTGTTGTCCTCTAGAGTGAGCATCCTAGCTAGCATCCTAGCATCTTAAATAGGATTTTTTTTTGTGGTGTTTTCTTCCCCTGTAATGCAGAGCCATCCAATTCACATTCAATGCTTCCTGAAAAATGCTAACTATTCTTCAAGCTAGTGAATAACAAAACATTAAATCATTAAAATCATAAAAATATTAAAACTATACCACCTTCCACCAATTTATTTTTTTTTTACTTAAAAAAATACAAAAAAATACAAAATATTCTATGTTATGTGTTAACTAGATGGATTTTTGCAGAAGATATTTTTTCAGGGAATGGAGACTGCCCAGTGCTCATGCACAGTGAGTACCTCAAGGGATGTTCAGGGTCAAAAATGCTTTAAACATACTCTTTTTTCGCCTTCACCAGTACAGATCAGTTCTACACTTGCAGACAGGTATATGAAGGGAGTATGTATACTGAATATAAGCACATAATCCTGCTGACTATAACTCAGGTATATTGGTTTCTTTGAAGGATTTTAATGTCTGAAGAACATAACTTCTATTTCTGTAGCTGCTCTGTACTGATTGTGTCAGTTTTTCTCGTAAAAGCAAATTTAGGTCTCTCAAAGCAAGTGGTAGTAACATTAAATTAGTAACATATGGCAATCTAAGTCACAAATGTATTTGAAATCACTTCTATTAGATTGTTAAGGACAATTCACTTGTGTTTTGTACTTGTGAATATCATGAGGTTCAACAAGACCAAATGCAAGGTGCTGCACCTTGGTAAGGGCAACTCTTGATATAAATACAGTGTGGGGGATGAAGGGATGGAGAGCAGTCCTGCTGGAAAGGGCTTGTGGGTTTTGTTGGATTGAAGAGATGGCCATGAGCCAGCAATGTGCACTCACAGCCCAGAAAGCAAATCATATCCTGGGCTATATGCAAAGCATCTTGGCCAGATGAGCCCCCACCTGCAGTGCTGCACCCAGCTCTGGGGTCCCCAGCACAGGAAGGACGTGGATCTGATGAAGCGAGTCCAGAGGAAGGACTCAAACATGATCTGAAGTTTGGGATACCTCTCCTACGAGGAAAGGCTGGGACAGTTGGGGTTTTTCAGGTTGGAGAAGGTTCCAGGGAGACATAATTGCAGCCTTCCAGTACCTGAAGAAGGCCTACAAGAAAGATGGGGACAGACTTTTTAGTAGGGCCTATTGTGATAGGACAAGGGGTAATGGTTTTGAACTAAAAAATTGTGGTTCAGATTTGATATAAGGCTGAATTTTTTTTATGAAGAGGTGGTGAGACACTGGAACAAATTTTCCAGAGATGTGATAGATGCTCCATCCCTGGAGCGTCAAGATCATCATGTTGGATGGGACCACTTCTAGTTGATGCCCATGCTCTTTGCAAGGGATTAGGACTATATGAGCTCTAAAAGTCCCTTTGAACCCAAACCACTCTCTAATTCTATAAAATGTCAGTTGCCAACTTCCAGGATTTTCCCAGAGGTATCTATTGGTGGGCAGCAACATTTAGCTATAAAGAAATCTTGCTTTCACTCTACTATTCCTTCCATCTCCTATGGGCCAAATCCTACTATATTGGTAAGGTCTGAAATTACTCACTTCTCAAGTACACTCAGTACCTAGCAAGATTGATATCTAAATCCTGGTTTAACTTCACTCACATCAAGAAAATGACATCAGTAAAAGACTGAAGATGTAAAATAGAATCAAAGCTACCTGGAATACTATAAAACTAATAAAAAAAAGCTAACACTTGTCCTGTGATGAAAGAAATAGACTGAAAAATGTGGTTTAGCTTGCCTAGCTAGTTGACAGAATTTTTTCTCAGTTGTGTTTCCATCATCCTTCAGAACAGCATCTGGGAACATAATGGTGTTCTAGGGGTGTTGGGCAGGTTGGACTTGTTCTGCAACTCAGCAGCTGAGTCACTCTGGATATGTTGGGAAAAAACATGGAGAACTGAGAATCTGCTCTTTCATCCTATAATGAGGATTTTTTCCTTTTGGGACTTCAAGAAATATACATTTAGGATGAAAGTGAAATCATCCATGTATCCATACGTCACCTGTGATTCACTGATCAAATTTTTTTTTCCCAAACCAAATTGTGTTCATAGAAGGTATCAAATAACGAACCATAAAACCCAGTCAGTAAGAGCATTAGTCTTGTCCCATAAAATTGTCCTGCAAGTGAACCCAAACCTTATTTGTGGTTTGTTATCTAATGCTCTGTTGCAGCTGGTAGAGTAGGAAGAAAGTCTCAGTTGGGATTTTATTAAAAATCATAGTAACACCTTCCTACTAATATTCTTCTTGTCAAAACAGGATGGTCATGTGTTGGTGCATTTTGTTCTGTACCCTTTCTGCCATATTCTACACTTAATTTCCAATACCAAGAACTTGCTTTCAGGAGAAAGAGACATTCCCGAGGAAAGACTGAAAGAATTAGAAAGCTCTTTCTGATGCAATCAAACTTTTGCAGTAATCTGTAATTTTCCTATAAAGAGGCCAATTCAGTCTATTGTTAAAAATATAGCATTTAATTTACTTGTAGAGGACCCTTGGGAATCGATTGAAATTATAATGCTATTTTCAAGTGCTACATTTTCCATAGTCTGAGAATGAATTCTCTTGGAAACATGTTCCCCTTGCAAATATTTGTCATGCCAAATAATTCCTATTTCATGTATAATAATTTCATGGATCCTGTCTTCAATGTTTCCTGCCATTGTATATTTTACAGTTCTTGACTAAATAGAAGTGATATTGTACAAATTTAATTTTAGATGCACAAGCATCATTACCATGTTTCAATTTAAATGGAACTGATTTGCAAGTGAAACAATAGAGCATTTCCCAGCAATGAGATAAGACTCTGCTATATGCAAGCATGTTTGCAAATGTGTCTCATAATCTTGGACTCGAGTTTTAGAAACTGCAGTCAAACCTCCTACCTACATCTGCGAACAAACACAGAAGCAACTGGGGGTCTGTTTAAACCCAGCAGATGGACGGTCCTTGCATGAACAGATTGCAGGAGAGGCAGTGTGGGACGCAGTGCCACCCCTTCTGAGCAGCAAACTCGAGCAGTCTGAGGCAAAGCAGCCCACAATTAAGGCACCACATCTTGCTTCTTTTCCTAGATGAAGGCAAATCCTCTCCCACCCCACCTCTACAAAGCCATTTTACTCAAGCAGCATGATTTGCATTCACTTCCAATATGAGCAAATTGCTTCCTAATATTTCCTGGTCTGCAGGACATGCTGAAATACTCACACATTGTGAATGATAAAAATATGCTTAGAGCTTGTATCTGTGAAGGAAAGAGATAGTTCTTGGATTTGCTTTCTTTACAGCTGATTACTTTTTTTGGCTTGGTTGGGTAAAGACATTACTGCATTTCAGTCTGATTTGACTGTTTCTCACTTTTTGTAAGAGGTGCTGTAAGCTCAGGATAAAGGCTTCTGTAAGCAAAGTGAAGCACTGTGTGAACTAATTTCATCAATAAAGGCAGAAAGGCAGGAAACAATGATGTGTTCTTCCTTACCTATGTTTGTGGGTCATTCTAGTGCTTCTTTGACTCCCTCCACATCTGCTCATGCACCTGTATATAAAATTTTGTGTTCTTCTGAAAATCTCCCCATCATGTAATTTTGGGTCTTGCATCACTCAAATGCACAGACGTACACTCATGCTAGTGGATGCTGCATTTTATTTCACAGTTTCTCGCAAAATCAACACAAACTCTGTTTACATGACTGTCTAATTCCCTATGTGATCTGTCCAGACTTAATCTCAACGACCTTGAAACATTTGTAACAAGGGGACAACCAGAAGAAAAAGGACCACTAGGAATGCAGTATTTTGCTGCACAATTAAATATGCTGTACTCTGTAGATTACAAACTAATACTGCCTTGCTTCTAAGGCATTGGTGTGCTATAATGCATCATTAAGAAACCCACTTTCATTCTGTAGAAAAGTTACTCAAAAGAAAAAAACACTTGTTCAAAGACTGTTTCATTCTTTATAGTAAATGGATGAATAATTGAACTGACAAAAGATGTTCATTTTTGACTTCTTTTTGAATATTAAAATCTTGTTGATTTAGTCTGACAGCAATATGAAGGACAAAGAAGGAAAAATAAGTTCTAAAATGTAGTAATTCCCTCAGCACCATCATAATCCCTCTATTTGGTTACTTGGATATTACTAACAAAAATAAAGACCACATCATTTTTTTGTCTTTCATTGGAAAGAAATGGATATAAAATCCTACCACATGAAACTGGAGGAGTTTTTATGTCTTTGCTGTGCGGTGTAATTATATAATTGTGTTTGATGAAGGATAAAAGCAAAAAGAATAATTCTCATAGGATATGCTTATTTTTTAAAAAAGTAGGGTTATATTATGATTGGAGTTTTTTTCCTTCTTTATTACTATGAAGAGAGATGACACCAAAATTTCTGCATGACCGGCAAGGAGTTGTTGAATAATAATTGAAAATAATTCAAGACATCTTACATCGTGTAAAATCAATATTGGAATGTGCACACTTCTAGAGTCCTCTCTGGCCTCTAACAAGTGTTATATGTACTTTCATTTTTTACTTCTAGCCAAGGTTTAGTTTTGGGTGGAATGAGAAAGATAAAGAAGATAGAAATAAAAACTCACAGCCAAGTTAAATAAAAAAATTATTATTTTGTGAAATTTCAAGTTTTCTTAGGAAAACATTTCCCTTCTCTCTGTATTGCTTGATTTCTCCTATGGCTGCACCTCTGCTTATTCAGACCAAACTTCTGCAAAAGAACTTCACGGAAAAGTTCTCTGTGAATCTGTGAAATCTGAGTGAATAAATAAACAGAAAAACAAAGAGGATGCTAAAGGACAGTAAAATCTCATAGGAAAAATCTTGTATCCCCTAATAGTGTAACATGCAAAGTCCAAAGCAGAAGACAAAGAATTAATTTTTTATGTTCCCGATATAAAAGTCGTAACAGTGTTCTTTAAATTTCTGATTTTTTTTATTGTAAAAGTCTTTGAGAATAACATTTCAGAAAAGACCGTTATAGACTTTAAACCAAGTTGATTTTCTGCTTTCAATATTCACAGTATCCACAAGTGATTTTAATGCTCATTAAATGTGCTTATCAATCTGGTAGAGTGAAATATCTTTATTATCTATTGATCCATTTTAGAACTGGCAGAGAATAATTCTTTGCCACCACCTACCAATGCAGGCACCTGCACCTGGCAGAAACATTTTATGTGAGTGGGTTATTTTTGGATCATTAACTCCCAAGGGAAAATAATTTGTCTTTATTTGTTTCCCCATGTCTAGGACAGGGTAAAGCTCAGCACAGAGGTTCAGATTATAGGTAGCAAAAACAATAGTAACAATAATTAATTATATGATAAAGACATGCTTATCCTTCCTGCTGTCCTCATTAATATTGCCAAAAGGTTGGTAGTTACCTACAGTTAGTCACCTACAGCTGTTTTAATTGTAGCTATCTGTGACTCTTTATTCAGAAAGGAGTGGGATGCTTTGACCCCTTGAAGTGAGAAATAAATGTTTTTACATCTACTAGCCACTATAACATAAGCCATATATTTTCACCTGGTAATTTCTGAGGTGAAAATAATTATTATGTCCTTGTTTGTAAATGAACATTATCAAGCTGAATAACATGACTGATCTTTAAACTATTTTTTTAGAGAAATTTATTCTCAAACCAAATGTTCCTACTATTGTAGGATGCATTGCATGCTTTAATATAGTGTTCAAAGGGCATTAGAGGTTACATTTTATTTCCAGTTTCATTTTCAGTTCTCAGCACACTTATTTCTGCAGAATCTGGATCAAAATCACTCCCAAGTCACTCCACATATGCAGGTTTGGTAATAATAGCGCTATAAACATCTTGATTGTCAGCACTGTGAAGCAGAATGATGTGGTGGAAAAAATAAGCTCATAGCTGAAATGTTGCATTTTTGCCAGTTTTATAAAATAAAAGAAGGTGATAGATTTTTGTCTTGTGGTTTTGAAATAGCTCAATCTCAGTAAAATAGCTCAGAATGATCTTTTTGGTCCCTGTGAGAAAATGGCCTTTTAAAAAGCAGTTTATTAATACATTCAGGATTATTGAGACCTTCCCTGCTGTGTCATTAGACTCAGTAATGGCACTGCATATATATTTCCATGCTAGTTTGAAGTTTCACATTCCTTAATCTTCATCCTGGAAAGACTTCCACTGAAGTCAAAGTAATGTTGTTTTACTGGGTAAATAAACACTGTTAAAGTGCTATAGGATTGCTCTTGATATTAGAAGAATTGTTTGCATGTAGTCCTGGTTTACACCTCTAAATATGAAAAGAGTGTTTAATTAAGGCTTAAGGTAATTTCTTCCTGCATGTTTCACATTCAAGTGAATTATTTACTGGCATACTGTAGGCAGATTTATTAATATCAATATTTGATCAAATTGGGGCTCAAAATGTGAAGATGAAGTATGACTTCTAGATCTGACACAAGACTAATTGAACAGGCTGTCACATATCTACTACATGATAGTTGAGATTCTAGTTATTTTTTATTCATAAGTGGGGACAAAATAGTTCCTTGTGTCTCAAATATTCCTCAGCTGTCAACCCAGCTGAGGGCTCCACATCCTGCTGGCCACCATGTCCTGTGGTGCAGGCATGTGAGCCACCTGGGTCTAGAGAGCATGGCCAAAGTCCCACTTACTACTCAAAATGTTTCTGTGCCTGCTTTTCTGCATATCCATTCAGTTGGATCATTACCACACAAAAATAAAAATATTTTTTAAAAAATCAGAGAAAAGCAAAATAAGATATTACTGGAAAGTAGGGAGGGATGAGATGTCTACATGTATAGTGGAAGGCTGATGTACATGGTGCCCGTGTCCACCCATGTCTAGATGCTGGCAATGAGGGCCCTGCAGGGTAACCCTGGTGAGGAAATGCCAGTGGCCACTTCATGCTGGACACAGCTGGTTCCAGCTGACACCACACAGAACCCACTGCATCCATCGGCCAAACTGGTGGCAACTCTGGGAAAATCTATTTCAGGAAGAGTGAAAACTGCACAGGCAGTGAGAAATAGAAAGTGAGAAATAATCCCATAAGCACAAGTTTCAAAGAAGGTGAAAGAGATACTCAGGTACTGGGACAGCCCCAACAGACTATGGAGACCAAGGTGGAGGAGTAATTTCCCTGCAGCTCATATGGAAGTCCAAATTGGAGCAGGATCATCCTGAAGAACTGCAGCCCATGGAGAGAACCCTTTCTGGAGCCCAGAGCAAATGTAAGGAGGTACAGTTATGGGTTGACCATAATCCCCCAATTCCCACCATTCCTATGTTGTTAAGGCTGACAAGATAGAGGAGTGAAGTTGTCTGAGTGAAAAGGGGGCTGAGGGGAAGGTGGGTTTTCAATTTTGTCTTTGTTTCTCATGGTCCAATTCTAATTAATTAGTGATAAATTAATTTTCAAGACAAATTTGTTTTGTCTGTGATGGTAATTGGTAAACGATCTTCATGTCTATATCTCAATCTGCAATTTTTTAATCATATTTCCTCCTGTTGAGAGAGGAAGCAGGGGTGGGCATCTGGCAGCCAACAAAGATCAATCCACCCATGATTGGGGCTGGAACACTCACCCTTCTAGGACAGGCTGAGAAACTAGGACTTGTTCTGCCTGGAGAAAGGGATGGCTTCAGGGAGCCTCACCACTGTCCTCCAACACTTGTAGCAAGGTCATTGAGGCTCTTTGCAGGAGTTTAAGCCATGAGAGAAGAAACCAAAGCACAGGGGATTCAGTCCAGATATAAGGCATCCCTTTACCCCACAGGGAGAGCCAGGCAGTGGAAGAGGTCACCCGGAGAAGTTGGCTCCTTGGAGGTTTTCAAGTCCCAGCCATGTAAAGCCCTGAGCAAAGGAGTCTGACCTGAGAGCTGCCCTAGCTCTGAGCAGGAGTCTGGACTAGAGACAAAGTCTATTTAAGTTTTACAGTGATATTTCAGTAAGAAAAGACCTTCAAACTGTCCTACTTCATTAGAAAATAAATTAATAAAGGATTTATCTTCTCTTTATGATTTTTCTAGTCTGTGAATATGTTCCTATTTAAAACTATTACCCATGAAACCAAAGTACTGAACTTTCAAGTGAGTAAATTCATATTCTGCAGCTACAACTGTTTTCCATTTGCAAATTTCTTGTGCTTTAGCTTAAACACAACACTTATATCTTCAACAGACATAAACTTCAGCATCCATTACACTGAAAAGAATTCAAATTCAAATTTATGAGATATGAGAGGGTTCAGTTGTGAATAGGATTTTTTCCCCTAATAGTTGCTGTTTTCCTCAATTATATAACATAAGCCACATATATTAATGTCTGAAACTTTACAAGAGCTGGACATTTAAGCCCATGCCTTCTTTTGTATGTCTCTGTTCTCATTGTTATTCTTTTGTAATTTGGAAAAATTAGAGTTAAGGAAGAACATCACATTTTTTCATAATGACATCAAATATATTTCCCATGTCAATATAAAATAGCCTTCATATTTTTGTATTCGGGGCTTTTTTCCTTATCTTTGAGGCTCTCATATTTGCTAGCTTAAAAACAGCCTAGTGAAAGAAGGCTCAGGCAGACAGCTGAGAAGCAAAAGAGCTCCTAGATATGTGGAAATATTTTTGACCTAAATAAGTTGGGCAATTTTAAATGTAGCAGAAAACAACTAGGCACTTTACTTTCCATGCCAAAGCACTTTAGAAGCCCAGCTGCAATAGTTTCAATACTGCTTTTGCTTTTATGTACAGTGAAAACATTCCTATTGAAAAAAAGACAACCAAATAAATTAGGTTCTTAAAAAAAAATAAATTCTATCTTCAATTTAAGTTCCAGTATCCAATCTTTGATTAGAGAAAGAAATTCTGAACATGATTTTTCATGTAAATCGGAACCCTAAATTTGTCACTTGATATTTCAACACGTCAGAATAGCAGAAGTCCTTGGAAACCTGTTTATGTAGAGATTATAGCCATGGAGAAATTTTTGATACATTGTAATGGAAATAGATTGCCTGAATGTATATGAATATTTGTTTATAAATCTGTTAATCTCTATTAAGAATGTCTTACTATAACACAGCCAGAGATGGAGACCATAAGCCTCTCTTTGAGAGCTAATCATTAAACCATTGCTACATATCCTGGCGTAGAAAATGAAGTTACATTTCTTAATTTGTTTTTTCCTGAAGTGTAAAAAGCAGCAAGAGTGGACTGCTGTGCAAGAGAAGGAGAGGTTAAGATGTGGTTCTTGAAATGGGTGATAGGGAAAACCCCTGAGGATACTTCTCACAGATTTCTCCAAGATGTCTTTTTATGGTTACCGAACCAAGGTTGCTCAGTTTCACCTCATCCCATCCGTTAGAGCCCAGCAAAGGAGGGAAGAGGCTGTGGAGCCTGTTAGTGCACTCCTGTTTCCATGCACTGCTGGAATGTTTCTCTCCTTCCATTTCTAGCCCTCTTTATAGAATTGTTTTATTATTATATGGCTTCATCACAAAACAGTTCCAGCTGTAATATGTAGAACTTCAGTACTAATTCAGAGATATGTTCACATATATATTTACATACTTATACATGTATATACACACACATATTTATGTAAACATACATGAGTTTTATACAGATCTTCTGCATCATTCTGTACTGTTTTGAAGTTTTTCAGTACTTATCTGTTCCTGTAGACTTTTAGTCCCAATGTTTGTACAGCTCATGGAAGAACACAAAAATGTCTAGCTAATATAAGTGTAATGCAAGTTAAAAAAAATAGAAACTAATACTAATATCTGAACTGGTTTTTTTATACCTTTCCATTATATACTTTTCATTCTTCCAAAATGACAAAAATCTGTTGACTAAATCTTACATAGCACTGCAGTGAAATTCAAATGATACATTATTTATATCCACTGTTTTCAGAGGAGATAACTGAAGCACAGGGAAGTGAAAATTATTTTCTCATCATCTTAAGCAGTTTTAACAAATCCTGCCTTGAAGGCTCTTTGTCGATAGTAACTACTCAAAGTTATTGGTATCATTCTTTAGCCAGTTAGGGGAATGATAACCAGACAACAGAGATAATTATGACAAATATAGATATATTAAAAAAATAGTTATCTAGGGCTCAGGGCCCAGTTCCCAATATTTGATCTCTGTATTAAGGTCTGCACTACCTTGCCTAATACACTACTGATACAGTACTTGTGAAAGTTTAACTTTTCATGCAAATTGCACAAAATCATTTTAATAGAAGAGATGTTTCTACAACTCCTTGCAATGTTTTGAACAGTAGCAGTAAAGAAGTAAAATAATAAAAAGAAGTTTTACAAAGGCAAAAAACAAAACAACCCCTAAAACCTGGAAGTACAAGAATTCTGAAAAAGAAAGCAGAAAAATTTATATCTCTTATCTGAAGCAAATCAGGAGATTGTATTTGTGACATTGCTGAAACACAGATTTGCTGCCTGTAACATGGGGCTAAAATGAAAGATCTTCCAGATTAACAGAACATAATTCAAACCCACATCTTGAAGGAATTAGCCTAAGACCTAAGTAGAAATTGACTTCATTTCAGATTTAACTCTGAAAAAACCTCACTAATCTGAGATGAATCCCAGTTCCCCATGGAAAGAGAGTGCATGGTACCTCTACCAGCTGAATAGCTAGCAAAACCACAAAAAATTAGGATCTGTTTGTTCCATGTATGAAGAGTAGGGCAGAAAAGGAGTGTAGCTAGAGAAACAGTGCTGAGTTGGGTCTAAAATATGTCAAGAAGGGACAAAAATGTTGTTTTCTAAAAAAACTCTTAGAGCAAAGAAATATAAATCCTTGATGATGTAGTAGATATAACCAATATGATAACCATAGGATTCCTACCAAAATTCTTTGTCCCATTAAGATGGACTAAATTATTTTTTTACCTTAAAGGACAGACCTGGGGAAGGTGCACACCACAGATCTGACTCACTTTCTGTTTTTTAGAGATCTTCCTCTACTCAACTGTATCCCTTTTTATTTCACTCCCAAATTTTTCTGGTACATTTTCACGATTAGTGTCTGATGCAGTTACAATGCCTGCTATGGCTCAACTGCAGAGCTACTGCCTCCCAAAAGCAGTGAGGAAGGGTTCCAGATTCTTTCTAATGTTACTGGTGCAGTAATCAAAATATAGATGTGTCAGTGTTGGTGTGACACAAGAGGAGAGGGTGGGGAAGAAGGAGAAAATAGCCTGCTTCCTAAATTACAAAGCCCAATCTCAAAAATATAAGTAATTCCTTTTACAGTGTGAAATGAGAAGTGTCTGTGCAGTAGTATCAAAAATGGGAGTTTCAGCAGAATCTGTTATAAATTTTGTAAAAAGAGATGACTTTTGATTTCAGCATGGTTTTTTTTCCAGGGATTTGGAAGAGCCCGAGTGCTACTGGGCTTCCAAATTATGGTCATCCAAAAATAGTTGCTCTCTCTTCTTCTATTGATGATTAATTAGGAGCAATTTTCCCACATAAGGAATGGATGTCTAGAAAATGGAGCCTGCACAAGATCTATACAGGTAGCTGAGCCAGGAATACAAGTTAGGTGAATCCTTAAAGACTTTCTCCAGACTTGGCCAAAAAGTGATATTACTACTGTAAAGGCCAACAGAATTGCTGACTGTGTCAGCAAAAATGTGAGCTACTCATCAGGTTAGCTGATGCTACAGAAAGGAGAGACTCAAGCAATTAAATCCTATTATCTATTACATTAATTTATTAGGTGGCAATCTACCAATCAAATGTCATGCTGCCATGCCAGACTTCAGCTGCTGGGATGATAACAGAATACAACTTGCTGAATCCTCTGTATTTCAAATCCTCTGGCAATTTAGAGATCAGAGCATCAAGTGGAGGCTGAATGTGGCTTAGAGCCAACAGATAATTTATGAAGCAAGCGTGTAATAGCAGAAGCTCATCAAGAATGTAGAGAGCTAGTGCCTATGGTCTTAATTTCTTTTTATGTTATTACAATGGAGGAAATGTTTAAGGTTCACATTGTGGAGAACAAGACCTTTTGCGCTGATTTTCTGTGACAAATGAACCTCAGAGAGCAGTATCAGAAGATTCTGTTCTGAATATGCTTCAGCACCAGCTCTTGTTGAAATGCTTATTGTTAAAAAAAAATTCAAAGGAAAATTTCTTTCGCTCTTAAAATGAAACATTCAGAGAACTTTTTGCTTAGGTAAAGATTTTATCTTTTTTCCCTCAGAGCAAAATGCAATTTTAAAAAGTGATCTTGAAAACAATTTAAACTCTTTGAAAATTATTGACAAGATTAGGATTAAGGAAAAGATTAGAATGTATTTCTCAGTATGTTTTATGAATGTCTAATCCAAAAAAAAGACAGCTCCAGGCAAGCAGTGCACTTTTAGTTTAGTCACTTCAACAAAAGGAATATCCTAGATGAAACAAGTAGTAAACTAAAATAAATAAAATCTGTTGAAACAGTTGAAAACAAATTTATTATTTCATAGAGATTTTCATTCAGATGACAGGATTTCACATAAAATATACTGTGTGGAGTTGTGCTTTTTGCTACTTCTACTATTCTAATATAATTTTTATTTAAAATAGATAAATAAAAGTAGCATTCTAATAATTAATGGTTCGGTATTAATTTATCATATGTTAAATTCATACTTACAATTAATCTTTAAAAAAAATTTTAATAGTAACTTAAGTTTTAGGAGCTACCTTAAAATGAATAGACCCATTAATAGCATTGACAGCTATCTAAAATTAGGTCAGTTGTATTATGTGTGTAAGTTTGTGCCCATTCTGTTGTATTTTCATTATGTATTTTGAAAATATCTACTAATATAGAGCTTAAAGACCTGGTACAGGTCATCAATTGCTACAGTTCTATACAGATTAATAAAGGCATAGTCTGTTAAGCTAAAAGTGTAAAAATACTGCAAAGGATCTAAACGCCTGATTTTTAACACATTTTTTAAGAAAATATTACTAAACCAACTTTTATTTATGCACCCTTGTTTGAGTACTTAAGTCCTAAAACTGAAAAAAAAAAAGAAAATGCACGTCCATAGGGATGCATGCAAGCACAAAAAGTTGCTAAGTACCCAAAAAGGCACATAAGACAATATAAGAAATGCTTGTATTGGCATTCTTAGAATTGCAATTATTTCTCTACAACCTCTGTTTTCCTTTCGCATTGCAATTTTTTGTCCTCTTGTTTATATAATTTTAATAGAACAGTTTATTTCACCAAAAGATTTCAGTTTTATTCCACAATAAAATCTTAAATATTTGTTTAGCTATTTTTTTGGCACAGAGTAGAAACAGCGATACTAGCAAACTGTGTTAGTTAATGGAAGTAAATGCTGTGGGTGAGGATATCCAAGCACTAACTAGACTTCAGAGAAAGAGACAGGAATTTAGGAAGAACTGTTGAATGGGAGTGGGTCTGATGGAACTAGAAAAAAGGTGATGGGAAGAAATTAGGTGGACTACAGGAAAAAACATTGAAAGAGAAAGCTGGTTTGGTTCTTGAAAGAGAGTCTCATAAAAATCTCTGACAAGTTTTCTGAAAATCCAGTCATCCTTGCTTTGACCAGGATTTGTTTTGTCTTTCTCTCTTGCTCAAGGCCTGTGTATTGGTTTTTCATAGCAAGATTTTTGGTAGCAGGTGGCTGCACAAGTGACTCTACAAGAGGCTTCTAGAAGCTTCTCCCATGTCCAACAGGGCCAATGCCAGCTGGCTCCAAGACAGAGCAGCCGCTGACCAAGGCCAAGCCCATCAGCAAAAGTGGTTGCACTTTTGAGAAGATAGATTAAGGAGAGGGAAAAAAATTCCTGTGCATCATACCTGGAGATAGGACTTGGAATGTGTGATAGAAACAACTCTGCAGACACCAAGGTTCCTGGCAGGACCTGGGACCCATGGAAAGGAGCACAGGTGGAGCAGGTTTGCTGGCAGGATTCGTGACTCTGTGGGGGACTCACAATGAAGCAGTCTGTTCCTGGGGGACTGCACCCCATGGAAGGGACCCATGCTGGAGCAGTTTGTGAAGAACTACAGCTTGTGGGAGGAACTCACCTTGGAGATGTTCATGGAGTGCTGTCTCCCATGGTAGGAGCCCCACTTGGAAGGGACAGAGTGTGAGGAGTTTTCCCACTGAGGAGGAAGGAGTGGCAGAGACACCATGAGAAAAATTGTCTGCAGCCCCCATTCCCTGTTCTCCTGTGACACTGATGGGGCTGAGCTAGAGAAAATGGGACATAAAATTAAGCCCAGGAAGAAGGGAGGCGGTGCTTTTGTGGGGAATATTTTTAAGGTTTGATTTTATTTATCATTATCCTACTCTGATTTGATTGGTTAAATTAATTCATTTTTCCAAGTCAATCTTGTTTGTCCATGATGGCAATTGGTGAGTGAGCTCTCCCTGTACTTCTACTGGCCCACGAGCCTTTCATCGTATTTTCTCTCCCCTGTCCATCAGAGGAGGAGAGGAATAGAGTGCCTTCAGCTAGCACCAGTCATCCCCCAGAGTCAACCCCTTACAGCTGCTAAAGAAACCAGAGTAGTTACTCTTTGCAGGAGAACTTGGGGCAAATCTTCTTGAGTGAAGATCCAGAAAAATGAATTCTGAACTCAGTGTGTTCAATTTTGAGCAATATGAGATTTAGTCTTTCAACTTAGCCACATTTAAAGAGTTTTTTGCATACAACCATTCATAAGCCAGATTTAAATTTTCACTCTGAAGTATAGTAACTGAATTAGTTATTTAAAATAATGACTGAGCATGGAAAAACAATTTATTTTCCCCATTACTGTTCTAAAGTGGAATTTCATTGATTTTTAGGAGAAAATTTAGTGTGTGGCAGATATTCTACAATAAATCCCGTGGCTCAAACTTTGGCCATATCTTTTTGGTTTTTTTTCTTTTCTCCTAAGAATGGAAAATGCAAGGTACATCTTGCTATGTGCTGTGCTACGGTTACCAGCCATAATGACATAAGTACAGAAGCAGGCACTTCACTCTCTTCAGAAATGTCTAACAATTAAGCCCTACAAATGCTGAACTAAAAATAAATCAGAAACCCCTGAGTCTGATCTGCTTCACTCAAAACCTTCACTTAGAAATGAGTCCTGCTGTGTCATTTAAATTCATCTGGGAGTATGGATTCAGAAAAAAAGCCTCTGAGCCATTACTTTCTCAGTTAGGCCTCACTGCGTCCCTTTTTTTTTTTTTTTTTAATAGGCCTTCAGAGATGGATTGACCCTAAATGAATAGACTTAGAAAATGAAAATAAAAACACCAACACTAAGATTCTCAAAGTTGCTTTTACTCTGAAATAAAATGTAAAGGTATAGGACTGCCTACATGTCATTCAAATCCCTTATTTTTATCTTTTTCTCTGAGTTATTTTAATCAGATAAATGTGCAGTATTATGGTTAATATCTATATTTTGGGTATTCGAGCTATTAATTTAGGATTATAAGAGGGTTTTTTTCTGTCTGCACTCTGGAAAGACTGAGAAGCAACAAGAGAGTCTTCTGCTATTAATCTTTTTGCTATCACACATGTAAACACAGATTGAGTTAATCCTGTGATGGGATCTGTACTAGTTGAAGTAAAGCATAGGAAATTACAGGACAGAATCAAACTATGTTCCACGTTATTTGGATACAGAATTTTCACAGGCCTCCTAAAGACTCAATAGGATGTCTCCTTCATCTTTACAGAGGACTGGGCAATTTACTTATCTACCTAGAGTAAAATAGAGAAGATATCCTGTCCCTGGTGATGCTGGGATACACACATGAGGAAGGAATTGTTTGTTACTAGTAATAATGACTCTAATTAGTTTCCATGTCACAAAACTTGGCATATCAGGTTGCATTCATTCAGGTCTTTCATTCATTTATAAAAAGATAAAGGAAGTGAATAGAAAGAAACATAATGTCAAATAAACTAATGACAGAAAAACAGGGCAAGCTAGATAATGCAAACACCAAGATTTTCAAATGTTTGAACGACTGTTTCAACCCTTCCGAATAATTCCAGAATCTCTTCACTTTTGCATACTTCTTAATCTTTGATGGGAAACAGTTAACTGCTTTTGGTTTTTAGGTAATTTAGCTGATGTGGCATTCTATGAATCTAGCTTTGCCCTGCAATTTTATGCTGAAATCAACAAAGAAAAACATTCTTGTTAATAGAGTCCTGTGATTATTTTCTCAGCATTTTAGCTATTATCATCCCTATTAACTCGCTTATTACTTCTTAATGAGCTCTTTTGTCAGTGCTTCTAATCATCAAAAAGACTAGGAACAGAAACCTGATTTCTCTCTTCTGCTTTCATGGTAGTGTTATTTCACTGATTTTACTTGAACACATATTTATTTTTCACTTTTTATAATCAAATAATCAGATAATGTGTTTCTTATATATAATTAAATGATAAATAAATAATAATGTGTTATATATATATTTATATCAAATAATATATTTCTTATATATTGTTTTTTCTTATCACTTCTAAGAGGATCCCATTTTAACCTCTTTTTTTAACCCTTCCTCTGTGGAATTATATTTCTTATATTTCTTATAACATTATGAATCGAATTGGATTAATTTCCCCTGTTGGTGTTCTCAGCAAGGCTGCACCATCTTAATTTTATATTTTGGGGCATTAAACAACATGTTTCAGGAAAAGGTACAACTGACCCTTACATATAGAACTGGGAATAGGGACAGATAATTACACAAATTACTCTGTTTTTGTTCTTTTTAGTGATCCTCAATATCTATGTTACCTATTTTGTACTAACAGAAACATGGGAACAAGGTGTTGAGCACAAAAATTACTCAGTCAAGAGTCTTTGGCAGCCAAATTGTATGTTAGAGTATTTGAACACATCCAAAAGCTCACTGCCTTTGTAAGGACTTCCATCTGGCCAAGAATGGCCACCAGCTCACAGTCAAACCATGCCTCTGATTATATTACAAGATAATTTCTAATCATGGACCAGCCTTCAAAAAACCAGTGTATCTTCAAATTATGTTTATTCAGATGTTTATTCTGAAAAACAACCAATATAGGCTATTAATGGACTTTACTAGATATCACTAGTGTATTTATTTCACCTACAAAAGGCTTGGATGCTAGAAAAGCAAGGATGACAGAAAAAAAAAATGCATTGATTTTTGCTTGTGAATCCAATCCAATGAAATGGACCCTTTCTGCTATTTCTGTTAGTAAGTCATTCAATCTTTGTATTCTTCTTCCTACACATAGATCCAGAGGACCCTGAAGCTCTATGCAGAATCTCTCCCATGGTAATATAAGCAGCAAATACAAAAAGCTGTTGTACGAAAAAGCAGAAATATACATTACTTTGGGATACACTTGGCTAGATCTCAACTGTCAAACTCACTGAGCACAAATTGAAATGTGTCAAAAGCATCAAGCAGTTGATTAAGAGCATGTCTACACTTTCTCACTGCTCTATATTCATCATGACAATGATAGAAGGTCCTTTGCTTATCACACTTACCTCTATTAAAGACATAAAAGATGTATGTTGTCTAAGGCAGTGTAGGTGACTTTTGTGAATTACTGAAACACATAAATTCTATTTGTTAGAATGGCTAAAGTCAGTTTGTTTGTGATATGTGGAGACAATTTATCACTATATTTCTGAACTTTATATTGATATATATTAACTCACTATTTATTATTCTTGATATCCCTGGTATATATTTAATTTTGGCCTTTAATAAATTAAATAAGTTTACTAAAATTATCAATGCATATTTGTCGGTAATGGAAATGTTCTGGACAGTAGTTGCTCACATCCTGCTTCAGCATTACAATCTACAGTGTGAGGGACAAATTTCTGTGACACTTGGTAACTGGGCCCTAAAAACACCTCTCTGTGTGTGAGATGAGCACCCAAGTCCAGAGAGAAAGATGTATAAGTCTATAGGTCTTGTTCTGTGAGAAGCTGATAGAGAAAGACAAACATCCTGTTCTCAACACAATTGGTGATGTTTCCAAACAGGAAAATGTATTACAATGTAAAAGGGAAACAATCTTCCTGTTGCCTGTTACGTTTGCCATGAAGATAGCAAAAGGAATAAAAGGAATCAGGAATGCAGTCCAAAAGAAAAAAAAAGTTTTCTGAAGGTCAATGTGAATCATATCACACAGACACATTTTTCAGTCCAACCACCTCCACCTCCTTGCTGAAAATGACTAATCATTGTCATGGCTTAGGCAATTTAAAGCTAAAGTACAAGAAGAATCTTATGGAAGGAATAGAGACAATAACTGCTTTGAGACAAATCAGATCTCCCACTGATCATGAAGAAAGTGGGTATGATCAAAGGGATTGTGGTCTTTGTGACCATGAGAATACTGCAGGGTAGACAAGGAAGCAGGCTGCAACAAATGCAGAGGAGAAGATTTGCAGATGACTTCTGTCTGGAGAGTGATGGGTGTAAAAGACAAAGAATTCTGGGTCTGCAGTGCCCATTGCAGGATTGGCATTGGGTGCTGAGTTTAGGGAGCCCTTACTGAGAATCATTTCTATGCAGGAACTAAGATAAACCCCATTTCCTTCCTCTTTATATCATATTTTCCTTTCTTATATTTGATTCAATTTCCCACAATAGCTTCAATATTTCTTCTCCAATTACTGGGTTTTGTCACTCCTTCTCATCCCCTTTCCCTCTTCTGAGGATGTTATCGCATTATTGTGATTCTATATTCTTCTTCTTTAGAAGTATTACCTCTTCCACTTTCCATCATATTTGTCCACCCAAACTAATTTTCATAGGTATAGTCTAAAAGTTATTGCATTTTACCTGTCAGCTTTCCTGCTGAATTTCAACTGCACATGCCATCTACACAAATTTTGCTGTAATGAAAATAATTACTGGTGATTACCAATTTCTAGGTATCAGAATACAGATTTATTATCACCTCAAGCAACCTTGAAAGACATTATGCCTCTTCCATTTTAATTCTTTAAAATGTAAGGTAGATTCTATAGAAAAAAAAATTGTGTTCGCAGATAACCTTTTTTATCTCTTTTTAAAATCTTTTTTAATTTATTACACCACAACTAAACAGGAAATAAAGAGATAAACTGGACTTCCAAAATGATACAAAGTGATATAAAACCAGTTTTTAAAGTATTTAAACCCATCCCAAGGATCCCAAAGTCATTATTTGGACCAAATGAAATATTATGAGACTTTGAGGGGAGAAAAAAAGCTCAGCAGAGGTATTTGGATACAGAGGGACATGGAACAAGAACCATAGCTTCTAATGACCAGAGCTGAAACAAGCTTCTCTCCTTTAGAAATTGTTTCTATTACAAATTAATACAAACATTACAAATCAATTACAAACATTTTCTCATAGCTTAGAAAACAGCAATTTTCACAGAGAATGGAGGACAGCCTTCTCTCTTACATCAATCAGTCTATATATTCCTCAATATCTAAAAAATCACAGCAAGCAGAAAGCAGCATGCAGATGTGGTGCTCTCAAATGCAGAGTGAGCATACAGCGTAGATTCCTGAGGAAATCAGATGTCCAAATCAAAGGGATGGTATTCATTCAGACCAGTTTAAACATGGCAATGTCATTGATATTTAAATTTGAAACCACAGACCTTTACTGTAATGTAGTAATTTTTTGTTCTGTGAAATCAATACTTCCTCATACACAATCATTTCAAAAACTGAAACTTGTTCATTCCAATAAATGTAGATAAGGGGAGATAAGATTAGAAATGGATGCCTTCTTGGCTGAGTAGTATTGGAAAGTAAATATATTTTAGCTTGCTTTTTCAGGAGTACAATCACTGTTTTTCTTTTTTGACATATTCTGGTAACTTAAATTTCACCAGAATCCTTCTATCTATAACTTCCTAGTTGTGGCAACTCTTTATGAGTGCTCTTCTCAGGACTTTTGAAGTGCTTTTTGATATCTAGAATAACCTGACTTTCTTCACAGGGCAGACCCAAACCTTATGGAGATTTTAGTCATTCTGAACATCCAGGAGCTACTGAATGCTTCTGCCTCACCTTTACTTAAAGTTTCTATGGATCATTTCAGTGTACAATTCTCCCCAGAGCTTAATAGTCCCTTTTTTTTTAGGGACAAATATCCCATTGGGTTTAGGAAGGTTCTTTCACAAAAATTTTTATGAAGATGAACAATTTACCTGCTGGGCTACTACATTTATTTTAAAAACCTCTTTTTGAAAGAAGTTTTGCCTTCTCTTTTCCCTTTATAATGTTACCTGAAAACATATTAGTTTAACAGCTCGTCTATCTAATTTTTTTTAAACCTCTTAAATCTTAATAAAGAATGCTCCTAATGTAACATTTTGCCTCAGAAAATATTTTTGTAATTTATAACTCATGATATCACACTGAAGACTTTTATCGCTGATTTATATCTAGTATAGTATAAATATGTATGTATAAAAATGTGTATATGTATGTATAATAATTTTTATATATATACGAAAGTGTGAAGACAGATGTGTATGAAAGAAATAGAATGTTGAATGTATTTTATTTCTACATAATTTCTTGGTAATACTGACATTGCAGGGCTAGTTTAGAGGAAAATAAACATAACAGAGCAGTGCAGAAACTTGAAACAGCAAAAAAGAATCCACTATGAGAGTGACTCAGCTATAGAAGCTGTCCATGAAAAAGCTGCCATTAACACCTGTGGCACTGCACTACAACAAAACTTCATGTACTGCTACCGGGAGTAAAACCTGTAGAAATTTGAAAGGAATTACTTCCACAAAATTCTATGGAATCATAAGGAATCACCCCCACCTCCCCCCCCCCAAATTTCTGAAATTATACCAAAATGAAAGCTCTTTGAAAGAGATTTAGGAAAAACGGGTAAGAAAAATACAGTGATATGGAACAAAATGTCCAATTTTCATACTGAAAGGAAAATGTTCTGTTTTGCTAAAATTCAGCCAATACAGATTTTGAAAATCTGTGCATGTAGGCAATAAAAAGTTACCACTTTGAATGCAGAATTAGATGTTATTAAAAAAAATACACAGAGTAGGAGTAACAGAATCCCAAGAAGAAGATTTATTTTCTGTGCGTATGAGATTAACAGCTGAAATAATCTGAAGAAATATGAGACAAAATAAACCATGCTATACATTACTTGGAATATTTGTCATATTATTAAGCACATAACCTGTCCTTCCTC
Organism: Agelaius phoeniceus; assembly: GCF_051311805.1. Classification (NCBI taxonomy): domain Eukaryota; kingdom Metazoa; phylum Chordata; class Aves; order Passeriformes; family Icteridae; genus Agelaius; species Agelaius phoeniceus. Next base: position 135,524,839 of record NC_135265.1, read on the forward strand.
TGCTCTCAAGAATTTATAATTGAGTGTACTGTTTTAAGCTTTTTTTTTTTTAAGAAACTCTTAAGGCAATTCTACATATAAGTAAAAGTAAACAAAAGAAAAAGTCATCAATTTCTGTCTTCTAAAGCATTTTTGATTGAAGAATGCCAGTTAAAAAATTCAGATTATTGATTTTTTTAAACATAATTTTGATTATAATGGATTCCTAAGAAAGCCAAAAACATTAGCATGCAACTTGAATCTGTTACTGTAAAAAAAAGGGGAAAAATTAGAATTCATTAAGGAAGACTTCATTTTAATAATAAGTATGCAAGGACTTTCTTCGTTAAATGTTATGCAGAGAGAGGTAATAATTATTCTGAAGCCTCAATGTGCTGTAAATCTTCACCTCCTTGGAAAAATAGAGGACCAATTGGACAAAACACAAAAGCAGGGAATTATCTTCCTCTGAATTATACTCTGTGGGCATCATAATTTGTAATACCGTCCATATCTTCCGGTAAGTGAAGGCTTATGCAGAAAAAAGTTATTAAATACTATGAACCATATATATAAATTTCCATTCTCTGAGGCAGAGATTTCCTGCCTCTTTGAGCCAAACTAGTTACAACGAACCCCAGTAAATTAGAAATATTTAATGGTCACTATGCAAGCAAGCTTCACTGCATGACAAATGAATACCTCCTAGAATTACAGTCGTTATAATATTTCTCACAGTACCGTTGTTGTTATATAATTCTTGTTGTTATTATTATTGATTACTTTGTTCCCGATGCCATAACAAAAATCTGTGAAGCCTAACAATAGATGAACGAGCACGGCTTTACAAATTAGGAACTTAATAGTTTATAATAATAATTATATAAATACATTGTTAAAATATTTCCACCAAGATTCTATTCAAAATCTATAATTTTGTGAATAAAAGCAGTTATTTTAATCCTGATACTTTTTTAGATTTTAACAACTTCAGTTTAAAAGACAATATATGTAAGAATGCTCTTATTTCTTTGTTTGAAATATGACAAAGATAATTAAGGTCCTAATCAGTTGTGTTTTAATTAAGTTCAAAAATCCAATCAAAACAATACTGTTGGGTGAAATTTAACCTATATATAAGCCCACTTCCTTGAAATGAACGTCAGCTGCTTGCACCAGATCTTCTTGTGGGGTGAAAACAGATATTGTTGGTAAGAGAGAAAAAAAATTCCTTAACATCCAGAAATTATGGCCAAGAGATCTGTTGATCACATGGTTAAATACTTTGTTAAATAAATAGGATTTTTTTTAAGTTGAAATTTTGACAATTCATTTATACATAACCTAAAGAGACTTGTGAATATACACTTGTCAGTTTAAGGGGAAAATTTCTTGTTAATTTCAGACACAGAATGGCAGCTTCATCCTGATGGATCTATGATATCTCTAAAATTTGGTGTAATATTAAAGAGCTTTATAATTCCCAAATATTCCCTAGACTCTTCAGAATTCCAAAATGGCAGCCAGCCAATCTGTTGGAAAATGCAGTGCTACTCAAAATATTCCTGATCTACCACAACAAAGTGTTGCACTGCCTGCTCTTAAATTATATGGCAATGGAGCAGACTAAAATTGTATTTAAAAAAAAAGAAAAAAAATCAAAAAGAAGAATCAATTTTAATTTTGATTTCCTATGGGTTACATAAAAGTTCTTGAGTTACATATTGTGGAAATGGCACAGAATCTCAATTTAGTACATGTGAATTGAAAAAAAAAATGTATCAAGCCTACCTGATAATTTAGGCAGTAAATGTGAATTCCTCATTTTAAAATTGAGTTTATCAACTGTAGAGACCTTGAACATCTTATTTCCAGAAAAACATCACTGTGAGTAGGGAAAATGTTCAAATGAACAAACATGTGTGAAAAGCCTACCTGTCCATAAATCTCCCTTTTCATTGATCAGAATATGTGTTAAGTAGCATCTCCCCTTTACTTTAGACAAGAATTTCCCTTATGTTGTGTGTCATTAATATGCACATCTCCAGAGATGAATTTCCAAACTGCTTATCCAAATTTATCTTGCTACTCCTGGGTCTTACAACAAGCATTTTTTAATCTGCTCTTCTACCATATCAATAAAGATAGTTGCCTGACAGAAATAAGAATAATTTCCATTTTTTATTTTGTTTGACCTCATTTACACAACCCCTAATCTGAGCTCTCAGAAGGTTATGATAATAAGCAGAAGTATTTGTATCAGGGTAAGTTCTAAGGTTTTTCAGCCTCTGGGGCATTTTCCTTGTGCAGGCTCGATATATCCCTGAGGCAGTTCATGGTCCTCACTCCTGCCTCTTACAGGCCCAGGCTGGCACTGTTAGCTCCAGCATCTGCTCAGGGCAGGGAGAAAGTCAACACAGGAAGATGTCACCTAAGGTTATAAATTTCTGGTGGAGATGAATCTCACTAATCCCAAGATATGAGCCACACCACCTTGTCCTTTTCTTCAAACTTTCTCCTCCTTCTATTTTTTCACTTTTTCTTCACACTGTCACCATTCTTCTGTATTTAGAGCCAGACAGCAGTCAAATTTTCTGTTGCACAGGAAATTCCAACATTTTAAAACTTGTTTTTCTTCTGTATTAGACATCACGTCATTTCATATTAAGCATTAACACTACTGGCATGTCATATTATATTAGAGTATGATACATTAGTAAAATATTATATTATTTAATTTGCAGCATTATTTTGATTATGTAAGACTGCTTTTTATATATTGTTTGTTCTACTTTTATATTACTTTAATCACAGATGCTTTTTCATTGTCATGCTTGGTATCAAACATGCCTCATTGCAAGAAATGTATAATACACCATATTAAAAAATGTCGTATCTTATTATCTTCTCCTAATTAGAGTAAAAGGTTTCAACTGACATTGCTGAAGTGTGACACATGCTAATCGCAAATCAACCAAGAGCTCATTGGAAGGAGTTCTAATTTAATCTGTTTATTGACTTGATCTTTGTAAAAAAAAAAAGTACAAACATTCTTTGAGCATGGAGATTTAGAATGATTATATAACATAAAAGAGAGTCTTTATTCATTAAAGGTCCAAATTTTGTTCTCTAAACCACGACATAACCCCAACTAAAAGGAAACAGACCCAATGCTATACACTCACCACCATGAATATTGTTCATATACACATACTGTTCGTGGGACATCACTTAATAGAAATTGTAGCTTTGGCCACTGCAGACCTTCCTACAGAGACACCTACTTGTGACTGAAGAGGTGGTCACTTGGTGGCATGGGGAGGAAGCAGCATGCATTAGCAGGAATACCAGCTAAAGTGCTGATTTTTTTGTCTCCTGTTTTTTTGTCTTTCAGAGAAAAATGAGGACTGAAACTAGCCATTATGATTCTAAACTTGACAAATTTTGTAAAAGCAAAGGTTATTAATTAATGAAAAAACACAAATCAGAAATTTCCTTGTATGTGATATGGGCAGGGCATGGACAAGAGCTATCCAGAGGAAAGTATTGACATGATTGCTGATTACATGCTTCCAGGAAGATAAGGGACATTTAGTCTAGGAAACTACTTATTGGCAAGATATATATTTTTTTTCTTTTTAAGCAACTGCAAGCAATGTGATTATGACAAAAGAAAACCATGGGAAACTGTATAAGAAATGTTTTCCTCATCTATTCATATCCTCTTGTCCTTGCTCTCCTTACTCTGATTCAGCTTTTCCGCGATGACAGGCAAGCCACGCTTTCATACAGTGATAAACAATATGACAGCTTTGAAATTCACAGTGATGTTCTGCAGAGATATAGGTTGATGACAACTGTCTTTGGTAGAGCCTTTTCACTGCTGCTTTGTCATTCTCTCTTACCCAGCATGTAAGGTGTATACATTTCCATACAGAGTCAGATGGAAAATTTGTCAGCATTTAAGGAGAGATGAATAGTATTGTCTTAAGGGAAAAAAGCCCCTACACATTCATAGTTAAATGCTAAAAATGCCAATCTAGAGATAAAAAAGGAGAGAACACTGAAGATAAATAGAAGAAATTGCTGTTTAGCTCCTAGTTTACAATAAATTAAAGAAAGATGCTTTTCAAATTGTTAAATCATGAAATTTACACTAGACTTGGCAAAAATAGACTTAAATCTAAGATATGTTTATTTTAGTGTTCCATTTCCAACAGAGGATGATATAAGACTTTGTATTTTTATCTCTTTCAAGAAGAGATGTTTAGGCCTCATATATATTAAGGATAATTTTGAAATAAGGCAAGTCAAACAGGTTTCCTGAACATAAAGAGAATTAACAATAAAGGGCTGTAACCCTGTCATGTTACCTGAAGACATTTTCCTCCTTGGTGAAGGGGAAAATGCAGCAGAAGTTTATGTCTTCCTAGGAAGACAAGGAAACATCAAACACTTACTTTTACATCAAAACCAGAATATTTAATGGAGAATCTATTGACTTGAAAGAAAAATGCTGTTGTTTGTTAGATCTTCCATTAACCTAATGTCTGTACCCAGAAAATCTGACATTCTGGGTGAGGAAACTCACTTTCTGTGAAGAAAAATCTCTGTTAAAATTAGCAAAGTTTAACAAGAAAACATCATTCCATTTCAGAAATTATACAATAAACATAGCTTTTAAAGACTGATATTTTTGCTGACCTTCTTATAATTTTACCCAGAACAAATATCTCACCTTGACTAAAGTTTCAATGGGAAAAATTTAGAGAGCAATAAATGATGAAGTGCAAGAGAGGTTGAAACTAAGAGATGTTCCTAAAGCAGTTATGTATGAAACAAATTAAATGAAACATTACAATTCAAAGCCAGCCAACCTGTATGAAATGTTCTTGACAACTTTTGCTACTTGGCATTTAAATGACTCACTGTTTCAGCATCCTTGTAAAGCAGTCTGCCACTTCTTACATAGAGACTGAAGAAAGTACACATTATTTATGTGTACCTTATTCGTTACTTTTTTGCTCATAAGACAGCCACCTCTCCATAAATACATGAGTGCAACCCAGAAAATTCCAAGAAAGATAGGCAAGCACATGGTGTACCATTATTTACGGGCTAACAGTATCAGCAAGACAGTTTGTAGGACTATGTGGGATGAAATAATGTATTTCTGGATAGGGAGACAGCACTAAGGATGTGCATGCCTACCAATACTCGGGTTTCCTAGTACTGTACCACTGAGAAGAAGGTTTCCTGCTCTCTGGGAAGGAAAATGGCATGCCATCTCTATGGCAAGCCTATAAAATTGCTGAGGAATCCAAAGTTACAAAAGTCATCAGCTCTGTGCTGTGTGTAAGGCAATGAGCAAAAGTGCAATTGTGGAAGCAGATTCCCAAGGGCACTCCTCTGGCTAGCAACATTCTCCTGCATCTTCTTTTTCCAAAGTCCAAATTACAAAAATTTTTTGTTTTCATGAGACTGCAGAAGACACTATTCTGGATCAGACTGAAAGTCCACCTAGTTCAGATCCTGTCTTTGACACTGTCTGACTTGGAGGCTCCTTTGTCCTTTCGTCCTGATCAGAGCCATGTTTTTGAAATTCATTGAACACGATTCTGTTCCTAAGGTTTCTCTTCACAGCATAATGTGATCCTTAGCCAGAGAGAAAGTTTGGATAATTCCATTATTTTGTCCAGTGAGAGGGTGTTTCAGATAGAACAGACTGCTGAGCTTTCTGACTGACTGTCCTTGAGCTTCCCTGTCAGAGGACGTTCCTCAATATTTCATATTTACTAGTTCAGTGGACCTATTTTTTTTCCAGGAAATACTATATATACTTAATGGAAGTCTGATATGCCTGATTTAAACCCACCTCAAGGATTTTTTTATCAGCACTAGTATCTTTCAGCAAATAAATGGATGATGCTGTTGTTCCTTAATCAGCCATGAGGTGGCTGTTAAGTTTTCCATAACAAATTTCATTCAAGGCACGCCTGCCCATCACAGTGTAAGGACTTAATGGTGTTTCTGTCACAATTCATGCGAAAATTGATGCTGCCTTCAGCTTGTGCAGGATCAGCACTGAAGAGCATGGAGCTATTCAAGGCTGTGAAGTGACAAGAAGTTGCAGCCAGGTGCAGGGAATAGCAGGAAAAATTGTTCCATTAAGATCATATCTCACTACGTTTTTACTTTTATTAGTTAAAATTTGAAACAGTATACTAAGAGGTAACTGGAAATGTTAAATATTCTTATATCCTCTTGATTAGTTGTTTATTTGGGGGATTTAGGTGTTTGGTTTTGTTTTGTTTTTTTTTAAGGATTGTCACTTTGCTGCTTTTTCACACTAGTAGCCACAACTGTACAAGCTACAGATTTAAATCTTCCCAATTCTAACTGATTTAGTATATCTTGCAGTGTTGCCAAAAATATTCTTAGGAGTTATTTTGATAAAAAAATTCAAATTCCAAATTCCATTATCCCACCATTGCCAAACACTAGGGCAAAATCAAAAAGTACTTAGAGAAAACAAGGAAATTATTAGCAAAACATTTCCTTTCTTATTTTTTTCTTACTTTCATGACATAATATTACTGATTTAAAAAAATCTAGTAACAAAGATTAAAATAGAAATAGTTCTTCTCAGACAGCAAATATGGTGTATAACCAAAAGGTTATCTGTTGCAGGACTACAGCATCCATTAGATGCCATTGCACTGGATTTATTTATACAGCATTTTTAATGGTCAGAATTGCTGGGAGGTAATAGGAGGTAATAAACTGCTTCAGAAAGTTTATATGTGAAATATAATACTATTGTGATGAATAAAACTGACAAATGAATTCAATCAAATATGACCTGTAAAAGACTTAAGACTGCTCATTCACACTTTGACATACAATATGCTGCTTTCCCAAAAAATAAAAGACACTACCTTAATTATCAAGAAGATGTGCAATTGTTCATGTCATTTAATTGAATCTTTAGTGTTAACATTCAGTTTAAACAGACATTTCTCTGGCTTCTGTTGTCTATCATCATAAGTCAGACCTTTGTCCAAGTAGTAGAATTCAATACAACACAAAAATACTTTTACATTAGTATTGGTAGCTTCTGAACTAGTCCAGTAATGTTTCACAAGAAAATGTTTTAAGATTTTTTTTACTGATAAAAAAAATTAGCAATAAAATAAAATAAAAAAACTTAAATGAATTCAGGCTTTGAGAAGTTCAGATGAAGTTAAAACACTAGGATTGAATGTGCAGTAAGATTTAAGCCATAATACTATTCACACTTTGAGACAATGTGAATAGTATTCACATAATACAGATATACAGTATTTTTAAAATATTTTATGGCATAACAAGCAACGACATTTTCCTACTGAGACATTTGCCTTGTCTAAAAAAAATTACATTTTTAAGGTTCAAACTAAAGTTATTAGAATAAAGGTAGCATAAACCAGCTTTTTTTTTTTATTTCTTTTTTAGCATTAAAAAACAGAAAACAAAGGTCCTCTTCTCAAATACTGTATTTCAATAAGAGATTAGAGTGTGATTTGCCTTTTATGCATATCATGACCAAAACACTCCAAATGATGTTTAACAATCATCATTTTGACTTTATTACATAGGTCAGTTTCTATTCAAAGTGGATTTTATTACATAACTGGAAGTCAAAATTTGTTTTTCAGTCACAGCTTGTTTCTAGGTGTAGAGAAAAACATTTTCTCACCACATGTATCAGTGTGACTCCTTTGTAAAGAGGAGAAGTTAAAGATAATTTTAAGTAGCATGAGATTGCCAGATAAATTACAGAAAATGTATCTCCTGTCATGGTTATTTCCTGATTGGTAAATATTTGTATAGGTCTTGAACTTGTGGACTGTAGACAATTAACACCTCTTTCCCTCAGAATTGCAATTTGTCTTTAGGGAAAGCACCTTTGCCAATATACATTATAAAATAGATATTTCAGTACATTTTTCTATCTAGCCTAACATTTTAAGCACTGCTAATTTTTTTCCTTTTTTCACTTAATTTTTGAAATTCGAGATGTTATATTTTTCCTATAGATGTGAGAAAAAAATTAAAGCCTCAGCTGTTCACAGAGAGATGTTACCTTATATTGGCTTATTTGCCTTGCTAGAACATAGAATACCTGCCATAATTGAATTATTGGGTTATTTATTGTAGATACATACCTGGTATCAGCTTTGATTTTTAGTACTTTTAACATGTACTTACATTCTCAAAGAAAATGTTAAAGTTCTTGATTCTGTGGTCTGTATAGAGGTACAGAACTAAATATCCTTATGACTCAAACAAGGAACTAAGTCTTTTTACAGAAATATAAGACACAGGTTGGGTTTTTCTTCTAAAACATGCACACTTACATGTGGCCATATGACACAGATACATGCACTCTTAAAAGTAGATGCATTATTATAGAATTAGGTAGGAGTAATAAATATACAGCTGAGAAAAAGGACAACTATACATTGGATGTGAACAGTAAAAAAATAATTATTATTCTTGGTAAAATAGAAAAACTTCTTACTAGGAAATACGCAAAAGTAAGACCTACATTTAGTTAATCTTCCTTTAATGCTTCAAATAAATTATTTGTATTCTCAAGCAACAAAATGTTGACCTTTTCTTATAATGCAATGTCAAGTTCACTTTGGGGTGAATTGTGGTGACAAACTATTTTTATTACTGAAGATTTGCTTGTAATTCATATTTCTTCCTATATATTTCAAAGGAATAAAAATCCACAGGAACATGAGACTAACACAAATTCCAAATACCTTTGCCAACATCTGAAATTTCATCTTGAACACATTGCTTAAAATTGCTCATAACAACTTCATTTTTTAATATTTTAATTGGACTTTAATTCCCTGAGTAAAATTAATTACTGCATATTCCATATTGATCAGTGCTCACAGACTTCCTATGTACTAGTTATATTAGCAGCTGGTTTTCATATCTGTGAAGTATTTCTATATATATTTATTCATGTAGGAAATTACTTAATTTCTTTTTTTTTGCTGCTCTTGAGAAACAAAAACATCACAATTTTTTATGCTAATGTCTTTTCGGGAAGAGAAATGGCCAACTACTGGCCTCCTGCAGTAAGAGAATTTGACAAATGTTTATGAGGATGAGTGATAATAAACAGCATGAATTTCAAATTAAATACTTTTCATTTGGTCATGAGATTAAACCTCTTTTCCAAAATGCTAACAAAAACTTTGGATATGAATACATTGCATTGAAAACCTAAAAGTGACAAAAATGAAGGTGACAAAATTTTTCGTCTTTGCATGAAAAAATACACTGTTGTTTTATACCCAACCAATAATTTAATCTATGTGTTTTGCTGCTAAAACTGTGCTACTTTGAAATAACTGTGACTGAAAAATGAGTTAGAAGACAGCTTCAGAAAAAGATCTGAGAGAATCTAAAGGTGGACACTGCAGGGTTATGCATTTAGGTACCCATTTGTGAGAGCAGAATAGAGAAAAGAGAGTCAAGTCACAAATGCACCTGGGTGTCACAGACTGGGAGCAAAAGGAGCCTTCTCACCAGGCTGGTATTCCCCTAGTCTGAAAGGAAAACATGACATAAAAATATTTCACCATAGTTTTTGGCACGTTAAAAGATTACCTATTTGCCACTACCCTTCTACAGTACTACACAGTCTCCATACTGTCTTTTCTGTATTTCTGCTAGGCAATTCTATTGTGAAACTATTAAAAACATAAAGACAGTATTATATAAATCCCTGAGTCTTTGTTCATAGTTCTGCTACAGTGTAAGTATTTCAGGGCCATACAACATTTTATTCTTAAACTTGTGGCTGAATAAGATCTCCTTCACTTTTCAAAGAGTTTAGTGCATGCAATTCCTAATTATCCATCTTATACCAGTCTTAATATTTGCAAAAGATGTGTATCCCATCCATAAAATAGGTTTTATCTGTATGGGTTGGCAGTATGAGTTGCAGTCATCAGAATTTGGATGAATGTTCAAACCATAATTGTCCAGGCTCCTTGTGCAAGTGTGTAGGGTCTGCTGGAGGGAAGACCTGAGGCTGTGCTCAAGACCACTCAGCTCCATGTGCCCATCTAGCCAGAAAACGTGCTATGGCTACAGAGGAATGGCCTGCAAGCAGGCCACCTGCTCTCAACTAAACCTCTCTAGGGACTAACTCCATAGGCTGCTCACATAGACCTGTCATCTCTGTACTAATAATGTCTTCCAATTTAAGACCCACAGTCTGGTTTGCAAAAGGCTTTGAATTTTTATGCTTCTTTACTGAGTTAGTGATAGGACTTCCAAGGGTCACCCCTCTGTAGCTAACTGAACATCCTGATATTAAATTACGCACACATGTAGACTCCTTAACCACCAGAATATGCTGCATCAAGAAAACAGGAATTAACTTCTTGGCAGAGCCATTGGATTATTTTGAGTACATATAATTGTTCCAAACTCTTGAAGTAAATGAATTTAGTTCATACCAGTTTTTGCAAAAAACATTCCTCCTTCCCTTACATGAGGCTCGTACAACCTGTACAGGTAAACAGAAATTGTGTTCATCCATCTGTCAAAAGAGCAATTCAGCATATTAATGATAGAGAAATTCCAGTCTGTAATGTTACATATACATGTGTTTTCAGAGATAAAATCACTTGGGTGAAGACTACTACCTTGTACTCTTATTTGTTAGGCAGAAATGTATCAATTAGTAAGAGATAATTCTTGGATTTCACATATATGCATAGATGCATCCATTCAAAGATTTCCTTTCTTAAATCTGGGTATCATTATTGCTCTGAGTAAATGAATCTGTATAAAATTGGCTGAACACCCAAGTCTTTAACTTTGTTTTACAGATGAAACTGATTAATTATATGACTCCATGTCTTAAAAGCTAGAATTATTTGTTGTCTTTTATAAATAATATAGAAATTATTGCTGTCTGCACAGAAAAAAATAACCCACTCTGTCTGTAAAGTATTAGTAAAAGATCCTAACAGCACAGTGCTAATTGATCTTTAAATTATTCATAGAATTCCTCCGGGTTCTTACTCTCCACAGGAGGGGTTTAGGTTTTTCTTTTTCCCTGAGTAAAATGACTTTATCATTATTATAATTTCCTGTGAAATAACCAGCTTTTGTTTGGAGGTTAAATGAAGGACTGAGTCCATTAACATATACATTTAAACATTTTTTAAGTTAAGACCTTGACTAAAACACTGTCATATAGAAATCAACAGAAGACTTATTGTCATTTCATAGTAATTACATTGGCACTACCAAGAAAGTGAGGATAATTCTGTCTGCAAAATAATTTTGGCTGGGAAGTTGCATATCATTGGTTCCCCCACTACTTATTAAAGTTTGTTTGCCTTAAATAAATATGTTCAACTATCTGATTAATGAGCTCTGTTAACCTTTGTCTGTCTGTAATTCTACATATGTTTCTTTGTCATGAGAAGATTCATGTTTTGTGTCTAACTGTATAAGTCTAGAAAGTAGTTTTTTCTCCAGTTCTGTTACTTGTGATTTTCTGAGGGGAGGGAGATGTTTCCTTGTCTTTAAATCACTACAGATATAATTATTTCTCTCCTGAAAATATCTTTAAGAGTATTTCCAGGCACCATGTAAAAAAAAAAACATTGTCTCACCTGGATCATTGCTATTATGGGTTACAACTTCTCTTCAGTTGTTGTTGAAATATATGGTGTATATAATCCCATGTGGTATATGGCTGTATATTGATACCAGAATAAAACTCTGATCTAGAGCATTCACATTAAATGAAATCTTTCTCATTCAAGAAGATATTGCCTGAGAAACTGCAAATACACTGCAGTATGTGAGTGTACTCAATAGTACTCAGAGCAAGTTTTCCAAAGCAGGTACCCAAGTTACGTGTCCAAATGGAACAACAGAAAACTAATTACATTAGGATTAATTAATTAATCATGTAGCAAAGAGTAGTTTCAGTTCACAACTATCATGAGCTCTTTTAGGGTGTATATTTTACAAATAAAAAATAGGTACTAAAAAGATACAAGCAAATTCAAGACTGAATACGTACTGTCTTGACCATATTTGATATAGCCTACCTAATGCAAAATCCAGCTAAAACATTCATTTTATATCGCCTTTATTTCCCTTTACTATTTGATGTGAAATTAAGTGTCTAGCTGACTATTGCAACACAGAGAGTGGGAAAAGAGAGCCCTTGAGAAGTATTTAGTCAGTGCTAGTTGTCCTCATTTGGGAGCTAACTTATGGATTGTATTTCTGTCACTATGCATTAGGACTCATCTAGTATGGAAGCTGGACCAAAAAACTTTCAGAGCATTTTTGCAGTCTACTTATTTCATAACCCAGAGATAAGACTGAAAGAGTACAGAAACACGTGTGGTGGAAATGTGTGGTTGAAACATGCTGCACTTCCCTTACTCTTTTCTTTCTCTTTAGACAGCATAAGATGAGCTAATGTGCCTATACTGTGCTAAAGCTTGTATAATAAGGCTAACTGGAAGATTTATTCATGGAAAGAAATAATTTGGGGATTCCTTAATTAAGAAAATAATATTGAATAAGGAATTCCCAGATATGAAATAACTGACAGTTAGAAAATTGCTAAGGAGTAGTACCATGTATACTTGCTCCTTTCTTCATCTTCCTTTAGTGGCTCATGGCCACTAAAATGAAACACCAGATGCTTCAGTCTTAGACATGACTCAATGTGCAAATTAGTTTTTTACTATGTTTATCATCAGGAGTACTTATGTGATGGTATCTATCATGTCAACAAGTATGTTATGACTTTCTTGGACTCTGAATATGGGCCCATATATGTTCTCCCAAAAGTTAGCTTTACTCTAAAGTAAAATGGGGAGATAAGTTAGCTTAACAATGTCTCATCAACAGATGGGAAAGACTGAGAAAATAGACATTTTGGAGAAACTATAATTTCAAGATACAGCCCTTATGTCTACTCCAGCACCACAGACCAATTGGAATCAAAAGAATCAGCTGTAAAATAACATGGTTACAATTTAATGGCTATACATAAGGTACAGTATGATATAACTGTCTTACACTGTGTAAAGCTTCTGGATGAACCCTGCATGTTCACCTTAAGAGCCTGTTCCACTCACCCTGACTTGAGCCATAAAAAATAATTTCCTAAAGTAGCAATACAACCTATTCCATCTTCACCATTCTTGCACTATAGGATGAATGTATTGGGAATTTTTACTTATTCCACTCTGCTTCATTCAAGGACAAGATAATCAGATACAGCTTTCTCTCCTTTAAGTTTAATATCAATATTCTTTGCTTTATTTAATTTCATATAAGTAGTCAGTACATAAATGCATGAACAAAAGAATTTACATTTTAAAAAGTGAATTTTAAATATCTCTGGACTTGAAATTAGAACAACTACTATTACTCTTTTTTGCAGCAATATAATGATGTGAAAATCTTACAGAAAAGACAATTAAACATTGAGTCAGCGGCTAGAGTGGATAATGTCAGCAGTAATCAGGTAGAGAGATTTTGATATGGCAACCAACACCCAGAGGCAGTAGATTTTTTTCAAAAGGCAAATTACTTCTCTGGAACCCCAATGTGGTCAATAACAGCAGCAAATAAATAACATGTGTTCACAGAAATATCTACAATCTGTTTTTCATTTAATGTGATATATTTCCTTTTTCTTTCCAGAGGATGTTTTTTTAAATACAGAAATGGTTAATCTGGGTTTTAAAATTAACTCAGGATCAGATATTTTTAAAATAAAAAAAAATGCAATCAGTCTAGAAGCTTGTGTTACAAGTTGAAGCCAAATATAAGTTTAAACAGCCAGTCCATAAACTTATTTTTAAATGCCATTTTAAAGGTAGTGGTTCCAATGTGAGCATCCATCTTTCCTCCTTTCTGACAGTTACCCAGCATTCACAACCGATATTTTTGACCTCTCTCTCCTGCTCTGCCCCATTGGCTTCTTTCCTGGTTTTCAATGATATTCCAAAATCTCTTAAAAAATTGATCAGATGATTCCAGCTATTCTTCAAGATTTTCTAAATTTTCTCTCACTTTATTTAGAATCAAAGAGCTCTGCTGCTCCTTTATGCAAGTTGACTAGTAAGCACTGACACCTACTTTCTTTGAAAGACGCTTGTTATTTAAGATCTGAATCATCTGACTCAGCTCAACTGAATAAAACGTTAAAACTCCCTTATGTTTTTGGATAAAACACAAGACAATGAGTATTTTATACAGGACTGTGGATAGGACATGGTCTCATTGCAAGTTTGGTGGATCCTTTTCTCATTTTTGCCACAGACTCAAAACACATGGCAGAATGTATTAATTTACTCCATTATTTAAGTCGGAATTTTAATTGCATATTCAGTGAAATGAGACATCTAAATGATTAGAAAAACTCCTTCATACACTGGTACTTTTAGCTGTAAGCATTCCTTATTTTTTAAATTACCTCTCTATCCCTTGGTCTCTTTACCTGTAATGCAAAAATCAGATTACTCACTCACTTATTTTGAGGCATTTTGAAATGTTAATTGAAAGATGATTTTCCAGCACACTCTTTATTTACTTAATTATTATTTTCTCTCCATTCAAATAGGAATTGAGAGATAAGTAGCATGCAGGTAATTCCAATAATGTTACAGAATCCTACAATGGCTTGGAAAGGATCTTAAAGATCATCTAGCTCCAATCCTCCTGCCATGGACAAGGACACCTTTTCACTAGATCAGATTGCTCAGAGCTCCACATGAGACAGTGGATGGATAGACAGACAGACAGACAGATAGACGGATAGATGGATAGACAGATAGATAGATAGATAGATAGATAGATAGATAGATAGATAGATAGATAGATACTCATTCAAAATACCATAGGTAAATTTTAGGGTGCTTTTTTCTTACCTACTACTTTCATCTGAGACTTGGGCCTTCATATTCCAGCTACCAAAATATCATCTCAAGCAGTGCCAAGCCTGTTGATGATGAGCCAGTTGGTCAGCTGTGCTCATCTATTTGGTGACTTTTGTGCAGAAAAGGAGGAATTCAGTTCTGTTGAGACAGTCTATTCCTTTTGGGGTTTACAACAAGATGTTCAAAAAGATTTGACAGACAGGATAATGGCATTCTAATAGCTTCTACACATTCCTGTTGAGGTGACGATATCTTTACATAGACTAGGACAAAACCTCCTGTGTGTGAACTCTTAATGTATCACAGATTTCTCCCCTCTGAAAACCCATACAACCAGTTATTTGCTGTGCTGTGTTTTGGGAAGAATTGGAATTGAAAAAATTGTACGAGACACTTTTCTTACCCTACTGAGCCTTTTTTCTCCTGTTAATGTATCATGGATTTTGTTCATAATTTTATTTCATTTTCTCTCTGCTTGTGTTCAAGGCAGGAGGGAGCTTGGCTAAGAAATATCAGAGCAGCTTTGAGATTATTGTTCTTCAGTGGTTAAGAGTAGGATTGCTTCCTGATGTAACATTCCAAAATGTCTCTTTTGCGTGTGGTGCCTGTCAATATAATATATGCAGATTCAAATATGAGTGCTATTTTTATATTTATAACTAGTCTAGCCATTTCTTTCTTCATATTATCCAGTATTCAATTCCCTTTCCATCTCCTATACAAAAGAAAGGGGACAGCTTGTTTTGCCACTATGTTTCACACAGATACTCTAATATTAGAGAAATATTTTCATAGGAGCATAGAAACAGAGAAAGGAAAACATCTCTTAGACCATTTTTTGTTTCTCTCTACCATGCTGAAACTGTTTCCTGCAGTATAATTTTTATTTTTCTGTCACTTGAAACTTTATATATCTCAGATGAGAATACTTTAACTGTTTCTCTTTAAAAAGCTATTGCATAACACATAAAGATCCTTGATAGCACATTTTTCCTTCAACATTCACCTAGATATTTATTTAAACTAATTTCCAAATGACTACACAGTTTTTCTGGGCCTTGGTAAATTTTTCTTTCAAATAAAGTTAGAAAGACATTCCTTCTTCCACCCTATTTGTAATTTTAAATCAATGAATACCAGCACATGCTGTGGTTATATTTATTATTTGACTAATCTGACAAAGTACCTTCAATCCCATAGTTTGTCAATGCAGATATCAGAGTTAAACCAAAATCAAGGTTCTTTAAAAGCTTCATTCAGATATCAAAAATTAATTAAAAATGAGCTGGAGATATAATCGAAACTGTCTAAATTACTTTAGGCACACTACAGTATGCAAGAATATTGTTCAATCTGGAGAAAACATAGTCATAGTCATGCCAAGAGACTACATAAAATTCAATCTATCAACCAGACAATTTATAGGAGTAAAACATGTTATTTTCTGATGATTTTGACACAAAACAAAATATATCTTATAGTGCTCTTAGCAATTACTTTAAGGCAAAGCAAAAGATTAGGGATTTCGTTCAAATTAAAATCAAACTGAAAAATTCTTGTGTTTGAACTTCACTTGGCAAGATTGATCCACTTGTAATATAGTATAGTATAATTTGTATAAGCTACCAATTTTTAATAGAAGGCAAATATCACATATCTAGCAACATAAATACTAGTTTTGCTATTCAGCCTTGACATATTTAATGTGCATTTCAGAATGCCTCTAACTGGCACCATTCAAAACCTTTGTTCAAGGCTTCCCTGTTGACAGCAGAAGCAACCCTTTGCAGCAAACTAAATTTCCAAGAGAAATAAGAAAAAAAAATCATTCCAACACTTAAAACTATGAAATATTTTTAGTGCGCACACACACACACACACACACACACACACAATAAAAAAAAAAAAAGATTTAGCAAAACATAGTCTGGAAAGAAAATCTTTTTCGAGTTTTCTTTTACATTTCTATATACCATGCCTAAAATATTTTCTTTCTCAAGATCATATGTATCATATGATAAAGGTGTTTCTTTCCTATAGATGAAAAATGAAGAAAAAATTAACATAACTGTACATCTAGACTAGACTTTATAATGAAGCTTTAAAAACCATTTGAATTAAAGAGATTTCTAACCTCAACCCAAATAATACAGATGACATTTTGACAGGAACCAGCTTGGAAACATCTATGGAGGTCTGACCTTATCTTTTGCTTGAAGAAAACTGCATGATTGTTGCCAAGTTCCTGTGAAGCTCAGGTCCAACTCTTGCCTTTGTGAACCATAGGAACACATTGTAGAAGTAGGAAATTTTTTTTCTTATCACAAATGACTGAGAGAACTACTGGCCATCAGCAAGAGAAAGTACAATGTTTTTTCATTGCCTTTTCCCCTTTCTTCGGCTTTTCAAATATAGCCTTGGGAAGATCCCCCACAGTGGCTGGTGTTTTTCCAGAGCCTCAGCATTAGACTGACATTGACATGGCAAAGCCCAGAACAGAAAATCAATGAACACTGGAACCTGTAATATCCACAGATGAGCTTTTGGGGCTGTTCTTTGTCATCTTAGACCTTGAAGGTTTGCCCAGGTCTTTGTCTTTGTACAACTTGTCTCTTCTCACTCCACGGTTTGCTCTATTGATACTTCACTTACAAAAAGACAGTCAAACCACCACTGTTTCTCCATGTCACAAGCAGACTAGAGCCTCACCTCTTTACAAGCTGCAAAACCAAGGCAGAGAGTTATTTGGCAAAGTTTTATACATGAACTTTACTGCTCTATCTTTAATTTGTCTAAAGAAAACGCAGTGTCTTTTGCTCTGCAAGCATTTACCAAAATGTTCTCATTTGAGAAAATGCCATGCCATTAGTATTAAAATGTTGCAAGCACTTACTAAAAGGTTTTTCCTCCTTACTTTTATGACAGTTTTAGCAAATAACATTAGCAGTATGATTTTAGAGAGACACCAAAAGAGTTGAGCCTTGGGGCTATGTTTTCCCACTGATTCACTAGATAAAATTTATTATGTTTACAAAATACATCAGCATGTTCATAAAACTTTTTGTTAAAGAGAAGTGAAAAAAGCTTTGTGTTACTTAGCATTGTATTTCTTTGCAATTTTAATTTAAAGCAACTGTAGCAATAAAGATGGAGTGTATTTCTTTTTCAGTGTTCAAATACAAACTGGTGAATGTCGGTTTTGCATACCAGACATGGGCTGCTCCTGCATGAATTAATAAAAACAAACTGAATTTTCATTCCCTCAACTTATGAATGGTGCCAGTCTTACAGTGGGATGTCTATACTATTATGTGCTTAAGAAAATACACAGATTAAAAGCTAGGCTACAGGGGTGCACATTTTTGAAAGTAATTTGAAAATAACTGTATCATAAGGGACTAAGTTGTTGCCATGTGTTTCTGAATGTTAGTTAATAATACATTTTAGTTTAAGTGATTACCATCCAAGGCACAGTGAGGAAATGGTAATCAAATAGAGTCCATACATCGTGATTCCACTTTACTTGAGACTGAAAAGCCACCACCAAAACCACAGTGACATTTCCAACATTTATTTTTCCTTAAAAAGGTAGAATCTGAGTTCATATGTATCAGGATAAGGCAACTTGTTCATCTGTATCAGTGTAAATTAAAAGTGACTCCTCTAGTGTCTAGGACTTATAAAAGTAAACCAATCTGTTTTTCTACTGCTTATGCACTAGAACTCTGACAACAGTATTTTCTGTATTCAAAAGCTTTTTGTTTCCCTGTAATGTCACACATCTTTACTGATTAGTAAAGAAATTTTCCTAAATACTACAAAATAGAAAGAGGACCTGGAGATCCTGATGACCAAGAAAGCTTGTGGAAGAATATTTATTTCTCTTTCTTCTGAAAGTGAAATTGTTGCAGCCATCAATTTCCCTGTTGAAGACAGTGAAAATCATTTGCAAAGACTATAAGTCTAGTCAGGGACAATCAGTGCATTTATCTGCATGACTGTCACAAAATATGTGAATCTGTGCTCCAGACATCATTTTTATAGTTGGCAAAAAAAAAAGGAATCTCTGCATTCATGCTGTTTTGTGAGGTTTTCTTGGAGTAGCCAAAAGTGAGAACTTGCTGAAAAGATACATTTTGTCTAGATTTCACCTCCACTGAGGCCTGTACCATAACAGAAACCATCAAGCACTGCTTACTCCCCCTAAAAATCATGCCCAAATTTTGAGTGCTTTGGAATGCATGGAAGAAGACAGAATTGTAATCAGAGATAAATGCATGTGACAGAGAATGTAATCCTCATCACTTGCAGAGATACAATGAATGAGCATCGCAGCTACAAACAATTAGAAGTTCAGTAAACCACTGTAAGGGGATTGATGGGCTATTAGCAATGCCAGCTGTCACGAGCTAATCCACATTAAACTCTGCATCCCCACACTGCTATTAAATGCAATAAAGATGAGACACATGACCTTTCATTTCTGGCCAGGAAAACTATTCTTATAAAACAAAATATTTTATGTTTACAAACAGGGGAACTGATAAATAGAAATGTAATCTTCACAGCTCCATCTATCAAACCTATCTAACAGACTGCTCTCCTGCTACATAGTGTGAATGTCCCACATTAGCAGTAATTTTCTGGTAGTGGTAGGTGTTCAGGACCTCACCAAAAAAAAAAAAAAGCACCACTGTAGTAATTCCATTCTTCCATGTCCCCTCTGGCCCTTCTTTACATCTGCTCCTCTATCAGAGGAATACCCAGCTCACGGCCTGTTCAAGTCCATATACAGCAAAGTCATTTGAGAAGTGTCTCTTGGGTACCTCAGGAACACATTCGACTTTGGTTGTTCTCTGCCAGTGCTAAAAAACAATGAACTAGGAACTAGGGATCACACTCAGGCAGAGACTTTATGTTTTCAGTGGCAGACATCCACTCTGAAAGTCACAATGTGGATGTAGAGAAGGTTCAAATAGCAAGTAAGCTGAAGAGTAATCAGAAACTTTATGTTGACTCTAAGTTGAGAGCAGTTGATATGATGTGTTAGAAAAAGCACTCTAAGGATACATTTTTTCTAATAACTTAATTATGGCAGCAAAAATATTGAGATGCTGGAGTGTGTCCAGGGAAGGGCAATGAAGCTGTTGAAAGCTCTGGAGCACAAGCTTTATGAATAGTGGCTGAGGAATCTGGGGGTATTTTTCCTGGAGAAAAGGAGGATTGGGGTCTTTGTCTCCCTCTACAACTGCCTGAAAGGAAGTTGTAGTTGAGCTGAAAAGAGGTTGTAGCCAAGTGGGGGGCAGCCTCTTCTCCCAGGTAACAACAGACAGGACAAGAAGATATGTTCTCAAGTCTCACAGGGGGAGGATTAGATTGGATATAGAGAAAAAATTCTTTATTGAAACAGTTGTCAAGTACTTGAACAGGCTGCCCAGGGAAGTGGAGCAATCCACCTCTGGAATTGTTCAAAAGATGTGTGGTTGTGGTAGTTGGGAATATGGCTTTGTGGTAAATACAGTGATGTCAGGTTAACAGCTGGACCTGATGATCTTAAAGGTATTTTTCAACCTAAATTATGACATGATTCTGTGACTCTATGACTGTTAGACTGTGTCTGCACTGAAGCAATTACTCCAACCTCCATACCAATCATATCCAGCCCTATGCACAATATTATCCCCCCCAAACAGGCCAGTAACACTTGATTTTTCTGGACGTATTGCCCAACTCTAACTTCTAAAAGGTGGCTAGAAATTGTTTCTAAGGATGCTGTCTGACCTGAGCAAGAAATAGGTCAGGGACCATAGTGGCTGCTTTACAGAGTAGGTAGTGGAAAAAATGCATATAAATTGCGCCACATTTTTTCCATATAAATGTAGCAATCTTTTCTAGATCAGATTTCTCCCAAGTCTCTCAACTCCCCCCTATTCCCACACAAAATGTTTCTTGTTTTCTTCTTCTACCTATGGCAATATTCAGTCATTCCCTCCAGCTCTTTTTCATGTTCCTTAACTCCTTTATGTTTCATTTAAATCTCAACCAAGTGCTAGAAATTTTACTAAAAGCTTCCTTAAGACTCAAGAAAGACTGT
Organism: Agelaius phoeniceus; assembly: GCF_051311805.1. Taxonomy (NCBI): domain Eukaryota; kingdom Metazoa; phylum Chordata; class Aves; order Passeriformes; family Icteridae; genus Agelaius; species Agelaius phoeniceus. Next base: position 135,545,914 of record NC_135265.1, read on the forward strand.
TTTTGTCACTGACCTCGAAAAAATTGTCTGAAATTATACTCTAGCTAAAAAAATAGAAGTGTAAAACTTCAAGAAGTTTTCAGAATCAAGAGATGTCCAGGGCATAACCAGAAAGATTTAATTTTCAGGACAGCACTCTATAGTACTATCTGTACTATGTTTCATCTTACACTGGGAGCTAACAACAACTGGACATTTACCCAAATAATTCCTTAAATTTATGGAGTGCTTGAGGAATTTCCTACATGAAGTGTCAGAAATAGTACAAATATTGCAATAAAGGTAAATAATGTGGTAAGGAAAATATCCATTTTTTATATTGCCAAAGATGTTTTCATATTTACAGTTATCCAAGAAAGGGCATATTTTACATATATCTTCAGTGGAACCTTAATCTCACTGTAATATATGGGATTTTTGCCATTAACTTCTGGGTGGGTCAAGATTTTTTGCAACATACTTATTGTCTATCTTATTAGTGGAAAAAAATGTATACAAAGAAGATTTTAGGAACATCTTATAGTTTAAAATAATAGAAAAGTGATAGAAAAATTGAGTTGAATGCCAAAAGAGGGTCATTAAACTAAGCATTGTACATGCTTCTAAAACCACAGGCAAAATACATGATGCAGACCATTATGAATCTATACAAACACTGTCTATAAGGGTCTTGTAGGTATATAATTCTTCCATATAGGAATTTAACAAACCAGAGACAACATAGAATCACTGTCTTTGGAGTATAAAGCACAACTGCAAAAGTCCTAGAGCAGCTCAGCCCCACTTTGAATTTAGGCTTGCTTTGAGCAGGACCTCCAGAGCTCCCTTCAAACCTTTTTGTTTTAGGTTTATGTCCTGGGGTGACATTTTGTTTTATTATTACTATTCTAATTTCAGTGTAGGCAATGTCCAGATTTAATAAAGCACAACTGTTCAATTCTCTTCCACTGTTTAAAAAGCTTACCTGCTTTTCGTAACTTATAAAAATTAATCCTAACAACATGACATTTAGACTAGGACCACCAAAATCAAATCAAGACAGCTTGGTGGAGCCATTCAAATAAATCTCCCATTTATTCTAGAAGTGTTATTAATTCTGAGACTTCATGTGACAGTAAGTATCTCCACAGTTACTGAACAATTAGGTGATTTTTGACCAGAGCAGAGCCATGTTCTTCAGGCAAAAAAATACTCATACAAGAGGAAATTGCAGACATGACCTAAGAAATTGAGAGAATATTACTGGCTCATATTTCTAGAAAATGTACATCTAAAAATTACCAAAAAATAAAATAAAGAAATGAAGGAAACTTTCATATAATTTTTTTTTTGTCAGTTGGCTGAACTCCACTGGGAGAGGTGCATTTTGCCAGGGGCAAATTTTGCCCTTTGTGTTTAAAATAATTGAGGGCCCAGAAAAGAACCAGATGAAAGCAGTGGGAGAATGAGCACTGCACTACGGTCAGGCATCTGAAACCAGTAACTTCCAAGCTCTCTTACAGAAATCTAGAAATTTCATTGCTTAAAAATATGCCTTGGAAGTGTTATCCCCTTTCTTAACCTAGTTTGGGGTGTCTTGTTCTTTAAGAGAACTATTCAACTTAAAGCACTTCTGATCATGTAAAAAATCCTAGTTTGATATATGACAAGATTCTTAATCTTTCTGCACAAGAAGGAAGGTTATCCTGCAAAGTAATTTCCCCTGTCATGAGCTAGGAAAATAGGAAGTCAGCTGAGAAAACACTTTAAATGACCTTGCAGTATTGAGCTGCCACATCCCATTTCTGGAGATTTTTCTGTACATTAAAAGGCTTCCTTGGTGTGTAAGAAGACCAGTGATGTACACAGCAGAATGGAGGATTAAAAGCTAGAGGGATATCACTGGGATAGAAGTAGACATGAGAAAGCTATATTTGGATAAGTTGGAAGAATAAGAATGTTGCTCTTTGTTGGTTTTTTTTTAGCAGAACTCTTTAAAAAATCTTTATCAGAGTTATTTGCAAAATAGGTTTTCTAGATATTAAAGTTACACATTATTTCAACATAGAAGAAACTGCTCCAATAAAAGTGGGCTTTGTAAAAGTAGTTTATAAAAAGTCTTCTAAATTATATAAGCAGAATTGAGCATCAGCAGGGCAAAACCTTAGGTAAGCCTGGCATATTACAAAGCTGCCTCACCTGGTTTTAGTTCAATATCTGCTGCATTCCACTGGCAGCATCATGTAAACAGGAAATTAGCTTGCTTGCACTTGCACCAGAAGGCTACTTAGTTCTGTAATCTGGAGAGTATATTGCCATATTAGTTGCCCTCCATCAAATGTTTTAATTTAATAAAGCTAAAGGTGACCTAAAGAATATTTAAAATATACTCATATATGGGACTGTATAGTTTCAATATTTTAATTTATGCAACAGTACCATTTCTATACAGTAGGAATGTGTAATAATAATTCATCAAATATTTTTTATTTATTTTTCACTTCAATATATTTGCTAGGATTTTTGTCACAAAAATAATGAAAGGTAGATTTGAGTAAAATGAGAACAATCTAGGACCACGTGTAACAAAAAACACCTCACATTTCCTTACCAGATAATTTTTCTTGTTTTGCTCTTATGAAGATCATGAGCCACTACCGAGGGTTGGAACATTGCTGTTTTCAGACCATGTTTCAGCCTCCTCCAGATAGAACCAGAGCTGTCCAGGACCAAAGGACAGGTACAACCTCAGTGGCACACCACTGTGGACTCTGCATGCAGGAAAAATACTTAGCTGAGAGGATGAGCAAGAGTCTGCCTGCAATTTCAAGCATAAACTAGAATAGATGAAGGGAAAAGAATTTCCGATCACACTGCTGTGGTAGTCTAAGGAAAGTGAGAGCAAAGAAGCACATTTCAAAATTAAGAGCTGAAAAGACTTTTTCATTTAATCAGATATTTTATTCCTTACCATATAACTGCTGAATTTACAGCACACGATATGAAAGCAACCAACTCTTCTCTCAGTCAAAGACAGATTATTGGACTATGCAAACCACTGTTGCAGAACAACTTGGCAGCTTTCACCCTGCCATACTTTGGGTAAGCGTGACTCAACAAATTCCTTGTGCAATTTCCCTTAGATATTGAACTTTCATTTCATGCCTCGGCAGACCTGTCACAAGGCCCAATGCTGAGTCTTGTGCTAGAGAGTCTGTTGAATAACAAGAAAGGGATTCAGCTGACATGGAAAACTGTGCCATCAGGAGAAGCTTGCCCAATATTTGACCAACAGCCTCTGGCCAGTGGGGCAGCAAGGACTCTATGCCACTATGATGTGTATGAGGGGGATACAGGTATACAGCTTGTGGGGCTGGGTGGGGAGTAGGTGGGAAAAGAATAGGCATTCTGAATTTCTTGGCAAGTCATTTTTACAAGACATTACTTTCTAAAATAGAGATTGCTCACCGCTAGACATATTGATTTTCTTATTATCATTACATGCTGTGCAGGTTTGATATGAATCTTAGTAATTCATAATTGTAAAAACTGCTTAGGGGTCCTTGAATAATAGCTTCTGTGGAAAAGCACATAACTGGTCATAGATATATTCAATTAACAATTGCTATAACTGGTGTTTGAATTGCAGCAGAGCCAACAAGCTCCAAGCAGAGACTGCAGTCTGTACAGAGAGAGCCCTTTAGGAGACAGGGTGTCAGGTGTCAGCACATCTTTATCAATTAAAGTTTTAAATGAAAAAGGTGAAAATTACTACACATGTAGGAAGTGACTCATTTGAGAGAGATCTACAGGTGAGCTGCCTCATTAGATCCAAAGACTGAGCAGGGTAAATTAGAGAGTATTGCTCTCAAAGGGGCACAAAAGATAAGAAACTCTAAGTCTCCAAGGCTGAGAACCTGCAGTAAACATTAAAAAAGTGTTTGTTTTAATGTTTCCCTCAAGTGTTATTCTGAAGAATAAAATTGTGCCTAAAGACAAACTCTCACACTACTTTCTTTCAGGGCTGGGAAAGGCTGATTGCTTTCACATCAATAAAGGATGTTTTCTAGGGCCTGTAAAAACACAACAAATAAAGCCCATCTTCTTCCCTCCAGATCTTACCATTTGCAGGTACAAGCCATCCCTTGTAGCTGATCTGTTCAAGTACCTACACTATCCAAAATAAACATTCCCATTTCCAGACAACTGTAAATACCCACTGAAGAAAGAGTAGATTTTTAAAAAAACATTAATTCCAACTTACATCACAGAAAATTTAGATAATAACCCATTAGTTCTAGACTAAACATACACTAGCCATATTTTAAACTCAAAATTCATGTCAGCAAGTAGAAATGGAGTGGACACTAATTATAGGAGGTATTCATTACCTGTGACATTGCAGACTACACACATTCTTTTAGACAAGTTGAAACTATGTACAGTCTAAAACTGAACTCCAAAGAAAACTTTTTGGAATTTGAATATATATCATAGGTAAATAGATGGAAAAAGCATGTTAGGAGAGGAGGCAATTCACCCAAATAACACTTTGGAGAAAAATATTTGAGTTCTGCTGTATTCTGCATTTTTCCATGCACGAATATGGGTGTATTCATGAATATGTAAATTTCTGGTACTAGGTTGGATCATACTGTGATACTGGCACATAATTAGGAGCTCATCACTAATGATTTATGAGCTGATGCCATGCTATTAGCATTTAGAAATAAAACTACCACAAATAACCTTTTACTTATACTTTACCAGGGCTATTCATAATAGTAGCCACATTATTGAACATCTACAGGAAAAACATCAGGTCTTCCTTCCAAAAGGAAGATGATGTTCATAAAACTCACTGGATGTGGGTATTTTCTGTAGGGGGAAAAGAAAGCATTGGTCAAGATTTGAAAAAAAGCCCAACAAACCAAACAAAAACCCGAGGAAAATAGTTCCTTAGTTTAGAGACACAATGTAAGATTGACATAACAGGTACAAAAAATAGCAATAATTAAATTAAAAAAAAATTAAGAAAGTCTCAGAAAGAAAATAAAATAAAAGAAAAATAGGAACAAAAGATACAGGAAGTGCTATAAAACCAAAAATCTCCTACTTATTATTGTACAAATCCCTCCAGATAAAGGTTTAATTTCAGTTGAGAAAATTGTATTTTATTTCACTTTTAGACCTTCTTCATTACTTCTCTGTCTATTTAGATAAAATTCAGCCTGGGAAAGAAAAGGCTTGGGGGGGAACCCGTCCATGTATATAATAAATCCTTGGTGGAAGGGAGTGATGAAGAGGGAGCCTGGCTGGCTCTCTCAATAGTGCCAATTGACAGAAAAAGAGATGATGGAGACACACAAAAAAGAAAACACACAAAAACATTACATTGCATCTGAACACAAGCAAGCAGGGGTTTTTTTACAGTGATAGTGGCAAAACATGGGCATGAAGAGGTTGTGAAGTCTCCCTCTGTGGAGATGCTCAGAACCTGACTGGAGAGGGTCCTGGGCAAGCTGATCCAGCAGAGTTATTGGACCAGATGATCTTAAGAGGTGTCTTCAGATTTAAAGGATTCTTCTGTGACAGAAGAGAGGGCTTGTGAGGAGAGGGAATATCTTTTACTAGGCCTTGTAGGAAAGCTGGAAAACAGCTACTTTGAGCCACACAAACAATGTTAAGTCTAAGAAGCAGCATCAAAAAACTAATAGTCATATTGCTCTTAGCTTAATTATCACAATATATTAAATAACAGAATTACACAAAATATCAACACATAACAAAAAAACAGCAGTTACCATTCACAAAGCCGAAGTTATTGGCAGAGAAAGAAAATAACTAGCACTAACAAGTTAATGCTTGCACAGCCCAGTGGTAGGGCTGAGCAAGTTCAGTCTCATTATTGCATGCTAAATCATATTGATAAATTAGCAAGAGCATGCAACTGAGATTTCTGACCTTGTTACTCTTAGACTTAATCTGTATTAGTCTTAAACAGTCAGTGTATTTAAAGTTCAGCACTGTCATCTCTCCCTCTGTGATCTGTTTTCAGTCTGGAATGCCAGGCATGCCCCTGTGGTTTTCCTTAGGTTTCAAAGCCAACCAGTACCTGAGAAGCAAGCTCCTTTAAAAGAGCAATAACATAGTATTGCTGGTTCAGGTGGCCATCTGCACTGTGGAATTATCAACTCAAATCTTATTTTAATCTGTGGCTCATTCTGACAAGATGAACACAAAGTAGCTGCTACAAACAATCTTCAAACGCTCAGCTATGGTCAAACTGATGTATGGAAGCAAGCTGTCTTGTTTATCACAGACCAGATACAGAGAGAAGAAGCAAATGAAGAAATTAAATTACAGGAGTCTGAACTGACCCTCAGCATGCTGATGAATGGCTTCCTACTGCACTCAGCCTCTGAAAAAAACCCAAATAACTAATGGCAGACAATCTTACTAGGAATGTGGGAGAAGAGCCAGCTGAAGGAGAGTTCACATTTATGGTGAATTGTGCTGAGGTCACTCCTCATTAACTACAGAAGATAATGGCTGCAGAGTGACAATGGGTGGAAGAAACATTTAGAAGCTGGCAATATCAACTCTTATCTCCAAATATACCACAAGGCAGTTCCAGAGGTAATATTCCCCATTTTGAGGAATCTGGTTTCATTACATTTTCAAGAAATGGAGACATAAGAAAGCACAGTGGAAATTTCCTTCACAATCAACTATTTTCATATTAATAATGTGTAATTTATTACCCTGTTTTCATTTCCTTCTCCCCCTTCAGTTTCATGTTTGGTGAAATAATTTATCGACAGAAAGGAGTGTTGCTCAGATGTTACAAGAGCTGTAGGTCACTGCCTATATTTGTGCATTTACTTATGGATACAGTAACATCTAGTTCATATGCCCATATTTTCCATAATACTTCCCTGGCTGATGTCAGGCAAACAGGCCATAAGATAGTGTGCACTTACAAGGAATACTTCTGGGGTCTTTAACCTGACTGACTTTGTGGTAACTTCTTTTAGTTGTGTCTGACTGAGTTTTTGGCCCATACCATGCTGTGTCAAACAATGACCAGCCAGTCTGGACATCAGTGCAAACTGCAGAGTGTTTCTGGTAGACTTCTCTGAATTTCAAGAGAGTTTAATAGGACTCAACTAGAACATCTTTTTTCCAGGTAGCTCCAAGTCAGAGAAAGCATGCTCAGGTTGCTGGTTTATGCATTTAATATTGATTCCAATTTATATAATATACCCTACCAATTTTATAATACCTGGAATTATAGAACTATTTACAAGCAATATTGATTACTTCCAGAGCTTTTTCTTGTATGGCATTAGAGCAGCTCTATAAGTGAAAAGTATGGAAAATGCAGCAGTTTCAGTCTTTGGCTGGGATCTGGTTTTATCTTCCTCACATAGATCCTCATTGCCATGAGTATATTGCTTGGTCCTTGTGCTCTCGTGGAGAATGAATGTTAGAAGGATGGGTGTAGAACCCATGTGGAATCATAGCTATGAATGAGTGCTCATTCACTGAATGAGGAGAGCCAGACTATGAGGGATATCCCAGCTGCCCAGCTGTGCAAGCATCATCAGCCGTGCTGGGTTACAGCAGCACATCACAGATCAGCATGTTTTGTTCATAGCTGCAACTTTCTCTGACACTTCAAACCCTGTAGCCCTCAGGAAAGTAGTGTTGCAAGGTGATCCAGGCTCTGTATCCCTCAGTATCTGGAGTCCCTGAAGCCCATGGAAATTCATTTCCATACATGCCATCAGCTTAGACTTTACAATCCCTGAAAATCTAGGCTTAGAGCTGCTGTCAACCCAGGACTTCCTTTTCCCAGAACAGGCCACTCTTACAGTGATTTCACTCAGCCATTTACAATGGATCACACTGTTTTAGTTACAATCCAACTCTCAAACAAGCAAACAGTGCAAAGATTTCCTGCAAACTAAGTCAACATGCATGTGTGTGACTCATTTTCCAGATAGAAATTTTTTCTCACTTGTTTTGCAATAGAGATTTAATTCTACATTCTTTGTTCTTGGGTTTTAGGATATTCTGGGGTGGATGTTGGGGTTTTTACAACATCCTATACTAGAGTTATTCCACTGTGTGTGCCCAACTTTGACTCTTAATAGTAAGCAGCTAGATAGCTTCTTACTATTGAGGGTCAAACCATAAAGGACAACTTTAACTCTCTGTAGTAAGGAGCAAAGATTCAGAAGAAGAGATGTATCCTCTCTCATTAGAACATATGCACCAATTTCACTATCCTTTTCTACTACAATTTCTCTCAATGCAAAGAAAATTTTTGTTTTCTACTTTTTCCTATCTTATAACAGAGAAATATCTGGCACATCCACTTCAGAAAGGAAAAAATCTGTTTTAAGCAGTCTCTAGTGGAAAAAGACACAGGTGGTCAGAAAAAATAAAAAGAAAAGAAACAAAAGAAAAAAGGAAATTGCTGAAGCAAGAAGTTAAGAAGACTCTTACTGGAATCAGCTCCAAAGGAAAAAAATGTGAGTCTATCTGATTGCTCTTTCCAGCACCAATAATATGGATATAAAATCAATTTGGCCAATACCCTACTATAGTCCCTGTATTGCTTGTGAAAAGGGCCAGTTTGTGAGAGACTTGAGAACAAACCCTTGTACTCAAACACTGAGGGGTGAGAAGGCCAGACTTACAAAGAGTGGCTGAAATCAGTTTGTACCTCATCACAGAGGCAGAGCTGCTGATCTCTCAATTGCTGGTGACCACAAGGAAATTGAGAGAAGTTGTGACTGGAAGAGTTCAGATTGGACATTAGGAAATGTATCTTCATGAGAGGATCATCTTGGAATGGTCTCCCCAAGGAAGTGGTCGTGGCACCAAGCCTGACAGTTTAAGGAGTGTCTGGACAATGCTTTCAGTAATGTGGTTTAGTTTTACATAGTCCTGTGTGGAGCAGGGGATTGGGCTCAGTGATTCTTAGGGGTCTTTTTCAACCTGACACATTCTGTGTTTCTATGATTGTGTTCACACTATGTGGGATGTAGTTAAAACCACAAATAAAGTAGCACACATGTACAGGAACAGAATTTAAAAACTAACACAGAAAGTAGGTGACAACTAACAAGAATTATTATCCCTTATTCTATGATGAGAGATATCACATAATTATTTAAAAATACTATTTTATGCTATGGGAAAGTGCAATAATTTACAGTATCAATGTGGACAGCTTTGGATTTCTAAGGACAAACTGTCCTGCATAAATTCATGATACTCTGATCCTCAATACACACACGGACAGTTTAAAAAAATTGGTTTTCTATGTGACATACATAAAAACCAGGTTTTCTCTTCTTTTCTCAGCAATAAAATCCATGAAATGGAAGATTTTTGACACATAAATTATAATTTTAACTGGACACAACATTATTGTGCATTCATGAAATAGAATATAAACTAGAAAACTGTTTTAGTACATAGTGGATTTCACCTGGGCATTGTAGATTTCTGCTACAATGAAGTCAGCATCATCTTTTCTTTGTCTGCTATTTAAAAAGAATGACTTTGCTTGTTTAGACAGGCAACTCCTTTAAATCTTTTTACTGATAGAATGCCTCATAGGAAAGTTTAGAAACATGAAATTAACACACTTAAAGCTCACACGCCCCAGTCCCTCAGTCACCCATCATCACAGCAAAAAGCTGTCCTAAGATTAGTCCTTTCCTACATTTAATTTTATTTTAAAATTTAATGCCAAGGGAGAACCTTGTCTACATGTATTCTTTTTGAAATAGTGTCTTTTCATTGTGAAGACTCATATACTGGATGGTATACCAATGACATGGCAACAGGATCTCATTTTTTCTCATCCAGCTGCAGGTAGATGAATTGTATAAATCCATCAAACAGGCATGAATTTAGGTTCAGTCCTTCAGTATTTGAGCACTGAGAGTCCTTGAGAATTTGGGCATAGGTGTTTGGACTGAATTCTGAAAAAGACAAAAAAAACCAACTAACCAAACAAACATCACCACCAAGGAAAAAGCAACTCAAAAAACAACCAGCACCCCAAACCCTTAAAAAGTAAAAATAAGAGGTTGTCACAGATGCACACAAGATTCAATTTTTCTGACAAACTGTTAATAAAAGCTTTGAAAGAGATAACAGTTGGCAATTTAAAGTATGAATGACCTTGGCAGAATCAGATTCCAAGTTCAAAGACATTAATAAAAACTATTTTCAAGGGAAAATTAATAAAATCTAAAAGAAAATTAAAGAAACTGGAAAACTGCTTCTGGGTGAAATTTTTCACTGACTTGCTTTCTCTGCTTTTCAGAAAGAGATTATTCTATGATCATGGGTTTAAAATCTCTTTGGAAAGTCAACTTCCCCTGCTTGTCGAACCCCTTTAGCGGAATTCTTGTGGAATCTCCTTAGTGATCACAGAAGACAATAAATGCATAGAAGACAGCAAACATATATTCATCTCATTTCCCAAAAGGGGAAAATTGCATCATAAAAATGGAGAAAGATTTTTAAAATATAAATTATAGAAGAGATATTAATTACATTGAAAATAATAGCAGAAAAGAGAAATTTGGATCACATTCTGACTTTCAAACCAACAGACTGCTTATGTGGTATTTTTCTTTCTCTGCAAAGGAAAAATGCAAATATTGAAAGAGGAACATTATCTAAGCCAGAATGGTGATAAAATCTGAATGTACTAAAGAATGGAAGATCCTTAGAAAGCCAGACATCACATATTTTTTAGAGCACACTTAGCTAGTGAGGTGAATCTTCCCTGGCAAAAGAATCTAATGCAGAAGGAGCTGGCATTTGCCTAGAAGTTTCTACACACTTTCAGTCTCCTTCCCAATGAATTTAAGAACAGGTAGTGCTGGCTCAAGGTGCCCTCTCCATCTCTTCTAGAATGCAATAATCCTCTTGCTGATTACTTTAAACAATATAATACGTATTTTAGATAATATAACCTTAAAAAAATATTAATTTCTCCTCAAACTAGCAATTAGATTAATTTTCTGGGAACATCTCCTCTCCAATTCTATTTTTTTTAGTAATCAAACTTACTTCCCCCATCCAGTCATGTCTGAACATCTGTACTGCCAGCCTCAGTGGCAGCTGTAATTCAAAGCTGTTACCATATGCAACTCCAAGTACCATCTATGTTAGTTGATGGAATATTCTGTTCAAGTACCTTCTGCTCTTTCAGACATTACCTAACATCTTTTACCTAAATCAGACAAATATCACTTGTCTGACAAGCCTCACGAATTCCGACTTTTTTCAAGTAATTACAAGACAAAAAACCTACTGTAACACACACAGCCCCCAAGCCACCCTGTCTCACAGACACACAGATACACAGACACACAGACATCCCTGGGTAAACTTAATAAAGTAATTTATTTTTTTTTTTAAGTCTGAAAATGCATGGGTAAGAACCAGATACTCCTTAGTGAGCAGTATTTGAAGATGTTTTCCCTTTAATTTTCAGCACCTCTATGAGATTCATGCCATATGCCCTGGTGTTAGACAGATAATGAAACTAGTAGTAGGATTAGTACCATTCCTACAAATCACAAGGGTACTAAGGAGCTAAGTCCCTCAGCTTAAATTTTCTTTTTTTGTAAAGTAGAAAATATATTGTTCTCAGCAGCATCAATTACGATTGCTACATGTTCTTTATACTAGGAATGCATATTTTCAAGAAGGCAATCAGTTTTCTTTATATTTACCACTCAACATTAACACAAACTGTACTACCATAGGTCTCTTAAAGTCTATAACTAAGAGTATGAAGTTAGAGAACCAATTCCTTTACAGATTCTCCACACAGTGTAGATGCTCTAAAGTCAAGCCTCTCAGTACTACATGAATCTCATTTATGATGCAATTAATATATCTTTATTACTGGTTTCTGCTACCCACATAATGATGATTTTCCTCCCACAGTAAACACTAAATAATGATAAATTCTGTACTGGAAATGAAACCTCCCTCTGTTTTGAAGTACCCTGTGTTTAATCATGAAAAACCATGCAGATATGTTATATGCTTGAGAGTAAAACTTTGTACTGATATGTGGTACCTACCTACAGCCTGAAAACGTCTTTGAAGTGTATCAGGGTCTATGCTGTACAATTGTTAGCAGAGTCCTTTCCCTGGTACTGGGGCAGTAATGACATAGAGAAACAGTTTTTGACCAAATAAAAAATTATTGTGAATAATTTACAAGTTTTCTAATACCATAGTCACTTCACAGACATCACAGCCCCAAAATCTGATTCCTTAAATATTCACTATGGGGTTTATTTATTTAACATTTATCTCACACTTAAAATATGGGTTTTCCAGAGGGCATGATGGACGATATCACTTTGGGGTTTTCAGGAAAATGAGAGCTAAAATGAAGAGCTAGTTGTACAACAAGAGATCAGAAGTCCCAGAATTTGTCCTGCGTCACTCCTTCTATACACTCATGGGCACAGATTGGTGTGGGTGGGACAAGAGGAGAACTGAAGTCCCTAAGTGTTATCCATGTGCCATATCAGGGCCCAGAGTTTGGATTTATTACTTTAAACACAACAAAATTGCTATAATCTTTGATTCCTGAATTATTTCCATTGAGGGTGTCCATATTCCTTTGAGGCCCTACTATGGATCCAAGACCTGACCTTGCACATCCAAATATACAGTTTACATCACAGTCCACATGTGAATGCATGCCCCATCTGATTACATTTTAAACAGCTGAGATTCTACAGTTTTAGAGAATTGAATATTTATAATATTATTGCAATATAGTATCTTCTATTAAAGGAATGAATTTATGATCATTTAAAGAAAAAATGTTATTTCTGTTCTTATACAGAAGTATGTGCAAACAGTTAATTTATTTTTTTCTTGTTCAATATTACAGCATCTTGACTAGATGAGAGTAGCTTCAGTACTTTGAGGGAAATAATATTTAATTTTCAATTTTTGGCTGGTTTAACTATATAAAGGGTCATGACACATAATCACTGTCAATTCAGAGACTCAGCTGCCAAACTGTCCTTACAAAACTGACCTGTGGAACAATATAATGTAAACAAAATCTGGAAATTTTATGGTAAAAGTTACTTTACAAAATTGTTTTTAAATCGTGGATATAAGGTTGAAGTAACAAGTTTGGTTTTTTTTTACTTTTCTCAAGCATAATATAGAGCAGTTCATTCTCATATCTGTGTTTATACAGATATGTGATATAGACACCTTCAGGAACACTGGATATTGATGGATATTGTTTAGAACAGATGAGTGAATGGCTGGTTATGAATAATTTATTTAAATCCTTTTTTCAGATTGCAGTTCCTTCAAATTTATAAAATGCTCAGAATTAAAATAGCTTCTTTAAAAAAGTTTTCATTTTAGGGACCAAATATGAACTTTTTTTTACAGAGTATTTGTGTGCTGGATGCCTTGATCAACAAAGTCATAATGGTACTGTTCTTATTTCTTGATTGGATAGACATCCAAGCAGCTCTACTACAAATCCTCACATATGCAGAGATAAATTTAATTTCAGGTTATTTTCATAGAAGTGACCTTGTGTTCTCTGTCTGCAAACATTTTAACCACAAAAAGTAATTTGTACTGGCTTTAATTAAAAAAAAAAAACCAAAAACCAAAAAAAACCCCCAAAACTCACAAAAAATCCACACAAAAGATAAAATGGGATTAAAAGGAAATACACAAAAAAGTCAATCAGATAATCACAGAAAATATTTTGCATTATCTTTCTTTGGCTGATTTATAACCATTAAATTGTTATTACTTTCTTTCCATTAGTTTTTCCATAATTCATGAAATAAGGTCTACAAACTCATTTCTTGTTATGAGTCTTCTGTCTCCTCTGTTTATTGAAAGATCTAAACCTGTTTTTCTTCTGTGCTAAATAATTACATGTCCTTTCCATGCCATTTGAAAATCAATAATGCATAATATTTAAAGGAAAAGTCAAAGCATGAATTTTTCATGGATAGATTATAGATTAATCTGATTGTTCTGAAAATGACTATTTTACAGGTACATGCAACTAACTGAAAGGAAATATGTACAATCTTACTCATGCATACCTTTCTCAGTGTACCTCTAAAACCAAAAAATATCAGCGTCTTATGGCTTCTTCACATTCTGAAAAGAATTAATTTACTACCAACATAAATCTGGTGGGGTTCCAAGTCACTCTGTTGTTCAGATCAAGACCTGTAAGAATGCATTACAGTTCTTTCTGTAACCAAACTGATGTCTGCTTTTGACCTATTCAGATGCTCAGGAGATGTCTGTTATGTGAGCTTGTATTCTGAGACTCTAATGTACAGCTAAACAATTTATATACAAATATGTGTCTAACAACTTCATTATAATTATGAATAGTAATGGTAGTGATAAAAACAGCAGTACTACTGCTGTTGTATATTGCACAAACATAAATATAATCATTAGATTTCCTTTTTTAATTCATCACAAAAATATATATCAGAAGACAGTCACTGCCTCTGACAAGAAGCTAGACAGAGGTTGAAGGTGGCTAGAAAGCTATAAAGTCATTATTGCAATGTCTCTGTTTGTGCAACTGGATCTTTAGAGCTCATAAACCCCCTCTCCTTCCTTTGCACTAGCAAATTTGCAAAAGAAGAAAAGTTTGACAAAATCTAAGAAAGAAAAGGAAGGCAGAATCATGACATGTCAAAATCACAAAATAGTTAAGGTCAGAGGTATTTGTAGAATAAAATTATTTTCATATCTAGTCTTGTGTCCTACCTACTGGCCCCTAATACACTGGCAACCCTTTTCAAGTAAATCTCTTAGCAGGAGGAGTCCTCAAGACAGCTCTCCAGAAGGAATCCTATTTCTGTCTGACAGTTTTTGACAGAAAGCCAATCCTACTTCAGCCTCTCTCATGAATAAATACATAGTTATATTATCATTTAAATAGCATTTTACATCTAAGAGTCTCCAAATGCTTATCAAACACTACTCACTTCCATTGCATCCAATTCTTAAGTGACCCTGAAAGAAGCATCACTTGCCTGAAGAAATTTCTCATTGTTCTTTCGGCCTCTACTAAACTCAGAGTTGGGTCACCCAGTTCAGAGGTTCCTAGACCTTTCCAGTAGACCTAGCCAGACCATCTGCCCTCCTCTAGCACATGAAGCTTCCTTTACTTTCAAATGGGTGATGTGTTGATGAAGAATATTTTAACGTGACATTGAAGATTTAGAGAAAAAGCAGAAGTTTGAAAATTGGTGACAGTAGACATTTGCCTGGTACATTTCTACCACTTTGTAAACATCTTCCTGTTACCACCTATGGGATATGCACAGTGGTGTCTCTGTTTACCCACACTGTCTGGATTTCTGATTCCTGGCTACCTTGGTCTATATGCCACTGTGTCACAGTCAATGACAGACCAGACTTAGTCATCTCTGAATATAACTCAGAAATGCTTTTGGGCTTTGAAAAGGTGAAAGCAGTATGTGGGTAGCGTATCTATGGAAAACCACAGACATTCTAACTATGCTTTTCCTTCTAATTGGTGAATCACATAAAATGTCTCCTACAGAAAACTGTTGGACAATATAGGGATGGGATTTACATTTTTCTTCTGTGATGCATATTTTATAGGTTGCTTGAGTCAAAGGAAGCATAAAGATGTACTGATTTTTAAATTTTGTTTAATCTTGTATTCTACAGTACTATCAACACACAGTTTGTGTTTCAAAAGAACAATATTCCTTAGCAGATAATTGAGACTTTTTCCATTCATTTTAATGATATGGAAGCTTTTAAATTGATGATCTTGTAGATATTCAAAGGCCAGGAGGGCAATAAATTTGCCGTGTTTAAATCCAGTAGAGATATTGTAGCACTTACTGTGATATTTACCTTGGAAGATTTTTTTCATTAGGCTTTAAAGGTGTCCATGACATGTTCATATAGTGGAATAGTTTTTCTGTATTTTAAATATATTCTAAGTACTTTTAGAAAAGTTCTTATTTGCTAATTAGTTTTTTCAATAATAATGACGACTAAAACTGATATTGGACACCAGTGAAAAAATACTAACAAACGTTCTTATGGTATTAACTGTATAATAAAAATTTCATAGTTTAGATTAAACGGTTCAAAGAAATTAATTTAAGAATGAGACATTTCCACCAAGCATTTGCCTAGTTCCATTTCATTCTTCTCTGAACCAAGGCTATTAGAATGTTCTGAGGTTGGTTGGATTTTTAGAAATTAGAAATACAATGTGTTTTATAAAGAGTGATAGTAAAGAAGCAGGAATTCAAAATTAAGATGAGCAGTTAACTGTGGATGGGACATGATCCAACAAAAATGCACATTCTCTCTTTGATTTCTTTATGTTTACCACAGGAATCTCCTAAGTATGGCCAGAGGTCTTATCCCCAAAAAGTCCTTCTAGTTGTGTGATTTCTGTTCCAGATCCAAGCCTTATTAAATTCAGCATCTTAGTTATTCCCCAGAGGAGTAGTTAGGAGGAAGTATAAGTACAGTTTTCTTAGCATCTTAATCCACTTTCCCTCCTAACTCATATATGGGTACCTGCAGGGAATTACAGCTTCACAATTCATCTTTTAGAGCTTCTTCCATAGGCAACAGTGCAGTGCACAAGTCTGTCTGTCTCCTTCTATGACAAAATGAATAGGGCTTTACAGGATTTCCACCTCCAATCTGAAATCTTGAATGCTTGCCTTAAAGATCAAGCATTCTTTTCATGGTAGGCTATAATAGTGTACAGATAATGGACACCTATTATTAGCCTCTTGCACTAGGTATGCTTAATAACTTCTCACATGAAGGCTCCAGAAATGAGGAAATTATAAAAGCAAAGTTTCTTGGCACTAGATCTTTACTCGTTAAGGCATGCAAATGATCACTTTTGATTTACGTCAATAAAAAGGTAATGTCTTCTATGTAAGAGAAATATGAGTAAGAACCTCTGGGTTCAGATTGTTTGCACTATGATGGACAAATACTATCCACATTCCCATGGTTTCAAATGTCATGAGTTACCCCAGGGACAGACAAGCTTTATTTCAGGTCTGGTGCCATACAGATTTTTGACCCCCTACATATTTTTTCATACAGGCAGCCTATATTCTCCACCCTGTTTCCCCCCTTTCATTTCTCAGTTTTAACAGCAGCTGATGATGCAAAAATAAAGAAAGAAAACCTCTCTCATTTGAAATATATCTCCCAAAGATGTTAGTTGAGGGGGGAATTAAAAAAAACACATCAAAACTTAATGTAGAAAATTCCTGCTGAGCTAAGAATTTTTGAGTACTCACATACTCTCAGCTATGTTGAGGATGGGCCAAAGAAGATTTCAATGTACCACCACCACTGTTTAATCCTTTCTACATAGTTTAAGTGAATGGCTCCTCTTGTAATTTTGAAACTCTTCCCAATGTAATCATTTTAACAAAAATGGCGATTCAGCCTTTGGAATTTCTTCAGCAAATCCTTCTCTGATATTTATTATTGCACTTTCTGCAGCACATAATCTCAGTGACAAGTGTATCCGGGTAATGTAATTAGATATTACTGGGAAATTGTGTTTATATGACTACTTTTTCAAAATCTCTTGCAAATAAAATGCAAGTTTCAGAAGAACATTTTAGTAATGATGCCATTCTTGCAGTTATTTGTATTTTCACCTGCAATCACCTTTCTGAAATTTCAGAAATGGAGCTAGAATTTTCTTACCAGACATGTGACTTGGTCTAAATTTGATAAAATTCACAAAAAGTGAATTCAGCTTTACCCAAAACTGAAGTATGTGAAAAAAAATGTGTTCCCTATGTTTAGAAATCACTCAGTGGCTATTTCTCACAATACCAGAAGCACAGCAAATATTTGAACATAAATGAACAAGGTTTTACTGAAGATGGGAAGCCCATCCCTTTGCCTACTCTGTGAAAAAAAAACTGCAAGAATATAAGCCTTTCTAAAATTTATGAATCACGTGTTATCAGACTGTTATTTTGAGATTGACTAAAGCCTATGCATGTGTTATGGATGCTTCTCTCTGTGGCAGGGTAAGTACCGTTACCCAAGTTTCTGTATAATGGGATTGTTCTGCTGGCCTTCCCCATGACACACATTTTCTACTCACCTAAGCTGAAGATAAAACTAAATCTAAAACCAATCTAAGAACTGAAAGTTTTCCACCTTAGGCTTATGATCCAAACACTCAGAATATCCCTCAGTGATGCTAAACTTAGGAGATGTGGCAAAAGTAGTGACAAATCTTGGACCTGCATTTGGGAGTCTTGTCATTCACCATGGTAACCACAGAATCAGTTTTTCATGCTCTGTACACCATGGCTAGCTCTTTCTTGTGAACTTGGCTCCTTAACTTAATCTGTTTAATTTTGTCTAAATAGATTAAAAAATCTGAAAATATTCTGTTACTGAAGATCAAATAAAGCAGCCATATGGATTCTTAGCTTTTAATGGAGAGTCACTGCTTCATGGAGAGTCCAAAATATGGTTGATTTTGGACCTGGTAATTTTAGGTTTAAAAGAAGAAGGTGTCTTTTAAAATGTGAAAAGGAGAATTTAATGCTTCAAAATGCTGCTTCAAAATTATGAGAATAGCCAAGTATCTATCTCTATGAGACCAACAATATGAAAGGTACACCACTTGCAAAATGTATTTCTTTTATGGCTTAAGATTCCCAGGAAGATTCAGTGGTATTAAATGATCAAAAAGACACACCATCCTGAGTCTGGCATATGGCTTTGTTTATAGGCAAAATAAGCTGTCCTGGTTTAGGGCAAATTTGGTAGAGAATTTCCAAATTAGGGCCCCTCCAGAAAGCAAACCCACACGGCCCCTCCCCCCAACTGGTTTGGGAAGAATTCCTTGGGGAGGAGTGGAAAGAACCTGTTTATTTAACAGGCACAGCACCCCCCAGCACACAGAATGAACAATACCGGATGACACCGCTCTGAAAAAGATGACAAATTCAGAAAGTCTCTCTCGGGGGTGGTCGCTCTGTTATCAGTCCCTCTGGTGCTGGGGCAGCTGCTGCAGCCACAGGGTGCAAACTCTCTGTGTTCCCAGGTCCCAGTCCAGAGCAGGTTCGAGATGGTCCAAAAAAAGGAAAGGAGAAACAGTCCAGGAAGAAATTTGGACTGTTTAGCTAAACTAGCTAATGAGCAGAAGCAAGAGCAAGCAGAAGCAAAGCAGAAGCAAGAGTGAGAGAGAGAGCAAACCAAAAAGCAAAAGCAGCATTAAGTACTGCCCATCTCTGTGTCCCGCCAGGCTGATAAGAAAACCCAAACAAAACTTTCACTCTTCAGAGCCAGTCTTAAAGGCACAGAACATACTATCCAGCATAAACAGAACACATGAATGGGGATACAAGCATCATAACGTCACCTTAGGACAGACGCTTAACCACAAAATCCAGGAAAAAAAGACTAGAATTAGCCTGGTCAAATGAAACATTTATCTGAAAATCCATACATTAACAAAGCTAATGAGAGTTGTTTATATTAATCTTAATGCCTCAAAAGCAACTGTATACTTAACATTTTAGGAAATATTCTGGTCATCAAAAATTACATGAAATTGATCAAAAAAGGAATAAAGATTAAAACTATTAAGTAAAAAGTAGGTTAATATTCTTAGTCAACACTAGTTCAAGGAATAACCAGAAATACATCCAAAGACTGCTTCTGGTATAATAAAGTTTGAAAAATATTTTTCTTTCAGAAGGCCAGGTAAGAAAAGACATTTCTAGAAAAAAGTGAGATTATTAGACTTCCTTCATAATCAAATAGCTTCTAAAAGACAATGCCAGAAGATGATATTAGAGTCCATGACAGCTGCTTGGTCTGTTAACATTACTGTCTAACCCCATATTAAAGGGATTTGATGAGGACATTAGTGAGAAACAGGGTCTACCCTGGCAAAGTCCATCACAGACAATACATGTAATAATGCTAACATTAATTAATAGCATAGAATGGATTAGATACTCTTTAAGGAGAAGATACTGCTTGAGATTCAACAGTCAATGCACATGCCTGAGAAACTCACAAATATAGACTACTATTAGAAATACGCCTTATGTTTTTATGACTATATATACACACATAACCCATTTTGGAAAATTTTGTATCAAAATCCCAGTGAAAATGGCAACAAAAGTATATCTGACTTACTCCAGTGTAAGTGGATCTGAGAACACAGTATTGCTTTACTTGCTAAAATTGTACGCATTACTGTTCTCAGCTATTTCTTGCCTTTTCTCAAACATGGAAAGTGTTTCCTGTAGTACTCCAACTCTTATGAGTTCAGTGCTAAAATGTTTATAGGCTCTAACAAGTATTTCCTGGGTTCAGTTGGATGAATGAGATAACAAAACATTAAACAAGAAATTAATCACAAACTATTATCTCCACTTTTTCCTTCGATAAAAAACTGCCTCATATTTAACAACTGACATTGGTGATTATGTGTGCTGGTAATTCAGATCTCAATGGAGTTCCCTGCCAAACCACCCACAGCAGGAGCTGGCACAAGGCCTATGCTGTGGATGGATCAGAAATGGTGTGTACATAGAATCAAGTAATTTTTGCGGTGGGAGGGAGAGCTGCTCAGTGTTAGGCAAAGGTGTGGAGAAAAAAGTACTAGCTACAGACTGACCTTCTGTGGCAAAACTTTTATCTGGCATAATATGTACCATACCACTGAAGACAATTAAACTGTGCCTGTTTATGCTCTGGCTATAATTTGGTCTTTACTTTCAATTTCATTAGTAGAGTGATGCAGTTGAGATCCAGTCATTCCTAACCAGATATATATTTTGCTCCTGTCTTGCTAATGTAGACTTTGTACTTCTGCCAAAATGCCTATACCAAATTTAATTGAATAAATATTGGAATGAATCTTTGAATCATAAATTCATTTCTGAGGCAGCATCTCCCAGTACTAGATTTCCTTTGTGCATGATCTTCTCTCACAGGTGACACGGAGCCACTCCTTCTCAAATCCTTATGATAAGCAGAAGCCATCTTCCTGGTCACCTCCTATTTCTTTTCTCAATTAATGAAAACCTGTTCTTTCTAATGGCATATTTATTGCTACTCTTGCAGATAGATGAACTATACCAAGCATAACCTGACCACAGATGGTATAAAGCTCTCTTTAATCAATCTCTTGCTGTGTTCCTGGAATCAGAATTGGCCTGGCTCCAACTTCATAAGCTTGTTATGTCAATGTGCAGGCTGTACAAAACATCAGGTGCATGGGGCACTGATTTGTTTATTTTTGCCCAACAAGCTATAGACTGTTTTCACAATATAGATTTCAGATGAGAAAATGTTTGTTTGCTGGTCACTGACACTTTAGGATTTCAAGGGCCACTAATCTGTCAAACCTGAGTGGTTCCAGGGTGTTTAGACTTGTTATTTCCTAGCAGGTAATCAGATGATAGAGACAGCTTTGATCTTTAAAAGCCTAGTTTAGGTTCATTTTATGAAAATCTTTGCTTAGAGATAAATATTAAAGCAGCAGGGGTTGGCCTGATAACAAACTGGATAAGGCTAGACTGGAGAGAGAGAAGGTGGCTCCATTTGGCATCTAGCGAGGGACATGCTGGGGCAGCATCTGCCATTGTCTGGCACCCAGCAGCAGGTGAGCAACAGGCCTGACTGTCAGGGAGATCTGTGCAGGCATGAGCCAGAAGAGCAGCTCCCCAGAGGCCCCTCTGACCTCCTTATGGAGCATGGTTAGGATCAAAAGGACACAATTGAAATTCCAGCACTGTTTTGTAACACTGGGTTCTTGCTTACTGTTCAGTTTGGAGCTCTCTATTTTCTGTCTTTTGACAGAAAGGCAACAACTATGGGTTAAAATGTGACAAAGTTTTTTCTAGGCAAAAGATGGAAAACTTCTGTTCATTCCATTTTAATACTGAGCTAGATTTGAACCCAGGCCTTAAAAATAGTTCCTGTGAGATCATTATTTCCAAGATGAAAATGAGGATGTAGCACTAGGGTCTGCAATGTGGGAGATGGAAAACACTTTTTCAGTGCATTGATTTTATTTTTTTAAACAGTTGGTTGATGTTTCCCCAAGGTCTGGAAATTAAAGTAAATCATGGAGAAAATGGGGTAGTGAATAGAGATGAAAACAGACAATCTAATTCAAGCCTTAAATGAATATATCACATTCTTCTGAAAGCTATCCAGTGCCAGTACAATTTACTGTAAAGATGATATCCCTTTCTTTAGCCATATCCTTGGATGGGCAGAAAATTATATGTATATGATATGATACACTGAAAGTGAAACTCAAATTTCACACAGCTTTTAAAAAAAGCATGCAAATACACAATAATGTAAAGTCATGTTGAAAAAATAAATACACAGAGTGCCATGCTTAATTGCTTAAAAAACCTCTCAACATACTTTAACTGATTCCATGATAAGGTATACTCAATTCTTTAAATGACTAAAATCTGAGAATTTTTAATGTGTTTTGCTAGGTTTTTATTCAGGTCAAATCCCAATTAGTTTCAATAACTACTAAGTTTCTAATTTTGTAGATCCAATGAAGGTATAATAACCATTTTTATGACCTGAAAAAAGTGACTCTATGTGAAAAGTCTTAAGCAACATAAAATCAGTTGCACATGGGTCCTATTGAACATGATGATAACATAAAAAGATGGAAAATACAGCTTTGTTGGAACAGCATCTTCTCTATCATGATTCTCAAAAAGTCAGTTCAACACAGTTTTCTTGAATGGAACTTATTTGACATAACCCTGCAAGATGCTGAGCGCTCATAACAATACTGAAATGGCATTCTTGAAATCTGTATGATGTATGACTGATGGGATTCAACATTTTTTATGTACTTTGGTCATCCTTGGATGCAAAGCCATTTGAAATATAGCTATTCATATTGCAGAGTAAAACCTAAACATTTCTTTCTGGGTCTATATGGGGTTTAGGGTGGTTGAAGAGGGACAATGTCATCCAGTTTCTTTCTTCCAACTATTAGAGTAGTTGTGAACTTCATATGAGAGAAAACTTTAAATGACTGTGCATGTTCTGTATAATGTTTTTGAAAGCTCTCTTGGTTGTATTTAAAATGTTGCCTTAGAGCATCCTTAAGTACTTATTTTTTACCCAGAGTAATTAAAAAATAATGTACAATGGGCAAAACACAGTCCTATGTATGCTGCATGTAAGCCAAAAATGGCTTAATCTGATACTTACAAAATTGTGATTGTGGTACAACACTAAGAAAATTTTCACAAGACAATAAGATTATTATTGAGAGCAATAAATGCATCTCAACATCCTGTCGTGTAGAGCATATTCAAAACCTTATGATTTTTAGGATTAATTATATCAAAGGGCTATAAAATCAGAGAAGTGCTAGCTAGGCAGATTTTGCAGGTCATGTAATCCAATACAATTCTTTAATATAGGAGATCACCAGTGTTTAATTAGTAACATCTTTCCCTTACAGAGTCTTGACAAACTCCAGAGATGGAAATTTCATCATCTGTTCCAGCACTGCATTACTCCTTATCAAATTTTTTACCTAATCACTGACCTCAGTATTACAAGCCTCAGTTTGTGGCAGGGCAGGCAGCCTGCTTAGTCCCTAGGAAAACAATAATTTACGTTTATCAAGTCTTTTGATACTGACTTACACAATATTCTTGAAGCCAAAAGAGTAGATTCCAGTCTAGATGAGTAAAAAGATGATTGGAGGGGGCTCAGCAAGTAGTGGTTAATGGATTTGTGCTCTGTCTGGAGGTGGCAAAAAAGTGTAGAACTGCAGGGGTCTGTTCTGGTACCTGTTCAATTTTACACCATTATCCTGAAGAAATGACTGTGCTGTCTGCTCAGGTTTTCCAGAACACACTAAATTGGAGTGAACACCTGACACAGTTGAGAGCAGATTGCCATCCAAGGTGCCCTAGGTGGAAGGTATGGTCCAACAGGAGCCCTATAAAATTCCCCAAGGACAAATGCAAAATCCTTCTTAGAAGGAGGAAGCCCTGGAAACAATATGGACTGGGAAGAGCCTGGCTGGGGAGCTGCTGTGCTGTAAAGCACCTGGGGGTCTTCACTGGTAGAAGGCTGAGCATGAGCCAGCAGGGTCCTGACAGGAAAGGCAGCTGATTGCCTTCTGTGTGAAATAAACAGCAAACACACACGAGGCAGTTCCATTCTACCCAGCACTCGTGAGACCACCCCTGGAACACTGCATCCAGTTTTGGATCTCCCAGTACAAAAAGTATTCTGAACAAGTGAATCAAATTCAAGAAAGAACCACCACAATGGTGGTTGTTGCTGGAGCACTTGTCTTATCAGGAAAAAGTGAGGTAGCTGGGCTTGTTCACACCAGAGAATGGAAGAGTTTAAAAAGGCTTAATGGCAACCTACCTATACCAACAGGGAGCTAGGGAATAGGATGTCAGGCTCTTCACAGTGGTGCATATTGGGTGGATGAGGTACAGCATGCATCAGTTGAAGCAAGAGAGGTTCAGACTGGAGAGAATGATAAACTTTTAAACAATGAGGGCAATCCAAAAATGGAAGAGGTTGGCAAGTGAGGTTATGCAGTTTCCATCCCTAAAGATCTTTAGACCAGACTGTGTGAAGCCATAAGAAAACAGGTCCAATCTCACAGCTGACTATGCTTTGAGTGGGAAGTCAGCCCAGAGGTTTCTTGAGTTCTTCTGTCTAGCCTGAATTATCTTATTGCTACTTATTTCAACACTTGCTGAGAAGAGTTTTTCTCCCTCATGTTTGTAACTGCCCTTCAATTAGTTAATTCATTGCCTCTGTCTTCTTTCTGAGAGTCCAAAAAACCTCTTCCTATAAGCATTTTTCTCTGACCATCTTTGTAGATAACTTTTAATTATGCTTAAGAGCATCAGTTCTCTTTTGAGACAGAGACATTGTTAAAGACAGTAAGTCCTACGTGTTTCCCATTGAATTTGTGTCAAATCTCTGCAATTGCCTTTCACTTAATCACCCTTCTTACAGATGCTCCAATCCCTTCCACAGTAATGCTCAGGAATAAATCTGAATTTAAAAATAATTAATCAAAGTGTAGTGAGATAATGCAAATGCACTGGACATACATATATGCAATTTTTTTCCCTAGGCCCAAACTGAAAAATTAAACTATTAATATGAATTGTCCAGGGAGTCAAAAAGAGGAACACAAGAAAAGAAAGACAAAAGCAAGAAAATAGAATTTCATCTCTGTTAAAATTTATGGCAACCTTTCATCAACTTGAGTGGAATCAATATTTCATCCAGTTTTACCAAAAAAACCTCATTCTCAGAGATCACCCCTAAATTTCAATCCTCTGTTTTGTGAATAATAAATTGCCCTTGATCTTGTTGGCTCCTGGTTGTACTGTCTGATATGCATTATTACACACCTGTGTACTAATCTCTTCTTCTCATAGGAGAAGAAAAAATACAGTCTGTCTTGGATGGAAAATAGTAACAGAACATGTTCAGAACTGCACCCAGTTAGATATTTCTGTATTTTTGAATCACAAGAGTCCTCTGTTTATCTGCATTTCCCAGGTTACTCCTTTCCTCTGGAGCAGTACAGTATTTCAGGCGTTGACCTGAAGACCTAGCAAGAAACATATCAGGGTTTATTGATGCCATACGTGACACACGGATGCGATGTGCATTAGAAAGTAATTTCTGTCTTAAGAGACCACAGAAATTGGGTTTTTTGGTGCAGATAGAAACAATTGCAGCTTCAAAAAGACTCTTCATTTTCAAGGAATAGGCAGAGTAATATCTTAGTGCTGTCATAAAAATGAGTTTGTGCTCTAACTTTAGTGACTCAATAATGTGAAACACCAATATAATTCATCACACTGTCAGAAAGAAAGAAACAAGGAGGAGGGAAATAAAACATCACATTAAATTGTAAAACCAGCATTTTCAGTTCCAAGGGAGTTGGGAACCCAGCTGATTGATATTTAAATATCAGATCACTAAAAATAACTCAGTTAATAACTGTCATTTTAAAATGCTTAATTATTTAATTTGATTTTTTTTTTCTTTTCTGGAGAGCAGTCTTTAGGTTTATCTTCATCTGTTTTAATAAGAAGTCTTTCAGTTAGGGCTCTGAGTGAATTCTGAGAATATTACTTCTCATTTCTGATTAATATCTTAAAATAATTATCTTTTCACACTATACTTTTCTGAGATATAATTTCTGAGCTGATCTAATATAATGGGTCATGTTACTTTGTTTCTAAGCCATTTAGAGAAATGCAGCAGATTTAATCAGTTATTCACTAAAAGAAATTAATGCAGTGTCACATGGGATGTTCATTAAACCAGGAATAAGAGAAGAACTGTATTATAGGTAAAAAAACTGACCAACGAAATCTGAAAAAGAACTGCAATTAGTTTTTTTTCATAGAAGAAACTTATTGGTGAAGTTCCTAAAATGTTAGCCTTGGGTCTGATGTTATTTAAATGTTTCATTAGGGACTTGGCACAAAAGTGTCAATGTGATAATGAATTTATTGATGATAGAGAATTGGAAAGCAATTTAAATACAGAATATCATGTGAGGATGACTTAATGATTCTGAGGACCGGAATAAAACATAAATGGGACAATATAAAAATTTAAAATGCAGGGCCTGGCATTGCAGACTAGACCCCAAAGTATTCTTAAGGCATAGCCTGCTCTGCTTACCTTCCATTTCAGTTGTATAAAAGCATGCAAACTTCTAGAGATAGAGCTCCCATTCATTTGGTCAATGGGGAGAGCAGGTGCCTCTGAAATCCTCATAAGTGACATCATATCTGCCTAACTTAGGTGCTTCACCTCAGAAAAATACACATTTGCAGGACAGATAAATCTTACCACATTAAATATCTAATATGGGGGTGTTTGTTAGCTATCTAAATTAAATCAGCTGTATTTAATCCCTAGGATTAAATTGATTTGACAGGTGAGAGCTACCAGTCTGGAATCTAAAATACAAATTAAGAGCCTTGATCTCTTACATTGTACATGATGTATTAGGCAATCCAGAAATGAGATTGTTGAGGAAACGCAGAAGTTAGGAAGGGAAGCAGGTCAAAATTACTATCCTTTACACAGTTTAAGCAAGAATCCTCACTGGATTTCCATTTCAAAGAGATTGAAGGAAGAGGAGGTAGCACTTAGCACTATGAGGGTTTAGGAGTAAACCACTTTCTCCAGATACGTGAAGATGGGTCAGGCATAAGTTCTGAAAAGGGGCTGGGATAAGTTATGCCTGATGGCTCAGGCAGAGGTTCTGACAGTCCTGGGATAGTTGATTTTTACACACACAGATTGCCTATACAAACTTGAATAAGTCAGGAAACAAGCTTTCCTCCATCAGACTCTTATTCCTCTGTTCACAGGCATGGGTAGACATTTATTCAGTCTGGCATGGACAGATAAGATGGCACACTGTATTTCCTTATTTCTAAGTTGCATGTGAGTCTCACCAACTTTTTATCTTTTTCATGCCCTTGCAAATATTAAAAGAAAACTGACTGGATTTCTGCAGTAGCAATAACTGCTCAGTATAATATAGCTCAGTTAGCCTCTCTTCTGCAAAAACAGCATATTGAATCCTAAAATCTCTAATGTTTTTCAAATGCTGTCAGATGAATCTTTTTCTGCCTAAGATTCGACACAGTTAAAAGGTTAAAAAAAAAATTAAAAATTAGAAATGTAGTATTGCAGCCAGAAATATTTTGTTTATTCACCTTCATTGACCATTTAAGTTTCAAGTGTTTTGACTGTTTTTTACCTGTGGGTTTAAAAGTTTTACTGTTGGTTGTTAGTGCTGAACCAATAACAACAGTTTTCTTGGTGGCTTAATTGTTAGGCTGAAGGCACCTTTTACAAGGACACCAGTAAGGACTGTCAGAATAATAAAACTTTGGGATTTAATTATTTGTTTATGTAGATAAATGAATCATTGTTCATGATTTTATGAGCCAAGAATGTGGAAATACCACACAGTGCAAAAGATTTCAAGATGCTTACAGTTACCGGGGTTTTGTAAACTCTGATATGCCAATGAGCACTTGTGCTTTTGTGCATTGCACTGCACTGCATATGTGGAGCTTTGGTTAACAAAACTGAACCTTTTCAGAATCTGGGCAAGTAACTTAGGATGTTAGTACAGGTGTATTATCTCTTTTTGAGCTATCTGGTGAATTTACATAGAAAAGTGCATTCAGCTGCTCTCAAACACTTTGGTGTACCTCAATCTCTCAATAAATCTAGTCCTCTGTCTGTCCCCAGAGAAGTTTATTACTCATTTTTGTGGCTCAGTTTGTGGTTGGTCCAGCCTTGAATAGGAAAACGTAACCCAGTGGGAATCAATTAATACAGAATTATTTGTCAGTTATTTAGTTTCTAAACTACTCTTCAATCCCATTAACCATCCTCAATTAACCATCCTCAATCCCATTAACCATCCAGACTGGAAGGAAACAGCAAATTTCTACTCTATAACTTTAAAATAACAAAAGTAGGGAAAGCAAAGAAGACGCAGCACAAATTGAGCCAACCTTATCATTGCTGTCATTCTGTAAACAAGATCTCTCTTTTGTCAGACCTGTCTCCATGATGTATTAGCTGCATTGAGACAGTTTTGAATAAAATTAAGAAGTCACTATGGTTTTGCCAGCTTTGCATTGGTACATCTTGGGGCTTTAAATATCCATTAAAATGATCTGTTTTCTCACAGAGCAAAGTAGGGAAGGTATTAAAAAATCTGCTGCCAGCATGCATTAATGACTAATCCAATAATGTTCATGCAATGCCAGGGCAATTAAAATTATTTTTAACATTTTAAAATCTGCATTCAAAAATACTAACCTACTAAAAAAACTACCTACCCACATTTTCCTACTTTATTTCAAACTCTTTATTTCCCTTGCAGATAAGCTATATTCCAATCCTCAGTTGTTTTTTTTTACTCAGGGAAATTATGTATCACATTTTAAGGCTCTAAATCAGCACTGTAATGATATAGTGAAATGGATGGCTCATTCCAATAAAAATATGGTAGTAGAAACAGAATAAGGTTGTTAACTCTTCCCTTCTCACTTCACATTATATCTATGAACATACGAGCACAATTATGAATGAGAAATTTTAAAAACTATAAAATCAAAGTTTAATCTACATGTATTCAAAATAACATTTCCAGCTAATATAAAATATAAAGCTGTTTTCCAGAGAGTCAATTTTCAAATGCCATGTCAGGGGAAATTTCTCAGTTTTCATGTGCTCCAAATATTTATTGCTAGCCAAAACATTGCACTAGAAGCAATGAGAATGGAAGCAAAGTGTGTCACATAAATGCTCTCATATCACAGCAAGCCATCAGCATCCACAGATGTTTATTTTTTTCCTTTAGCATGGAAGTATGTTCATCCCCATTGTGATGAAAAATTACAGGTATATTGTTAGGTAAGGCATATTTTTAGAGTATTCAAGTAAGAAGTACTATTATAATTACATCTTGTGTATATGAAAGGAAAAGAAATTCACCATATGCCCTTTAAATAATTTATTAATTAGACCATGACTTTTAGGAAAGCATTCAGTTTTCAATTCAGTGTCATGAAAATCCAACACAGTTCCTACTAAACTCAGTGGTTAATTGCTTCCATCAACTGAAGTAACTAATTTTGAAGTACAATATAATATGGTACCAATTTCTTGGTTTGTAAAATAAACCATCTCTTTAGAATATATTCCTACTTTAAGGTTAGATATTCTAGATTCAATCCAGAAATTATATTAAAACCCTGATCATCTGTTTGTGAAATATTAAAAATACTATTTACAGTGACATCTAAGATTAAAGTTGAATCTCTGATATTTTTTCCATAAATAGCATTAAATGGAATAAATCCCTGAATGAATTTATATATTTTGTAAGAATATCCAGAATCATCTGGAGAGCTTTCAAAATAAATGCATCATTTTCAATAAATTGAACAAAACAGGTATAACTGCCTACTTTAAAAAACAAACAAAAGAAAACCCTTCCATCATATTTCATGTCTACATGAGTCATCCAGTATACTAGCATACTTCATGGCAAAATATGTATTTGGTCTATTTTTACAGTACTTGGCACCATTTCTTTCATCCATGCTGCCTGTCTACAATGGATCAGCTGTATTTTTCATTTAAGTTAGATTCCATTCAGTAAGGCTACCTGAAAAATGTGAGTAAACTGTGAAACGGGCACTAGCACATTGTCAGCTCTCTTACAGTCTCACTGAGAGGAGCCTAGGGAAGGTGTTATCCTTCTAAATGCAATCTCACTGTTTCCCATCAAATTTTAACTTGCCCTTTAATTCCCATTTAAAACACTGAAGTTCCACTGGTCCTAATGTGGTAGACACCAAATTAAGAAACTGCTTTGAGTACTCTCATACAATTAAGTAAAACCTAAAATCTCTAACTAGTGTTAATTAGTAAGCTCTTCCCTGATACTGTGAAGAAAAACATTGTATAATTTTACTTTGATGTAATTATGTGACACTGATAAACAGTCCTACCTAGATTAAATTTAGAATGCAAAACACAGATAATCCATTTGTAAGTGTTCTATGAGCATATGAAATATTATTCTATATATTTCCTTAGTATCTATATTTTTCCTTAGTACTATATAAATAGGAAAAATGCAACATTTCTCACTTAAAAATCAAATCAGGGGAAAACTTGAAATTCTGCTTATTTGTGCTATATTTAATTAAACAGATTTTCATCCCTTTGTGTTTGCACTAACTGCCTAAAGAATCTGCACCAAATTAATGTATTGATAAATAACTCACACTTGGGAACATCTGATATTTTTAAGCTATTTTTTATGCATTTTCAGAAACTCTATGTGCTGTAATATCTTAGATATTAAAACAAAGTCTTAGATGGAATCTGGTGAAAAAAAGGAAATATCTTGCCATCAGTTTGAAATGGGTTTGATGTACAGTTGGCTAAATCCAGCTTTTTTCTTGGAGGATAATGGTTGATGATTACTTCTGAATCAGAATGGAAAAAGATCTTTTCAGAACTCATATCAATGTTAAAAAGATTTTGGTCTTTGAAAGTCAGAATTTGAAAGTATTGTTAGCACCTATGAGGATTTATTAGCTCATGTAACCCTTGTTGCAGATGTATTAGACATATTCATTTCTCATAGGATGTCACTCTAGGTCTCTCTGTAGCTATCCTTCTGTCCTTTATATACTGTCAATCTGCCAATTCCGTGCTGTTGTCCACAGTTTTCTCTGCACTGTTCTCTCAGTCTGTGTTTACCTTGCAGGCAGTATTTTCCACAGGAACATGGGCTATTGCCATTGTTTGGCAATTTGATCATGCGCCGCTGTAGATCTTCCTGGCTATGATGGCTGCCCACATTGCTTGAATTCTCCTAACTGTGACAGAGTCTGTCATTTCTCTGATGGGGTCCAGATGACTTCAGGGGATAAAAATGTTTTTCTAGCTCATCACACTCTGTTTTGTTACCTAGGAAGATGTTCTGCAGGATCCAACACTGCTAGGTAAGGATCCTTTTCTGTTTGTTTGCCCTTGTCATCAGTTTCTTGGATGTCTTTCCAAGGGATTATGCATGCCTACTGCTATCCATTATGTTTTCAGATTCCCAGATGCCACTGAACCACTAGAATTCTTCTGTAATATGTTGCTCATTTCCTGACTCAATGTCAGATAGGTCAGAAATCTATCTTTAGTTTTTCATGACACATTTTGCCCTCCGGATAGAGTTTCTACCTGAAATTGTAAATCAATCTTCTGGCATCCAAATATTTCCTAAATATTGATACTATCTTTTCTAGGTCTAGTTGAGAATGTTTGAGGCTATATGTCTTCTGTAGTGCTTGTACTCTTCTCACTGTTTAAATATATGCACAATAATCTTGCATACACAGACACTTGTCTGTATTTGTCCAGCATGGAACATCCATTTTTATTATGTCTGTTCCTAAATCTGCAAGGGCTACCTCTACAGCTCCATCGGTAATTTAGCATATTTTCCTTAAGATCTGTCCATCTATTTAGTACCCTTCTTAGCATTTTCCACAAGTAAGGGTATGCTAGCAACCAGATGGGATCAATATCTTGCTTTTCAGAGCTATTCTCTAGGAATCTTGTTTGTGCCATCTTGCCAACAGTTGTCAGAGGCAAAATACTTTCAATTAGAGGAATTTTACTTATGTTTTATTGACAGTTAACAGAAATTTTTGATTACAGATTCATGTATTTAAAAAAAAAAAAAGGAAAACACACAATTAAACACTAACATTTTCCTTCCTTCTTCCCAGGCTCACCGGCTTTTTGCTGCCAGTTAACATGATTCCAGTTTTTGAGACATTTTTACACTGCATTAGCCACTAACCAGAAGACTTTGTGTACATATACTGGGGCCAGTGATGCATCTGAACATGTTCCAAGGCTATTTTCAAGTCCATTACTTCTGCAAACTGACTAGAGCCTCCAGTCCCTTCACAGGTGGCAGCTCCTCCCATGGAGGGATTCCAATTAGCAGCTCACCACCTCCTGATCCCTGCAGTAATTTTACAAGATCTATGTGTAAACAAACTCCACTGTTTGCTTACAGCATTAAATTCATGATATGCTGGAGCTTCAATAGCCTGAGGAATTTGGTTTGCTCACATTGTTGATTTGCTGGCTACAGACTAATAAACTCACCTAGTCCCAATCAGGATCTTGAGCCAGTGGGTAAAGGTGAGCACATATTTTTGCTACATGGCAGTAGTTGTTCTTCCATCAGTGGGCTTTGAACCCTTGAAGAGAAAGATCAGGGCAGATAGTTTAGGACATAATCACAGTGATTGCTCTGTGCCTAGCATTGCAGTGGTATGCAGAATGTCCTCAACAGCAGCACAAACCTCTTACTCCCCAGAAATGTAGTTATTTTTGAATATTTTGTGGCCTTAGCACTTGAATCCCAACAGCTTGCCTTGCATTTCTTGAAGAGCTCATTTGCCATAAGCTCTTGCTGCTCTTGTCACAAGCTACCATTGCCTCCTGTGCTGGTGTATGGCAGAATTATTACATCTGTGTTTCTGACCAATACTAACGTCACACATAGGCTACCACCTGCTTGACCTGGTCAAAAGCTCAATGCTACTTCTCTTCCCTCTCAAAATTACTCCTTTTTTTTTTTTTTTTTTTGACATTATTATATCAAAGTTTAATCAATTGCCTGTAACTGAGGGTGGGCATATACCAATATGTACCAATGATCAAGGAGGGATTCTTTTTCATTCACCTCTGTGAAAGTATAGTTGAGAAAGGGCAAAACCTACCACACCAGTGGTTCCTGAAACATTTTTTAAATAACCTATTGCTGTTCTAGTTTCTGAAGAGGTAGAATCTGAATCTGTCCACACTTCCACTTTGCTTTGCTCAAAAGTATTTATTTTTTCCCTAATCAAATACTTGTCTTAACTCTGGATCTGGACCCTCAGACAATGCTCTGCCACTATAACTAGCATAACACTAGTTACTTTAGCTACATTAACTTATTATGCAGGTGAGGACATGTAAGATTTCTAAAGATAAATTGATTTTATTTTTAAGAAAATTCTTATTAATTTATTTACACTATGTGCAGCAAAAAGTCCAGTTGTAAATAAGCTGCTTTCTTTCTTCCTTCAAAAAAGTATTCTGCCACAGCTGCTGCTCTTCAAAGTCTGATACTATTCTGGCTACAAGCTAACGTATATGTTTAACCTTGGTGCAGACAGAAGAGACCAGTTACCTTCTGTCCCTGTATGCTTTTATGTTGTTGTCTATTATTACTGTATTTAATGTGCTCTTCCTTAAATATCAATACTCAGAGATAAGTGTTTTCACTTATAGGATGCTTGCAGAGAGAAACTGAATAACATCTTATGGCCACAATACAGCAGTAACAGGAAGGATGACAATATTATTACAATGAAGAAGTAATTTAGAAGCCTAATTTAGAAACCACTCCTAGGATAGAGGTTGGTGAATGTGAGTCATGATCCCTACGTCTGAAATTTTTGTTGGTGCTGCCCA
Organism: Agelaius phoeniceus; assembly: GCF_051311805.1. Taxonomy (NCBI): domain Eukaryota; kingdom Metazoa; phylum Chordata; class Aves; order Passeriformes; family Icteridae; genus Agelaius; species Agelaius phoeniceus. The sequence goes on from NC_135265.1 coordinate 135,580,129, forward strand.
AAGTTTTTAGGTTACATTGTACTGTTTAAAGGTTTCTTGTGTCTGGTATTTCAAAATACTTTGCAGAAATTTCAGGAAATATGGGCAACAGCAATTAACTAATACAGGTATATATGAATTTTTGACAGTTTAAAATGTTAGGGGATCCTTTCTCAATTATTTTGTTCTCTTGTGATATAGACATTGATACTTAAAATCAAAGTACATTACTTTGCATCCAGGTGGATATTTATTTGCCCTGATTTTGTATGGGGGAAAAAAGTGACTGGAGATGAACAAGGAGATATATGTAGTGCTCTGGCTGCATTTTCTCTATTCTTCCCTTTAATTAGCACTTCACACAAAAATCTGCCAGGCTGATCTGGGAGGTTAGAGCAGAAGTTCCACTGATACTTCAGCTATAGCCCTTCCTTGGGAGGGATAGCATTTGGGCCACCTGCTCAAGCAGTCCTTCTCCTCTTGCAAAACTCTGCCTATAGTTATTATTAAGGACAGTTCTGCATGACTGCTTGTCTTTTACCAGACACACTGTACTCTTTCTTACACACCATGGAAAGACCAGCTTCTGTCTCAATATTTTGTAATATACTTCAGGGTACTTGGAATGGAAAAGACAATTATTAAAACCAGATATTATTACATTTTATCATTAGCAAATAGAATAGGGGGGAAAAAAGGACAAGATAAGAATATAGGATGATACAAAAAAGCATTTTGAACTTCCTTATCATCCATTTGTTAAGCTGAGATGTCAAGTTTCATTCTGTGGAGACACAATTGTCTCATTATCAGGTGAGTGCAGACATCATTGTTCTGGTAATTTTTTTTCTTTTTATTACTATTTTGACTAAGTACTATGGGGAAAAGGGAGAAAAACAAACCTTTTATCTGCTTTACCTTTTACTTTGTTCATAATAATGTACATACTTTAGTGAAAATATAACAGAAACACTAACATTAGTTCCATTTCATTAGTATGACACAGCTACTTTCTACCTTGAAAAGAAATCTGTATATAAAGTGAAATGAGCATTTCTTTAAACATGAACACACAAAATTCTTTTCAAGGAGAATCACCAAAGTCACTTGTCATCCAAAGTGACACAGTCAGTGGATCTAAATCAGAGCAACTTGCTTAGAAATTCAATTTTTTTGCATCATTCTGACACTGCTCTACAAGGAGTTTGGGATAATAATGTTATTTTATAGTGGACTTGAGGCCACTTGAGTATAATGGCCCAAGGATATTCATTGCATAATTCAATAACTGATTGATAAAACTTTAAATTTCTAGAAAAAATTGCTACTATTTGTTCCTTTCTTTTGGGAAGTAATAGTAGAGGCCCATCAAGAAAGAAAATAGTGATTATTTTCATTCCTTTATTCACATTACCTTTAAAGAATTGCCAAACAATTCATACAAGGAAACTGAAAAAAGAAGTCAGAGAATAGTCCTTTCATGACTTCTAATGACATGAAAATGTGAATTAGCAAAACTTAAAAGTATTTTGACTGTTGAGATCAGACGTTTTAGCATGCCAAACAATTCAGGCCGCAGTTAAACTGCACTGATAATTATTGTACATCATCAGATCAGGGCATGCTGGCGAATCTCAGCCTGTCTTTGTGACTGACTTTACAAAACCTTAGAGGGCTGCATAAGCAAAGGCAATGCTTTGTAAGATCTGGACACAGATAATCACATTTTTGAACATCCTCTGTATCTCTCTATGTTAAGGTTTCACCCCACATTTCTTACCTTATTTGTCTGGTTCCTTGTGCCTTAGACACAAAAAACTGGTCAAAGACATGAGAAACCTTCCATTATTTTGGCAGCAAGAAACTACAGGCACTTCTGAGGAGCATTAACTACAAGGTATCAAGAATTCTTAAAAGAATATTTTAATCTTTCAGGGTCACCTCATTATAGATACAACTTCCTGAAGAATAATTCTAAAGAAAGGATTTTCTATCTATGCCAATGTCATTTCTTTCCTTAATTTTCTGAGGGAAAATAATTGGTAAAACAGATGGAGAAAAGGAAGATATTGAAACAAAAAGAAAATATCCCAAAGGAATACTTTAGCTTATAAATCAACGTTTCCCTATACTTTTTCATCAAAGGTTTATTTATTGGCTAGTACTTGAGAAAATTTACATATACTTTTCAAACAAAGAAAATTAGCAGATAATCTGATTCAAGCACAAAATAGGACTGCAAACATCCCGTCTATGATTCACTGGATATTAGTCCTGATTTTCTAGAAATACACTATTTAATAATCTAACCACCATACATAACAGCACAATTTCAGAATTCCAGAAAATTATATACAATTTAGAGAAGGCCTACATGTCTGGGCTCATCCTCAGAAAGAAAAAAATATAGCAATTTATTCTAAATATATTTTATTATAGTTATACCCATAATTATGCCTATGCTTTGGCTTCTTATATAATCTGTGTAGATAGTTTCCTCCAGAGGTAGTTCAGCATGTTAAGTTAAAGGAGGAACATTTCTCACTGACAAAAAAGAAAGCTGTGAAGATTATAATTTTTTCTACTCCACCTCCTGGCAAGTGTTAGTAACTCCAAAAAAGAACCCACTAATCCACTTAAAATTGCCTTATAAGGGATATTTGGTAGAAATCCAAGAAAACCTCAATCTTCTAACAGAAAATTAATAAGATTATATATTATTTCTGCTACTTGGATTCTGATCTTGGTTAGAGTGCTTAAGGTCCTTTTAAAAACATGGTGAAAATAGTTTTTCTTCTAAGTTGCTGAAGGATTAATTTGAAAAGTTTCCATATGCAAATAATAGAGGTTCTGAGTTTACTGAAAGTTCACCAAGTTACTGAGGTGTCCACAGACGAGGATTTCGCTTTCCTAAGAGCGAGTATTGCCTTTTGTTGCTGGCATGACACCTTCCTACCAATCCTGCCTTTCAACCATGGGGAATGAACATGTGATTTTAAAGTCAGGAGCACATAGTTCTTGAGAGATAAGACTTCACATATCATTTAATAGTACTCTTATAATGAACCTAATTTTGAGTTTGTGGGAACACAGTAACAGACAAAAATTTCATTGTAATAAAGTGTGGGACTTATTTCAGCTACGCTGTACCTGGATCTACAGTACTGGACATGATGGTTTAAGAAATAGCTAAGGTTAAGAGAACAACATGTTCACAGCTGGACGTGGAATTTATCTCTTCAAGGTTTTAAATTCAGACCCCTATTATTTCTGAAAGCTTTACAGTTATTATTAGTGAAAACTTGCTCAGAAGCTGATTTCCAAGAATCAGAAAGGACCAACTGCTTTGTTAGGGCCAGGGGCTGGAGCCCTGACACCAGTATTCACTGCATTAGGTAGAGCATATGTCTTTCCTGAAAGATTATTCCATAAAACTTCACTTGGACATTCTGGAGATAAAACCTATCTAGGCTTTTCCAATCTGAGTTTTAATATTTATATTTTTTTTCTTATGTACATACTACGGATATATCAAAATTTATACACATGCAATGATTTTACAGTTCCAGTACATTTTGGGAAAAATGGGAGAGGTTATGGACTTAACATTTAGCTGGGTAGAAGGAAAAGATGGTTTCATATTCTATTTCCCTTGCTTCCACATGCCTATCAGAAAGCACAGGGAATTCAGCAGCCCTGGTAAAACAGGGAATCTATGGTGTGCTACAGAGAAGGCTCAAGCAGAATATATTCCCCCATCCATCTAGTGCAACAGTTGAGACCTTCTAGTTTACAGTTTCCTCTTTGAATTCCTCCTAGAGCATATATCAATGTTACTGTATCTTCTGGATTAATTCAATGTTTCTACAAAACAACATTTACTCATCATCTTTGACGTCACATTCCAGTCATTGTAGCAGCATCTCCTTTGGCATCTGGAACATATTTCCATTTAAACTGATTTACCTATAATTTCATATGCATGTTTATTTCCTTAATCCATTTCAGACCTTGCATGTAAGTGTATGTGTGTATAGCAACTGGAGATATCATTAAAGCTTGGTTAATACTAGGATGAAATTTAAAGACAGATTTTATTTCTACTTTCACTGCTCAAATTAATTTGCAAGATTAGTTTTATAATGGAACAGAGTGCTGGATATTTTGTTTCCTAATAAATGCATGTTACTATTTTTCTCAGAATAATATTCTAACATAGTCTTTTTTTAATTTTGTCTTACTTACTTAATACATTTTTTCCTACCCACATGTCCTCTACCTCAAAGACCTAGACCTCTGAGAGACCTGACTAGTGCCACAGCAACTGAGTAATGTTTCTTCAAATTTCTTTAGCTGCTGTTCCCAGGATTCACAGTTAATGGCAATTTTTCCCTGGAGCAAAACTCTGTGGAGAGGACAATTTTCTTATAATACCAAACAGAATAGCACTTAGACAAAACCACATATAGCCTTTATAAAGTATCCAAATTTAGTTCTTGTTTTCTCTGTTAAACATCATTCAACCTTTTTCAAACAAACTAGCAACATTTGGTTATGGAAGGTTTTGTTTGGAATTAAATCTGCAACAGAGGTGTCAGAGCTCCTGAGTCTGAAGGATCTTCAAAGTACTCATAAAGACATAAAAATGATTTCTTTTCATGACTTCATTTTAAAGTATGACTTTTTGTAGACAACAGACAACAGTCATGCAGGGAATTAAAAAAAAGGTCTCTGATATTCACTAACTTTAGGAGAGTGTATTGGCATTGTTTGCAATGAGCATCAGTTGCTGCTTTTCTTCTCTAGTTGTGAACAGACCAGCTGATGTATCAATTCTTATGGTGGCAAAGCCTAAAGAAAAGTCTGATTTTCTTGGCATGGCAATAGAGGGCCATATGCTACACGTACATGCTAAAGCATGTAGTGTCTTTTGTGGTAATAAACATCAAAGTAGAAAAATCTAGGTGAAGGATACCAATAGACTGTTTAAAAGCTTTTGCTAGACTTTGCACTCCAATGAGTATCACAGAATTACAGAAGCACAGAATAAACTGAGTTGGAAGGATCAAATCCAGCTCCTGGCCCTGCACAGCTCCATCCCCAAGAGTCACACCATGTGCCCAAGAGCTTTGTTCAAACACATGAACTCTGTCAGGCTGGTGCTGTGACCACTTCCCTGGGGAGCCTGTTCCAGTGCCCAATCACCCTCTGGGGCAAGAACCTTTTACTGATATCCAACCTAAACTTCCCCTGACACAGCTTCATTCTGTTCTCTCAGGTCCTGTCATTGGTCACCAGAGAGAACAGATCAGTGCCTGCCCCACCTCTTCCCCTCACAAGGAAGCTGCAGACTGCAATGAAGTCTCCCCTCAATTTCCTCCAGGCTGAACAGACCAAGTGACTTCAGCCTCTCCTCATTCAGCTTCTCCTCAAGACTCTTCATTCTCTTCATTGCCCTCCTCTGGACAGTCTCTAATTGCTTCATATCTTCTATTGTTGTACCCCAAACCGCCCCCAGCACTCGAGGTGAGGCTGCCCCAGCTCAGAGCAGAGCAGGACAATCCCCTCCCTTGCCCTGCTGGTGATGCTGTGCCTGATGCACCCAAGGACAGGGTTGGCCCTCCTGGCTGCCAGAGCACTGCTGACTCACACTCATCTTCCCATCAAGTCTGAAATTGCATTGTATTTATCATTTTTGAACACTTTCTGTATAATCCATGGATTAAAATTAGGCTTTCCCTTACCATAGAAACCACTACTCATTTCATCAGATGTGAACCATACATGCTAGAAAGCTGCAGCAAAGCTCTGAGGAACAAGGTGGGAAATGACCAGAATATTTCTTTAGAAATATTCTTTTTGCTATTCCTTAGAGTCCAAACATTTTTGAAAGAGACTCCTAGCTACTCTTCTACCTTTTCTCTGATTCTTTATTTATGTTTTTCTTCTCATACTTTAAGCTTTAGTGTAAACTTCTAAAGCATAGCTTTAGAAGACACTGGTAAGTCTTTCTGGCACTTTGCAGATCAAAAAGGGATTTGATGATTTTACTTTTCCAACTCCTTTATGTATGTAAGGGACATTTTAACTAGTAGGACATGAAATTATTGTTGAGGATAAAGACTAAAGGTCTTAATATCTCAGATTGAATCACACTAGGTAAATGGAGTCCCTGAAATTCTCTGCTTACAAAATTGTCCTTCTGACATTTCCCATTCTCCTCATGGAAAAAAGGAATATCTGAGGACCAGTACATCTGTTTACCATTTGTATGCCTGGGATATGAAAAGTGAAGAAGCTGAATGAGTAGTGTTTCCAGTCTGGAGTCAGTCAAACACCCGGCCACTTAAATGGTTCCCTGTGCTTTTCCTTATTCACTTAAATATTTTTTAATAAAAATGAAATGTTGTTATTTCAGCTACATTAACAATGTTATTGCCCTCTAGTGGACTTATTTATTTGCAATTGAATAAATTAACCTGAAAAAGTTTTCAGAAACATATGCTCTGTAACATAGAACAGTGAGTCTGAACCAGAAAATAACTTTGATTGAAAAATATCCCATTAATTACTTTTCAAAAGGTATTTGCTGGGGATTATGAAATGCAAATTATATTGGAAGACAGAAAACTTCTTTTATTACATCAAACAATGAAAAAAGTCTGTTGCAATAAAGCTTCAAATATCTGTCTGGCAGTGGCATCAACCAGTCAAGAATGGCATGACTGCCTAAGGCTCAAAAAAATACATCAGGCATGTAGTGACAAGACAAGGGGAAATGGCTTCAAATTAAAAAATGGTAGGTTTAGGTTAGATATTAGGAAAAAAAAAGTCTTTACTGTGAGGGTGGTGAGGCACTGGAACAGGTTGCCCAGAGCAGCTGTAGATGCCCCATCCCTAGAGGTGTTCCAGGCCAGGCTGGATGGGACTCTGAGAAATCTGGTACAATTAAAGTCCCCCTGTCTGTGATGGGGTATGGGAGGGTTGGAACTGGATGATCTTTAAGGTACCTTTTAACCCAAAACATTCTACAGTTCTATGGTGTCAGCTCCTCAGTATGCATTATTCAGTCCCAATAACTCTAAGGCATTATTCATATTCTATTGTAGCTTCAATGCTTGGTTCAATTTCTGAAATTAGTAGCATGTAAAACTGTTTTGGGGACAGAGAGCAAGCCTTGAAAAATGTTCAATCTGAGAAAAAAGTAAAGGGTAAGCAGCACAGAAATGAAACAAAAGAAAATAGTGTCAGAAGAATATAAAAAAATTATCAGGCCATGCATAAAATATAGGAGTTTTTAAATTACTTTATAAAGATTAAAATTGAAGGTACTGGTCTAATAAAGACAGCTAAGATGAATAAAGATGTAGATGGATTTTAGAAAGAAACCACATAGGGAGGTCTAAAAGCATTGTTTAAGGAACCTAACTGGCCATTGCAAACTGTACTGAGCATTAATCTAGATAGCATGGCTAGATCCCTTCACATGTGTCTAAATGTGGCCTTTATATATGAAATGAATTGCAATTTGGATGTTTTAACTAACAAGAATCAGTATAAAATATGTCTGAATTTTTTATGAAATACTGAGTATTAATGGGAGTAAAATACGGCTTCACAAATATCACAAATTTCCATGTTGCAGCATGCATTTCTAACGTTAATATAATTTGGTAATTTAATAATTTTTAAATACCTGGTGGGAGTTGTTTTAATATTTGGAGTCCATCAATAATACTTATTTCACACAATAAGGAGCTACATAAATATTTATTAAATGATGCATAATTTTTCAAAACCATTTCTTAGCACATAGCAGGCTTGAAAATTTGACTGAGAGAGACCGATTACTGCAAATTCCATTGCTTATGCTTTGAAGTGAATTGGATTACTCCGGATTTACACAAGGGCCCGGAGTACATTAACAGGCTTTAGCTACCCTAAGCAGGCTCACCTGGATCTTCACCCAGCCACTCTTCTTATGGGCTTGGAGGTTTCATGAAGCTCATGCCAGGACACACAGCCCTGCCCTGCTGTGAAGGTGTCCCCGAGCCCACACCTGCCTCCTGCTGTTCTGGTCCAAGGGAACTGCATAGACCTGGAACATATGCTGTAGCAGCCTTGTATCCAGCCTTGTCCCTGTCACTCCTGAAGGAATCCCGGTGATCTCCCCAGACTTGACCCATGATCTCATCTTATCCGGGACTGCTGATGGATGCTGTTCCTCTCATGGCCCTGCCTTCCTGCAGGAGTGTTGTTCTTTTGTCAGAGCACTACCCTGCCTGTGCTCAGCTCTTCAACAGACCAGTGAACCATTCTCTTCTGGACTACACCAGAGCCCTTTAACCAAGGCTTTTGTTGCTCTCTGGAAAACAGATACATAAAACAAGAATTTTTCCCTAACAAGTTTACATCCAGTATCAGCAAATTAGGCACAAATTTATGCTTGCTTGAATTTTGTGAAACATGTTTAATGCTTCTGAGTTTTAAGGGCAGAGAGGACTTCTATATATCACTCATAAAGAATTAGGGATAAATTTTTCTACAATGTATTTCTTTGACAATTCTGAATATTTTTTAATCTGGTATTATTCTGCTCCTGTCATAAAGAACTCTAATATATTCATAAAACCCAGTCACTTATAATCCCTTTTCAGAGCTTTAACTGATAGATTGTATCTGCAACTTAAAATTTGGCTTCAGTTTGCATAATTTACCAAGTATATTCTCTCAACAACTGTTGATTTAGGAAAAAAAAATGACAGCAAAATCACTGTGAAAGAAGAGACATCCACAGCTGAAAATGAAAATTAGACAAAGACAAATCTTACTTTGACTCTTTGATGCCTACCTAGGAGTTTTCCCTCTGAGGGTAGGGGAAGTGCACAACATTGACCTGCTGGTGAAAATGTGGGCAGATATCTTAAACAGCCTCAGAGAAGAACGCAAGAAAATTTGGCAAGCGGGTGCTTTGCCTCTTCTATTATAAAAAAATGGATCAGTTTAAGTGCTTGCCAGTACAGGTATCACCACACAGATGTAAGTCATCATATACACAGCTTCTAAGGTGAACATGTTGAGATGTGTATCAGTCAAGCAACAATTCCACCCCGAACTATTCCTCGGGTCAGATCAACTACAAAGAAACTCTAATGCAGCTGATGAAAGCAAGCAGCCATTTGGTCATAACTGTGATCCATCCTTAGGCTGGGTAAAAAAATGCCACTAGAGTGGATTCCTCATATTAAGGAATCTCTGGTTATTCTGAGTTTGAATTGTGCTTGGCTTGTCAAGAATTTAATAACATTCTATAAAATTATAGGATTGACTCTATAAATAAAATTGACAGGATCCAGATTTACAGCAATATTTGTGAATGAGAATCTACAACTAGTTTTATCATAAATAAATCTATAGGCAAATATTCAATAAACTGGGGGAACTCACATCTCTGGGTTGTAATTATATGACACATGCCCCTTTGAATTTCAGTGGATGCAGGATTTCCTGATTTCTCTTGCAAGGAATAAAAAACTGCTTTCTGTACCGCACAAAAATTTTGCTCATGCTGTTTTAACATATACCAAGCAATTTCCAGACAAAGGATATTTTCTCCCAATTCAGTCAGGCAGTAATAAGTCTCATAGTTCCACTTCTTGATCTCATCCTATTACTTCACTATTTCTTTGTTCCATAGTTCCAATCATGATGTTCTCAGACAGTATCATTTTTCCTGCTTTCTCTTAGTGGCACTGATACTTCATCTTTACCATATCAAATCAATCTCTGGCCTACATCTAAAAAGGATATTGTCCCATTCAGATTGACTCATCATTTTTTATCAGTCATTATCTTTTTCCTTGTTGATGGTTTTGGTTTTGGGTTTTTTTTCTTTGGTTTGAGGTTGTTGTTGGTTGGTTGGTTTTTGGTTTTCTTTGGTGGTTTTGTTTCTTTGGTTTGGTGGGGTTTTTTTGTTTGTTCTTTTGTTTGTTTGTTTGTGGTTTTTTGCTCTTCCCTTTCCCTATTATGGAGCAATATGAAAGTGGCCTTCAGATGGATGTCACAAATCAAACCAACCCCTTTGAACAGGGAAGAGATTGCTTCTTCCATTCACCATAAAAAACCAAAATGTCTCCCCAAAAATGGGAAAAGAGGCAGAGGCAACAACAGAAAGTGATGCCCTTTTCCCAACTGTAAGTTTAGAGACTGTACTGGTAACTGTTAGGTGGACTCATGGCTTTCAGAAAATGAGATCACTTCCCAAAGCTGTACATGCTGTAATTACATCACAATTGTATTATTGTCATCATATTCTCAGAACGGCAAGCTCATGTCATTCCAAGCAAGTACATTTTTAATCATTAAATGAAAAGGTTTTAATTCCAGGAGCTAGGGCAAAATATATCATCTGTCTGCAAAGATGAAACGAGAGTATTCTAGTGCTTTGAAGAGTAGTCCCATTAGTCAGCACACTAATGTGTTCCACAAAAGCCCACAAAACTTCCCATCATGTGATGATCTTTCCTGACAAACTAAAAAAAAAAAAAAAAAACCAACTTATATTTAATAACCAAATCTATGATCTATGTACTGCAGAAATGCTAATATTTCTTTGTTCTGTATTCCTTCTCAAGGGCTGGAACTATTAAAAAACTTTTATACAAAATTAAACCCTGATTAAATATTAATTTGCTTTTTTTCTAAGGTTGATTGCATTACTTACCTGTAATTCATCAAAAAGATAATTAGTGGGTCAGTCATTTGGTCAATCTACTTTGCTCTCAGGCAGGAGTAGATTGAAACATTTTTAAGTTTGAATTTTCATGGCCTTTTTAAAGTAGCCTCTTCCAACATTTACATATTATTACAGCAAGACAAAAATTATGTCTAACCTAGCTATTGTGGGTTTAAATTAAGTCAAATTTATCCCACAGTGATGAGGAATAATTGTGTTCTTTTCATGATAGTTGTACATTTTCATGGAAGTGATTACCATGTCCTCTGCACTGTCTTTCTTTCTAGGCTATACAAATCCAATTTCCAGTTCAAGATAAAAGCTTTTCTCATCTGTTTTTAAATCTCTGATCACTTTGTTGCTCTTTTCTGTTTGTTTTCTCTTAGAGAATGGTGCCCAAACCTAATTTCTAGATGAAGCCTTGCCAAGACTGAGGAAGGAAGGAAAAAATACCCCTCATAGCTGTTAGTTTTCCATGAGCCATTCCCAGAACAACATTTACCTTTCTTGGCAAGCTATTATAAACCTTAATTCAGACTATGCCTTATTTTTCTGTAGTCTTTCTTGTGTTGCTCCTCCTCCTTTTGTAACTGCCCATATAACATCTTTGCCAATCACGGGACTTGTATTTACCACCATTACATTTAATCAGATTTGGAATCTTTTCTCTGACATAGTTGATCTCCAGAATACTTACAAACTCCACAGTGCCAGTTCAATACCATGATGCCAATGCCATTGTATGAGTACTGTCCAGTTATTTGAAATTTTCCAAAGGGCTGGAAAACTAAGTATTCAGTAATAATACTTTAAATTTAAGAAGTTCTGTGCACATGATACATGTCAGCAAACCATGCTACCTATATCATTGTCATTTAAAAAGTTAATAAAAATCCAAGGAACTGTAAAGCAAGATTAGAAAAAAGGCTGAAATATTTTAAGTGTTTGTAAAGTACCATAATGAAACAGTTCCCTTAATACACACCACTTTTGAATACTGAAGTAATTTTGTTAGACTGAAGACCCAAGTTCTACAGACTTTGCACTAACCTGATATTCATATAATAAAAAATAAACAAACTTATTTTTCAGCATTAATATTGCTTCTCTTATCACATAGACACTAAGCTGATCTCTGATGCATTAACAAAGTATTTAATTTAATCTCTTGTACTGTGCTACAAGAAATTATTTAAGTCACATACAAATTTCCTGAAACAAGTACTTTGGTAGTAAAAGTTAGTTCCATTGAAAACAATTAAATCACTCTACAGCACATGAAGCTGAATGGTGGAAGTGACTCTGTCTGCTTTACACTTCTTTTGGAGTGGAATTTTTAATCAAATTATTTTTAATTCATAGGTTACTTGCAGTCCACTTACTGGAAATTTCCAGGTCTTGTATGAGTCTGTGTAGCCTCCTAAGTCATCTGATTATTATTTATGGTCCCCAAGAATTTTCTGTATGATCACATACTTATAGATGTATTTGAATTCCTCATCTAAATATAAAACCAGCTATTTTCTTTAGACTATTGATCATTTATGTGCTTTGTGGATATTTAGATTTTTTAACCCTCAAATTTTAGTTTTTCAATGATAAGCTTTGCTCAGAATTACATTAAATCGGGAAAAAAAAAATTACAAAGCTTAGAGTTCATATAGACATAGAAGGATTTGTCTTGGAAGGGACCTTAAAGATCATCCAGTTCCAACCCTCCCTGCCATGGACAGGGACAGCTTCCACTAGACCAGGCTGTTCAGAGCCCCATCTAACATGGCCTTGAACATTTCTAGGCATAGTGCATTCATAATTTCCCTGAACAACCTGCTTTTGTGCCTCACCAGCATCACAATAAATAATTTCTTCCGAATACTTAATCAAAACCTACTCTCTTTCAATTCAAAACCATTCTACCTTGTCCTATCACTACACGTCCTTGTAAAATTTCTCTCCATCAGTCTTGTACTTAGAAACCTACAGACTACAACTCTATGTATGTTAACATCACTTTGGTTAAATAAATGAAGCACAAAAAATTAGAAAAATCCTAACTAAATTCTTTTATGAGCTCTAGTCTTCAAGTTGTAATGATAATTAAAAAATAAACTAGCTCTCTTATTTGTTTAACAAAATATGCTAATCTTACAGACTTGAGCTCCAGACAAGATAGAGCCAGTGAAACAGAACTTTCTCAAAGAACGAAGGAGAAAACTTTTGCTTCTATTTTAATCTAAGCTCCAATGTTTCAATCCATATTTAGATATATATGTTCGCACTAGGATTCAATGCATACATTTCACGCTTGTTCTTTTCAATACTAAACATATATGTTTGAAGTTAAGTGCATCTATGGGTTTGGGAAAAGCAAGAAGTTTCTGTCTCAGAACTCCACCTCTCACTCTACATTCTGGAAGCTCACTGGGTACCTCTGGTAACGAAGAAATAGACATCATATTGTGTTTCTTAAGACAATCTGGAACTCTGCCTTCTGTCCTCTCCCTCCCTCCCTCCCTCTCTCTCTCTTTCTCACCCACACCCACCCACCCACACACTTACACACGCGTGTGCACACACACATTGACAGTCTCTCATAGAATACCAACCTTAACATGTGTTATAATGAAAAACCCATGTATTTCTAAGGATGGTGTTTTGTCATCCTCTGTCCTTCAGAAATTCTATTCATCCTGACTACATGAATGACTGAACACAACAACAGTAGAAATAATAAGATTAAGAAAGGTTTTCAGAGAAGTTATTAAGCTGGACAATTGTAATATCAATCAATTAATGTAAATCTTGCGTAAATCTCAGGTGATGACTTAGCAACTAAGTAAACAGCAAATGCACTTTTAAAAACTATATATATTAGTAAGTCTCTAATTCTTCTGTTTGTAATTTCTTTCATTTTTATTTCATGCTTTCCAACACAGGACAATGAAATAGATAATGCGTAAGCCTAGTGTTTTCCAAAATGTCAATCAGTTTGACCAGTTCCAATAAAAAAATTAATGAGAAATAAGTGTTCTAATCCCATAGGTTCCTTTGAAATCTCAATCGGAAAGTATGAGTGCTCTTTGGAAGCTTCTCTCAAACTAAAGGTCTAAGCATAATTCTGCCTCTTCTTCAGTTATGCATCAGTAAGAACATATGCATAGGATTTCTACTGGAAGACTCCTTAATGATACAGAAATACAGTTCTTGTGCTTTTATGAAGTATCTTGCAATGCAGAAGTTAGAGGCAAATAAAATTGAGAAGACCAGAAAAATCCAGGCAGAGGAAAGATAAAAAGCACTGCATGTCTTAGATTAAGGAAGATTAGAAGATATATACATTAAAAACATAATAACTTTGTACTATCTATCTCCAAGAAATAATATCTTTCTCGGAGAAAGATAGTACAAAGCATCATAAGGACCAGGATCATATTTGTATTTACACTTTGTACAGAGCAGAACTGGGCTGGAAAGGGTGCAGGTAGGTGGTGTGTTACAAAAATCTTCAGTAAATTTTGTGTGACTTTGCTGTGCCTCAGTTATAGAGGTCACACTAAACTGAACAAGTGAGTGTTGATAAAAGTCTACAGCATAACCTAACTACTTTATATATGCTCTTTACAGAATACAGATTTAAAACTGGATTGCTTATTTGGACACTGGACACTTTCTTGCCAGTGTCACTGCCACCAGGAGTCACGTATACACAGATTTTTCAAAGCTAATAACCATCATCAAAAGCTGTGTCTCACCTTTTTACAGAATCATAGGATCATAGACTGGCCTAGATTGGAAGGGACCTTAAAGATCATCTAGTTACAGCCCTCTAATCTTCCCATCTTTTTTCCTTTACCAGTGTGCACTAGAAACATAATGAATTTAACTCTATTTTAATAGCTCTACACATACTTACCATACCAGCATATGTACAGATAGGTTTGAAATGTGACTCTTTACATGAGGTCATCACCACCAAAATGCTAGAGTAATATTGTAGTGCATCATCAGATATCTATCCTTTTCTACTTAACAATCTACACCAGCATCTTCATCCTTTCCCACATATTTTATGCTAACTATTACATTTTTGTTGCTACGGTCCTGATTGCCACTGGAATAGACAGGAACAGCCAAGGTGGCCATGAAGTTTGACTGATGAAAAAAGTTAACAAGGCAAAATTTGGTTTCAGCTTAATTATGTTAAAATAATTTCCTCTCCTCTCCTTCTAGAATGTAAATGAAAAACTACCTGTAAGAGGAAGAAGAGAATGTTCACGGTGCTCTAATTAAGAAGTACACTGTATTAAAAACAGAGGAACTGAACATTCTTTAGTCAGAGGAGCCAGGGAACAGGAAAACTGAGTCAGGTCCAAATTTACATTCCCCAAAGGTATGTAAAATCATCTATACAGTGCAACAAGAGTCTGTGAGTGTGCAATGCATTTTCAGACAGCAACATCCTGGTAAATATTATTGCCCTACTATTCTGAAGAATTCATTTTCTGAATCTTTTCTTAACTTCATTTTCCCAAATTTTTCACCTTGGGATTATTCTGACTATAAATATTCACCCACCTTCTAACATTCTTGCACTTAAAAGCTGCATTTCTAAATTTAACCTTTCTTACTAGGCCACTAGCATTCAAGATAAAAAGCTGAAATTGCAAATGGAACCTTTATGCTAGTCTTATGAGAGTATGCATTATTTTATAGTCTTCTATGACCGTACAACTACTTCCCAAATGACAAACAGTTAGTCAATTATAGCAAAAACATGCTAAGATAATCCTAACATGGAAGGTTGTCTATAAAAGTGGAAAACAGATTGTAGTTGGAGAAATAGAGATAACTGAACTCTCTGTGTGTGATTTTTCCTCTTTCACTTGAATAACTGTTTCTATCAGATATGCATCTGCCACTTTGGGTGTATCTGTATGGCAGAGTTAAGTAAAAATAACTGCAGTCTCGTCCCGCGGCCACTGGAGCTGACGGGTGCTGGCTAGCCACTCCCGGAGTGACCGGTGGAGACCATGAATCCCGCCACTCCCAGGTCCTCTGCGAGAACCCCTGGGTAGTGGCTCTGTCTACGGTGTGGTGACGCCGGCGAGAGCAGGACTGCGAAGCACGGAGGCGAAGGAAGGAAGGAGTGGACACGCGTTTGGATGCCAAGGCACTTTATTGACCCAGGCGGGGCCAGTAACAGTGTCAGGGAAAAACCGTTGGGGAGGCACTGATAAAGGGGAAGGGCGTGACACGAGGAGCCATGAGGGACCAATGAACGAAGCCCAGGGGAGGAGCAAGGGACACAACTGAGCCAATAGGAATGGCCCAGGGGAGGGAAAAGGCTCAGGAGACAAATCATATGTTAGATAAGGCAAAATTGACATAGAAAGTTCTTGAAATGAAAGCGGGTTATTTACAATGATAGACAGGTAACTGGCGGGAGGAACAAACCATTATGAGGGAGAACATGGGGGGAACTGAGGGTCAAACCAAATCTTAACTTATAAAAAATAACCAGCTTTACAATAAAACCCGTATAAACAATACAATGCTACAAATAACCTTAACCTTAAGAAACCTCCTCTTTCTTGATGGCTGGCCTCTCCAGATGTATTTTCAAGTATGTCCTTTTAGAACACATTTTCTTTTGTTAGCACTACTTTCCCTTCACAAGAAATATGTAGGTTTTTTAAAGCTCTCTTCTCAACTCTTCTTAAACAAAAGTTCATATGTACATGGTATAAAGTAAAATGATCTTAAGAAGTCATATGTGTCTGATGGTTTTGAGGGAAGTTCCTCCAGTTCTTGGGCTACTAAAGCTGTAGAACTGCTTTTTAGAACCTAAACTATAATTCATGCAGAAGTAAGTAATTAAAGAAATTATGCTGTCACAGTAAAGATATTCCTGAATGTGTATGTCAAGCATAATAATTATTTTCTTTCCCAAGACTGAAGAAAAATAGCTTTAAGAGGTGCAGTGATTTCATTAGTGACACTGGTTATTAACTCTGAAACACTCACCAGAACTCCAACACTCACCAACAATATTTAAATATTAACATTTCCATCTATTTTACTGATACTCTTTTGCCAGATACATCCCATCCATCTGTGAAATTCCAGTCTTAGGTTTACTTCTGCCAAACACAATGCTATTTCTCTCAAAATTCCAATTGCCAAGACTTATCTTTCCCCACATAACACTTCCAACATTCATTTATACTGTAAACATATGGGAAAATATGTATTAAGTATGTTGAAAGCTGAAAAGAAAAAATATATAAAATTCATTTTTATGGACAATGAAACAAATGACACAGGTTCTAAGTACAGTTGACATGAGGATGTTAATTAATGGAGTAATTTAAAAATTGCCTATTTTAAGCCATCTTGCTGTGGAATTTCCAGTTGGGTTTGAGCAACACAAGACCTGGAATATTTATCTTCCATTTAAAATTCAAACTGATATCCAGCTATGGAGGCCTTTGTATTTACATTGTAGCAGCCATCTAGACCAACTAGACCTTTAAACACCTCTGAAATATAATATTTATGACAGACACTTGTTTGTGTCTTTCTTGACCAAACCCTTCAATATTTCTTGGAGGACCTGGTTAGTTTTCAAGCCATTTAGCTATGCTTGTGTATTCTCTCAGAATCCCTCACGTCTTCCTCCTCAAATCTGCCAGACTCACCTGACACTGCTCTGTGTCATTTTTTATGTGTCATGTACTGTGCTCTTCTCTCACCTAATACCAATATCAATCTTAAACACAGGAAACCTTGTAAAAATCAATGAGATTGTTAAAATCTTACAACAATCACTGGACTGCCATTCAGACCCTACTGTATAATCAGTGAATAATCACCAGCACAGTCAAAAAGAAAGATGGACTGCTTTCTTACAGCTTTTGGCTGTAAACATTTTGGGTATTTTTTGATAGACTTGATGCTTGAATAGGCCTTTCTTGCCCTGCAAGAAAACAAAATATTAGAAAGCATGGAGACAAGGCATCAAGAGTGGGAGAGAAAAAAGAAGCATGAAAACTGTCATAAAGCAAAGAAAATAAAGTTTCATGTGAACAGTTTCACAGAGTAAACAAGAAAGGACTTGACTTCTTGTTGTGGTTTGAGAGGAAGTGAGTTTTTTTGGGATGCTGTGATCAAACCAATAAGTGCTCAGATTTGAATATTGGCACCTAGTGTGGCCACTGAGGACATGGATACACCTCTGAGAACACAGGGGGAGGTTGTGAGGTTTTACACTGTCATTTGTCATTACCTTTACTTAGGTTCTTTATAAAGCCATTGATGGAGCTGCAAGAAAACATAGTAAAGTGCACTGACAGTGTAAGTCAGTTCTACTTCCTGACAGGATAACCTTATGCCTACAGTGAACCTTGGGTAAACGGATACCTGAACACAGGCAATATGAAAGTGATCCTGACAGGAATATACATTCAATGTAATAATCCCTCCTATGCTGTTAAACTTGCTCATTGCCTTCACATCCTGTAGGACCTTTCAAACAGCCAAACAGAATTCATATGGACACATCTATGAAATTCTCATTCCATGAATAAAAGGCAAGGCGTTTAAAAAATCTTTTGCAAGCCAGAACTAAATATAACAGTCTAAAATATGTGATATCTACCTTCACTCTTTGCAGTTTGTTACATCTTGTAACAAAGCTCTCTTTTTTAAAAGTTCCAGCTGGTACTATCTGCAGCTAAGCAACACAAACCACAGAAAGGACAACATGCAGTATTTTCTTTTTTTTATTATTATTTATTATATGAATTTCTATTCATAACTGGTAAACAGAACAAGGAAAAATTTTTGCCTTGTGTTCGAAGCTGGACATAAGAATATATCATGTCTATGTCAGATTCTGGTATTTATCCATTGCAAACAGCCATCCATAAAAGATACATTCTAGAGTCTAAAAAACTCTTATGGTATATGAGCTGACTGGTAACACAGTAGAGAGACAGATCTCTTCCTGCCTTTATAAAAGGCTAAAAGTTTTAGAACTAAAACTTTCCCTTTTTAAATTTTGCTTCCCTACAAACTAGCTTACTGCTTAATAATTACTGCTGGTCACTGCCATAGGCAAGAATATAAAAATCATAAGGGTATTTGATAAAGATCTGTAAGATGCTTATAAACTACATGACTTGAATCACACAAGCACTTCAACAAACACTTCCCATTTCTTTCCTGTTTCATTATTCTGCTTTCTTCCTTCTTTACTTGTTTACTTACCCTTTCATCTTTGTTGCTTTTTTTTGTCTTTTCTTTAATCTCAATCATAATCCCATACACACATAAGTACAAACAGTGCTCTGTATGGAGATTTAAATTCTTTTCTATTTTCTTTTTCCTTTTTAGATGTCTCATGAGGCTCTGACCGTTCTCTTGTATGTTTCTGCCCGCAGCTTACTCATAAATATTCAAAGCCTTTTCCCACCATTGCTGGCATTTCTTCACTCAAACAAGCACTCCTGAATGACATCTTTCACTTCAAATATCTTCTCTGTCCTTCATATGCCTTGTCTCTCCCTTGGTGCTCCTATTCATACATTGCTACTCTCTTTCCTTACCAATCTCTCTCTACCTGTGTGATCTTTCCCACTCTTCCTCAAACATGCTTAAGAAATATTAATGTGCCTTTGTTGTCCACCACTCTCTTCATATCATTGCTTTTCTTCGTCTTTCTTCCAATGGATACAGTGTAAAGGAAAGAGATAGCTGTACTTATGGCCCTGAACCTTTCAAAATAAATTGCCACAGCAGTCCTGGCCGGGAAGACAAATGAAATTCCCATTACAGTAACTTACCTATTTTCACTTCTGTTTCCATTTCTGGACATTGCACTAATGGCAGACTGTACAAAATAGACCAGCAAACATAGAGCTAGTGTTTGCTGAGGGACAATAGGGACAGTATAAAGTTAGTGTTTCCTTCATACAGTTACAGTGATGAATTCACAGTAATAAAAGGAAAGAAATTACTGAATTACTTTTGCTAGAAGTGAAAAAGTTTACTAGATTTCATAATACAATCCACTTCCCTAAGATTAGAGAGGTTAACTAGAATAATCTTGCCTATCAAACCTACATATGGAAGAGATTCCACACTTTCACTAGGTAGGTATCTTGTTCCAAATGCTAAATTTGGGACATTATTCTTTGAGTCTATATAAAAACATATATATTTCAGTATATAAACCATAACACTTTAGAAAGTTTTGTCCAACATTGAATCTGAAATTTATGAATAATTTAGATGATTGGGGTTTTTTTTTTCCCCAGAAAGAATATTTTTGTCCTTTTCACAGCGACACTTACCACATAAAGAGATCATTTACTTCTATCTTCTTAAACAAGTGTTCTTCCAACTTCTATACCCATCTGTACTTTCTACATGTCCTACTATTTGGTAATTTTCCTCAGGACTGTCTTCAGTTTGAGACCAAACACAGTTGGCTTCATCAACCCCTTGCAGAAAGGTAATTTGTCCTGTCAGATGTACTGCACACCTATTAATACACTCCACAGTGACGCTGTCTTTTTTCTTTAATGGTAACACATTGCTGACTCATATTTACATTACAGCCCCCAGATTATTTTCTGAAGTGCTGTTATTTTACCAGTATCCTTTTGATTTTACTTTTTAATTTTTCTTCCCAAATATAATTTGCATGCGTCAGTATCACGTTTTCTCCTGCTTCTTCCAAGACATTTCTTCAACTTGTGCTTAATTATTCATTTCTTTAATTTGACTTCCCATATTTGTCACCAAAGTGCCAACAGGTCCATTTAGCTTGCTGACAGCTCTGTATTTCATAATTTCATCATTGAGATCACTAAGGATCAGAAGAACAGAAAACGCCTTAATATGAAAAAAGTGTATCACATAAGGAATTCTGCTTAAAGAGGATTACTTTGATTAGGCAGATCATGATTTCTTCACATAACTGCCTTACTCTTAATATACGGAATGGTGGACAACCTAATACAGTCCTACATTCTGCTACCAGGTGCAGTCAAAATTGCATACATGTAGTCTGCATGTGTTTTAGTTTCAGCCATTGGGCTCAACTATCAGATTATGGAAATTTCACATCGGGTACGTCTTCTTCTTCCTGTTTGTCCCATATAATGACCAAGATCTTGGCATATTTTTTGATAACCAAACAGAAAAAATAAGATTCCAATTTTAATTTTTTTTTTCTTGTCAGTAAACTTGGGAATTTTGGAGGTTTTTTTCCCCTCCCCTTCCCCCCCCCCCCCCCCCAAAATGCATTATTGCAATATCATGTCCACTGCTTATGAATCATCTCACTTTCCTTACACTGGATGACATATCAAAGGGCCGCATAAAAAATTCCCGTTTACTATTAAATCACTGCACGAGTAGTTCATCTGCGGTAATCGTAAGGCATTTTGAATATGATAATATCCAGCATGAAGTTAAGCCTGTGCTATAGTATTTCACACGCTGATTTCCCTTAAGTGTAAGGCCGTGCTTTCGGACGCATTAAGCAGAATTTCATCACCCAAGCAGCACCGCGGGGAGGGGAGCGCAGCGTTCCCGGGCACGGGCACCGCGGGTGGCTCGGGGCGCTCGCTCCGCGCCAGGCGCCTCCCGTGAAGAGGGCGGGGAGGCTTCGGCACTCGTTCGGCTCCTGGGGACGGGACCGAGGGGAAAGGCCGCGGGCTGCTCCCGGGCCGCCGGTCTCCAGCAGCCGCCCACCGAGGCTCCGGGCCGCGGCCCGCCGAGCGCGGCCGGGCGGCGCTGGCGCGCCGGGGCCGCCTGGTGGGGCCGTCGCCTCTAGGCCGCCTACGGGGCGGGGCCATGAAGGTTTCGCCTGAACATTCTGGAGTGGAGGGGAGCGGCGGGGGGCGAGGCGAGCCAGGGCAGGGCAGCGAGCCGAGCCGAGCCGGGCCGGGCCACGCCGGGCCACGGCACAGAGCCGAGCCGAGCCGAGCGGAGCAGGCCCGCCTTCCCCGGGAGGAGGCGGAGGCTGAAGGGGAGGAGGCAGGAGAGAAGGAGGAGAGGTGGAGGAGGCGGAGGAGGCGGGAGCGGAGGGAGGACACGGGGAGGCGGCTGCTGCTGCTGGGCAGAGAGGAGTCGTGCAGGAGCAGCGACTGTACTCGGACGCCACATTCCCTCTGTACGGGGCTGGTGGTGAGGATGAGCGAGAGCTGACCCTGCCGCGCCGCCGCCTGTGCTGTGAAGTGTCTGCTCCTCCTCCTCCTTCTCTTCCTCCTCCTCCCCGGCTGTGGGTGAACCTGCGCTACGGGCTCTTCACCGACACGGGGGAGGCTGGTTTGTTTTGTGCATTTGTTTAAGGCAAAGAGAGAGAAAGAGAGGTCTTCCACCCGCTGAAGCACAGTTCACTATGATCGTACTCGCATCCAGCACTGGAAGCCGGGTGGATTTCGTTTCTCAATCCAGGGTGTTTTTCTTGCAAACCTTCATTTGGATTTTATGTGCTACAGTGTGCAAAGCGGAGCAGTATTTCAATGTGGAGGTAAGATCAGCCGGATGCGTGTGCAAGCGTGTGTGCTTCCCCCTCTCCCTTTCCTCCTTTCCCTTTTTTTTATGTCCCTCAAATCAAATCAAATCAAATAGCCAGCCAGCCATGTCTTCCAGCAGCCAGGGCATACGTCTGTGCAGGCTTTCCTTCCAGCAGCCGGTAGCTAGCTCCCCTCCCCGCGCTGCCCCGCCTGATGGATGCGTTTCAGCCGGAGATCCCGTTATCCCGGCAGCGCGATGCCGGGCGCTGGAGCGCAGCCCGCGGGAGACGGGAAACCCTCGCCCGGGCACGGAAGAAACCTGGGGCGCAGAATGTACATGCAGCTCAGGAAAGGTTCGCTGAATGTCTCGGACTTAAGATACCACTGTATTGCTGAGTTTTCTCTGCCTTTTTTGGTTTGGTTTATTTTGGTTTTTTTTCGAAGAAGAATGAATGAAAGAGCGTTATGGGGACAGGAGGAAGGAAACTTGAGATTTTTGGCACGTTTGTGGTAAAGTATCGGAAAAAAATAAGAGCTTTTTCCCATGTAGACATGAGAAAAATAGTTGCCACTAGAAATAGTGAAACAAATGGCATAAAGGTGCAACTACAGCTCGGAAGTTAGGGGCTGTGGAGGACAAGGAAACAGCATTTTTTCTGAGAGCAAATGAAGATGAAAATGTGGGTATACCAAGATGGGGCAAACCCTAAGAGTTTACACTTACAGTGACCACCCATTTCCAGTCACCCTTGTCTACACACCCAGTTTTCCCATTAGGAGTTTTTACATAGTGCTTTCACTTAAGTAATGTTTCTTTACTGACTTTTATCATCTTTGCATATGTTCTTTCCTCCTTTTTCTCTATCCTGTCACTCCATTTGTTCTGCTATGATCCCTTACTCTACTGCAATGTGATATGTCTATTTCCTTCTTTTCCTTGTCAATTCAACTTATTGATTTTTCTTGCTATGTCTCTGTAATTTATATGTGTTCTTTCAGATTCTTATATGTAATTCTGGTATTCTGTTAGGTCACTCTGTACCTTCACTTTCTTCTGTCCTGCCAACCCCACTCAAAACTTTCTGCTGCGCCCAGACCAGCCTTTTTTATTTTATAGTCTCTTTAGTCTCCTGGGTTCCCATGATTCTTCCTCCCAGAAAAATGAAGTCTGCGTCCCTGTCTCACACATATGCACACTTGCTTATTTTATATCAGCTCTTGTTCTCACTCAGTGACACACATTCTTGCTCCTTTCTCTGACAAGATTGCTCATGCAGATCCTCCTCTGTTACTAGACTGTTTATCTAAAGTTCTTACCTGTATGTCTTCTCCCTCTGTTTCATGCAAGATCACATCAAGTGTATAAAGAACCCACATTTTCTTTCTCTAAGTCTGTTTTGATCCTGCCCTTTCCTTCTCTACAGGCAGTTGCCTGTGCAATTGTCTCAGCTTAACTGCACTCATCCTTTGATTCTTTCTTTGACTTCCATCTCTCCAGAAAGTATTGTCTTTTTACTCAATCATTAAAATCTCTCCTGATTATAAATCCGAGTCTTTTTTCTCTGTCATCTGTGCTCTCGTCACTCCTTTGATCCTTATGACAAATGTGCATCTCTGCTTCTGTTGGATTGTAAGGTCTTTGGAGCAGGACTCATGTCTTCTCACATGTTTATCTGGTGTGTACCATGCTCAAGTCTGGAGTACAACTGTGAGACTTCTGCTATATGAATATTAAAACTGCATATTTAAGAGCACACATTGGTGTTTTATCCTTCTGCTCATGTCCTCAGCTGCCTTCTTTACTGATGAGCAGGGGAAGGAGCGTGGAAGAGAGGAAGTTGCTCTCTGTATCCTCCCTATGCTTCACAGGCTGGCCCCCTGCAGAGTATAGGGATGAAATTCCAGCGACAGAACTTTCTCCTCCCACAGCAGTCTGCTTTGCTGGCATCTGGCTCTCCTGGAGAGACGGGCGGCAGATGGAGCTAGTGTGGGAAGAGAAAAAGATTGGTTTAGTCAAGTGGAATATGAACAGGAGGCCAGCTCCAGTCAGGAGGAGGTTTTCTGAGGAAAGAAGGGAAACACTTTCATTTTTTGCCACCTCTTCCATGTGGAAAACAGCAAATTTTGAGGGTAAAGGCAATATCAGGAGCAAGAAACAGTGTTGGATAGAATGAAGTGGCATGTATGTGTGATGAGGGCACATATTTCTCCTTTTTGAAGTATCTTCTGCTCTTCTTTCCAGCCCTGCTGAAAACAAAGAGTGTTATCATATACCAGTGCTTCCAGTCTTTTCACATTTAAGTCTGAGCCACACATTGCTGGGAGCCAGAAGAGTGTTCCAGGGGATTGCTGTATTATTTGAGAGTTGTCCTAATATGGGGCTTTTTCCTGGGTCACTGCCTTTGACCACTGCTAGTGACATGGTCCTGGCCTAAATGAACTTCACATTTGCCCCAGAACAGCCATTGCTGTGTTCACATTGTTTGGATAGTGCTGAAAATTCAATTTTCTTTTTGCTGGGAACAGCAAAGGCTAAAAGCATGGGAAATTTGAGGCAAAGGACTTGGCAACAGCAAGTATGTATTGTGCTGTAAAACTCTGCATGTCAGCACAAGTGCATACAGCAGTTGTACTTCAGAGTAAATTGTGAAAATGTAACAAAGATTTTGTATGACAATAAGAATAAATATGCAAAGTAGGCTTCAGGAAAAAAGTAGTGTACATACAGTTGAATGAATTGTCACTGGAAAAAATTGCTTAGGATGGTTCAAAAACAGATTTACTTTTCATTCTTTCTTGTCTTTAAATAAAATACAGATAATACCCGTTGAACATTATAAAATATGGAGATTATTTATTTCCTCTTGTTCTGTCTTGTTTAATCCACTTTCCTGATTGATAAGTAAAATCTGTTCAGTCTTGTTGAATTTTTTGGTTTGTTTGTTTCAGTGATGTGAGCCAGGTCAGTTCTTAAGAGATACTACTGTAGCTCAAACACATTAAATAATAATGTTTCCTTTTAAAAGTAACACACAATGCTGAAATTTACAAGCTTGTATGAACATTTCTGTTCCTTGTAATTTGGTTGCCTCTCTGTAAAATTTCTTTTAGCCAAAGAACTGAATGGAGGAATTCCTCAAGCTTCCAATGATAGCTGAATTCAGCTGTCTATCCTGAAATGTATTCATGTATACAGTATTTCATGTAATAGCCACAGCAGAATAGGTTGCAGATCATGGAGTAGGGTACATGAGAGGGGCACGCTTGCACTTTGTATTGATGAGAGATTTATGCTAAAGCTCCATGAGAAATGTTTATAACTCATAGGTTAAGAAATCATGATGAAATTTAGGAATCACTTACTCATATATAAAAGAAGATCTTAACATTAATTTTCAAAGTTCATTGATTATCAGTAGCATTTTTGTGAGACTTTGTTTCTGACAAAGACTAAGGACTACACTCTTAGCTCCCTCTTTTAGAACTGAACTATGGGTACAAAACAGTAACTTCATCAAGTATAATTATGAAAGACTATGTCATCAATGTTGAGTTTTGCTGCTATTTTCAACTATTTCTGTACACTAGTAGGGGAAGACGTCCATCAATGAATGGAATTGAATGGAATAGCAGTTACAAAAAGAGCATTCCAAATATAAGACTGAATCAAACACATAGAGGCTAATTGTTACTCAAAAGTGATAGAGCAGCAAACTACCTTCTTCCTCCTACTAGGCTCCTCACTATAGTAATAAAATTTTGTGTGGCTCAAGTATAGCTCCTTTGTGTGTTACTGGGAGTGACTATAGATGGTCTTTCACAAGTGTCTATATATGCATCTAGTGTGTATACATATATATATTTGCTTTCCTAAACCAAACAATATTGCACTGTTTGAGCTGTATTGTTCTGCAAATTTTTCTCCTAATGTCATCCATTAGCTTTTGTATGTACTTGAATAATAAGTATGTTTATATTATATTATATTTTTGGTTTGGGAAAAATGGTTATTGAAACAAAAATATCTTGATCAGAAGACAGATCAGCATGCATCTAGAATAGAATTGATCTCTGGAACATAAAGCTGCTTACTCTTACTTAGATGAGTATCTGCCTAAGCCCTGTCGAGGAAAGTGTTTTCAGAATTACACCTAGTTTCATTGACTGTATCTGTAATGTGGGAAACACTACAGAGAAAGCATGCCTCATCATCTCTCTCCTCAAGCTGGCAGTTATGCTGTTTTTCTCCTTAAATTGCTAAATGTATAGACTTGAATCCCTAGGGGAGGTCTTAAAATTACTCTTATTTTAGTGTGAGCAGATCTTTAAAACAATGCAGTCATTTCCCATTTTCAAAAGTGGGGTAGTTAAATTGCATGTTGTGGAACAAAACACAGTGGAATCCAAACTTCAGAAAAATAACATCAGTTTCCTCCATGGTAATAAGTTTCTGAGAACCCCATTGTTTTCATTGTTAATAAACTTCACAATTAGCCTCCAGCTCCTGCTAAATGATAAGGCATGACCTTTTATTCCATAAGCTCTTAGTCTTTTAGGCTTAAAACCAGACCATTTTCATTCTTCAGCTGGCATCTTAAAAGGAATAAACATTTGAGAGGGGAATAAATCCTCCAAAGCACCTTTGCACACTTTTGAACTAGTGGTCTTGGTTGTGAGGTTTATAGGCACAACACAATTCTTTTATAGTTCATTAAAATGCAAGCTGAAAACCATGGATAAGCAATTAATGTGGTTTTGGTATCAATAGTGCCATGTGTCCTAACAGGAATTTAGAGGATCTTCTGCATTGTCTGAAGTTACAGTCAGTATGCATGATTCTCAATTACTTAAATTCGGAATCTCACTCTTGTGTAGGATATCAATGAAATGAACTGGACTTTTATTAGAACAAGGAGTTCAAACTGAAATTGTTAGAAAGATGGAGAGGAGTTACTGAATTAGGTGATGAAGATGATTAGTGGGCGAAATATTAGTCAAGGAAAATGCAGATATAATGTGGTATATTTCCTATTTGCTTATATATCTGGATAAGGAAAAGAATTGGAAAATTATGTGTCTGATGGAAGGCAACTGAATGCTTCTCTATCAAAGAAGGAAAATATCTACTATATAATGAACTGCCTCTCATTTGATACAAAGAAATACATGTGAAGAAATACTTAGTAGTTAGAGTGCATTTACTACTGTAAAGTGTGAGATTATTTTGTGCTACTGACATTGCAGAGAAGTTCATGGATTCTGTTGCCTGTATTTTTTCAAAGACAGGTTGGAAGTGTGGTGCCTGTTCTTATGGCTTCACTGCTGACATACTATTTTATACCTTAAGTACAAAACATATTTGTTTATTATTGTAGTTCAACTTGTTTTCCTGTTGTAAATTTTTGTCAGCTTAGTGTTTAGGCATCACAGTTATTAGTGAATCTCAATTCTACTAAAGAAAAGAAATAAAATGATTGAAGAGATTTATGTAATCACCTTATGCAGTGCAAGATAAAACTATGAAAACATGTATTCCTAATGTTTTCTGACATGAGAGCTTACTAAAATAAATACAATATTTATTGGCCTACCAGTAAACCTTGAACAAGCACAGGCTTTCCCATTCCATTATTTGGAAGACATAATGTAAAACCCTTCATTGTTTCTTCAAAGTGGATATACTGTGTTCTTTAACTGGTTTAAGATTTATGCTGCTCTTTGTCAGTTTTATTTGAATCCATCTAAAAGGTCAGTGCTTGCTCTAGGCACCTCAGCTCTGCTTATGCACTCAGCAAGACTGTTGCAAGAGTTTATAAAGATAGAATGTGGTATTATATAGATTTTAAAGCATTTCAAACTGCATCTGTTTTTACTATTTTAAAGTCTGTCTCATTCTTGTACTTTATGGAATGATCATTTTATGATATTAAACAATGGAGCATTTTGTGTTCATACTGTTTGAAGATCCTTAGGAAACAATGTAACTTTAAAAAATATTTTAATTACCCTATTTAAATTGCTTAAATCTCAGCTCTCTATTTCAGATTCCAGTTTAATATCTAACCTTTTTGCCATCCTCAAAATGCACTGTTGACCATAATCTGAAGGAGCAGGTTGAGTCTGTTTAATTTGTTATCTGTGATATGTCAAATGACAGATTTGGTTTCATTCTGTATGAGGAAGGCCAGGATTAGTGCTGCAAACATGATTTTAGCTGGCACTGAAATGGATTTGAAAAATAATTATGATTAGAGCTTTATCCTTTAAAGAGAGGTCATGCTATTTGGAACCTTTATTTATTGGTTGCCTGGCAACTGTTCATTCATGTTCCTGCTTATCATCATTCATTGTAAGCATCTTTGCTGTACACTAAGAGCAATTAAGTGGCAACACTTTATTTCTGTGATGAATTAAATTTGACATAAATTACAGATGAAGTAAAAAATATTTCTGTAGTTTTACTTATTAACCAAAACTGTTAATACAATGTTTCTTTGCTTATTAACATCTGGTTTATACCAGATGAGGAGTTCAGCTGTAACAATAATGTTTCTAGCATACCTTTTGAGGTATTACAGCACATAATTGACTTAGGGGCTTGTTCAGGTATTTTTGCCATTTTTAGAAACTCCTGTTAATTTCAAGATCAAGGTTTCAGGGTGCTAGGAAACTTATGTCCTGTTGATTTCAGAGCTTAATATTAGGCAATCCAATCTTGAGTACCAAAGCTTGCACCCAGTCATTGGGAAAGGGATTTCATATTCTAGAGTTAAAGCTGCTGTGCTAGGAGGTGTGCAGGTGAAGCAATAAGAAGAACATTAAAGTCTCTTGATGCTTCTCTCTGTAGAACAACAGCAGTTTTTACTACACGTTGAAAAAAGCACAAAGCATATTATTCGACAATTGCTTTTTGACTGTGGATAAAAATATTTTGCTCTCTTTATTAATTCATTATGGATCATATCAAGATTGACCCTTGTGTGAAACAGCAGTGTGGACTGAGACTGTCAGGTTATGGAGTATTTGTAGAAGATGTCTTTGTAAAGAATGTTGAAGAAAATTCCTTATGTCTGCATCTTAAAAGACCATCTACACTGGGTAGCCAGGGTGGAAGTAGATCTATGTCTCTGCTGCTACCACTTGATAGGATTACCTCTATTCTGGTTGGCTCAGTGCTTTGGAAAAGAGATGGAAAAGAGGCCATTTCTATTCACATGTTGATAAGAATGTTAGCAGCAGTAGTCAGCATGGGTTTACTAAGGGTAAATCATGCCTGACCAACCTTATTGCCTTCTATGAGGATACAACTGCCTGGGCAGATGAGGGGGAGAGCAGTGGATATTGTCTACCTCGACTTCAACAAGGCTTTCAATACTGCTTGCTCAACATCCTCACAGGCAAACTCAGGAAGTGTGGACTGTGTGAGTGGACAGAAAGTCCAGTTTGAGAACTGGCTGAACAGCAGATCCCTGAGGGCTGTAATCAGTGGAACAGGGTTCAGTTAGAGAACTGTCCCTGGTGGTGTCCCCCAAGATTCAGTGCTGGGCCCAGTATTGTTTAACCTATTAATCAATGACTTGGATGAAGGGGCAGAGGCCTCCTCAGCAAGTTCCCCAACAACACAAAGCTGGCAGGAGTGGCTGATACCCCAGAGTGCAGAGCAGCCCTTAAGAAGGACCCTGAGAGGCTGGAAAGATGGGCAGAGAAGAACCATCTGAAATTCAACAGAGGTGAATGCAGGGTCCTGCATCTGGAGAGGAACGACCCCAGGCACCAGTACAGGCTGGGGGTGACCTGCTGGAAAACAGCTCTGCGGAGAAGGATCTGTGAGTCTTGGTGGACAATAAACCATCCATGAGCCAGGAATGTGTCCTTGTGGTCAAGAAAAAGGTATCCTGGCGTGCCAGGTGGAGAATTGCCAGCAGGTTGAGGAAGGTGATTGTGTTGCTCTACTCAACCCTAATGAGGCCACATCTGGAGAGCTGTGTCCAGTTCTGGCCTCCTCAGTACAAGAATATCTCTCCTACAAGGACATGCTGAGGGATCTGGGCCTTTTCAACCTTGAGAAGAGATGACTGAGAGGGGATCCCATGAATGTCTATCAGTATCTGGAGGGAGGGTGTCAAGAGGATGGCGCCAGGCTCTGCTCAGTGGTGCTGCGCAACAGGACAAGAGGCAATGGGCAGAAACTGGAACACAGGAAGTTCCACATGAATATGAGGCAGAACTTATTTACTCCCACTGGAACAGTGTATGGAGTCTCCCTCACTGGAGATATTTAAGAACCATCTGGATGCAATCCAGTGCCATGTGCTCTGGGATGACTCTGCTTGAGCAAGAGGTTGGACCGGATGACCCTGTGGTACCTTCTAATCTGACCCATTCTATGATTATGTGAAAAAATGTCCCTCTGTGACTGTCCCTCTTCTTTGAGCTTCTGATTGTATTAACTCACAAGTACTCATCATATCATGACACAGTTAGGGCGAAAAATGTAACTGCTGTAAGACAAAACTATATCAATTTTTATCAGATTTTCCCACTCATGTGACATGTTTGTAATACATGAAGATTGTGTTGTATGTTTTTTCTCTTTTATGAAACAGTTGAACTGGTTTCAAAGCTGTGTAGATAATTGGAAAAGAAATGCTAACCTCAGAAAATCTAATTTTTAGTATTTTTTTTCTCATGATATAGAGAAGAAGTTTTATTTCATTGGTACTCTTCATTTTTTGCTGGAATGTAATCACAAATTCACTTACAGATGTGAAATAGATGTTGGCAAGGGGATTAGTTAATTTCTTAGAAAATTACCAGCTGAAAGGCAGAAAGGAAATTATCAATGTCTTTGAAACATAGATAGTAAAACAGAAAAACAAGCCTCCCTTTCAATGGGGAGGAAGTTACTTTATTTAAATGTATTGGTGGATATTTACAAAGTGTACAACAGAGGAAATTGCTTTCTTTTTGTATGGCATGTGGATCTGAAGGTGATGATCCTGTCACATTTTTACCTCAGACATTGGTTGTGTGATGCTCTTCTAGGAAATTGCTTTGACCCACTGTCTTTGCAGAGAAATTGACAGATTGTATCTGTCTGTGTTGTGGTTTGTGTTTAATTGCAAGTGAAAGAAATGATCTTTCATGCAATAAAATGCATTATTATTATTTTTGAGAAGCAATAGAAATACATTGTTAACTGTACTGCATGATTCTGGTCTTGGCATGTGAGGCTTTTTTATTTTTTCTCTCATTGCTTCTATGTATTTAGAAAAATGAAACAATAATTAAAAATCCTCAAACCAACCCAGGACAGTGTTCAGTGGTTTTTCTTGTTGCTTATGAATTGCCGAGCTCTGATATTTCTATCCTTCATTACTTGTACATGAAATGCCAGTTTTGTAAACGTCTTTATTATATTTTTCTCTATTGCATCTATTTTCAAATATGTAGGGAAAAGGGTATGATGTAAATGACTGAGGCATTTTGCTGGGGGGGGCTGAAGATCCAGGTTGTGTGTCCAGTTCCATTATGATGGATCCCGTAGTTTATCCATCTTTGTAACCTAGCTTGCACAAAGGTGCATTGAACTAAATGAAGAGTGTTTCCAGGCTACATATCAAGAGCAATAGAAGAAAAGCAATGTAAAAGAGCCAGAAATATATCTTCATCATTCCTTTACCTTGGGACTGTTTCACTTTTTTTCATAAAGTGTAGTAGAGGAGTATCATAGAATATAAGTACAGCATTTCCATTTAATAATCTGTATCATTGTTCTAGAAGTGAATGTGTTCAAAAGAAAGTGCCAGAGCAGAAAAGACATCTATAACAGTTTGAACACTGGTTTTGATTTTTTGTGGTTGTTTTTTTTAGGGTTTTTTTAGGTTTTGGTTTTTGTTTGTTCGTTGTTTGTATGTTTGTTTTGTTTTTATTTTGGTCTTTTAAAATATGAGTACCAAAACTTGGTAGACAACACTGTCAGAATCAGGTGAAGGATGTCGTTAGATAACTGAAGGTAGAGAGCATCACAGTCTCTTTCAGAATGAAAGTTTGAATAAGATAATTTTTGTTACCCAAACATACTCAAAATGATTTTAAATAAATGTAAAAGTCTTAAAAAATAAATCAGTTTTGGATCAGATTGTAAATACCACAGAATGCACAATTAAAAACTGTTCTGGTTTTGACTGAATGTATTCAACCACGTAAATTGTTCCACAAACATTCATGTTTCCTTTTCCTCGCAATACCTAAGCTTCTCCTTTGGTATTTGAGTATTTATGGATTTTTATGACATACAATAAAAGATGCACTGCTACATGCATTTAATGTTTTATATTAGGCACCACTAACAGGCAGCCATACTGCTCACATATCCCTGGATGTTAGGAAATTATTGGGAAGAGGATAAGGTAAATAAGATTTGCTGTGATGATATGTTAAGTATGATAGAAGTGTAAGCTGAATATTTTTCCTCAAGGTTCCTGTACCATCTGTTCTCCTTATGACTGTTTCATAGGGACTTGGAGTATTTTCCTGAACTCTCCTGTTGGTATTGACCAGAAGTGTGATTAAGTTGCTTACGTGTGGGTATTGAGTGCCTCTTAAAGTGCCCTTGGCCAAGATGTGCACAAGGCTGGCAGAAATAACACGGGACCAACAAAAGTTTCCTCTTTAGGCTACCAACAGGAAGCCAGTCTCTGTGTTCTGAGTCAGCTCATAGGACTCTATTCACTTCTCTTTAGGTAACTAAAGGCTGTTTTTAGTTTTAAATGATGCTGGAGAGTGATGAGATCTATATCTATAGGGCTCCCCAGGGTAGGCAGTGGCATTCCAATGTCGTGATTTGGGGTTGAATCCCTTCCCTCTGCAGTTTTGGATTCATTAAGTTTGTATAGGGACCTGGTGCTGTTTAGGCCCTGTGGTCTGACTTGCTTAGTCCCTAGATACTGTTCCAGAAAATCATGGGCCTCCTAAAAAATCCAGTGATATATCTCCCATCCCCTGGTTAAGGTAGTTCATCTCAGATCATATCAGACACCTATACTCCTGGCAAAACCAATAATAGAATTCTATCTTTATGTCACTACAATTTTTACCCTGTCACTTTGATGCTCTGCACACTATTAAATATATTCATCCCTTAGTTTAAAACGTTAACACTACCTCACATCTTTGGATCTCATATATTCTAAGTATTTAGTTAGGGGTTTAAAGAACACAACATTTCTGTACTGTAACAAGGCAGTTTTGCCTTCAGCTGTAATGAGATCGGGCCTGAGCCCATTCAAATCCATGTAAAACATGTTACCTAACTCACAGCAAACACTTATGGCAGGTTTTATAAATTTACTGCTTCTGACTGTTATTTCATGCCTTACCTTAAATGGTTTTAAAGGCTCTCTTTCTGCCCTAAACTTACAAACACCTAAACAGCTTGAGGGGAGAAGACAGAATGTTAAGCATTTTTATAAAAAGTAAGTAATAAGAAAATATATTTTATAAGAATAAGCTCACTAAGTGTCTATTGCCTGATAGACAATCCCCATGAAGATAAAAAATGAAAATGACATTTTAATAATTTGGCTAAGAGCCTTGGCCTTCAAGAATAATTATCTTGTTTTCAAGTACTTTTGTTAAGTAAAGCAAAATGGGGATTAAGTCAACAAAAATTTACTTTTCTGTGTTAATACCAGAATTTAGATCTCATCATAGGCAGGTATGTAATTTCACTGATTTATTTATACTACTTGCTTTAGGTGTTCAAAATGGTAATTTTAACTGTGTCAGATTAAGAGTGTAGTTTACCAGCTTGTATTTATAAATTTGCTTATTTATTTAATTTTTAAATCCAAAATTTTAAATACTTGAGTATGCTACCTGATATACGATTTAAATGAGCTTTCTGCTATCATGTAATTAGAGAGAGACTAGATTTGCTGTGGATTTTAAGTCTGCGTTTGTGTAGAAAGAGTGACATATCTGCAATCCTTTTTATCCAAAAGAGCTTCCTTTGTAATATATAGCTCTACTCTTGTTTGGCACTCACAGGCTCATTTAGAGATAAGACAGTATTTTAGATCCTTTGTGAATAATTCCGTCATTTTTCCTGACTGTTGAGAGAATTTAGTTTTTTTCTCAGCAGTCAGATAAATATATAATCATTGTTCTTCGTAGGTTAGTTGCTTAGATGCCATTTCCACCAAGATATTAGGGAATTTTTCTATATACAAGATCTTCCTGGGGAGGTGATGTGAATTTAATTTGGACCAAAAGTTTTGGATTCTATAGAAGTATATTCTTTCTCTAACTTTGCTCAAAATAAAAATTCTGTTTCATTAAAAGTTGGGGGATCTTAATGTGTTTGTGAATATTCGCTTCCTTATCTAAATTTTCAGCACCATAGGAAATGATTCTTAAGGTGAACCTAAGCTTTTAAAATGTTGGAACAATACATTCTGTGATGTTTTGTAAAAGTTACGAGTGATAACGGACAGGGGAGCCTAAAGCAATTACTGCTTTTCTCATGTCCCGTCTCCAGTAATACAATAGAGAAGTTCATCATTCCTGTTAGCTTTATCCTGATAACTAGAAAAGGAGAAAGGAACTTTTGACTTTAAATGTCCTGCAGTCTGAGGGTTTTATAGGTTTTCACTTGTTTTCAGAAATAAAATAGCTAAACGTGTGGTTGAAAGTTGTGTTATGGTGTTTGGTGAAGTAACTAATGAAAAAAACCCCTTGGTTACTTTTTAAAATTTGGAACAAAATTCATAGAGTTGTTGAAAGAAGTCTAGAGCCTTCAGAGTTATATAGAAATGGAGACTATAATTTTCCTTCATGCTTTCTTTTTTTTCGGAGTTCATATACTACCTATGTTTTAGTGATAAGAAACTAGAGACAGGAAGAAGAAAGGGAATCCACCCATATAAAATTTATTTTCTTTTTTGTAACTGTTATTTGTTTACTTATGTACTTAGTAGCCTAGTAAAATATCTGGTCTTCATTGGGAAACTTAGACTCTAACTTCGTGGAATTGTTGAGATTGTGCCATTAATTTCATTGCACCCAAGGTTTTACTCCAAGCTATTTGAAAAGCACTGAATTACTAAACATTTTAACTTAGTAAATTAAAATTATGTATATCATAGAATCACAGAATGATTTGGGTTGGAATGGCCTTTTAAGATTATCTAGTTCCATCCCCGCCTGCCATGAGCAGGGACACCTTCCTCTAGACCAGGCTACTCAAATTCATCCAACCTGGCCTTGGAAGATTTCAGGAATGGGGCATCCACATCTTCTCTCAGCAACCTGTG
The DNA here is from genome assembly GCF_051311805.1 of Agelaius phoeniceus. Taxonomy (NCBI): domain Eukaryota; kingdom Metazoa; phylum Chordata; class Aves; order Passeriformes; family Icteridae; genus Agelaius; species Agelaius phoeniceus. The sequence continues at coordinate 135,615,687 of NC_135265.1, forward strand.
CCAGTCTTTCTCTACCATTTTTCACCACAGTGAAAAATTTCTTCCTGACATGTAATTTAAACCCGCTCTCTTTCATTTTAAAGTCTTTGTCCTGTCATTACATACTTTTCTCAAAAGCTCCTCTCCAGATTTCTTGTAGGTCCCTTTATGTATCAGAATGCTGCTAGAAGGTCCCTGAAGCCTTCTCTTCTCCAGTTTGGGAATTTATATAAATATAATATATTTCTAATATGAATGTTTATTAACTATTTAAGATAAATATTGGTGTAAAAATCCATAGGCTTAACCTATATATAAGGGATGAAATTAGTACAAAATAAATGGAGATGGACTATCTATGCATAAGCTGACTCTTGTAGTTAGAAGAAAGTTTCAAATCATTATTCTTGAAGCACTTTTTGAAAAGAACAGTAGTGAGGTCATTCAGAGAAGCAAAAGTTAACTTGATATGGGATCTAACTATTTCATGTGGGGGCTTACAATGTGTGACCTTAATCATCAGCAAAAATGGACTGGATTCGTTCCTTGTTCTATACTCTGTCTAACAATAATTTCCTCCTCCAGAGAGGCTGATGGCTCTACTGACAGGCATTGACTGTAAGGTTTATTCTTCTTCATCAGTGTATCTACCTTAAGAACCCTATAGCTATTATATTAGACCAAAAATATGGGCTATATTGCATCAATACCTTTTTCTGCTTCATTGCTTTTTGTCATTTACACTTTTCAGTCACTGTGTGTGAAAGTGTCTTTTTTTCAACAGCATTTAATTCAATGCTGAAAATTGTAAATAATGCGCACAGAATCAACCATAGTTGTCTGAAAATCATAAAAAAGGCTTTTAGAATACTTTTGGTTGTCTTCTTTTTGAGCTCTTGGGTTCACTTCTTTTTTTTTTTTTTTTTGTTTGTTTTCTTTTTGAAACAAGAATGAGAAATTCACAGTTAAAGAAGAAACAAAAGATTTTCATTTTATACAGTAAGCCAAGTCTTCAAGAAGCTTTCCAACAGTTTAACATGAAAGCTGTCCAACACTAGCCACACTGCTTCCTTCATACCTCTTTTCAGTTTTGATTGTCTTCAAAATTGTATTTGCTGCTATTTTTGCTCCTGTTACAACCTGCCACTTCATAAGGTCAAAGTACTTCTAACTGCTGACAAACACTGTTTTTCATTATATGATGACTGTTAACATTACACAATTTGCATAACACCTTTAAACTGTTGAACAGTAGCTAACTGGCTGACCTTGTGCATCACTATGGCAGGAGATGCCTGTTTGATTCTAGGACTTAGATGCTAATTTTTTGTAGCTGCAGGGACTGGGTGGTTCTCCTGAAATTTTGCTTTTATTTTTCTAGATGTTGCAACTTCTCCAGTAGCAACAGGAAAACACAGATTTTACTGCTTTTAAACTCTGTGACTTTGTACTCTTGATTTGCTATTTTGTAGCAACTATGAGAGACAAAAATAGGGTTGTAAGTGAGGTAGGACCAGTGTCTCAGAGATTTAGGATTAGACCTTCAAAAGGATCATATCAAAATACCAATATCAGTAGCGACATGTACTTTTAGTCATAAACTAACATTAATTTTTGAACTAAGGAGTTTAATTTAGATTAGTAATATAAATATATTTAATTTAGATTAATAATTAGAGTTTAATTTAGATTAATAATACAAATAATACAAATTATTTTTTTAGATTAATATTTAGATAATATAAATTCTCAGTTCTCTTGTGTAGTCTGGTCCTTTTTATTTTGTTGTTTTATTTTATTTCACTCAATCTCTGATTGAGATACAGGAAATTTTACAAGACAGGACTGCTTAGTAGCTGTCTGCTTAGGTAATATTTTCATGAGAAAAATGCATTGATTGATACATACTCAATGAATATCGGTTAAAGGGGGGATGGCAGAACACTATAGGGAGTTGACTGCCAACAATATAAACTGAAACTTCAAAATTACCATACTGATTGAATTCATGTCATGAATCAGGAGTTGAAAGTTAGGGATGGCCTCTGGAAAACCTGCCAATAGGGATTCTACTTGTTCAAGCATGCAGATGGGGAAATTAACATTATTTTAACCCTATATATTTATAGTAGAGGGTATTTTAAATCAGCCCCATTTTGTCCTACAATGAACATTTCTTGGGTAGAAAGGAGGCAGCAAGTAATGAACTTCAAAAAGATAAACAGACTGTAATATGTCAGAAATGTGTCTTTCAGTTTTGAAATGTGTCTTTCAGTTTTGAAAAAGCAGAAGAGGTAATGCAAAGAGGCATTGCGCTTTGATTGTATTAATTGGGTTAGATTCAGCTCTTTAGCTGAAAGGATCTCTCTAAGTATGGGAGCACCCACATGTGGAGCTGAAGGAATTGAACCAGCTGAAGCAGAAACATTGTTACATGTTACAACATGTTACAACATCAGATCATGACTGACCCAGCTGGCTCTAGTGAAACATTTCCCTGCAGTTTGTGTGTTTGCACTACCCCATAAATTCCATTAGATTATGTAGATAATGGATGATGCAAATGTTACATCATCACCTCACTGTCTGGGCCGTATCTTTGGGTAAAGTCTCACAGTAGATGAAATTTTGCTGGAAAATGTGTTCCCCTTTGGTGGGAAAACCAAAGGCCCTTTGAGGCACGTGGATAGTTGTTTGCTGGTGACACAATTCATATCTGGGATATGATTCAGGAAAAAGAAGAAACTAATTTCTGGAGTCTCCTCTGCTGAAGATGAGGTAAGTCAAGAGAGTTTTCCAAGGCTCATCACTGGATGAGCCAAGACTACTACTTTCCAAGACTGCCAATGAAGAAATGCCACTGAGAATTGATCTATACTATATTTTTGGGAAATGAGCTGGGATTTTTTACTTGTTTTATGTTCTTGTTTTATGTTGTTTTATGTTCTAGCAGCTGTCTGAACTCCTGTAGTAGCAATGGTGTAGTGATATTAGCCTTTAAGACCACATTCAGAGTAGTGCTTAGAGTCTTCCTCTGCTTTATTCCTTTCTATTTCTCTTTATAAACCTCAGCCTGGAACAGAACAGAGGACTTTAGCCTTGATCTGGTAAAGCATGCTATTGAGAACTGTGTTCAGGAAAGCTAGAACCAGTCAGGATGTTGAAAGGAGAAAGCCCAGAGTGGCTTTTTGTCATTGATAGTGTTTGCTTGCTCTGATAGCCTGTGAAATACTGCCTTCAGTATAAACTGTGTAAACAAAATCAAGCTATTGATACCTACTGGGCTTATTACTCCTACACAAGTCAAATGTTTTCTCTTGATCTGACATCTTCCATTCTTGTTTTGAAAGCCACTTCTTAATCTCTGTGAGCAACTCTTCTAATGTCTGACCTTGTAGGTGAAACTACTGTGTGATGCAGCATTAACTGATTTGAAACTGACATAAATTAAATGTTAATTGTGTAAAATTTATATCTGTCATATCAGCAATACATACAGTATTGCTGGTTTCTTTTTGTTTTTTTCTCAATGAATTGAAGTTACTCTTGCTGTTCTATGCTGCATATAATTTTAAAGTTTATACATTAGGCTTTAGAAAGTATTTACAATTTTTGTTCTAAAAGTGAAGTCAGAGTTACTGGATTGCAGTTTTTCTGATCTTCCCATGTTCTTTATGTAAATACAGTTATTACCATATAATTTATAATAAATGGTTCCTTCTCTCTGCTTTTTAACATAATTTCTTTATTCTAAGTAGAAGAAAGGATATTGAAAATACAGTGAGACTAGCGACAATGAAATCCTTACAGTGAAATTGTGTCCTGACTGAAAACAGGAATTTTACTCTGACCTCTGTGTGCCTGTGGTTTCACCTGGAGCACTTCTCTTACAAAGCTTTCAGTTCAAGTGTGGGGGGTAATGTCTGAAGCTGCAAATCCCCTGTGACCAGCTACAGTGCTTCATGTTACTTTGCTCTTGGCTCTTTGCTCCCAGGTGTAGTTCTTACTAATCCTTATCAGTGCTGTAGCTTGAATGCTGCAGACTATGGGGTAGCTGTAATTCAGGGGAGTATTTCTTGCAGGATGATAATGTGGCTGATAATTTTCCAGAAATGTTTCAAGTGTACTTGGCAAAGTTATCTTCAGGTTATTAAGACTTTTATTTTATTTTATTTTATTTTATTTTATTTTATTTTATTTTATTTTATTTTATTTTATTTTATTTTATTTAGAAAATGTTAAAATGCAAGAAAATATCAAGTGAGGCAACATAACTGTTTGAGATGGGGAAACCTGATTAGGAATACTTTCAATAAAGTGTCTAGAAATTTTCAAGGTAGTGTTTAAATTTAAGCCACTTACAAATGTGGCAAATTGTTATCAATATGTTTAACTTATCTATATTCAGCAGGTAGATATATACCAGATCACTAGAAATACTTTTCACAGAATTCACAGAATGACTAGTTTGGAAGAGACCTTCAAGATCATCAAGTCCAAACCATGCCCTAACACCTCAACTAAACCATGGCACCGAGTACCACATCCAGTCTTTTTTTAAACATCCAGGGAGGATGACTCCACCACCTCCCTAGGCAGGCCATTCCAGAACTTTATCACTCTTTCCATAAAAAACTTTTTCCTAATATCCAGCCTATATTTCCCTTCATGCAACTTGTGTGAAATACTGTGTCCTTGTGTTTCATCATGATATAGAATGAGAACATGGTATAGAATGAGACCATGAGAACATGGTCAACTTGAAATTATTCTCTCTTAAATTTGTTTATTCTGATCTGATTAATCACCAGTGGAACAAGGCATAAATGTTGTTACTTGGGCCTAACCTTTTTGCTTGAACTGCTCCTGGGACAAATTATTTGCAGTTTCTTTCCATGTGGATGAGGAGAGTATGAGATAGCTTGCACTACTGCCAGTTCATTGGCATTAGCAGCTACTGCTTCTTTCTTTAGCCAAGGACCAAATTAAGTGTTTCTTTTAAAATATATGAGATACTTATGTCACTATAGTGATGTATAGTCTGTGATGCTGTTTGTGATATGCAAGGGGTATCTGTGCTACAGTATAGAGTAAAACACAGATATCCTGATAATTATTGATTCTACCTGCTGTGCCTGATACTTGATTGGGCTCCCAATAGCAGTCATACACTTCTATACCTGACTCCAAAATCCTCATACCCAAAGACAGAAAAGTAATATGTGCATAAGGAGATCCAAACCTATATCACTTTACTCCTTTTGGACAGAGACCTAGGGGAGATCCCTTCCTAACATTAAAATCTGTTTTTCTGTATTTAATTTTGCTAGTCAGCCTAGCATTTTGTTAAGCAATTGTCTTGGCTTACCCTGAGGAAGCAGCTGAGCCCTAAGCATCTCACTTTTCCCACAGTATCCCACAGTAGGATGGGGCAGAGAATTGGAATGGTGAAAGTGAGAAAAAGTTTGGGAAAGTGAGTGTGGGTTTGGGTAAAGGCAGTTGTAGAGGTAAAGCAAAAGCTGTGCAAATGAGAAGAGCTAAGAGGGTATTCTCCACTTCCCATGGTTTAGCCAAGCCCAGTAATGCTAGGCTCCATCTTGCATAACAGTGACTTGGGAACTTGCCACAACCCTGGGGGTCCCCCCATACCTTCTTCTTCTCCCAGCTTTATATGCTGAATATAACACTAAATGGCATGGAATATCTCTTTGGTCAGTTGAGGTCAGATGTCCTGTCTGCATCCTGTATTTTTTGCATATAAATGTGCCATTGTTCAAAATGCTTGAAAAACATCATCAAAGAAATTCTTGTAACAATAATAATGCTGAGTAAAAGTATTATCTCTGCACTTTCTGTAGCATTTTACAGGACATTTATTGAAACCTTGTATATATGTGTGTGTGTGTGTGTGTGTATATATATTTATCTGTTGGAAAATGTTAGTCATTGTTCTAGACACTCTTTCAATCACTCTGTCACAGTCCCCATAGTTCTTTCTGAGACTCCAGTCTGTACCACTTTTACATTCTAGATGTAATCATTCTGTTTAAATATCCCATTTGGCAAATGCCCACCATCCCCAGTGATTTCTATGGATCTATCACATGCCATAGAAGTTACTATGTTGTTACTATGGTAAAGTTGTTGTCGTGGTGGTAAATCATGTTATGGATCCAAAAGTTCTTGCTTCAGGAGGCTTTCTCAGATATAGCAGTTCAGATATAAGTGAGGCATTTGGTAAAGTGATCTTTGTGTCAAAAGCAAGCCACAATACACCATGCTTGATACCAATACATTTTTACCATTCTAGCCTTGGGAAACTTCAGCAGACCTTTGACAAGAGTATGCCCTCATTGTCAAATGGGATTTTTCTTATATGCTTTTATTAGTCTGTTATAGATATATACATGAGGAAACTGATGTCAGTTTAGCTGCCTGATCCTTGCTACAAGAGACAGACCCAGACATCATGATTTATATCTTTGGAAGAACAGTGTCAGACCACAGTGTCACACATTCTCCTCTTAATGAGCTTTAAAATCCTGTGTACACTAGTGCATAAGCCACACTGGCTGTGACGGTTACACAGGATAAAAAGAAATGGGAGATCAAATGACTAACATCAGAGTGCTTAAGAAATGCTAAAGGAACTTGGAGATAGAAAGAGACCCAAGCAACCATAAAGAAAGGAGAAAATTGCCTCCCTCTGTTTAAAGATGTGGCTTCCTCTGACAGAGGAAGCTTGTACATTCTACCCCATCTTTCCTTTCTCCTGAAAGGATAAAGAAGAAAGAAGTAATTGCTTTGGGACAAGGTGAACATTAATACACCTCATGTAAATAACTATTTCTTTGCCTTCTTCGGTGTTAAAAGAATCCTGAGTTCTGTAAATGACATTCGGGTCTGCTGTAGGACTCCTGTCCTGAGAAGATTGGAAGAGCAGACCAGTAGCTGAAAACTAAGTCTGAAGAACCCATTTCCTATGTCTTCTGTGTCCCACATGATCATGATAACATAAGAGGAAGATGTATATCATGAAATGTGATTTTTCTCTGTTCCCTTTGTTTCTTTGACATATACCCTCAGCAGTCACTGACTCCATCTGTTACAACTTTTTCTAGGAAATTCTTATGCTAATTGTTCTTTCTATATTTTTCCCCATGTTCAATTACGCTAAAGGGAAAAGGTGTTCTAAAGAAAAAATATGTCAAAAATTTATGCTATACCTTCGCACATTTTAAAAATAAATTCAGCTATGAAATATTTTTTTTCTTTTTACAAGCAACAGTTTTTTAAAAAGAGATTTACTAACATAAGTAACTGCAAGGATTTACAGGGGTGTAAGTGCAATATTCCTGGGACAATAGATAAATTTAAGGTAGGTGAATAACAGCCTTTTTTTTTTTTTTTTTTGCAAGCTGTGCATGTTCAGGAGAGGATAAAAGGCCTGGCTCTGTAATAGATTTCCTCAGTTGGTTAGAGCTTGGTGCTGATAACACCAAGGTTGGGGGTTCCATCCCCATACAGGTCATTCACTTAAGAGTTGGATTTCATGATCTTTGTGGGTCTCTTCCAACTCAGAATATTCTGTGACTTGAAATTAAATCTCTTCTAGTCCATTTAAATCAGCGTGGGCATCAAAATCATCAGCACATATCCTCAGCTGTCCAACACTTGCTGGTGTTTGTGTTACCATATCTGGGTTTTTTACACATTCATAATGAGGTCTTCAGATCCATGATAAGCAGGCTGTTCTGTGTGCAGCCTTGGAAGCAAACCAGACCTGTCAAAGCCAATGGAAAATAAATGTAATGGCCAGCTGGCTTAGAAAGCTGCAGTTAGATCATCAAGAATGAAAACTCTCCTCAGAGGTCTTCTCTCCTCCTGAAGTGGCCTTTTGTGTTCCAGCAACAGATCATTCTATCCCTGTCTGAGCTGCAAGGCTTTAAACTTAGGGGTTTTTAAACATTTCATAATTGTGCAAAGGGACTATACTTGTTTTATTTTTCTTTCTGAAGTGTGTCAGAACATCAGCAGAGATTTTTTTTGTGATTTAACATTCTCTTTCTAGACAAGGGAAATCTTGGTTTTGGTGTGATGAAATACTGAAAAGATATCCCACATGCCTTCTGCCCAGAAAATATGTGATGACAAGAATCAGTTTTCTGAATTGTTTTATGCCAATATATTACTCTGAAAAGAAAAATCTTCTCTGTAATGTGAAAAAGTATTTTTTAAAAACTCTTTTGCATCCTTAATAGTTAGACAATAAAGACAAAATAAATTTGTTGATAGGGTGGATTTTGGTGGGTGGATTGAGATTTAAACTAGGCCTGATGGTTCTGACATCAGGAGTTGCCTGAATTTTATCTCCTCAATTGTTTTTCAGAAACTACACTAATTTCCAATTTTTTTCTATCAGCCTTACCTCAGTAGAATCTGGTCTCAAATTCTGTGTGGGTTACATACATGCAATTGCCAGAGGCAACATTGTTGCAAACTGTAGAGGAATTTCTGTTCATTAATTTTATTTTGAACATGGAGAATCTCTGTAGGAATATTGGAAATCAGAAGAGGTCAATTATTTCCGCTCAGACCTCTTGTACTTTGACTACAGTGTTTAGTAAAACAAAAATCTCTAAGGAGAAGTGATAGACAATAATATTGCTGGAAAACATTGAGCCTAAGCAGAAGGTGGGATTAACAGTTATAGAAAAAAAAAAAAAAAAAGGAATTGGTCCATACTAAATAAAGGTTCTGCAATGCTAACAGGAGTGTGTATGGCAGGCAGTGGGAGGCTCTGTAAGACCTTCCAGGCTCTGTAAGATCTTCCAGGCTAAGCAGGCAGAGATACTCTTCTGTTTTCAGGTTTACCACACAGAAGTCATGTGGTCCTCTCACTTGTGTACTTGTGGTCTTATACTGTAAATTTTCCCATTGTCACCTATAGAGAGCTCAGTGTGGCTTGCAAAGGCTATCTATATAGAGTACTATACTGTATTGATGTGATGTCAGCATTCCAAAGAATCACTTTTTCCAATAAATGTGTAAGCTTGAGGATGTGGGAATGTTCTAGTGGAAAGGGTTTTTTACTGTTTCTGGAGTAAACAGGGTTACACGTGAGGGAAAAAAAAGAATCAAGAAATTCGGAAGGTTGCAGAATACAGTTTTTTTAAGGTTTATACTTGGTTTATACTTTATATAGCTAATAAAAACATGACCAGGCTCTTGCTTTTGAGGTGGTTTTGGGTAAAAAAATATGGTGATGTTTAATAACAGGTGCCCAGAGAACAAAATAATCAAGGAACAGCACTACACAGCAGGAGAAAAAAAAGAAAGAAGAGTGGTTATGAAGTTAAGCTGATCTACTATAAATAACTCAGAATATATTTTCATTTTTTTCATTCATAAGGCATACAAAAATGCTGGTTTCATGTTAATGGAAAACATTTAGTGAGAAATAAAACAACCCTTTAATAAATACAGTTCAAAAGCATTTTTCCTCTTTGATGTAATATAGTTTTTCCATTTCTGACTGCTATATTTTGTGTTTGATAATAAATATGCCTGTCTTTTTAAAGAGTGATGAGAGAACTCTAAAAATCAGTATTCGACAGAAACTATGCAAAAGATGGTAAAAGAAATCTAAGCAATAAATCTTATTTCTGTGTTAGGATTTCATTTTACCCCTCCAACTCTATTTTAGTAAAAAATGAGTTCTAAAGAAAATCTATCTTCAATAATTTTCCATCTGCATTGTATAGGATAACCTATTTGTTTGAAGAGCAGCAATAGCTCTTACAAATAATGGGGGGGTTAGTACTTCTTTCATGTAAAATAATAGTTGTGGCAGTCCAAATAGGAACTGCTTAATGACTCATTTGTCATTTCAGGATTTCAACGCAGCTACAGAAGATGCTTTTATATCCTTATTTTGCTGCTTCTTTTTTTTTCTTTTCTTTTCTTCTTTTATTATACCTATTGTTCACTGCTGAAATGAGCAGGGCTGCTCAGCTGATGCCGTTTTTCATAGGCTCTCCCTGCAAGGGAGGGAGGTGAGGCTGCGTTTAGGTCTCCATGGCGACCTCGGTCTTGGCCTGCTGCCTGCAGTCTGGCCTGCTCACAAAACGCTGTGCCATGATGAATTATTTAGCTCTGCTGAATCAAAAAAATGCAGCAACAGGCTCCTAGTGAGTAACTGAGGAGAGCAGTAAGGTGACATCAGTTGCTTATACCAACGTGCTCGAGTGTTCTCACCAGAGAGCAGAGGCATGAGCTTGCTCTTTCCTTTCTTTAGGCTCTTTATGCTATTTATCATTGTCCCTGTTGGATTCCCACATTTTATCTATGTTTATGAACAGAAAATAAGAGAATAATAATTCAGTGACTTGATAGTCTACTCTTCCTTTGATTCTTTTAATTCAAACAATTTTTTCTTCCATTTTTAGCAATTCATATTCTTAGAAATTATCACAAGAATTTGAGAATGTCATACAAACAAATTATTAAGCCCGGAAGTAATTATGTCCAAGATTTCTGTGTTTCTGTGTATTTAGATGATTGGCAATTGTGAATACTTTCTGACAACTGACTTTTATTCTGTATATGCATTATATATAGTGTTAGTTCATTTGGTTGCATGTATTTAACCCTAGACACATATTTGAAGTTTTGGCTTTTGAGGCCAATGTGCAGGTAGGGAGTGCAAGCAGAACAGACAGGAGTTTTTTTGTTTTTTTTTTTTTTTCCAGCAGTATTATCTGCTATAGGTGTGAAGAAAACTTGGATTCTTGGGGGGAAAGCTATTATGTCAAGTGTACACTGCTTGGTTTGGCACCATAGAATTTGCAGACAGATTTTACCAGTTCGCCTGATTTTTACAAGTTTAGTCTATAAAGGTTTTTCTTGTGCATGTACTTCAGGGCAGAGTACTATTACATTAATGTGAGTGACTCAAAAGCCCTCTTTTTCAGAAGAACTCTTTCTAAGGAAGGGAGATGACATCATACTACCACTGACTAAATATCTTGTTCATGTCGATAGTATTAAATATTTAAAATAGTTTTTAGCCTGAACCTGGTATATTTTTGCATGTTTTTGGGCAATAGAATAGCTCTTATCTTATGTCCCATTCTGTACAACAGCACTAGGTAAGGACTACAAATGAGCTGTTCAGCGGGTTCAGTGGGGAGCATGTCTTTGTCAGGGGGCTGAAATTCAGGGATATTTTTTTGCTTGACTGACCAACTCCTTTCAGTTTTGACAGGGCAACATGTAATTGACCTTCTGCATGACATCTGAACCAGCAGAAAGAATGTTGCCTGCTTGGCATTTTGCTTACTTTGTTCACTTGTCAAAATGCTCCCAGTGCTACTCTCCAGCATCAGTGGCTCGCAAAGGAACCTTACATTCACTCCAGTCCTCTTTGCAGCTTCCTTCTCAACCAGAAGAATCACTTTAACAGCTCTGTCAGCTTATAAATCCAAGGCAGGACAGAATGAGGTGGCCAAGCTTACTCTGTTCCTTTGCACTCAGCTTTTGTTTTAACCAGAAGTTACATGAACTAAACATAGCCCGCTAAGATTATTAGAAATAAAAAGCTGCATGTTGACTATTAAGTTCTTATTTTGAAAGCAAGTAAGTTAGTCTAATAATCTCATTTTGCCGTGGGACTCACATTTCATGAAAACGAAACATGCAATAATTTGCTAAAGGGAAAATTGTAACTCCTCTCCATTTCAAGAATTCCCATGTCAGTGTCTCCTGAGTGTAGCTAACATCTTTGCATCTGCCAGCTGCAAATAAAGATGAATTAGTAAACACAGAACTCATTTATAGTCAAGAGAATACAAGAATATGAAGACCTTTCAAAGTCACTGTAAATATATATGACATAATTCAAAGGCAGACAGCTAATGACAAAAAAAAAGAAAAAGAAATAATCTTTTTTTGTAGAGAAAAATACCACAGTATTGACACACTACAGTGAAGAAGCATTCAGCAGAAAAAATACACAGATTGCTGACTATACCAAATTATAAAGTCCACATTTTCTGTGAATAATCAGGAAGTACTCTTCTCTTTTTTCATTAAGACTTACTTTATCACCTTTATTTTTCTTCATTTATAGGAATATTCATTATTCTTTGGGGAACTGGTTCTGAATCTTTGAGTGGTTCTCTACCTAAGGCTATTATGCACTTAATTATAGCTTTTCTTTTTTTTTTTTTTTTTCATTTTTTTGACAGGTGGAATGTCTGAGTATTGTTATTACATAGATTATATTTGCTCCCAAATAACCAAATATGTAAGCTTATACTTAGTTTCACTTAAAAAATCTTACAGAGAAACATCACTTCAAAATTTAAAGAATCTTTGTAGAAATCATCAAAAACAATTGTCTGTGCAATAAATTCCTTGAAATACTACTGCAACAGTAGAGATAAAAATCCATTATAAAATCTCATTAGACTGCTCTCACTAACATTAGTTGGATAATATATAATTTTAAAGAAGATACTGAGAGATGGGAATGGGTTATTTTTACTTTTAAAAGCATGTAAATAATATATTTTATTTTCAGATACGCATATTTTTAGACTTTATTTGCAAGTATCAGTTTATCAGTCCTGGTCATTTGCATTAGTCATCCAAGGTGATGGCTTTCTTGCTACTGCAGAGGCCTTCACCAGCTTTGATTACTAATTGACAGTTTCAATGATTTATGAGATAGATCCTATAGGTCCTATTTTTTCAACTTTGACTTTTGAGAAAACCTGGTGTTAACCTGGTGGACATGGAAAAATTAATTCTGCCAGCAGTGTAGTGTGTGAGTTTGGCTACAATGTTTCAGCACTGCTTTTAGTACAACTGACTCTCTCTGACTCCCCTTTTGCCATTTTGCCCTGGTGAAATACCTCAATTTCCTACCACATCTAGTGAAGAAAGAATTTTAATCTCTGTATCTCTGATGGTTTTATAAAGGTTTGAAAGTCATAGTCAAAATTCTTGAATCACTGTCTTAGGTTTATTGCTGAATACTATGTTTAAAAGTGAGGTGTAGAACTTCTAATCAGTATGCTTAAAAATTTATCAGAGCATTACTTAAACTGATTTTCCAGTGGTCTAGCTGTATAATGTGGTATTAATTTGGAATATTTGCCATGTTTTTTCTTATGTTGTCTTCTTTCACTTAAAGAAGAGGAGTCTGGCACAAGGATAAATGATATTTAAAAAAAATGCTGTGATGCTTGCACATCTTTAGTTTGCGTTTACTGAAGAGTTCCATTAAGGTGATGCGACTTCAGCTAAGCCAATGGAAATGCATTTGTGCTTTGCAAAAAAGAGAAAGAAAATACTTTTTTAAAATGCAATAGTCATGGCAAGCTAAGTTCTCCAAACTAGTCAAAACTCTGCTGTATATTATTTCAGATATTTTCCTGACATGTTTTCTGAATCGGAGAATTTTTTGTCAGTTTCAATTTTATATAGCTTTTATCAGAAAAAAATTCTGTCTAAGTGCACCTGTCATTTTCATCCTAGGTAAAAGGGAAGAGACTTTTGCCCCAAGTTGTTCCACAAAATTCATTCCCCTGTCCTTAAATTTATGGAGAAACTGAAAGAAAATATCCTAATTAACATTTAATGCAGTGTATGATCTCATAGCTTCAATGAAGAAGATGACTCTAATCCATAATTTAAGAGTGTGAAAAGCACTTTTCTTTACTTTATGCAATTAAATCCAACATTATTAAAGAAATACTTTTCATATTAGCTGGCCAGCCTTTCAAAAGTACAGCACAATTTAGATATGCAAGGAGAAGTTCCTATTATGTAAATTCTGACTCAAAAAATGACGCTTTAATTCTTTTTGGTTGGTGCAATGGGTTGAATATCCTTTAGTGCCTGCTTACCTTAATCAGCTTTTGGTATATTCTGTCTGTTGAACACAGAAAAAGAAGCTTGCAAAGATTCTCATGACACATCTAAGCTTCTCTAAAGACTGCAGAGGGGAATGGCTCTCAGGGAAATGATGTTACCTGGCATGGGCTTGGTGATTGGTACAGCTATAAAAGAAGTTGCAAGTAGAGGAGCAAAATTCAGTGTACTCCCTGCACTGCTGGACAGTTCCCCCACACCCCAGTCCTCTACAGCTGCCCATCTTCCTGTGTGTGTGCTCCAGAAATTGCTGCTGGTCTGGCTATACTTTTGTCATGACAATGGGCATGAACATTGCCCTGAAATTAGTCTGCATTATTCAATGTACTGTTGTTAAAATTAGAAAGGATCAACTTCAGATCAACTTCAGACTAACTTGAAAAGCATAAGCTTCCAAAAAGCAGTTAAGAAAGTTAGATTTAAGTAAAATTATAGCAAAAAAATGCTTGAGGGGTATTTGTAGAATGGTTTGGATTGGAAGTGACCTTAAAGATCATTGAGTTCCAACCCTGCTGCCATGGTCAGGGACACCTTCCACTAGCCCAAGTTGCTCAAAGCCCCATCCAAATTGGCCTTGTGCACTTCCAGGGATGGGGCATCCACAGCTTCTCTGGGCAATGTCACAGTTTGAAACCCCATTGACAGTGTTGAGACTAATGGGGCTCCAGAGAGGTGATTGGTGCTGTGGGCTTGGCTTTCCTTGTTTCAAATAGCTGGGTTGAATCTGACTTTTTTTGTTCATGAGGCACTTCTTATGCCTTCTGGTAGATGGTTGTCTAACAGCAGTCAGTCCATGAAGTTGCAAAACTAACAGACTAGCAGAGCTTGATTCTGTTATTAGCTATTTTCCTTGGTGTCAGTTTTATTTATTTCTTTTTGCTAGAAATTTCTGAAGCTTTCCTGTTTTGAGAACTTACTTTTTAGTTCATGGCACCCAACGTCAGCCACTCTCGTAAGGCAGATATGTGTAACAAATTTCCTTTATAAGGAGTTCTTCAACAGAAACCAGAAGGATTTTAAGTCAATAATTCAAGATGTAAATTACTTTTAGGTTTTATTAGAATAGAACTAGATTACTTAGCTTCCTAAGAAAATTCAAAGAGCTTTGAAAAGGCAATACAAATAAGTATAAATGCAAAACCAAGGAATTGCAAAAAAAAAAAAATGCAGCAGATACTTTCAGAAAAATACTCCTGGCCTCTTTTTGAAGTATTTTTTAAAATATTTTTGGTTTTGCATGATTTTAAAATTGCTTTCATTCCTTTACACATGCAGACAGTTTTGTGATTTCATCTGAAAATGATCCTATTTCATTTCAAGGAACAGTGAAAGACTTTTCATTGGGGAGTAACTTCTAAATGTTCCTTCAAAATACACGCAAACAGAAGTATTTCTCTGAATAATGCATACATTTTTTTAATATGATGATCAGTAAATTTTCTTTTCAAAAGAGAGTCTTAAGAGCTGTGATCCTGGTACTTGAGAAAAAGCCATTCAGGCACTGGCATGTTCCTGATAGTGCTGCTCTGCCTGTAAGTGTGTGTGTGTGGGTTCATGGGGATGGTGATTGTGTACATGGGTGAGAGCTTTTTCAGGGGTTAGTCTTGTGAATCCAGAGTCCTTATTCATCCCCTTGGTCACAGGCCAAGTGCCCAAGGAAATGCCACGAGTTCTTTCTTTTCCTTTTATTCATTGTGGAGTTTAGCTGGTGAGGTGTGTAGGTTGGACATATGAAAGCCCTTCTGGTGTGATGTGATAAGTGACTTGAGAATTGGGCACTTACTTCTGAAATAGGTTGTATGGATTTTGTAAGGTTTGCTTGGTGTGCAGCTCTAAATGAAAGCTAAATTTTAGTTTCCATAGAAATATGTACAGCATGTGTTTAAAAGCTTTGAATCATGGCTTTATTTAATACTATCAAAAGAGATATAACAGCAATGTTAATCTGCCTGCTGAATTTGCAAGCTACTTGCCACTTTGTTGCTATTTATAATTTTTCAGTTTCTGGAAATATTTGTATATGCATTGTTTCTCTTATTTTTGAAAAGGATTTTGCATCAGCAGCTGTATAGTAGATTAAACCTGAACATTCATTCATTCAATTTACTGTTCATGTTCACAAATCAAAGTAAGGAAAGAGTTTAATATGTGGCTGTCATTTCTGCTGGTTACATGTGACATATAAGCATTTCTGTCTGTCTGAAGCAACAACAGTGCAAAGCAGTTCAGAAGCTGAAAGACTGTGTATGGAAAAGCTTTGACAGAACATCATACTGGGTGTTATTTGAGTTGGTGGCTAGGTATGAAAAAGTAAAGAGAATGAAGAAAAACAAAGATGGATGTGAAAGTTTTGGCACAACTTGGTCAACAGAGGGTTTCCAGGTCTGTTTGTCATCCTGCTAATGCATAGCCTAATGCATGTTGAATCTTGGAAGAAGTGTCTGGCAAGCAGTTTGTGATAAACTGGAGCCTGTCATTCAGAAACTGAATGCAAAGAGAAGAGGGCTATTTAAAAAGCAGACAGTAAGTTAGTGAGGTCAGCATTTCTTCTGTAGTAACTATTGCTTTATGGAAATGGATATTTTTCCATTCCTTTTAGGATATAGAAAGTTCTCCAGGAGTCTCTTGTTTTGCTGAATAATATTGCTAAGCCAGTATTGCCCAGAAAAAAAGTAAAGATTAAAGGAGAAAGGCAAGTTTACAATAGTTAATGCAATGCAATTTTCCCTTTTCAAGCATTCACTACCATTTCTCTAGTTTCAACCTGCTTGCATGCCAAAATTCTCTAAAGTTGAACACAGAAGTCAGTTTTTACAGTCTCCAAAAAATATATTCATGTACCAGTGTCTTAAGGAGGTGATATGTCAATACAGAAGAAGTCCAGATTTACCTTAGAGAAATAATTACAGAACTTTGTAGTTGTGATTGCATTCTGGAACATTGAAATCTTATTTTTCAATATTTTGCTTTAATAGACATTATGTACTCCAGCAATATATTTTGATGGTTTGCGATTCTTGAGGGGCAACTTGCTAAGTGGCTAGAAAAAATCCTGAACTGTTATGACATATTATAAATTATAACCAGGCATGAGCATAAACATGGTAATGCTGATGTCCTAGCCAAATATGTGATATTTTAGGACAGTATCTAGATGAAGAACAAAAGTTGAATGTATGGAAGAAAAGTATGCATGGTAAAAGAGGGTTATCTCCTTATATAATCCAGGAGAGTTAAAATTCAAATTTGTTTTCAGATCTTTTGAAAACTTTATAAAGAAGTTCCTCATGTCATGGTAGATATTAGTGGAATATCAACTGGTAAATTCATCCACTCTGCAGTGTAAAGTGCTCCTCAGAGTATCAGAGTATCACTTGTAAATCAAAGTGTGAAAGCATAATTTTTGAAAGTAAAATATTTGGAGAATGTGGAAGGAGCCTCCAGGTGAAGGATATGAGTAAAAACTGGCTGTTCTCACTCAGGAATAGCAGGTACTGTTTCTGTAACTGTTTATAAAACTATTGGACTGCTGGGAGTTTAAAACAGTAAAGATATTTCTTGGTATAACATAGAGTAGGAAGATGTGGGAAATCACTGCAAGTGAAATAAGCTTGCATTACAAAGACAAGGCATTTTAAAGACTCAGCTCCCATAGTACCATATCATTCAGGGTTTATTATTGGAACATGTAATTTGGGCATGTGCCTGGAACAGAAGCTGTCAGTCGTTCTTGCTGATAACTATGAAGTGCTTCACAAATTAACCTGAAACTTATTCAGTAAGAAACCAAGAGTTTGTGATAGTAGCCAGGGCCCAGCCAAAAGCAGGTGGATGGGTTTGGGTATTCTGAGTCAGTTCAGATAGGAAAGCTCAGCATCCAGAGGGTTTCAAAGGCCATGAAGCAGTCTAGGTTCAACAAAAGATACACCACCTTGGAAATTAAAATCTAAGAGAAATGTAGTGTCAGATCTCAGGAACTCTCCTAGGAAACGTTCCCATGACATGATGCAGTGGTTAG
Source organism: Agelaius phoeniceus (assembly GCF_051311805.1). Lineage (NCBI taxonomy): Eukaryota > Metazoa > Chordata > Aves > Passeriformes > Icteridae > Agelaius > Agelaius phoeniceus. The sequence continues at coordinate 135,633,622 of NC_135265.1, forward strand.
TCTCATTAGCTGTGGCAGAACACTTCTATAGTAAACTGCCTCCAGTATTTGAGCTGGCTTGTGCAACTCCACAGGCAGCATTATATCCTGCTGACATAGGCTGAATTCAGCTTACTGCCTATGCAGAACAAGAGAATTACAGCTCAGAGCCAGTCTGCATGGAAATTCGGGTGATGAGATAAAAGTACAAGCAGAAGAGTCTGTTTTCATTAAACTCATTTCCTATGTCAATTTGTCTCACTGCTTTCTTCTGACATTCCTGTCCTCACCATGCTCTACCTCCCCATTGTTTCATAATGGAACAGCTGGGCCCTTGATTGTAACTGAGTGAAATGGAATGGATGGGTAAATCCCAGCTTCCAACAGTACCAAAGCAAATGTGCCACTCTTCCACTGATTGTTTTGTGTTGATTTGTCTGTAGTGGTAGGACAATGAGAAATGGGTACAAAGTGAAAGAGAAGAAATTTAGGCTACATATTAGGAAGAATTCTTTACTACGAGTGTGGTGAGATTTGGAACAGGTTTTCCAGGGAGGTTTGTGCATGCCCCAACCCTGATGCTGTTCAAAGCCAGGTCGGATAAGGCCCCATCTAAAGAAAGATGTCCTGTGGGGAGATATCGCGAGGTCTCAAGATATCGCGAGATCTCAAGATATCGCGATGTTACGCTTAGGCGGAACCCCTCCCTTTTACCGTTAACTGACCGTTGCCCCCTGTTATAAATGACCCTGCCTAACCGTTGATAAATGCCAGTTACTGTCCACCACATTGGTGTGTGCGTGTGCTTGGCCCGTGTGGCAGAGGTGCTGCCACTGAACCGTCCTCGACCCGGGACGCCACGCCCCAAGCGGTGGCAACAGTGTCCCTGTCCATGAGAGGGAAATTGGGGTTAGATTAGCTTTAAATTGCCTTCCAAACTGTAACATCCTATGATTCTATGATTTTCTCTTTGTTTAGAATTATCATGGGAAGTTATTTGGAGTTTGTGTACTCAATGCCTGCAGCTGTACATAGAAAATTCCTCCTCCCTTCCCAAGTCAGGAGGTATGAACACAGCTGTTATAAACAAGCCTTTGTAGGGACAAACAACATTTCTGGAATCAGCATTAATTACCTTGATATTAAATAAAATAAACCTTTCTTTGGGGTACCAGTAAATAAGAGAAAAGACTCCTGATTGCATCTTCCTTCACTGAACCTCACAAACAAATGTCAGCAATTGACAAAGATTAGTAGAAGCTTGATATCCAAGCCTGGTTGTTGAAAAAATCTGAATAATTAATTTCTTCTGGCACAGGTTTACTCAATTCTTTCTCTTTTATCTTTGTTACTCATTCCTTTTTTTTTCTGTTCTTCCTGCTCTTTAACCAAGAGTTTCTGTTCTACCTCCAGCTAGAGACCAGTGTTGTTGGGTCTTTCTTCATGATCTCATTCACATACAACAACAATGTCAATGAAAAATATTGGCTCATCCCTGCACAGCTTAGTATTCTGCCTCCCAGCCCAATCTCTGAATCTTTTTTATTTTTTTATCCTCCTCTGAAAGCAAAACTGGAAGGAAACAGTCACAGATGGAAATAGGAATTATAGGGATGAATGCTTGAAAAAACCTCCAAGTAGGACAAAAAATGCCTAGAGAATTCTGTCCAAAATTAAAGATAATGCCAAAAAACTAAGCCATAAATTTACCTCTTTAATGTAATTACTTAGAAGTTTACCAAAAAGACCTCTGTTCATATTGAAAATGAGGGTGAGAGATCTGTATCAGTGGCTGGAATGGGAAAAGAGTGGCCCTCCTGTTTCATTATAATCACATTTGTTGCCTGGGTGTGTTTCATTTGGCATGACTCAACAGATAATTAAACTAAGACGATGTTATTTAAAGATTTTATTTGATCCTTTTAGATACTAACTGAGTTAGCATTTGTTCTACTGAAAGAAGATGTGTTCCTTTTCCATTACTGATGATCAGTTCTGGAAGGACCTTACTGCATGAAGCAGATCCAGACATGAGTGACAGTTTTCAAGTTTTCTGTTTTCAAGAAGGAAGTAACTACTGACCCACCACATGTTTTAGTGATATTGGGCAGTCTGCAGCATGTATGTAATATACATGAAAACATCTTTCATCTCTTTATTCCCTTTTATGAAAATATCCAAAAAGCATTCTGGTACATGAATGGAAATTCAGGTGGAGTGTTAGGACTTGAATTGCAAGAGAGTTCTTCAGAAGCCCTGCTCAGAGTTGATCACTTACCTACAGGTGTTTGGAGATCATGTAATTTTTGTTTGGGTGCTCAGGACCCATAACCCAGTTGAGATTATTGGAACTTCGTGAATGATGAATCCTTAAACTTGGTAAACTCCTCAGCAGTCAATGTAATAGGATGGTTTGAGGAAATTCAGAGGACCTCCATAAAATTAGAGGACCTCTTTTATTACCAATGCAGTTGTGTTTCTTTTGCTCTAAACAAACAATTCCAAGTAATCTCTTAGGCAGATATTTATTATAGAGAAAAGAATTCTGATGTTCAGAATATTAATCAAAAGCAATTCTGAGTGTGAAAATTCTGTTATATTCTAAGGTTATCTCTATCTGAGGCCAAAAGACAAAACATCTCTTACAGATGTTAAGAGAACTCTGAAAGGATTTCCCCTGTTTAAACAGGATTAGATTACCTGGAGGTGCATTTTATGTGTTAAGGGATATGATAAGAAAGTCAAGGCCTTTAAGGTTAAAATATTTAATGAAAAGCAGTATGAAATTTGTCTTTCTAGTTTTCTGGATAATCCATGTGTTACAATTCTGAAAAATAATTTCAAGTATTTGATGAACACAGTTTGGTCAAGTGGTCTTCACACATGAGTGAAGAATGTTAAAGCAATAGTATACTAAATTTGATATATTGTTATAAAACAAGACTATTGTAATTGATTAAACCTTGTGAGAACATGACATCACTGTGGAAATTTTGAAACAAATCTCTAATGTGGTCCTGTCCTGGGCTAGCTTTGTCAGCAGAGCTTTCATTTTGGATGTAGACTGTATAAGGGAGATCTCACAAGATGTAACACTCTGAAGATTTTTTATTGTGTTGTTGGGTTTATAACTTCAGTGGAGCACTCAGTGATTTAGCATAGGACAGGGCAAAGTAAGAGCCAGATGGACTATTTTTATTAGGGAAGAGCATATGTCAGAAAAACAGTTGATAAACCAGAAAAATTTGTAGTGTATCTTTTCTTCTGCACTTATTTTCTCCCATGATGAGGACTCATGAAATATTGGATGGGTTTATTTTTTCTATCTCTATTTCTTTGGGCAAATCCAGACTGGTGATTCAGAATTTGAAGCCTGATGCTGTGAAATGTGCTGGTGACATTACAACAGTCTACCTAACAGAATCATACCAAAGCATGATAGCACTTTCTTGATAACTGAGGTTTGCATTGATTTTATTATATTTTCATTGAATTTACTGATCTACTGGCATAAGTACTGGTAGGAACTGAAGGAGCTCCAAGGGCCTCCACTCAATTTTCTAGTTATATTTATTTTTAAAAGCAATGTGGTCTTCTTAAAAAAAAGGTATAAACCTAGGCTGTAACTTTTAGTATATTGACTTACAAGGTGCCTGACACGTGAAGTGATAACAGCCTATTTTCATCCCTTTCTGTCTATGTTCCATGAGGCTGTTTATGGTGCAATCACTTAATCGTTTGTTTTATAACTTAGAAAGGCTAAGAGCAGAAGGTGTTATTACATCAGATAAAGTGTTGCTATGTAGTGCAGATGCCATGCTAGTACAAGATGCACAGTCTATGGGGACATCCTCCCATATGGTCTGTGGTAAGCTAAACTCTTGGCTGATGCTGATGCCCACTATATTTTGTGTTTTTCTGAATGTGAATGCCGATTTTTAAAACTTGAGTAAGCATTTATTTAAAATGTATCTTCTGGATGGCTGATTGAGTGTTGATTTTGGCAAGCTCTCTAACATATTCAGTTTTTTTTTTTTCTTGTATGTCCACTGAAATTTAAAATGCATATGAAACCTATTAGGATAAAATAAGATTGTCTTTTTACAAATGGTATGTTTTTATTCCACTCTCTGTTTGTGTATTGAGCTTTTATATTCAAAGTGTTGCAGCATATTTTACTTCTATGCCTGAATCTTGAAATGCTTGTACTAGCTCAATATAAGTGATGGCAGCTGCAAAATTTTAGTTAATCCTGGAGGATAGCACTTTGACTGTTTGAATCTTCCAGAATTATCTATGTATGTTTATTTCAGATTGTTCAGAATATGATTACTAGTCAGGTTTCTATAAGTAGGGAACCAAAAATAGTCTGCTTTACCATATTCTTGGGATTGCTATGTTTACTTTTTTATGTTTTGTTTTGTGTTATTTTCCAACCTTAATATCTAACCAGGAGGATATTGCAAGGAGCTACCTGTGACTGGTTGAAAAGGGTATAAATGCCTACAAAATGAAACGTGCTGTTAGGAACCAGTTTTTGATATTTTTCTTGATTTTATAATTTCAAATAGAAACATGCTGCTATTTCAAAGAAGGAAAATGTAAGCAATTCTTAAATTGCAGTTTTCATCAGGTTGTTTTGTTTTTATCTATTTTTTGTATTTCCAGTTAGTATCACATAGTTCTATCTATGTGACTGATGAGGTTTGAGAAGTGTCTTGAATGTTTTTTTGTCTAAGGGAAAAGATACTTTTTGGGGGAGAATCCCCATGGCCCTACCTACCTTTGGTGAAACATACTGCATCAGTTGAAGTTAACTAATGTATTTTCCTGTAAGAAGGTGAAGGCAGAGTTAAAAGTTAAAAAAAAAAGTGATTTTGCTTTCTCATCCTGAGATTTTAAAAACCTTTATTATTTAAATAGACAAAGCTGTTTTTTTCACTGTGATATCTAGAAATTACTGACTAAGGTGAACCTGTTCTAAAATATTTAAAAAGCTCACTATGGCTTCCTGTTTGTTTTGTTGGGTTTTTTTTCTTTTCCTTCTTCCCTTTTTCTGTTCTCCACTTTCTACCATTATCTGTTTGCCTTACTCCCTTTTCCACAGAACTTGACCTAACATTCTACTGCCAGAATGCTTTTATAACTTCCCTGTGTCCCCAAACCTTCTGCTTCTTCTTTCCCTTTCCTTCCTGAACGTTACCTCCTAATCTTTATTACTCCTTTCATTGTATTTCCATTTGTCATTGTCCATGTCCCTCCCTGGACACTGTCACATTAGCTACCTTATTCTGTTCTCCATTTGCAATACCCTGTCCCAGCTGATGAAGTTTTGATAACATCTCAAGTGAGACTATGGGATGAAGCAACTGCAGAACATACCCCGTGTGACTGCAGCACAGCAGGTGAAGCACATATCAAAGCATAGCAGAGAAATGTTTAAGAAAAGTAAGCACTCCACAGGTAGATCTGGCAAAAGCTATTTCAATAATACATTGGCATACCAATATATGCTTAAAAATTTAGAACAGACAAATTTCTGCAAAAGAGTGCATGGGGAAGGGGTGAAGAGAAAGCTTTTGTGTTAAGCTCATCCATATACACTGGAGAGAAACATGCAGTAGTGCCCATTTTCTTGTTCTGTAACAGCAGTAGACAACCTGCACTGCTTATCCCAGAGCTCATCAGCTAAAGGCAGCTAGCTGTACCCAAACCTCTGACCTAAACTTATCTTGTCTGGGCTAAACTGTGGCTGATGAGCTACTGAAAAGTTTAATCCCACAGTACCAGATAGCTAAAGCTATTATTCTATGACTTACTATTGGAAAAACTTTACTTTTCTGTCTGTAAGTGACTGCTGAGTCAAATACATGTAATTCAGAGATGGACTGCAGATCCATAAATATGATGCACTTCTTGCCTACTACAAAGTGAAACACCTTGGACCAGCTCCAGTTTTCTACTGAAACAAAATACATGGAAAATTTTATTATAATTTTTAATATGCTAGGCTATTTAGACGAAGTATTTTTTTTAAATAATATTGTTACACAGGGGCACGCACACAAGAATTTTTGTTGTGAATAATACCTCTGTAAAAATGGGAAATTTTTTTCAGTGTAATAATAACAGAACTCAGAAATTGTCCTCAAGGTCACTCTGTCTTCCTTTTCCAAATGCCTTTGAAGATCTATATCTGCAAGTGACTAGAGTTATGTATTTGTAAGGAAGCTTGTAATTGGCTCCATATATCATTCATTTGCAACATATTATGCATGCAGTATTATTTGTCTGGTTAATTTTTTCTTTGAGACAGAAATAATTCTTAAATACTAATTATTCCTTACTTTTTTTTTCTTCTCTCTCTTAATAGAAGTCAGTCTTCAGGGCATGAGCACAGCAGTGTTTGTTACTATATTAGCAGTACAAGAACCAGCCCCATCTTTTTATTCATGTCCTCAAAGATAATGTAATCAGACTACTTTGATTGCAGTGTAGCCAGAAGACAAACAGATATTAGTCTGTCATGATATATTATTAAGTAATAGCATGTCAGACATCAAATCAGGCTCAGCTACCGAGTGTTATCTTCTGCTGGGTTTTAGTTTTCAAATCTCCCACACCTAGGATGGGTCACTGCAATTGTAGTGTGATATTAGGATTCCTAAAATCACTATTTCTGTGGAGTAGACATTGATTTTGCTTCTTTTCTTATAATATTGATGCATTTGAAAAGCAATCACTATTCTTAGAGTTATGCAACTATCAGTCAAATGGTGGTAGCATGCAGACAGAGATATTTGGAAATGTCAAGACACTGCAAATTGATGTTACTCTTGTTAAACAAATGCAGACATGCAAATTTCACTTCTGATCAAGGCACAAGGAGAAAAATCAATGCTTTCCAAATATATACCAATGTAAATTTGTATCTCTGTCTTCTCTTACTTAATTTCTTACTTAGTTTCTAGTGGATTATTGCAGTTAGTGCACTGAAAAATGTGAACATGCATTGATAATTTTCTTACCTGAAAGGGATAGAAGAGCACTGCTAAAGACAAAATATTTTTTCCTTTAAATTCTTGGTTTATATTTGAAATTGTTTACTCCATATCTGAATGTATAGATTTCTGAGATTATGGAGTTCAAAACACATATGTTTTATGCACTTTATACATTGAAATATCCATTTTATTTAATAATAGACAGCTATTCTTATAAAAATATAAATGAGAATAATTTGCATGGTTAAGAATCAGCACTTGACTGAAATAAGACAATAAAGGGAAGCAAATTATGTTTGATGGGTAATGGGTTTGGTAATAATGACCTCTAGACTAGTCTTTGAAAGGGTTTTATGTGATGTGTGCTCAGATACTAGAACCATACTAATATAATGCATAAGGTATCATTTTCTGAGAATTTAGCTATACTTTGAGCAGTTGTTTGAAATATCATTTGCAGAAGAGAAATGAGACCCTAAAATAAATGCTGCAGATTAAAAGAGTGGTACAGGGCTCTCAGATCTCAAAGGATTTGCAAATTCAGATGATAAGTATCACTTGCAACATAACTGATATATGGACAGCTGTATGGGAAATTAAGACAGTTTTTAGCCTTTGTTCTAATGCAAACACCACCTTCTCCCCATTCCTTTGAAACAAAAAGGCTTTGTACTTTTCTATGGGATTCACTAAATAGTTCTATAGGCAGATATATATAGCCTTTATGGAATGATCTTCAAATGTTGATACGACAGAGAGTGGGTTCACATAATCACAAGTTTTGATTCTTTTATGAGCTTAACCCTTTAGTTTTGCAGGTTGCATAAATATACTTAGCAAAACATGGCACTTTTTTACAGAAGCATTCCCATAGTTCCATCAGGAAGCTTTAGTAGGAAGAGAGTGCACATTCAGCAAATTTCCATTTGAAGATATTATGTGCTTGGTATCTCGTGATGAAAGCCACTGTGTTGCAAATGGTTTGTTTGTTTTTTCCTCTCTTGGAGGGGCTGATATTTATACTAATTATATAAGATTTTTTTTCTTAGCTCTTAAGGAAAAGAAATATTTTTCTCCTCTGCAGAACAACCGTATTTGCAGAACAGGTTTACATTGCATATACATACTACAAAGCATTCATTTATTTGTTTTTGATACACTTTATCCACTCTTTTTTCTACCACTTACTTTTTACCCAGCATGCTGTGAAACAGTGAACCATTGCAGATGCTTTTGAGTAGTTCTTGCTTTTATTATACCCTTTTTTCTTTTTTTTTTCTTTTTTACATTTTACATAGTCAAATACAGAGAACTCTTTAGAAATTGAGTCAAAAGGACAGAGGTATTTGCTTTCTGGAGTTTTGGAGTCTGGAAGAGAATTTTATGTTCCTTAAAAGTTACTAAAACTGAATTAATATGTCTCAAAATGCTCTGTAAACATAAATGGGTTTAATTATTCCTTTGTGGCATTCCTATGAAAAAAATACTGTGAACATTTTTGCACTGAACTTTCCTTTCAACTTTTTATGCACCTGTGTGCTTAAGAGTTATGAAAAAAAGGAGATATTTACACTTTTGATAATTCTATTCTCAATGCATATATCTGATATTATTCTCTATCTTTAAATAGCTAAAATGAGAAGTGTAACTGCTCTGAGGTCATTTTTTGATGTTTGAAAGGAGAAGGAGCATAGTCAAATATTCAGGAAACTTTTGGGTTGCTTTTCTGTATTGTACTGAATTTCAAAACTCAGGCAGTTTTGGACCACGTTACAGAATCATAGAATTATAGAATATTTTGGTTTGAAAGATTTTTAAAGTTCATCTAGCTCAGTGATCCATTCTAGGTCACTCAGGTAAAATGCCACTAGATGAGTGGGACAAAGTCTTGCCTAATACTAATTGTATTCACCCCTCAGCGAGATGCAGGAGTGAAAGCGTTTCTTTCCCTCCAGTATTACAAGGTCCTTGTGCAAGCAAATCTTTAATCTTCCCAGTGCCCTGTATTAGCCTTAGAGCACGACTGCTTCTGCAGTCTGTGTGCTGGTACTAACCTTCAACTTTTCCACAGGAAATTCTCAGCTTTTCCAATAGACCTGTTGGCTTAGATAACATCAATTGCATTCTTAGTATTCTGACAGTATGCATTCTGACAGCCTAATGGAACATCTACAGTACACAATTCTGGGCAATATTATTAAGATACAGTTAATGAAGATAGTATTTAGAGAATGAGGTGAACTGTTTAGCTCGGGAGGAATACTCAGGCAAAATCACTTTATAACATGTTCATAATTGAACACCACTCCTGATTATACCTATATGAGTTTTAATGGGCATGGTATGCTGTAGAGTCTGAAGCTTATATTCTAATTAAAACTTCTGAAAAGGTCTGACAGTAGGAATTGCGACTATTTCATAACCTAGTCATCTTCTTGATCTATTTGAAAACACTTTACTGCTGAAGAATGGTTTTAGGAAAGTCAGCCAGGGCTTATTACTTACATGACTGATGTTTTAGTTGTTGACCTTGAACACTATGGCTCGGTGCTCCACGTTTAATTACACAGCCAAGTGCTGCAAAATGCAGGTGTTTGATTAGGCAATCTAGAATTTAACTTCTGACTGCCTAAAATACTATGAATGGTAGAGGTTCTTTTTTGTGCAGTCAGAATGATTAGCTGCCAAAACGTAATTCTTTATTAACAGAGATGGTAGTTTACCTCTAAATATTACAAATAAGATGTTGATTTATGGTGAAGAGGTAAGGGGGTTTTATTGTGCTTGTGTAGTTTTTGAAAATATGAAAAAGTAATTAAACCACTAATACAAGCAGACATTGAAAAATAAAGTTGGGATGTAGTAATTTGTATCCTCATATAACTTGGATTTACACAGCAGGTGAAGGTGGCTGTAGCCTTCCTCTTTAGTTCTGCTACACAGTCTAAGTGATGCACTTGCTTGACTGTATTGCCTCTCCATATTTTCTGCCTGTCTCCCATCTGCCAACCTCTCCCAGACTGTGGCAGCATCCATCCTGGTACCACTGTCCTGCATGCTCTTCCAGATGGTGATGAGATCCCAGCCCTTACCGCTGATGCTCTGTCTGTAGCAAGAGCAAATGACAAATTGTTACTGAATTTTATGCCCAAAAATATGTATCTAGTTTTCAATGTTGCTTAAGTCACATCATTTTTAATTGAAATACAACTGTCCTTTATTCAAGATAAGTTTCTAGAAATTGAAAGTGGCCAGTCCCTCCAGAACTCGGTGCTTCATTGTGATTACAGAGGAGCATTCTCAAATATTCACATTAATCTTTGGAGCTGCTACTTGTGCTGCCTGTCTGGTGTTGCTTGCCTTCAAACGGTGTGTAAAGACATTTATTTTTCAAAGGTGCATCTGGTATCTGCCAGGAATTTGGAGAATTTGGAATGGGTTGCAGATATATTCTAATATGTGTATCAGATTTCTTAATATTATCAATCAAAAATTATTTTCAGTTAAGATAATTATTAATTGTCTGCATTCACTGATGAGGGCAGTACTTCAGCAAAATGATTCTAGCCATAGTTGTCCCTTGGCTGTGTGCAAGCTGGATCAAGATTACTGGGGAAAATGTGAGAGAAACAAGCTTTCTGGATCCCATACTGACAGCTTGAGAGGGGCTGGAGGTGGGAGTGGTGTGCTTTGTTATAATCTTGTTACTAGTAAACTGATAAATGCCACTAAAATGCAGTAAACACTGAAATATGAGGTGCTGTTTTTGCAGCACCATTCCTTGGGGTTTACTGACCCCTTAAAATTGTCTGTGCTCATTGTATTGAGAAGAGTATTTTGTTGTTCTACATTCTACAACCAGATGATGGCTAAGGTGCTGCCTGGGCTTGCAGTTCTTTGGGGGTGTTTTTTCCATGTATGTGTCTGTCTTTCATCCTTATTTTGAATATGATTTTTGCTAAGACTGTGAGAGTTAACTTTTCTACAAGTGAACTATTGCTTGGTTTGGGAAGATGTGTGAGAGAAAAGCAGTACTATTGACATTGATTCCCTTTGGGAAAAGCGTGAATGTTCTTTAGTCAGGCCATTCTCTCTGAGCAGCTCTCTGGCCAGAAATCCAGTCGCAAATGACAGGAGCATTAGAGTAAAGAGAACTGAAACAGCAGAAGAAAGGACATTTTAAAAGGAGCATGCTGTCTGAACAAAGAAGGTTGCTTTTGCCCAGAAATGTCATAGGAAAGGGGAAAGTGAAGTAGCTTCTGGATAAGCATAAAGTTCATTAGAAGTTTCAGAAGTAAAATTATATTCAGGAACCTATTGTTACCTTAAGGAACTTACTTCTCCCTCAAGACTCACTTTTTTTTTCCCCACATTTTCACATTTTTCTTCTTTTTCAGAATAGCATTTTTGTGTATTCTAGAAATTCCACTGCTGAGGCTGAATTCTTTCTGTCTGTTACCAACTTGTTGTTTCAAAAATTAATGATAAGCCAGCATCTCTGATATAGCTGTGTTTTCTAGGAGAAATATATTCAATTAACTGTGGTGCTTAGGAGGCTTGAAAGGCTGTTTCAGAGTTGAGGCAGCTGAATCTGAAGATCCTGCTCACCTGGAATAGTGTCAGATTAGAATTTGCATTGTGAGAGCCAAACCTAACCATGGTTTTCACCCACTGCTTAAACAGAGGGAACTTTATAGTGTGTCAAGGTCTGTGCATTCTATCACACAGACTAGCTTTCAGTGAGAGCAGCAGAGCTGAACCAAGCTGTGATAGAGGGCTTGGTTTTAACGTTATCAAGGATGAACCCATTGAAAATATCTAGTTGTTGGATAAACGCTGAAAGGGAGAAAAAACCCAAAAACTATATAATGGATTTTAGTAAGTTGAACAGGAAGAGATTATATAGACTTGTCATTTTACTCTTTGCATAGTTGAAGAAAAAGAAAGCAACAGGGTTTAGGACCACAGTGATTGTCAGAGGGGATGGAGCTCCTCTCCTATGAAGACAAGCTGAGAGAGTTGGGGTTTTCCACTGTAGAGAAGACAAAGCTTTGGGAAGATCTCTTTTTGGTCTTCCAGTACCTTAAGGGGTTTTTAAAAAAAAGGGAGAGGGACTTCTGATATGAGCAGGTAGTGGCAGGACAAGGGGCAGTGATTTTAAAATGGAAGACAGCAGGATTAGATTAGATGTTAGGAAGAAGTTCTTTGTTCCAACACTGGAACAGGTTGCTCAGGGAAGCTGTGAATGTCCCATCCCTTGCCATGTTCAAGGCCAGGTTGGATGGAGTTTGAGCAACTTGGTCTACTGGTAGTTGTCCCTGCCCATGACAGGGGGGTTGGAACGAGATGGTCTTTAAGGTCCCTTACAAACCTAAGCATTCTAGAATTCTGTGTTTCTATGATTTTAACCATCCACTGAACTCACAAGAAATTAAAAAATTTTGGTTGCACTTAAAAAGGAAAAATTAATAAAACTTGGGTACTGATATTATTTACAGGAATGCATTATGTTGCAATAGACTATCACATCTCTTTAGTGTATGAGTAGATAGTAAAGAAGAATTCCAAATTTTCATAATGAAAAACTGGATGTATGGATAAAGGGATCTGTTTCTTCGCAGTAAAATATATAACGCTGGCTACTGTAGCATTGTTTTGCATATAGTTTGCATATGGAACATGGTTCACTTAACAATTAATCATATAGAGCTTGGAAGTGAAGTTTAGACCTCTTAAAAGAAACAAACTAGAAAAAAAATAATGTTCATAATGTTTTGTGTCTGCTAGAATTATGGCCTTCACTGATTTGCAGTAGTAAATCTGTAATGAAACGAAACATTGCACTAATGGGAAAAGTAGGGGTGTGGACTTCAGCCAGACATGGCATTTTCTCATTTGCTTTTTGTTCCCTACTTTTGCCTTTCTCCTGTCACATAAGAAGGAGTTTTTTTCAGTGTCTGCAATTAGACGCTTCATACTGTCAAGTGTTCCTACCCAGTTACAGAAAAGAAATTAACTGTGCTACAGGAGTTAACTAGTGCTTCTCATTCTGCCATGCATCAGTTATATTTGAAGCAAATTGGAGTGGTCTGTCTGCTTTGCAAAACAGATGATAGTATGCAGTAGCTGTTTCTTGGGTTTAGCATTTGTCCCAGATAGGAGCAGTATCTCTAACATCACTGCTCAAGCAAATGAGTTTAAGTTTGGAAAAAGATGAATAGGCTGCAGAGTTACTTTGCTCTTTCACAGGGGTAGAGGGATGCTCCAGATGCATCTTTGTGCATTAGATCTACTTAAAAGGAGTGCTAATAAATCAATTCTCACTCTTAGTGTAGGTGCTTTACACTGCAAAAGAGGAGAGAAAAACTGTTAGCACTAAGAAACAGTGATTGTAGGAAGACAAATTGGTGTGGGAATTGTGGGCCTGCAGTGTACATGCAGCTACTTTAAACAGTTTATTCAGAAAGTAAGATTATTTCTTACTCAATCTCCTAAACACAGGTTAATGTTGTGCAGGTTAATATGGGTACAGTATTTTTTTTTCTTCTGTAACAGGAAATTACAATTTCTGACCTTGCAAATACTTAAGGCAATGAGCAGGGTATACTGGAGTACTTTTAAGTAAGATAAGAATAGATTTTATAAGGTTTATTTTAAGGCTTTGAATTTCTGTAGGTCATACATATCCATGTTTTATGCTAACCACGAGCAATGAAAATTTACCCACAGTTGTAATTAAGCAAAGTCAGGATTCAAAACATGATGTTGCTATAGTAGACTTAACTGACAATAGCTGAAAGATAGACACTTGCTTTTTCAATTAAGAAGATAAAGTCTTCCCTTGCCTAAACTACACTTTTAATGTAGTTAGTTACATAGCCACTATATTTCACTATTTGTTTTGAAGCAGAGAGGAAATTTAGTGCCAAAGTGGCACAGCAGAGCAATGGAGCCAGAAGAGCTGGATTCTCTACTTTGGCCCCAGGCCATCACTGAAAAAAAGGAAGACATACTGCTTAGTTAAGATGACCATAAATAAAATTTCTGGGCTTTTTTACAATTTTATTTTTATTATAAAACAGTTGAAGACAGTTATGCAATCTCTTATGAGACTAGCATAATAATTAACTTTTAGCTTTTCAGAATAACAACTGAAAAAATGATGAATGTATGCATAGTTTACCAAAGTAACAGTTTTCTAAAAATAATGTTATTTATCCTAGACTATTAATCTGAAAAAAAATGGTATTATAGTAGATTTTCAGGTCAGTCTTCTTTAAAAAGATAGATTAAAGGGAACTGAAAATCATCTGATGAATTAGAAATCATCTTCTTTCATACGACCTCTCCAGCTATATACAGGTTTAATGGGAAATAAGACTTCACAATTCAGCAGTTCCAGAAGAATTATAAGATTTTATTAAATATCCAGAGGCAGAGGTGTATGAACATTCTCATGAGCAGCTGTCCTTCATGCACTGACATTGGCTCTTTGGTCAAGTCTCCCTGTGATGCCTCTGAGTTGCTGTGGAAATGACCCAGCGGGAGCTTGCACTGACCTGGGGGACTGAGAACTGGCTCAGCAATTATCGCAGTGTAGTTCACAACAACAGTGAATTGGCCTTGTCTGCATTGTGGGTATAAGAAAATAGGGAGAATTTAATGTCTGCTTGATAACTACTGCATATCCACAATGGAATTTCATTTTCATTCAGAATTGAGTGATTGTACCCAGTAGAACTCACCACAGATAAAAAGAAGATTTGTAGGTCTGTAGATTGTGAATGAAATGTAGATTTCAAGGGTAAAGATTGCTTTAAGAGGCTACAATATCCCAGAAGTATTGAGGTCAGAGACAGAGAACCCTTTAACCTGAATGAAAACAGCACAGAGCCCCTGCAGAATGACAATATATATTTGGATGACAGTATATATTTTAATCAGAAATTGAATAAGCACAGTTGTAACAACAAATGACACAAGTAATATCTTAAAATGTTAGGATAAAAGTCTGTTTCAGGTCTAGTTATAGGTCTTTTTCTAATGCAGTTTTGAAATGTGCCTGGATCTATAATTGAACTGTCTTTTTTTGGAGCAGCCCACAATGGGTATTTTTCATTCAGAGAATGAGAATTGATTCTCTTCCACCAATCTAATGCTCATGTCTTTGATCTAAACTCAGGACAAATAAAGATTTATACAATTGGATCTACAAATAAACCAAAAGAAGTGTTACTAGCTACTTACTGAGTAAGAATTTAAGTATAACTTCACAACAGCAAGAGCTGAAAACAGCTCTTTGTTTGTTATTGTTTGAATTCTCCCTTTCTTTCATAAAGTGGCTGTAGGCTCCTTTAGGCTCCAAAGCCATTAGTGTGTGAAATTAGTACAACTAACTTCTATATGTTTGCTAGGAGATATTGAGAAGTTGCCTGATGATGACTACTGTTCATTTGCATCTAAGGTTTAGTGATTAGCCTTACACATAATTACTTCAGATTTTAAGCTTTTTCAAAACTGAGTAAAACCAGATAAAAAAACTGGCAAGCAACCAAACAACAATGAAAGCCCCATCCCTGTTCATTCTTCTGTAACATTTTCTATTGAAATGTTACAAATTCTCAAGCAGGGGCAGATGTTTTCTCCCTAATACTCTGAAGGCATCTTTCTTCTCATTTATTTGACAGCATGATCAAAGCTATTTAGAACTACTAAATATAACATCTTTGCCTTGTCAGAAATAGAAAGGTGCAAATTTGTCTAAGAATTAAGCAAATACAAAGCTTAAGGATTCTGGGAGACGCAGAGAAACAACTGAAAGCTGAGTTTGCTACCTGCATATGTCTCCTTCATTAAACTCATGCCTCAAGCCCAGTCAATCGAAGGAAAAGTTCAATGAGCAGCCTTTAATCATGCACCACTATGTGCATGTAAATCTCTTCAATATTGGTTTTGAGAACTGTTGCAGATTCTTAATTAAATAAAAAGTTAAGTACATGTAACTGTTCAGAAAACATGGAAATCTTGATAGTTAATTTCTTGAAGTTTTAAGTATAGCCTTGCTGTTTTTTTAACATGTTAGTACATGATAAAATAAAATTCTACACTGCCAATTTCTACTGTACTTTTCAGATAACAGTTAGGGGGGCAGAAGTCTTTCAGAATTTATGGTCACCTAGATCCTGTGAAAGTATTGAGTCTCCTAGTAAAAAAGTTGCAGGGAATAAATTACTCATTGCTAGAAGCATTATGTGCTTTCCTTCCTCTGCACTCTTCATTCTACAGCCTACAGATTCTTGTATGTATCCTGAAACTGACTCCAGAAGAGTCCAGGACTTTATTGTAAAGATTAAGGGCAGATTTTTTTTTACTATTTTTTGATTGGTTGGTTGGTTTGGTTTTTTTGTTTGGTTGGGTTTTGGGGTTTTTATTTACTTTTTTAACTTAAAACCGTTAAATAATGAAAACATGTTTGTGAGAAATGAAAGATATTATTGAGAGTGTTTGGTCTAGAAATGTTGGATTCCCTTCTCTAGATAAAAGATTTTTGACATGACCCATATTTGTTTGCAAAACATTCCTTTTGTCTTAAATTACTGTAGTGAAGAGTTTAATCTTCTTTATTTTATAGGACTCTAAATTTCACTGGACTTTTTTCAGAATTATGTTTGGTCATAAATTCTCAGTACAGTTCAAACCTTTATCTGATATTGTAGCTGTGATTCTTCACTGCTGGATAGCAGAGCATGTGATACTAGTAAAAATCTATGAATAGCACAATAACATTGTTGTTTGGAAGAACTGGTAGGAAGGATCTGATTCCAGTAAATTATATTAAATTTTAACATATATAACTTTTCTAAGTGCCTACAATTTATCGCAGTAAGATTTTCTTTACAGATCATTCCAGCCTGTTGACATCTTTTTGATTTGGTGATTTTCTGGCTCACAAGTGTGTTCCTTAACTAAAATGTCTCTTACAGTTTTTGACAAAGTTCATATAAACTGGAACATATTCAACCATTATTTTTATAATCGCCTTTTCAGTTTCTTTAAAATGTTAGTGTCATTCAATGAGAAATATTTTCTTCAATGTGTAAGGTGAGCTTTGGGAATGTTATGGAATTTCTGACATTTTTCTGCTAATAAGAGAAAAAGCTTTGTTCCTCTCTAGTGGAAACTGTAAAAACATCTTACTTTGTTGCCTTAGGCCCTGTAGGCTACTGCAGAAACAGACCAGAGCTAAATTATTATTTTAACATCAAGGATGATTAAGTTTCTTTGTAACAAAGTCTAAGATAGATTCATAACATCTGACCCCTCTATTTTTTAATCTTGAAATCCTTGAATTTTTTAATTTCCGTTGAAACTTTTCCTGGTACTTTTTCACAGACTACATTACACTTTTCAAGACTTCTTTTCAATATTTTCACCACTACAGTTTTATTTCAGCTTTGACATTTTTAATAAATTGGGACAGTGGAGGGATGGTGTTACTGCATCCTAAGGAAATCTAGGTATTGTTGAAGCCAGTGGGTCTTCAGTTGATTTTTATGTTCCTCTTTCTTTTAGAGAGCTATAAAGTTTGCATTGGACCTTTTGGCTTCATCAGGAATGTTTGTGCAATTCCAAAGGTTATTGTGCTGTAGCTTATTTAAGTTGTCTTCTAGTGAAGAGATGTTATCTCTCAGTATTTAGATCTTTGCAGCTTCTCTTCCTCTTCTTTCATTTCTGTTTCTTCTCTGCACCAAAGCACTGCACTCTTTATAAACTGCCATTATCTGATTCACTGTAATAAGATAAACTATGGAAAAAGTGTTTCTCTGTTTTACTCTCTTCAGCACAGTGTGAGGAAGGCATTTTACACCGCCTCTGAAACAACACCAGATTAAGGCACCTTTGAAAATCATGGAATAAATTAAAAAGGTTTTTGCTCTCTCTGATAGTTTTGGGTTTTTTTATAATGCTATCTTGTGGTGGGAAATACTTAACATATACTGTGGTTTTAATGATTAGGTTTACATAACCTTAAAGACCCTAGAAGCCATCTCCTGTGTCTTCTTGGAGAGAATGCAAGAATAAACTCAAATAAGCTGGAGATAAGGTCATTTTAGTGAAATCTTTAAATAGACATTAGAGAAAACTGCTTCCTCTCAGTATTTAGGTCCAGCTAAAAGGAGTGGAAAAACATGGGAGAACTTCCAATGATAGCAGCCTATTACCTTATCAAAAACAGGACAAGAAGCTGAGCTTACCACCTTCTGCTGAAACTTTAAATATTTTTAAGCATGTGTAAGCCACAATGATTGACATTTTCATAAATGTTTGTACTGTAGAAAGATTGTTAAATTGCCAGGCATTTGCTAGTGAAATGTAAAAGAAACCCTCTCTTAAATATTAAGCTATACTGCAGAAGGCTGAAAAAGTTTTACTGTATCACAATTGTGTATAAAACAATACTGAGAAAATGACTACTGATAAATTCTCATGTGAATGCAACAATAGCTTAATTAAATGTAAATTAAACACTTAAAATGCAAATAATGGCTCTCTACCAGTTGATAGTTACAAAATAAATGTTTCATTTTGTTTGTTTTGTGGTAGTTTATGTGAAATGTGAAATATTACATTGTCTATTACAAAAATATTCACTCTTACTGGAATTTATTATTTCTCTGAATTCTTTTTTCATTTAATTTGGTTTTAGGACAAAGGAGTTCTACATTTTTGACTCAGATGCCCAGTATTTTAGTTAGTATTAATCTGAGATATTAAATCAGTCTTATATATGTATGATTTTAGAATATAATGGATCCTTTTAAATTTTCATTGCATTTTTCTAATACATTTATAATGAAAAATGTGTAGATACTTTTGTCATGGTTTGACGCTGGTGCAATGCCAGTGCTCCCATGAAAATACATTCTCCCTGGTGTCTACTGTGAGATGTGATCAGGAATAGAGCAAAGCCGGCTCCAGCTTAGGAATAAAAGGAAAAAAACTTTATTAACTTTCAATATATAAAAGAAACACACAGAACTCAGGATGAAAACCTTCCAAAGGTTTTCATTTCTCTTCCCCCCACCAAATTCCCAATACATCACAGTAAGACAAAACCTTGGATTCTCAATTCAGTTATCATCCCTCAGGTCACCAACTCTCAGTCCATCACCACCCTTTAGATAATCAATTCTCAGTTCATCAAGGAGTGAGGAGTCCCTCTTGTGCCATAGGCTTCCCCTGGAAACACAGTTGAGACCTCTTGTGTTTCCATGTCACACATGGCACCGCCCGTGGATCATTGCCATCGTGACCTCTTCCTTCCATGCCCAGTGCTCTCACCACTGCACATGGACCAGAGCTGCTTCTAGGGTTCCCCTTTTAAGGGTGCTTTGCCCAGTTCCAAAAAGAGCAGTCTCTCACTTTCAGGACACCTGTCCCCCCCAAATTTCACCCCCTGGGGCCGAGGGGTCTCAAAACCAGAGATCTTCTCCTTCACTGGAGATCGAGGGCACCGACCACCCTCCTCACCCGTCCTCACCTGTCGTCTCTGTTCACACACTCCTTCACATAACATCACTGCACTCTCCTGGCTCCAAGCCATTGCCTCCCCCTAAATGCAGTCTCTGTGTCACAGGAAAAATGGTTCTGTCCATGGCTATACAAGAAAAGTCCAGCCAAAGGTCACTCCATCATCTCCTGCCACCTAGAATTCTTCTCAACTTCTCTCGGACATCTTTCACTTGCACAAGCTTGCATCACACTTGCCCATTTCTTGCTATTTATCCCTATCTCTCTTCTCATTCAGCTCCACGAGGATCAGCATTTGTAAGGTCTCCATCATCCAAGAAAAGGGTTAAAATATCAGACTCTGCTTGTCCAGAAATCCCACACTGCCCTGCTGGGCACCTTCTCACCGCCCCCCTTCTCCTTCCCAGCCGGCTATGCTGCCCGCATATATCGAATTTCAAGGTGGCACAGGCACAGACACCGGCTCTCTCTCTCTCTCTCTCTCTCTGGGGGGCTGCCTGATGCCTCTCAGTGTTCCTCCACCCTTCCATCCTGCAGGGGCCTTCCCCTCCCCTCTGTCCAGGGCCCTGGCTCACCTCACGCGGCCGCGTGGCTCCCCCTGCCCCGCCCAGCCCGCAGCCGGCAGGGGAGCTCTGGCCGGGGCTCTGTTCCGGTGTTTCACCCACCGGAACCAAGAGAAAGCTTTCCTGGGCGTTCTCTGCTTTTAACCCTCTGTGTTCTCAGAGGCGTATCCATGTCCTCAGTGGCCACACCAGGTGCCAATATTCAAATCTGAGCACCTATTGGTGTGACCACAGCATCCCAAAAAACTCACTTCCTCTCAAACCAGGACAACTTTCTAGATCTCTTACATCCATTTCAATAATTCAGATTATTTAAAATTTATTTAAAATTATAAATAACTGTGAAAATATTTGCTTGTGTAGATGTATTTACCCATTGCTAAATATGCTCATAAAATTATAGATGTGATTACTGTATTTTTAATATAAAGAATTTTTACATGTTCAGTAATGAAGTTGCTATGCAACTTCATTACTGAACATGTAAAATTGCAAAATTGCATTCGAGTCTTGTATTGTCAGTGGTGGAATTTCCTGTTGCAGGTAGAGCCCTTTTGCACAATTACCTTCATGCAACAAGTGTTGTCCAGTCTTCTGAATGCACACTTTCAATGCTTATTTTAGTGTAAACAAAATTATTTAGCCTAAAGTCACACTTTTTCCATTGTAATATTTATAATTCAGATTTTCCCCACAGTTTTGAAGATAATTTCATGAAAATTTCAGCCGTAATGAGATCAAGGGACATGACTGACAGGTATTCACATTATACATACTACTTTCAAAGGCACTTAGGATTGCATTGCTTCTGCCTAAAGCAATGACAAAACTGTTCAAGTCCTAAAGAACATATCTGTAACAGAATAGTTTTCAAGTATTAATTTTGAAAAATTTGATTAATATGGTTGATGGCTTTTATTGTGGAGCTTACAATGTGGACTTTGTAAATACCTTTTTTTTTCCCTTCTTTTTGATTTTGCTTCTATTAGCGTAAGTGTATATATAGGCACACAATTATTAGAACTCTTCTGATGAATTTCAGGAAGATAACACACTCAATTTTCAGCTCACTCAGCCGTGAGGAGAGGACAGTCAGATTGCAAAGAACCATAGAAAGGTTTGGGTTGGAGGAGATCTTTTCAAGATCATCTGGTACAACCCGTCTGTAGGCAGGAACATCCTCCTCTAGGCCAGGTTGCTCAAAATCCCATCTCATCTGACCTTGAACACTTCCAGGGATGGAGCATCCACAACTTATCTCGGCAACCTGTTCCAGTGCCTCACCACCTCCAGTAAAAAAACTTTTTTCTGTTATCTAATCTAAATTACTCTCTTCCCGTGTAAAATAGTTGCCTCTTTTCCTGCAACCATAAGCTTTGGCAAAAAGTCTCTCTCCAGTTTTCTTATATGCTCCTTTTAACTATTGAAAGGCTGCAGTAAGGTCTCCCCTGAGCATTTTCTTGTCCAGGCTGAACAACCCCTGCTCTTTCAGCCTTTCCTCACAGGAGAGGTGTTCCAGCCCCTTTCACTCAAATTTGAAATGTGTTAATGATAAAGACCTACTTGTAATTTAAGATGTCACTGATAGGCTGAGCTATTCACAGATCTGAAAATTGATGCAGGAATCTGAAAATTATAGAAAGATAGTAGGGAAGAGTGCAGGTTAAAACCTCTAAGCATTGAGACTTCTCTACAGAAATGTCTGAAGGGCATCTAGAAATATTACTTGCTATGAATCACAGGGATGCCATGATTTTGGGCTGATGTGTTAGAAGGGTGAGACCTTAGAAAAGACAAGCCAATGAAAACAAGTAGAGTTACATTTAATTTGAAAAATGTATTTCTACTTTTCTGATGTTCAAGTAAGAAAGTGAGAAGTAGAATTCTTGAAGGCACACCTTCACAGCCTATGAGGGGAAAAGTGACATTATCATTATTGGAATCTATTGCAAGAAACTTAGTCAGAAGAATGGAGACACTAGAAATATCTGAATGAATTGGTGGTTGAGCATTGGAAGAGCATTAGATATTCAGTTCCAAAAATAGTGTGTAAGCGTAGAGAAGGTCTGACATATGAACACGTTTGTTTTAAAAGATAAAGAAAGTTGTTATTATCAAAATCAGATTTGGCTGAGACTAGATTTCTGAAACTAGGTGAGTATCTCCATTTGGAAGCCAATTTGGGTGCAAGTGACTGTAAAATGGCAATATTTATAGGTTTAGGAAGAGGCAAACATAGTAGTAGAACAGGAACAACTAACTTCAAAAAGAGCATACTTAATGAACCTGGGGACCTAGTAGAGGGATCTCCTGGGAAGGTAATCTAAAGGATAAATGAGTGAAGGAGAGCTAGCAGTTACTGAAAGAGAACATGTTAAAAACAGAGCTGAAAACTGTTACAATTGTCAGGAAACATATGAAAAATACTCAAAAATATGGATGCATTAGGCTACATAAATAAACATGAAAACTTTGGGGGAAAAATTCTGAAGGTGCTAGAATGATGCATTAGAGTGATAAAAGGATAGCCCTAGTCCATTACTCAGCAATAAAGAATAGCAAGAAAAAGAAAAAAATAAGTCCCCTTTCTGTAGGCAAGGATCTAACCAAACAACATTACCATTATCAAGTAGGTACAAACAGAATTGGGAAGGAATAATTTAAAGAATATTAATGTAACACAATGTATTCGTGTTGACAGGATCCAATTAAATTTGCCCTTAAGTACTTAGAAAACCTAGCCAGTTTAATCCCTGAACCATTAGCAAACACAGCATCCAACTTAAAAAAAAGGAAAAATAGACTATTGTAGAATTACACATGAATCAGTGTAATTTCAACATCTGAGAAGTTATTGGAACAAGTTATTAGCATTCAGTGTGTTTGTACAGAGAAGATAAAGTAATAAAAACAGCTAGAATGGTTTTGTCAAAAACAATCACATCAATGTACTCTAATTACTTTCTTTGATGGGATTTCCGGGTTAATCGGATCAGGGAACAGATAGGATTAATTTTGACTTCAGGCAAGGTTTCTGACACTGTCCCACAAAGAAGTCCATAAATAAATTAGGTCAATATGATCTAGATGAAATTAAGGTGAGGTACATAACTAGTTGGAAATAATACTTAAAGCTGAGTTATCAGTATCTGACTACCAAGAAGGGTCAACAATGGTCCTGGTTTTTTTCAATATTTTTATAAATGACTTTGCAGCACACTAACAAGTACACTTTATAAATTTTATGGATGAAATATGACAGTTTGGTAGCTTTTCCACAATAGGAAACAAAGATCATTATCTTGGGAAATTTTAGCTGTTATGTATCACATGCTGAAATTTGGTAATAAATAAATAACTGTAAAATGATTAGTGAGAAGAGGGAAATGCACAAATAGAAAATTAGAATGAAGAACAAGGTATTTATTCTGAAGATCATGCTAGAGTGGACTACAGAATTTGTGAGCTGAAAAATAGTGATGGTTTTGAAAAATAAACATCAGATGTTATTCTGGTTTTCTTAACCAGATTGCCATGTGCAGGGTATGTAAGTTAGTAATTTCATGCCAGACCTGATGAAGACTTGACTATGAAGTAATTATGAAGTAATGCATCCACTCTTTGCCTCCCTGCTTCAGAAACGAGCTAAAATTCATAGCATGCTCTGAGGAGAGTGGCAAAATTACAAGAGGTATGAAAAATTGTCTTTTGAGCTGAGAAGACATATTTAATTTATTTCATCTAAATGGCAGAACTCATGATAAAAGGTTTTCAGTATGAAAAAGACTGCTATAAACAAAAAAACATCATGTGTATAAACAAGTAATAAATAGTTTAGTTTTCAAGAAAAACCCTTGAGGTAACAACCAATCAAAGGCCTGTGCTTTAGTTTTGGTATGTAGGAAAACCTTCACCTTTGAGAATGAAATGCAGGAATGCTGAGTAACAGGAAACACTGAGGATTCTTTTTCACTGGGGTTTTTAAGGGAAAAAAACCTGACCTATATAGTCTAGCTGCACCTTATTCTGCTTTTGGGATAAGCAAGTAACTTCATTACTCTTGTACACTCAGGACACCTTCCTTTTTTAAAATTTTTTAATGGTTCTTTGCAAAATCTGTGTCAAAATTCTGGGTTTGTCCTCATCTCTATTCTTTTTAAACTTCTGTTTAGCTAAATGTGACCTTTAAATTGGTCTTTGTATATGGGGAACCTGACAGGTTATCTCAAGTGTGATGCCTTCCTAATGAATCAGTTATTCCAAATAGGTTTACACATACAGAAGCAGAGAACAGAGTTCCTGAATCAGCTCAGGGTGAGTCACTTGCCAGACTGCTGCTATTAATTCCTGCACAGATACTCTATCCACAGCTTTGCACGAATGCTCTTCTGTCTCATGGATGTTCCAGATGTGCATCTGGAGCACAGCAGCCTCTCTCTGCTGTGGACTGAGAATGTCACCTCTCCAGGCTACAATCTTGTTTATTTGGGGCTTTGTGATGGAAATGGCAGCCACCATATCTGAACACATGACATTAGAGCTAGCTGGAATCACAATTTTGTCCCAAGGCAATTCTAGTCTTTTGACATTTGTTTTCTGTCTTCCTTACTAGATTAGATTTTGTCTATCACATTGGTTTCATTTAGACTGCATTGCCTCATGGAAGATGTAGTTCAGACTGTCTAACAGGTGTTTCACCACTGTCTTAGAACAAATTGTGCAGAGTATTCCATTTGCTTGCATGACTTTTGAGCCAGATCAGTTATATAAGTTTTCATAGAGTTATTCCTTATTTGTGTCTGTAAGCAAGAGAACTTTAGCAGATATGTCAAACTGTGTGATTCAGTAACAAAACAGGACCTCATTTCAGAATTGGAGAGTTGGGGTATTTTTTCAAGAATATTTCCTGCTCTTCTTTAAGAACTGAGAAATCTATATGAAACCACAAGTTTTATTTTCATTGATGATGAAATTAGCTTCCACAGATTTACCCATCTTTCTTGCTTCAATATAAGAAAAAAAATATTAAAAAAGGATCCTAGGCTGGAGTAAGGAAAGACATGACTTCAGGAACAGTAGTAATGCAATAATGTAATTTGTAATGTAAATTGCAAAATTTTGTTAATTTTGCTCCTGCCCAGCTGATGGGTGGCACTTAAGGGTATTCTGGTTTTCACTGTTAAAGTGATCATGTAAGCAAAATTGTTTGTTGGAATTTTTTTTTTTATTTCTGGCATAATATTCATATTTTCCCTGAAAATATTACATTCTAGTATAAGTAGTTTCTTTGTTCTTAAAAATAAATAGTAGACTACTGTATCATAATATTTTTCCATGTAAGTTCACTAAAGCTATAATGTTCCTTGAAAGCATTAAAATATTTGCTATTTTGTAGATAATGAAAACAACCTCATCCAGAATTTCTGTCCATTTAAACTGTAGCAACCATATTTCTTCATCCATTGTAATGCTCTCATTTCAGGCTCAACAAATGACAAGTGTAGTTTTCATTATTCATTTATCTTCATTGATTAGTTGTGCATTTGCATTTCACTTCTCTTTGTCATTGGATTTTTTTTCTTTTTTTTTTACATGGCTCACATCCAGTAGATAAGTGACTGGAATTTCCAAACTGGTCTTATATGTGTATAGCAAAACCTTCACAGGTGCTTTCTTGCCTTTATATATTTCTTTCATCGCTCTTGTTTTCAGACTCTGTCCTTTTACATGGGAAGTGATATCTAGTATTTATGTTTTTCTTCAGTCCTCAGCAAGAATAAGTTATTCTGCCTCCATTTCCTTTCCTCTCCTTAGAAGTGCATGGGCAAAAAAACCTAGAAAAATGACTTCTAGGCCAGGGATACCTAGAAGAAGTACCTGTCTACTGGAAAATCCATGTGAGCTTGCTTCCTTGTCCTGACATAACCACCACTGAGATGTGTCTGCTGATGGGGGAGCGTGAAAGGTCTCTGTCATGGCATTAATAGGCCCAGAACGCATTAAGTTAAAATAGGAGCACTTTATTCAGCAGGACCTCCCTGCTTTCTGTTCCATATAGCTCTTCAATCATTTTGAGTTGTGTCTGCTTCTATCATAGTTAGATTTTGACTTGTCAGTCTACTTCTAGTAGTAACATCAAGCAGCGCTAATGGCAGTGTCCCTGCTGCAGAGCTGCATCTACTGTGCTGGCTTTTATCTGTGACTTTAAAACTCCTCAGGGCTTTGTCCCTGTTATTCAGTATAATTACATATTTTAAGCACTCTGTAACTTTTGGCAATACCAGCTTATATAACAGAATGCAGAAAAAATATTTTTGATAGCATTGGTAGTGTATATTTTTCATGAAGCAGCATGTGTTTCAATTTATTTGTTTGGATTTGTGATAAAGTAAAATCTTATTAGAGAAAGCTAAATTATACTGCAATCTCTAATAAAACAGACATGAAGTTGATTAAATAATTTACTACTTTGACTTTTTCTTATCTTTAATTGAATCTAGCCCATCTCAATTGGACAAACAGGGCTCTTTGAAGTTTTTCCTTTATGTCAGCTTGCATACATGGCTCTATATAACCAAGTTTGAAGCTTGTGCTCAACCATTCTTGTAACAGTAATTAAATACAATATTTAAAAAAGAGCAGTAGAAAGCATGGTGATTATTGCTCCAGTACTTTGATGTGAGTCTTGCAGCATGGAACACCAACTTTTTCCCCTGATTGCATCTACAAAAGCAAGGAATAATTCCATCAAAGCTATCAGGATTAATGAGAGAATGAGGAGATCTGTTGTTTACCCAAGGTCTATAGGAGTGGGAGAGAGGAGACTTGTATTCAGGATAGGCTGATTTTGCAATGAATAAAGCAACTGGAGAAAAATGAAGTTAAAATTTGGTAAATCTTCCATTAAAATCCCATGATTTTAAGGCCTTCTTTACTTGGATATTCCAGCTTAAAAGGCAGGTTTTGCTTATTATAGTAAATAAGTGAGAGTCATAGAAGTGGTTTGGGTTTAGTCAGCATGAACATGACCTCTTACCTGGTAAAAAACACCCAGAGACATTATAGACAAAGGAGGCAAATGTGCAGCAGCAATTGAGAGAAAATAAATGAAATCAACTTTCTTTTATTGATGATCTGGGGGGGTACAATCAGCAGAATTAGCTCAGCTCTGGATTTCTTGCATGTGGCATTGCTCAGAAGTGCAAAACTGTGTGGGGATGGTGAACTGCTATCTGATTTGAGCTGACTTTGCCATTGGGTGTCATTAATGAGCCTTCCAAGAAAGAGGAAAATTAATTGCCAGGAATGGAAGAAGGAGGAAAAACAGGGAGTCATGAAAAGTTTGAAAAGCAAGAAATAGACCAAAAGTTTATAGATATCACAGAATTGTTATAGTCTGGGAAGACATCCCTGGAGATAATCTAGTCCCTTTCTCAAAGAATGATTAGCTAAAGCTGATTACCCAGGGCCATGTTCAGCTCGATTTTTAATGTCTCCAAGGAGATTCCAAGACCTCTCTGGACAGTCTGTTCCATGGCCTTACAAACCTCACAGAGAGAAAGATTTTTCTTACATAAAAAGAGAATTTTGTTTATGTCAATTTCTGTCAATTTGTACTTATTGTCTCTTGTCCTCTCTTTGTCCTGTCTTTGGGAACCCCTGACAAGAGTCTAGTTTTTTCTTCTTACTTCTAGTTTTTTCTTCTTACTTTTTCTCATTGGTTATTTACACTGATGAGATTCTTCCTGAATCCCTTTTTCTCCAGGCTGAACAGTCTCTGCCGTCTCAACTTCTGGTATGACAGGTGCCCTACAATAACCTTCATGACCCTTTGCTAAACTTCCTTCCATG
This sequence comes from Agelaius phoeniceus, assembly GCF_051311805.1. Taxonomy (NCBI): domain Eukaryota; kingdom Metazoa; phylum Chordata; class Aves; order Passeriformes; family Icteridae; genus Agelaius; species Agelaius phoeniceus. Next base: position 135,661,550 of record NC_135265.1, read on the forward strand.
TGTCTGTCTCCTGTGTACTGGAGCGTCCTGAACAGGGCACTGTAACTCATGGCATGATGGTTAATGTATTCAATGTGTGGAAATAGGAATCTCAAAAAAAAGAGGCAGCATCAGAAGCAAGGCAGCTGCACCTAAGTGAGGAACAGCCTAGGCTAAGGATCCTCTATATCCACATTGTCTTAAGCAGTGCTGACTCAGGTGCTTTTGCAGCAGAAGTTTTGTGCAAAGATTTTAATTTATTTTTAAATCCCAAACCCTCCAAAACTACTGAGGAAATACCAAGGGTAAACAAGGAGTATTCTTAAGTACTCTTGTCTTTTTTGCTTCATCCAGGAATGGTTTCCACACATTTATATGAATGCATTGTGGAATTTGTGAAGGAAGAAGAATTAGAAGAATGAGGCAATGTCTCTTAAGATATTCCATAGGTGTATTTAGAGTCTCCCATGTGGGCTCTGAGAAAGTGCAGTGTGAGTTGATCTGAGTCTGAAATATCTATGTCTGTTGACAGAATGCTGAGTTTGATCTGATATATTTCATTGTCTCAGGAGGGCTTTTTAAATTCAGGCTTATTTCCATGTAAAGCAGGTACATCTTGGCTGGGTCATAGTGTGGGCAGAATGAACTCATTATCTCCTGTAATGCACTGTGTACACTCATGTGGGCCAGTGCCAGAAAGGCTACAATCTGCCATGGAAGCTGTTGGCTTGGAAAAGGCAGGCAAGACCACAGTACAGCCTGAGTGAAGAGAGTGAGCAAGTACAGCATTCAGAATTCATGATTGTAAATCCCAAGGCAGGTAACAAAAAGAGGGGGAAGGTAACCTTTTTTTGGTGTTTGTAGAGAGGGCAAATGGGGTGTAAGTAGAAATAATCCAGAACTGTGTAAAAGTTGAGCAAGGCAGAGGCAGTGCTTTGAATGTAAGTCTAAGGTAGAGAAGACAGGTGGATGGGAGGAGAGAGAGCTTTAGGAAGAGTGTCAATCAGGTTTTCAGAGACAGACAAGTGGGCAAATAAATGGAAGCAATATACACTGTCACCTAAAACAATATACTTAATACGCTTTTAAGAGGAATGACTGTCTAAATAGCTGGTTCATGAAGGAATGTCTGATTCTTCTAAACTCAAAAAATGTACTGCAATTTATTTAATTCACAAAGAAGCTGTGGTGAAGCACAGTGCAGTTGATATTTACTCTCTCACTGTTCCTACTCCTTTATAATCAGTGGCAAAGACATGAAGTTGTTGAAGATTTTTCCAGCTGCAGTTTCTCTCTTTACAGTATAATCAACACACAGCTGCTTTAGAGCATACTTCAGGTTGATCATATGGATTTAGTTCTGCTGATGGCTGCCTGCATGTTTTTATTTGAGAAAGCTTATGCATGTCATTCTGTAATGGTTCTTATTTCCATTTTAGGTCAGTATGCTTATGATGGCAAACTGCTATAAATGGCTCCACCAGGTGCAAGCATAAGAAACTAAGCAGAAGAATCTCTCATCACAATATACCCACAAGTTTTCCCCTTGACAGAAGTGTTTCTCTTCTGCAAGATACAAACCCTATGTTTCCAAATAAGTTGTCATAACATTCCATAAAAGAAGATGTTATACTGCAGCATTATCATTTTGAGGCTCATGATCTTTCATAGTGGAAGTCAAATACCTGTTATAATATTCGAAAGGTGAGGGACACTTGAGGTTGTGTTGGGCTGTAGGTGATCTTTGGACACATTTGTGTAAATGTACCAGGTTACATGGTAACCAGCAGCAAAAGTGTGGGTGTCCTTTTCTTATGAGACAGATCTGACTATAAAAAAATATTTCTGACTTTTTGATGCTGCATTAGGATAAGCAAAAGGTACCTCAGTTTTCTTTTTATTCTGAATGGAAATATACAAGTGCATATATGTTCCATAAATTCCACAGACCTGTCATCAGCCTTCACATGCCAATTCACCAGCTGCTTTTGTTTCTGAAATTATTATACTTTTCTTTGTATCCAAAAAAACCTTAAGGGTTTTGGTTTTCTCTGGGAGTTGTGTTTTGGTTTATGTTTTCCCTCAAAAGGAGAAAAATATTTCACAAATGATCTTGGAATTATTTACAAAAAGGAGTAATTTATAAAAAAAATCAATTAGCAGTAGGGCTTAAACCATATATAAGGCTTGTGCATCCTGCACACTGTAGGTGAGAAAAAAAACCCCAAAATTATTTACACATGTCATAGGCAAACTGCAAAATGCTTCCTATAGGCAAATATTGGAACTTTATTTAAAGTCAATTGAAATTTTTGTCTTAGAAATACCTTCATTTATGAAGATCTTATACAAATTTGAATGTATACTATTATACTATTCTCATCTTCTGTGTTTTACATCATACTTATATTCCACTTGTTTTACATCATACTGATATTCCACTTTTCTCTCTTCCTCCTTCCCAGTGGTACCTCAGAGGAGTTCTGGCAATTAACAATCTCCCACATTACATGTGATGTTTCATTTGGCTTAAATCTTTTGTACAGTATGTTTTGACCATGGAAATCACCTGCCCCAACCCACTTTTTCCCACAGATCTGAGAGCTTGCATGAACAGTAGCTAGGTGATTTTCAGGTGATCAAATGTTCTGAGAAAGATTGCTGAAAGGATGAAGTAATGGTGTAACATGTATGGAAATGGAACAGGAGAGAAAACTTCAACTGGTTCAAATTGCATGTAATTCTTAACTTCTGTTAACTCTTTTTTTTATTTTTACTTTTAAGTATTCCTTCACAAGTGCCAGAAATATGAGGCTGTGTGGGATGTGTAGTTTCTCTGAATTACACATTCTTATATCTTAGAGTTGTCAGTTTTCCTAGACACTTCAGCTGTGTCATTTCTGCTCTGCTTTTGCTTAAACAATACTAAAGTGTTGCTGGGTTGTATTGTACAATACTACTCGGGAATCATTGGGCTGTTTTTAGAGTTGGGCCTTTTAATTCTATCTATAGCATATAGCTGTACATTACTATACTTCAAAAGCAATAGCTGAACATTGCATTATTTTAAAATGAATTTTATCACAAGATTAAAAGAGAGAACCTTACAATTGAAATTCAGATTTCCTCTGTCATGTTGTGTTTCCAGACTTTTTTTTTCTGCATCTGTACTAAAATTGATATTGTCAAGGTAGCTGGAACTCATTCATAAAGTCATCTGCCTTGACAGTTGTACCATCTGGAAGCTGTTACCTTTTTAAAGTGGAGGATGTAATTTTTCTTCCAAGTAGTAGAGATTTTTATTTAGAGTCAGAACTGTAACAAAGTGCTACGTAGCACATCTGAAGTGGTGGTCAGTGCAAACATCCCTTCAAGCCAGGTTGGTTTCTCAGGACGCTGGTCTCAGAGCACAGGTGTGTTTTGACTTGCACTGGTTGTCTGTGACTCCAAAGGACTTTTAGGACAGAGTGGCTTTGTTTTGCTTTGTCTGTGTTTCCTGCCAGGCTTTACTCCCCTTAGCTGGGGCTGGTGAAAGCTTGGTGCAAGCTGTCAGGATCAGAAGGTTGAATGCATTTCATGCTCTAAAAATGTATGGGGGTCACCGTTCATCTTGACTGTCTGGAAAGCACTCAGCTAAAATAGGAGTGTGCAGTGCTTGCAGTATTTATGACTGCACAATAGATGGGGGGCATCACTCTAATGCAAATGTACTAGTTGGACTTCTGCATGACAACTGTGGAGCTGCACACTAGCAGCAATGGGCTGCAGCCAAGTCTGAATTGATCTTGGGTATAGCAAAACCGTCTGCTGCTGCTGTTATTGTAGTCCAGAGCAATGATTGCCAAACTGCAGCACACCTTTATTCACAATTCAGACACCATCTATTCCTAAGCAGCATACAAAACAGTAATATGACATCTTGCTCCTTTATTCACAGAGGTGATGAATGACAGCTGGTAGCCAGTAAATGGCCCCACCTGTACGTGTGTTTGGCACAGAGATGTGCCAGCTACTACCATCACCATACGGAAGAGGTGGGACCGGAGCTCCCCTAAGTGTGTGAGTGTGTGTGACTCTGCCTGACTCTGCAGGAGAGGCTGCTCATTGTACAGGGAACTCCTGTGGAAAAAATGGCATATTAGAAAGCATCACAAGCAAGGGATTCGAGACAGAGAGCTAAGGGGCATTTCCACATATTGTACCAGTATTTGTCTAGATTTCATGTGCTACATTTTGTTAAAGAAGCCTATGGCACAGATAATGATGATGTATGGTTACAGTCTAACTTAATATCAGCCTTTAGTGCTTCCTTGCTCCCTACCATTCCAATGGGACTTAGAAATACTAAACTAGCATGCATGAAGAGTGGCACCACACTGTGCCACACTCTATATTTTGTTTGGAGTACTCGTTTTAAAGCATCCTTTAAAATAGTGGTATATTTGTGGTGACTTTAGCGGTTTATGCTCATTAGGTGGCACTACAGCAGCTAAAAGATGTGATAATCTTTAAATCATTCTTATCAAATTTGATTCATCTAACCACTGCAAATGTATTTTTAAGGTTGGTGACTGTCCTAGGTTTGAGTGTCTTCTTCATTGTCCAGTTTTATTTCATGTTTGTGCTTCTGCCTCTTGGCTGCTACACTAGATTGGTTGCAGGAGACCAACTAGTCAGCATGCTAAATATTACTATTACTAAATTTTTTCTTTCAGTGCTAGTAAAATGAAAAGGAGAAACAGTTATGCATGGATGAAAGCATTAGAGCATGTAGTACTTCTGGAAGTTATTATCTGCTTATTTTAAGTTACCTTGGTGGTTAAAAGATATCATGAACTATTTAAAGAACTAAATGAATTATTTAATTCAAATTTACTTAACTGCTCTATCCTGCCAAAGAAAAAATCGTCATAATTTATGAATCATTATTGTGCATAGTTTTTCAACAGTGGAAGGTAATGAAAGAGTTCAGGCCACATTTATATTCTTTTTTAGACTTCTGACTGATCAGTTACACCTAGTGCACTATAGAGACCAAGCAGTGCTTGATATTGGTTTCAATAAAGCACTTTTTACCTTTCTGTCATGTTGCTTCTACTTTTTTTTCCCTACATAATTTTCCTTAATTATGCACAGGGTTTGTTGCGTCCATCTTTCTTTTCATGTAGTGTTTGTACTTGAATTTTTCATAGTTACCTATGAAAATAAAAATTTAATGCTGAGCTTCCTTCAAGACTGAAATGTCTTCAGATTGCTGTAGTTATTTTCTGACATGTCCATGGAAAAAGTTGAACTCTGAGCAAAGCAAAGTGTGAGTAATTCTACCTTGCTGTCACATTTTGAAGAGGCATACAGAAGGTCAAAGTGTTCCTGCAGATCAGAAGCTCTGAAAATTGCTGAAGGGCATTGTCTGCATAGACAGGATTGAGTAACTCATGAAGGAATAAAACAATTAAAGTAGGTTCATGGCCTGGGGGTTGTTTGACTGAACAACTTTGTAACTAGTTTACCAGAATTTAAGCTTATATTAATTTTTCAACTAAAAATAAACAAAATTTTACAAATACTTTGAGGCATTTTTAATGCTATGATTTAAAGAAAACACTATTTCCTGAAGTACTTTTTTCTCATGACTTTTCTAATTCCTTCTTTCAGCAATGTCAAAGAGTTTGAAGTAGTCTCCCGAACTGGAGTATTATGTAGATTTGAAGGTGACAGCAAAGAAAAATCAGTATTTGCAAACATGTTTGTACTTTTACTATATCCTGATATTGTATGATGGATCAGACTAAAGAAGAGTATTTTCTTCATCCAAACTGCTGAATTTTGTTGTGATGGACACGACAAGCAAGGTTGTTCTTCAGCACTGACCTTTCTAAAGCTGAACATGTCAGATTCTCATCACAGATGGCATTGCTTAGAGGTTCTTTGTCAGATCTCTTGTCACTGAGATTGTGTTTGAATTTTGGGTCAGTAAAATATAGGCTGATAAAAACCTTGAGAGTTATTTGGATGTTATCTGAAAAATGCAACTCTTGAAATCCTCTATGATGCTACTGTTATGTATCAGAAAGTTAATAAAATTCTGCCAGCAAAAATTCAGCGGAAATAAAAACTGCCCTTCCAAAACACTAGTAATATTTTATTTAAATTCTGCAAATACTAAAAAAGTATTGTTTAGCAATTCTTGATCAAAAAGAGAGCAAGCAGTTGACACCAAGTCTGACTTGGTGCTGCTTTTAAGCATTTCACAAGATTAAACATCTGGTGAGGCTGCTTTAATCCCAATTTTTATAATATTCCATTTAGATAATGAACTTCTGACTTTCATGTGCTTGAAGTTAAGCCTTTCCTCATGTGTGAGCTTGCATGAATCTGTAACACACAGGGAAGGACATCTGGATCTGGATTTAATTCCATGTTTCCACAACCAAGTGTTGAAAAATAACATAAACTTAAAACTTTGTGTTTGCAGTTCGTTTTATTAATTGGAGCACAGTTATCAAAAAGAGCTTGTATGTAACAAGCAACATTAAAAGGATTTCTTTGATGTATTAAAGTATGGTGAAACACACACTTCTATGTATGTGCAGATTTTGTTGCAAAGATGGAAGATATTGAAAGTCAGGCCATTGTTACTGGGCTCAGTTACAGTAAAATGATAGTGTCTAAGGTGTCTTATGTGTCTAATGGGCTTCTTGCTGATAATAGGGCATGAAAAATTCCTGATATGAGCAGTACATGTGGAGCCTCTCTGTCTAAATTTAAAGCTTCTGCCTAGCTGCCAATTTGTGTCATTATTTTATGTTGTTAAAAAACTACCAAATGTATACCATAATAAAACTTAATTTCAAAGTAAATTGAAATGCAGTATGTTAAATCAAATGAATGGCATTTTAAAAACTAGAGCAGAGGTAAAACTGCCTGTGAAGGACAATAAGCAGAGTCAAGTGATAATCATGAAAGTATTTTGAAATTATGAGACAGTTAAAGTGATAGTAAGGAAAATAGAATGCAAACACACTGCAAAATTCACAACTCATTTCTATCTGGCTGCACACGCAGCAAGTGCGTATAAGGTATTTTAGTTTAATCAGACTAAGTCTGTCTGCAATTTCATTGGGAGAAATCCATGCTCTTTTGTTTTGTCACATAATTAACGTAAAAAAAAGATACTAGTTGGGGTTTCAATAGCTCACTATATATTTTATGCTTTAGATGCATTGTATTATTAATGTATATGGACTCTATTATTGTTTCCATTCCTTGTTTTTCATTTTCAATTGGAGAGTTTTTAAACATTTTGTAGTAATGACCAATATAAAATTCAGGCATGTGCAACTATCCATGAAGATATGCATTTTATATGATTTTGTATATATTTTACAAGTCTTCAGATTAGTAATGAACCACATATTGTATGAAAAAAAATTGCTTTATTTGGAAAAAAAACGTTATGCTATAACCATCCTGGCCAGAAATGTGTAATGAAGAAATACTCACAATATGTAGGTTGTGTACAGTTCCATGTGACCTAATCAGATAACTTCTATAAAAGGCCTTGATTTAATTTTTCAGGCTTTTGATTTTAATGGACACATTTCAGGATTATAATTTTTTGCTTTCAACTGACAGTGAATATGTGTTCAAATTCACTATTAGATTTCTGTCTCTGCCTCTGAGTAGGTGCTCTAGTCTTAAACAGCTTAGGCTAGTATTTGAGGACTTTTGAGAATTTGTTGTAATTATTCATGTTATTCTTCCTTTTGTGCCATCTATGAGCTGTGCAAAACCCTAGATGCATTCCAAATTTCACATATAAGGGTGTGAAAGACAGTTAAAATATGAGCTGGTTTTGATCACAAGGGTGAAAGCCTCCCTAGGTTTTGCCTGCTCTCCTATATAGGACCTGGTTTTTATTTTTCCATTGTTATGTTCTTTTTGCTAAATTCTTTGGACATTTTAAGCAGTTCATACTGAGTTCACTGTAGAATATGCTGTGTGCAATCACGTGTGAAAATGTCAGACTCAGGAAAACAAGCAGACCTGATGTGATAAAGCTGAATGTTAGCAGGGCTTAGACTGCAAACATAATTTAAAAAATCATGTCCCAAATCTGCATTCTTTTAACAGATAAGGGAGTATAAAGTATTTATCATCATGAGTTATAAAACACCTTCATCTTCCACTCACAACTATGGACAAGAGAAGTTTGTTTGTGTCAGTTACTCTCCTTAGGCTTTGTCAAGTTAAAAAAGCTCTTTGAGTACCATGGTCTGAAAAATACTTGGCTGCTTCTAAGGAGTCATCAAATTTTCCATTGTATTTTTTTAAATAAAGCATTTGTTCATATTCTAGGCTCTTCTTTAGCCAGTCCCTTGTAATAGACTGTTAGACTACAGGCAGGTTTGAAGTTTCTCTCATCTGGAGAGGTGCTGCCATTTAGGAAGCGTGCTACCTGGGGCAGTGGGAATGCCTCCACATGGGCACAAGTTAACAGAATGGGTTTGTATTTCAGTGGTTAGAATAGAAGAGAGGAGAATAAGACCAAAGGCTGTTGATTTCTCTTCCTGTGAAGGAAATTTTCCTTCTGTGAAATTTCTGTGAATTTCCTTCTGAAATGCATATCTGTGTGATATAAAGATCTTTCTGAATAGCACAAACCTGAATTCAAAGCAACCTGAGGAATCTGGGATGATGCTTATGCTATCCAAGGAAAATGTGTTCGTCTCCAAAAATAAAAGAGTTGAGCTATAGGTAATGCACTAGGAGCAGTTGCCAAATCTACAGAGTTCTGCAATAAGGGTTTTAAAGGAATCCTGGGGTACATAAGTTCAAATAACAGCTTATTTTAATTGTTTTATTTTCTCACATATAAATTTTTATTTCCATAGGTTATAATTATTAATAAAATAACTTAGAGCTTGCTAGTTGGTACTGCATATTTTTCAATATTAGTACAATATAAATATAATTACTTTCTTAAGAATATGAAAAATTTGTTGTTTGCAGTTGTTTTAAGACATTAATGTATGATCCAAAGTAGATTTGGGGTCGCATATGTAAAGGTAGTGAGTAATACATGCAGAGTTTTAAAGCTCTAGTATTTAACCATTATGGGGGTAATTTTTAAAATAGATATTTAAATAGGAAATAAATTATTAATTAGCTAACAGTTAAATACGACTTACCAAATTGGCTGTAGTATCTGAATAGGGATACTTTATAACAGGATATGTATAGTAAGTATAGAAAGTGTACTTTTGTATGTGAGATTCCTTTTGCAAAAGACTTAAATTGTCCTAAAGGCTTTACCTTTGTGGGTATTTTTATGTATTTTACAAAGCATTTAGTCAAACATCAAGTTGAAAGTAGTTTAATCAACTTAAGGCACTGGAAAGTATCACCATGTTTGTTCTGATGGACCAGGAGGAAGCTCACTTGGTGTCCAAGAGTTTTCTGTCCTCTCAGTCTCCTATCAGAGGTTTAGGGAGGCAGTTCCTCATCTGTGGAAGGAGATAACCATTGTTTCCCCCATCTGATCTGCTATAAGAGGAAGTCTTTTAAAACTGCAAAATATTCAGACAAACTATTTCTTTTTTGACAATGTAAGCTCTATGATAGATTTTTATGTGTACGTGTCCATGGCATTAGCCTTTCTGTAATAAACCTATTCCATTCTTTTGTGGAAATTAAAGTCTGAGTATTTCAAAATTAAATTATGTACATTTTAGAAAGAACAGCTACTCTAGAAGCCTTTTAGAATGGCAGAATAATCCCTGAGGGTACCAGATCCATATTACATGAGGAGGTCCTTTAAGGAGAGTTTACAGCAGAATTTTCAACACATGATATGAGAATCAAAAGAGTGTTTTGGAGACATTTCAGATACTTTTCTGCTGTTACAAGTTTTCTATAGTTTAAAGTTAATAAGGAAAGAAGAAGAATTTATTATAAAAACTAGCATGAGTAGAAGAAAAAAGAAGTCTTGCCATGTGTTTCTGTTGAAATGTTGAATTTTGTACTACTTGGCACTATCTAAAATGTTTCATGACCTTCACAAGATAGGGAACAGGCTTTAAAAATATTATCACACTGATTAGTGGTAAGGATTTTGCAGTATTTAGTTCAAGTATTCTAATATGAAAAGAAAAGTGCATCTACAAAACTTGGTATGTCAGCTGCCCTATGTGCCCTACGGAAGCAAACAAACAAAATAGCTCATTTTGAATCTGCAAGCAAATTTTAACTAATATCTTTTTCATCACATGTCAGAAAAATTTGCCTTGATTAAGTTTGAAAGGCTGTATACATATATTCTACCTGTCTAGACCTTGTGTGCACAATAAAGTCATTTATGTAAACAGCTTCTGATCCAATGCACCTTCAGAGGCCTCAGTGGCAGACTTTGGTCTGTTCCTCTCAGACCCCTTTCCCTACAGAGCAGTTCAGTGCTCACTAAAACCACATGAATCTTTTGCAGATCCTTCCAGCCCCAGATTGGTCTATAATAGTCCCTCTGCAGACTTATGTCCTGCTTTTTTTTTTCATTAAGGCTTCTCCACTGTCCCCTGGAGGTTTCAAATGTCAGACCTCCCAAAATCTCATGATGATATTGCTTTTAAATAAACACAGCTTTTTCTTATGGAAACCTTTACCTCTTTTCTTGCACAGCCTCATGTGTTTTGTTGGAATGAATAAAGTGAACAGGCACAGAAGACAAAGCGGTGATTTCTAGATCATGATATCTAAAAATTAAAATCTAATAGCTACTGCCGTGGTGATTGTACCAGTACCCTGTCACATCCTCCTCTTCATGAAAAAATACTATCTCTGAGGATATCATTAATTCTAGGAAGAAAATTATGTGAAACATTTTTCTCACAGATGACTGTTGATCATCCTGCTTCCATAGTAAAGGTTATAAGGCTTCCCTGAACTAATTCTACTTTGCCATTATACACGCCATTTAGGGAAAATACACTCCATCCTGATTTTCATCTTCCCAATGAAAAGAAAATTTCTTAAAACTTCTTAAATTTAAGAAACTTTAAGAAAGTTTTTTTAAAACTTTATTCAATTTGCCACTTAACCTTGCAAGACTGTTGAGAAGCTTATGGTGAGATTTTGAATCGAGAGAGAGAGTGATATATAGAGAGAAAGAGACAGGAAGAAGTTATGTGCTTAGTCCTGTAGTTGGGTTCTTAGCATGTGTGGGTTGGAGTGAATGGTTGTCAATTTATTGAGGGTGACAGGTGAAATTCAGTGCTGATGGGGTAATGCCTGCTAGAGAGGATCATTTGAACTCTTCACACACATTGCAGATTTCTAAATTAATTGTAGACACTGAGAAAAGTGAGTTGGGCAATGTTTTAGACAGCTCAGCAAAAACAGCCATTCAGTGTGCTACAAAAGAAAAATGCTAGGCCATTTAAAAACAATTCTAAAATCCTGAAATATTTTGATATCATTAAGATATTCTGTTACTATATTCTTGCATATGCTTTGTAAGGTTCTGAGAACCTAATTTCAGAAAGTGATTCATCAAGAAAAGACAGGATTCTAGAAAAGAGTGAAAAGAAATTTGAGTATGGAAATGTCATTTTGTAAGGGTCTTTATTAATATTGTTGCATTCAAGAATAAGATCAGACTTAAGAATAAGAAAAACTAAACTGAATTCTATTTATATTTTCAATAATTAATGTGGATCAGTTGAGGCAGACAATAAACTTAGATGTGAAAATTGCTTTTTAAAAATCAACATTTAACTAATTGAATAAATGTGAATTTTCTCAAACTGAATATTCCTTAGATTGGAAGAAAGAAGAAAGATTGCTTTTCATGAAAAATTGCTTACAGAAAAAACTATAGTGGCAAATATATATTAAAAAAATTAACCTTAGAGTAGGTATGATGATGGTTAATTGCAGAATTTTAAGGTAAGTAAGGAAGTAGCGCTTGATAAAAATAGGATTTATACTGCAGATGTTTATCATACAATCATCACTTTTAAACAGTGTGAAAACATACTGTTATCTCTTATCTGTAGAAATTTAAAAAACATAGCCAAGTTTCTAAAATTAGTTCTACTTTAGCTGTCATACAGAAAAACAGCACAACAACATGAGAATACTTCTTCCATGATGTCCACTACTTACTGGAAGATCTCAGTTGGAAATATCATGTGCATCTGTTCTGATTTGGGATAGAATGGACTAGAACAATGAATTCTAAACTGTTGATGCCACATCAATCAGAATCTGAATATCTGAAAGTTTTTGGTCACTGTATATATTTCACAGGTTGCAGGTTTTATGGGTTCCTTAGTTACACTTCTGAGGTACCCTAATCTGTAGAAGAGCTTGATGTTTGAAAAATTCAGGTTTCATTTGATTCCTGACTGTGTTTCCTCTCTTTTTAAACTTTGTTTTTCCTTATTTTTTATGTTGGATTTTGGGTGAATTTTTGGCTTTTTTTTTGGGTTTTTGTTTTGTCTGGGTTTTTGTTTGGTTGGTTTTGGGGTTTTTTTGGTTTTTTTTTTTCACTACAGAAAAACTTATGCTGCTCCTTTTTCCTAAGGTTTTTCCCTTCCATTAGAAGCTGAGAAATACAATATTCAGATTGTTGATTAACAATTTTTTACTCAAGTACTATATTAATTTTTTTTTCTTGTGTCTAAGACCAAAACTGAAAAATAAAAAGTTTAATTCTTCTCTGAAATGTAGATATGCATACAAAGATAAACTGTTGTAAACACACTTGTCTTTAATACTTAAAATCAGTTCTCACTTGCACTTTGAACCTCTAAAAAATGTATGCACACTTTTGGAATTTGGATTTAATTGCTGAAGGGGTAAAACAAGGTCTATTTTTGCCTCTAGTTTATGGTAGACCAAGTCTAAAAAACATAGGTTAAACTAAAAACAAATTAATATCAAATAAACTGGTGCTTGGGATGCTTAATATTGTATTCACAGGATTAAGATACTAATGGCATTGCTATGAGAACACAGGACCTGTGATAATTACTAATTGCAAATGTAATTTTCAAAATGTACTAGGTTACTTAATTTCATGGAAGACCACATCTTTTGGAAGAAGAAAACAGAAAAACATACCATATAATTTTCCCTGGCCTTTTAAATTTGTTGTTGGTAGTGATACTTGATTGAGTTGAGCTGAGTACTGAGTGCTCTAAGCATCCATCTGAACCTATGGCTACTGAGAGCACTCAGGGATTCACAGCATCAGGTCCTAATTAAACAAAGCTGAAATTGTTCTACTACATTTTAAAATTGCAAAACACATGACCACAGCCCATAGGGGAGCTAATAAAAGATAATCCTGTGGCTTGCTTTGTAGCAATTACTATACGTCCCTTTCTGCCTGCAGGAATCACCTTGTCACATCCCTCACATGAATCAATCTACCACTTCCCTTTCCCCTCTTCTATTTTTGTAATTCTGTCCTTTAACAAAAATAGAATTTAGAGGATGACATAAAAAGGAGAGTTGCAGATGTACTGAAATATATTCAGTTTTTCTGCTACTTGCAGGAGGCTTACAAACAGCTGGTGAGTTAGTGTATTGCAAGCAAAATGGACATCAAATGATGTATAAGGACCTTTTTGTCTTTATGAGAGTCGGAGGCTAATAAAGCAAGCCTGAGTTGGTCATATTCTGCCACTAATTTACACAGACATTGTTTTAAGGAAAATAAATATTTTACCTTGGAATTTATGCCTTTATTATAGCAAGTGAGATAGTTTTCTCTATACTTTCTGGTTTTTTTCCTTCACCTTAGTATCATTGGCAGTAGTCAAAAGCTAAAAATTCCTGTACTGAATTCACCTTTTCTTGCTGCATAAGATTTTAACTCTGTACAGAAAATCAACTGTATTCATCTATTTTGATCCATGCTAAAACAGGATCAATGAAAGATATGTGATCATTGCTGAAGATGAAAAAAAAAGGTAAAAATGTTTACCCAGTGATTTTGTTACCTTTTTAGCTATAGGGCACTATGTGGCTCTATTTGAACCACACGTACCAGAGGAAAACATGGACAGGTGTAATTTGCATAAACTATCACAGAGAATCATTAGAAGCTAGCATGTATAAAGGGCAGCACTAGGTTCTGATTGATCCCTGCCCTCCCTGTGGCAGAGGCATCTCCCACAGGCGTTTTCTGAAGAAGTGTTGGAAATGAAAGCGGGAAACATTAATTATAGATCAATATCCCATGGAAACTCTTCTACAGGACCAGCATATTCAAAACTGGGGTATCAGTCAGAAACCAAAACAGTATGGGATAGAAGACAAGCTATTTTCTGAACTGCCTTTTCAGCACAGGGGCCTCTGATCAGATACACGATTGTGTTCCTTGCAAAACAGTGGCTGAACTGGAATGTTGTCCATCTTCCTCATGAAGAAATCATACAATTCAGGAAATTTACTTCCTTTTTTTATGGGCTCCCTGGCCTCCTTGCAGATGTTATAAGGTTTTTATTTTAAATGTTCTGTTGTAGTATTTACTTCTGTTTTGTTTTCATTCCGCCATGTGGACCAAATAAAGTAATTTGGGAAAGACAGAATTACCATTTTTGTTCATTACATTGTCTTCTTATCTCTCCCTGGGAAATGACAAACTGCTATCATACATCAATTTTATGTATTTACAAAATACACATTCATCTTCTGTCTACAGATTTCTGCAGGAAAATATAAATCAGATTTTTCAAAAAGCTATAACAGTACTGTAAATATCATGAATCTTAAACCAGTCAAAAAAGGAAGTATTTCTAAAATATGCAATGATGTCCAGCAAGGAAGTACAGGATCAGAAATTTTGCATCTTACATATCTGATTTTGAAAAGCAGAAGAAAAAAAATAATATATTCAAGTTACAAGTGGATATAGCATATATTTATACATTTACATTTAAAATATCTTTTGACTGTGGTAAACAAACATACTATGCTAAAGTTTATGTTGCTAATAGTCATAACATCATTAATTGCTTAAAAATACATACAAGGAAATAAAAGTGATATTCATCCAAATACAGGAACTAACTGATTCAGTTAAATACCTCCTGTTACCACTGAAGGCAGCTTTATTCTTGACTTTGGCATAGCCAGTTGGTTTTCTACAGACAAACTTTTAAACACTGCTTATGTGTGGTAAAGTACGAATTTACATGCAATCTTATTTATAAAGGTGTTGTAAAAAACCTATGAAGTATAAATCAACAAAAACATTCATTGTGCTGTTGCATTTCTGTTCTTTTGCTTTAATGCAATTTTAGTTTAACCCATAACAAGACTATTCATATTATTGATATCTATTCAGTAAACTTTTATGTAAATATTTAGTGGATGTTTTAGTGGTTCAGAATATGTTTCTAATGTTTATAAAATGAGAAAAACCTCTTATAATGAAGAAAATTAAATAAAGGCAAGATGGACAAAAAAAGTTTGCTCAAGTCACATTTCCTTTAGATGTTTACATTGCATTTTGTCTATTTCGGTGTTGTAAATTAAAACTGCATAAATTATAATAGTAAGGTTATTTTATCTAATGGATTCAAATACCAAGAGCCAAATATGGTTTGATTAATCATTTCCCCAAAGGAATTTTGTAGATTTACCTTTTCGTTTTTTACAATGGTCTACCTTCCCACAAGCCTTTTTAAAGTAACACGCTACCATCTGTTGGTTTCCTACATAAATGTTTTAGAACAAAGTTCTGGTACTTTAGTAAAATTATTTGAAACAACCTATTGGGATATAGAAAAAAGAAAGTGATCATTACTTTATTTTTGGTCAATACACAATGTTTTTGTTTTGGTTTACATCATGGCCTGTAATTTATATTAGTGCCATATAAGACAGGCATACCAAATAACCAAGATTTCTTCACTCTTACAGTAGTATAAAGTTTCTGTTTCTGGTGCTGCTGCTGCTGCTAATGATTTTATAGCCTATGAGGAAAAACCATATTTTTTTAAAGTTTTAGTGATGCGCACACCTCCCTTTTGAAGTACAAAAAAAAAAAAAAAAAAAAAAAGGTTGCCTACAATTATATTCTCAGAGCCTAAAAAATGTGGTCATTTCCAGTTAGTGGCAGCCACATGGAGATTTTCCTGCTTGTAGGATGGAGATTGAAGCAGTGAGGCAGTCCTCATGAATCCATGAGGAAATGCATTGCTTTGATTGTTTAGAATATGTGTCCGAGGAGAGATAGGTTTCTCTTGAGAAATCTAAACCAGAAGAAGCAAAAGCTCAAGCAAGTACTAAGCTGTAGGATCTAAGCAGCAAATTCTATTTCCCTAGTAGTTTTTCAGTTCTCTACTTGCCTTTTTTCTAAGAATAAACAACTGTGCCCCAAAGTATTGTGATGCTAAATGTATACAATTGCTTAGCTGTCAGGCAGAAAGTTGCAATGTTGCACCTATGTTCTTTGTTAGTTTGAAATTCATTAAGCAAAAGTGCTATTGAACAGATATTGTAGAAAGAGAGCTCTGTCCAACCACCTTCCAGGACCATATCCAGATGGCTTTTGTGTATCTCCAAGAAAGGAGGCTCCACAGCATCTGTGGGCAGCCTGTTGCCAGTACACAGTAAAAAAATGTTTCCTTAGACTGGAATTTCATGTGTTTCAGTTTGTACCCATAACCTCTGGTCATGGGTCCGGGCACTGGGGAAAAGGGCCTGACTCCATCTTCTCTGCTCCGTCCTTTCAGATATTTGTGTACATAGATAAGATACCCCTGGAGTCTTTTCTTCTCTAAGCTGAAAAGTCACAGGTCTCTCAGTCTTCCTTCATAGGAGTGATCCCCATGGCCTTAGAAATTTCCTTTTTTTTTTTTTTTTTCTTTTTTTGGGACCAGTTAGGACAAATTCAGCCAGAATATTCAATACAGCATTCTTATGTCTGCAGAGCACTTAATATTTTTCTAGAAGCTATAGAAATTCTAGTAAGATGCAGAGACAGAGTCCTTTAACATGAGCTGTATGATTGAGTATTTACATCTACTAGAAGTTTTATTTGCAGAAGTATTTCCACTGGTCTGGGTCTCTGCCAGACTATGCCAGAGATTTCTATTAGTGATTGAACAAAATTTCCCCGAGCAACTAATGAACAAGGTCCACATTCTGAAGTCAGTTATAAATGTGTTTGAGGAAATGATCAAGAGTTTCTTTCCAGGCCAGCGATTTGTGTCAGAATTGTTATACCACTAACCCACTCTCCACACAAACAGTAGAAGCAGTGAATAAACAATGTAGCTTCTGCCTTTGGAGCTGGGTAGTGTCTAATCTCTGTTCCAGGCATATTTCAGTTGCTGAAGGACAGTGCTATATGTAGACCCCACATCTGCTGCTTACTGGTGGATTCCCATCTGCCTGGGATCTGTAAATGGCTCTGGCCTGGTGCCCCCGGCAGCTCTTTTACACCTCCCACTTCTGCTGCTCTCAAGCTGCATTGATTTTCCCATGCGTAAACGTGGCAGTAAAGGAAATTATTTAGAATATTTAAACTAAACTTGAATTACAAATGGGAGGAATTAAGCACACAGTTTTGAATACATTTTGCCTTTTTACTTTTGTTACTCCTTGGACTCCGAGTTTGAATCAAAGTCACTTACAATGCAGAGCTTCTGGATTTGGGCTGGAGCCTTCATTCTTGAACTGCCTCTCACTGAGAAGAGGAGTACCCTTTTAAAGTTATCTCTGTCACCATACATGTGAGTGGGGAATTTCTAGATTTTCACCTCTCTGCTGAAATGCAGTATCATGTGTTAGTAAATCTAGTTTTCTGCTGTTGGAGACTAATATAGTAAGATTGTTCAGTTTCACATCTATTTTGTAGGTAGAATGCAGAAAAATCAATAGGCAGATACATAATAGAACAGTGGAGGTGCCTCAATTAATTTTGAACTGACTAGCTGCAGAAACACTGAACCCAGTGAAGCCAAATTTATTCTCTTCTGTGACCCACTTTGAGGTCAACTGTATCCAAGTATTTACTGTAGTGCAGGCTGCAACTTAGACATCCCACAGACTTGTCTGAATTATTATGTCCCTGCTACAATTTTTGAAACCCCCAGTAAAGATTACTATCATTAATGTGTCTAAGAATGTTCCAGTGTCACATGTAAATTGTTTCTTGGGGAGGGTTGCCACAATAATTCACAAGAAAATAGGCTGGTCACTTCCTAGTTTATGTCAATGGGGAACGAAATTTTGCAAGATGGTGTTTTGACCTTTTCTTTCTGGCATATTCAAAGCAGTAAAAAAGATAATTTCTTGGTCTGAAGATGCTTCCTTCATTTTAAGATCTTTTCCACACTACTATACAATTTACAAGAAATTGATTTGTTTGTTAGCTTCAGTGCACTCTGAACATGCAAGCTGATTTTTTAATTGTTAAGGATTAATTATCTCAAAGCCACAGGTACTAAACCAATCATGACTATTAAACTTCTGTTTTATCTATCATAATTCTTATTTTCATTCTGTAGACATTACTGATAGACTAGGTAGAGTCTCCTGGACTGTGTGTGTTTTTTCTTGGAAGTATTTTTCCTTACTGGCTGTATGCCATGCACCATATACCTATTCACATCTGTGTACTCGGTTAAGAAGAAAAAACACCACTGATGGGGAACTGGTGGCACTGGAGGCGAGAGGAAGGAAAGACATCAGAAGATTTCATATAATGCTCTGTGTAAACACTTTGGTTTATTTCTGACTATTTGTCTATCAAGTTGTCACTGAAAAGTCAGTATTAGCTACGGTAGGTGGGTCTGTAATTAAACCACAGCATTAGCCATGATCATTTGGCCTAAATGAAGAAACAATTTAGTCATATGGATACCAATTCTAGAGCTTGCTTATTTATCCTTACTATAGTTAAAGCCTTCAATGCCATTCAAAATTACATCAGCACTTGAACAACTAAATCCTGGGGTGATCTCTGTAAGTTAGAATTGTAAATGTATGCTTTTTGAAAATACAAATCTGAATTACTCAGACACTTAAAATAATTTCACTTACAGTGTCTTTGGTGGAAATATATTAAAAAACAGAAGTCAAAATATTTTGAAATTATGAAATATCACAGTTTTACTCAGTAAAGATAGTAACTCTGCAGATAAAATCTAAAACAGGAATAGGAATACATGAATAATGATTATATGCAGCTGCACTACTGAAGATATTTATGAAATTGTTTTTATTTGTGCTTTACTAGACTGATTTACTAAACTTTCAGGTTCATAGAACATAATTGTATTGTAGCTTATACTATGTGCTGTTATTCAGGAATGTTAATAATTTGTTGCTAAGCTTTCTTCTCTCTTAGAAATCAGTAATCTATCTGAAACTCTGATTGTCTTAATAACATTCTTCTTTAATCTTTAATGATAATACATCCATTTTCTTTGTTCTTAATAAGAGTTTGTTGTAGACATACTGTTTTTTAAATCAATCTTTCTTCCTAAACAAGCACAGATCTTAATGATTAGGATTCCTTGGTGTGTTTAATACACTTTAAGTTAGCCCATTCTTTATTCTTTAGAGGAGAAAAAAATACAGCCATGTGAGAAAGTTCTATCTGTTCCACAGCCAGATGATTCACACAGCACAGCATAAGTAGCAGTTACAAACTAAAATGAAAAGATTTTTTTCATCATGTCATTAAAAAACCTCAAACACTAGGTATCTAGTCAATGACATCCAAAATCTGGAAGGTGATAAAGCTCATATGCTGAGCACTTACAGGTTCCATGGATTCCTGTAGAACTGTCAGGTCCTCAACAAACTCCTGTCATGTCTCCAGATTTCCTCACCAGTGGATTCTGTTTCCCATTTTCTTTACAATTATGAGAACAGAAAGTGGAATTAGGCTGAAAAAACTTTTCTGGTGGGAAAAAATGTGTAAAACATGGGTTTACAATTTCAAAATGTATAAACACATGGGACATAAGCCTTGAAGTTCTGTTATTGAATACAAATATTTTAGGGTAATTTTATTTGTGTTTTTTCTGGTATTTTTTTGGTTTTTTTCCAAAGTGAAATATTTGGTCCATATTTTTCTGAATTACTCCTAACACTACAGCTAAACTCCAGTGTTTGTTAATAGGCCAACAATGGGAACTAACAGAAATCTAGTGCAAGCAGATGCTTAGTAAAGATAGACTTTAGCTTCAGGTTCTCTGGAGGTTAAGACAGATAATGAAATATGATTAAGCAAAAGAGGTTTCTTTAGTTCATTTTTAAAATATTAAAAAGAGTGAAATCAGAAAGTTCAATACATAAAAGGCTGCTTCAGAAGGGAAATAATTGGTTCCCTCTACCTGTAGCAGGTAAAATGAAAAGTTACAGGCTTAAATTAGTATTAAATCATAGTAAGAAGAATTCAACTCTAAAGGAAGCTTCACAGTGGTGGGATGCTAAAGCACTGTATTAGAGAGGGAAATGGTGGAACCTATTGCCTTCCAGCTGTGTTTTTCTGTGGTTACCTGAGAGATACCATGGAACTCATTTTGCAGCAGGACAAGAAAGACTTTCCCAAAAACTTGAGTTGAAGTAGCAGTATTTTATCTTAAATTGTAGAAAGGAATGAAAACTATCGCTTATTTGGAGTCTGTGCAATGGCATCCAAGCCATTGCATGTTAGAGGGATCTACTTCACTATTTCTTTGTTCCAAGACCAAAGATTTCGTCAGGATGAGGCTTGCCAAGACACTGTCATTGCTGAAGTACCTTAAAGGCAGACTAAGTCTAATTTCAGTGGGGGGGGGGGGGGGGGGAGTTCTTCTCTGTATAATTTATTTTATAGCTTTCCTCAAAAGTACAAGACCAAGAGAATTTTTTTTCTTTCATTCTCCTTCTCACACTGTTTCTTTTCCTCTTTGCTGTTTTGCTATATATTCTGGGCTTTAAGTTAAGCTTCTCTTCTATAGTTCACAGCATTTGGACTATGAACAATAAAATCTGAGGTGCATATTTCAGATATCTGGTAGACCTAGCCAAGGTCCTTCAAAAGTTTTTATTCTTCTTGCAGAAAACTGCAGAACCAGATTTTCTGTCTTTTTCTTGTTTCATAATTCTTTCTCATAAGGACAGAGTAAAGAATTCTGTAACACTGAATGCTACTAGCTCTCAAACATTCACCTGAGGTCGATTTGTCTGAATTTTCAAAAAGAAACTTACTTTTAGAGTGTCATCTGACTTTCCAGTATGTTGGCTGTGTCTTCTATGCTATTTTGAAGGCTGAGGGAAGACCCAGGTGGTCTACTTCTTTTGTTCAATGATTGGGGGTGGCTTTCAGGCATCCTGTACTTACCTTGCATGTAAGACTTTTCAATAGAGAAAGGCTATACTGTCCTCTCCTGCTGTTTCTGAGCCAACTCTCTTTTCCTTTTCTGCCAAGTGTGTCTGCAGTGGCACTCTGCTAGATTCCTGTTTGTTCTCCCTGCCCTACTTCTCCCATGAGCAGTAGTCCCCAAGATATTTTTTCTGTCTCTATTAAAATCTTTGCTAATTGAGATATCTGAAAGTTTAACTTCTGGCAAGTTTTCTTACTTGCAACCCCCTACTTCTGACTTCTTCAGTTATGCTGCAGTGAGGATAGTTTTGTGTGGTGATAGGTGACCTCCCAAGCTTATCAAGCAATTTTGTCTGCCCTTAGCACCTGAGAGCTTCATAAAAAGCCCTGATCTGTGTCTGCATACCAAGTTCTTGCTGAGAAGGTGGCAAGAAGGTGGCACCATTTTACATAACTGTGACATGCTACTCAAAACTATTTTTCTTCCCTTACTATTTGTTTTGATATCATTGCCTTGAGAAGATGAATATAAAGATAACCCCATTATTAAATGTACTCATTGTAAATATTAATGCAAAGAGACTGTACATACTATGCTGGAATCAATCCACTCTGTGTCAGACATTTATTTCTTAGTTCCATGATCTTGTTTCTGCCTAGTACATTGCTCTTGCCAACATTCAGGCTCTGTCTGGCCTTTCAGAGCTATCTTCCAATAATGTAGGGAAGAACAGGCTTCATCTGCAAAGTGGCACATAAACAAAGTTATTTCTGTACTTACCCAAATCTTGCACACACTTAATGTACACAAGCTCTTCCTTAAACCTGCAAAGTGTAAGAAGGTATGAATATATAACACTGTATGTAGGTACTGATTGTAGCAATTAATTTATATTCTAAATAAGCACATTTTCCCATCTATTAAACAAAATTTCCTTATTCTGAATGGTTCCTGTATACAGAGATAGTGTGAAGATGAAGGACTTTAGCCTGGATCTTAATCCTGTCTATCCTCCCTATCCTGTTATATTTCCCTGTTTTGTGGAGCTCACAAACAGATTGTGGGTTTGATCCCTGCGGGCCATTCATTTAAGGGTTGGATTTGATGATCCCTGTGGGTCCCTTCCAACTCAGAGTATTCAGTGATTTTGTGATTCTGTGGTTGTTGAATTTGTGTGTGAACTGCACAGGTAAATGTGTGTTTAAGGTAAACATGTTTAAATTAGAAATATCTCACCTCATAACCTGAAGATTTCCACAATCTTTAATTCCAGTTTGATCTTTTACTTACACTGAGCCAATGTTCACCTATAAAGCACATTTGGTGTTAGTAAAGTGAACCTTAATAATAAGTTAATTCAAAGTGATCATCTTCACTGTGTTCATAAAAGGGGAGTGCAGCACAGCAGTGGTTAACCTGCTGTAAAACTAAAATGATGGACTTGTCAAGATAAATATAAAACTGGAAATAGACACATAGGTTGGTGTTAGGCTGCATATAAACAGTGTACATACAAGCAGGTAAAAACCCAGAAATGTTGTATGAGGCAGAGATCCCGCAAAACACTATGAGGTGTGGTGGTGGATACCGTTCATTAATGTAATGATTCAGAATCCGTGAATTGTGGTGTGATATGTTTGAAAGAGGTGGCTGAATCAATTTTGATTTTTTTTTTTTTGGTTAAAGAACAGAAGATCAGATTTATGTGGTTGCAAATATTTTGTTACTGGGGGGAGAAAAACTGCAGCAATACATTTTAACTGAATCTTTTAGATTGGCAATATATGTACCTTTCATTCTAGTGAGCACTTCCAGCCCTCAAAGGAAAAGACATTTTTAAAGCTGTATCAGTGTCCTCACTTCCTCAAAAGTCTATCACTGTTTTCTGTATAGTCTTGATTTTGAGAATACATAGAAACATGATAACTGCAGCTACTTTTTAATGAAATGTTGCCTCAAGAGGACAGCAGGTTTCAGAGGGCTTGTCCAAGGGTTCTTAAGATAGTGGCTTTAATCCATAAAGCTTTCAGTAATTTGGACCTCACACTTCTACACAATTAAGCGCATAAGCATTTGGCATTAAGTCCATCTTGATTTTAAAAGGCAGTTCCTCTTATCAGAGAGTTTTCTCTAAGTGAAGGCAGACTCTGCTACTTTACTATCTCCTTGAAACCTGCTTTGCCTATAAGTATGTGATTTTGATATTATTCTCAGAAAGCTGAATATCTCCCTACCCTCTCTTTCATGTTCTTCAAGAGACAATAACAATTTAGTGTAAATGCGTGAGCTATTGTGGATTTGTTATTGTAGATGGTGAATATTATTATGTGCCCTGTGAGCAGTCAATTGTATGTGGCATATATTGCAGATTTATATCTTGTCTGCTTAAAACACTATGTGAAATGCCTAGAGACAGGGTTAGCTGCTTAAGTTGTAGCTTCAAATAAATAAATAAATACATTAAATAAATAATTGAAGCAGGCAGTTTCAGATAATAAAGAGAGATGGCTTCTGGGTAGAAAACTCTGTAAGTCTTACAGCAACAGAATCTTTAATAAAGAAGGTGAAATAAAATTCCCAAATAATTTCTTATCTGCAGATAAAATAAAAAACTCCAAGCACCCAAACTAGCAGGACATATACTTGGTGAATTAGAATCTTCTTTGTGTATGGTATACAACTAATTACTAGGGAGCATTTTCTTTATCTCTAATTTCTATTTAATAGCCACTGCACTTGTCATTGCAGGTATGGTTACAAAAGTATGGCTACCTTCCACCAAGTGACCCCCGAATGTCGGTGTTGCGCTCTGCAGAAACCATGCAATCAGCTATAGCTGCCATGCAGCAGTTCTATGGCATTAATATGACAGGAAAAGTGGACAGGAACACAATTGAGTAAGTAACCAGTACTGAACTGCTCTTGACTTTTCTGTTTCAAGCAGGGTAAAATAGAACTGGGAAGCAGCAGCATAACTGGAGTATCCAAATAGTGTTGCAGCTTCAGATGGGGAGGAAAATTGTTTCTCTCTTCCTTGCCTTTTCATTTTCTTCAGCTTTTTTATTTCATGGTAGCAGGTCATCACCTGCCTAACTGATGTCTGCCTTTGGGCAAGTGATTGTAAACAAGATATCACAGGGTTACCTAAAGTAAGGACCAAAAGGTCATCATTGTGAAAGGGAGAAAAAGTATTTGAAACTGGCAAGAATCTGTGAAATGAATCTCAGTTGAAGGAGTCCTGTTTTACTGGAAAATCTTTAGTGTAAATTTCTTTATTCTTATTTATTCAATTTGGCAGACTCTACTGGCCCATTTGTTTTCTAATGGTTTCTAGTTACAAAAAACCAGGTGTGGTGATTTTAACATGCAGTAAAATTGAATTAGTTTTGCATGCCCTTTGAGATTCTGAAGTTGTTTCAGGCTCTGTGTCTGATTTTGGTGACAGAATGGACACAGAGAAACTCTGTGAAAGAGCTATTACAGGACACTTTCAAACAACTCTGTACTATTCCAAATTTTAAAAATGTCCCCAAAAAAAACCCAAAACAAAAAACCAGGGACTATTAATACACAATTAAAAGAACATATCTGGGATTAAGACAGCAGGACCAGGGCAGTGATTATGCCCCTGTACTTCACGCTGGTGTGGCCTATCCTTGAATCTCCCATTCTATTTTGGGCCGTTCACTGCAAGAAGGACATTGAGGTGCTGGAGTATGTCCAGAGGAGGGTAACATGGCTGAGGAATGGTCTGGAGCATGAATCCTGTGAGGAGCAGCTGTGGGAATTGTGGCTGTTTAACTTAAAAAAAAGGGGCTCAGGGATATGTTACCACTCTCTATAGCTACCTGAAAGGAGGTTATAGCTAGGCAGGGGTCAGCCCCTTCTCCCAAGTAAAAAGTGACCTGACAAGGCTCAAGTTGCACCAGGGGAGGTTTAGATGGATATTAGGAAACAGTTCTTCACCTACAGAGTTGTCAAGCATTGAAACAGGCTGCCCAGGAAAGTGTCGATGTGGCACTTAGGGGCATGGTTTGATGGTGGATTTGGCAGTGCCATGATAATGGTTAGAATCAATGATGGTAGAGGTCTTTTCAAATTTAAACTATTCTCTGATTTGGAGTGCTTGTTGGACTCATTTCAGTTAAATTGTGATAAAGGTTATCTTGTGATTTCAGAAAAAGTTACTTTGCTTGAAAAGCAAGCTATAATTCAATAGTGCTGTCACTGCATATCCAACACTTGCTTCAGTGAAATATGCTTCTACTGCTCTTACTGCTCTAAAATCCTTATTGGAGGAGGGGGGGGGAACTGTCCTTTATTTCCCTTTTACCACCCCCAACCTGATGTGTCATCTTTTGTTATTCTTTTATGGTAAAGTAGATGACATTAATGATCTTTCTATCATTTAGAGTTTAGGGAAGAGACTACACAAAATGCTGTCAGGATTGGAAAAATCATTTTATTCCACTGACACATACTCCATTGCATTGAAAAGCAATAAAACAAAGCAGATTTTGTGGCTGCCCTCAGGGGAGGTGAGTTGATCACTCATCTCTCAGTTTAGGAATTTAAAGGACCACAGACCATGCAGTGCAATAGCAGTAAATGCCTTGTGAGAGAGCCATGCTCAAAGTATGTTTATGGTCCTCTGCAGGGTGAGGAGTCTGTGCTCTTCATAGAGCTTCAGTGACTGATCTTTGAGGAGAGAGTGCTGCCAGTAATAACCAGGACCCTTTTCAAGACACGTTAGTAGCAGCTTTGTCAGAGACAATGTATTTCACTAAAATAGTCTGTTCACAGCAGCAAAAAAGAGACAGAAAGGGGTAACCTGAGGGAAAGCAGAGGCCATCTCAATTTATAGTATGAGCTGGAGAATTGAAAAACAAAACCAACCCAAAATTCTAAACTCAAATGGAGATGGTTAATGTTGCTAATTTGGCATTTTGTCCAGCAAGACTTTCTACACTTCTGCAATTTAAGAGAGCAAGAAATCCATCTGTGCAGCAATCCAAAATATTAATCTTGTAAAGTGGTGAATATTGAGTCTTCGAGATCTTTTGATGCATGATTTTCTTCTACACAAAAAGATACATTAATATATTGCAGTTCTTAGATACATGTAACTCATGCTGGATGAATGCGGCATTTACTTAGATATTTGGAGTCACACTTACTTGAGTCAAGTTAGGAACAGAACAGACTCTTAAAGGCTTGTCACACTTACATTGGTGTTGAAAAAGCAAAGCAATAAAAACCTGATTTTTAACTAAATTCTCGCCTCAAGGTACCATCAGTTCACATCACTGAATATTCATGGTGATATGACTGCATAATAAAGGGTAGATTGTTTTTCAGTTGTTCATTTGTGGCATTATTTTGTAAATTTTTGAATTTTTTTTCCCTTTCATTTACACAGAAAGTATATATACTCTTTAGGTCAGAAATATGTGACAGTTTGTAATTTGTTTCTCTGGGATTAATATGCTGTAATAATTAACAATGCTGATGTTCCAAATACTAAATAAAGCAGGAACCTCATTAAAAATATGTTCTCATCTTATGCAAGAGGATTTACCTGCTTCTTTGACACATCTTGAGAAGAGATTATGATGTGCCTCTTTGTCTTCAGAAGGACAAACAATTTAAAAAGTTATAGTAGCAACTTCATAGGAACTAACTTTGGTGGAATTAACAAAGAAATAATGTCCTACAGCATCAGCACCATCAAATGTCTCCTGGGGGGATTTTGCTGCTCTGAAAAAAAAGATAATCCCTCAATGAATATTTTGGTATGCTTAAATATGAACAGTGTTCATCCTCTCCCTACTACTCAGCATTCACTTGGTTTTGCTATTTTTTTTTTCTCAAGTGTCTTGGAAAGAATGATACATGCTCTCCAATGATACTCACTACTCACTCTTCCAGGGAAGAGTGAGTGGTAGGAAGAGACATCCTTATAATGGTGTAGAAATGTGGGGGAGGTTCTGAATGCAAGTACCATGAGAATGGCTAACCCAATGAAAATACTGTCTAATGTTTGCATGGAGTGCCACAGTATTTTCTGTATGTCATTTATATATTACCAAACACAGTCAATGTTTCATGAAAAAAAGACAGTTCTAAAACTGGACCCACTGTCTTGGCATCCCTAAAAGAAACATTGTAGAAAAAGACTAGTTGTTGTCTTCTCTTAAAACTGCTATACATATTCCCAAGACTTCTTTTGCACTTTTGAGGAGTACACTGCAAACTTCCTGATATACAGGTGCAATGGTCATGTATCAGATACTGACTAAATCTGTGCAATAATAACGAAGCTTTCATTTTATTCTAATGTCATCCTTTTGAAATAAATGGCAAAAATGCTTATTTCAATGCTTAGATGAACTTCTAGTCATGCTCTCTGCTGTTTATATATTAACTATCAGTCACAAAGTAAATTCTGAGCTGTTGGAATTGATCCAGTGGTTTATTTTCTTAGTATATTAGTAATTTTTTTTGTACAAAAGTGTACATAAGGTTGGTACCCCCAGCAAATATCCAATGAGAAGTCTTAAAAAAGGAATCATCAGGGCTGAAATACAATACCTTACATCACTCTTTGACTGTCTCTTTTTACTTACCAAGTGTCAATAAATCCTGTAATAGCAGACTACATAAGTAAAGATGCTTTGAAAGACATTCATAGGGATGTCTTCTCCTCACTACAAGTTTAAGGGTATAATTCAGTAGTTTTCTTAAATAGACATCTATAATTTGTCCAACCACTAAGTTGAGTTGCAGTAACTCAAGCTGAACCTTCTCTTTTAGTTTCCTTTTTTGCTATAACTCTGTCCCAAAAAAACCCCCAAAGCCCAACAACAACAGAACAATTGTGCAACCTTAGCAGCAATTTTGATAAGGGATAAAGCAGTTTGGGCCTTCAACCAAATTTATAATTTTTAATTGTCTGATTCTGTGAGGGTAAATTTTTTTCTTGAAGGCTTAAGAAAAACAAGAGACAGAAAGAGATTTATCCTCCTAGAAAACAAAAACAAAATATGGTTAGGCAAGTGGCTTGAGATAGAAGTTCAGTTTCATCTCTCTACTGGAAGAGCATCACAGTTTTGCTGCATATTTTTCTTTTAATCTTTCTAGATTTGCTGTGAGTCTAAAATATTTAAATTTTCTTGACATATATAGTTCCATAAGATTCAAACTAATGGAGTTAGAAGAGGAATGTGATGTGACACAGTGTACAGATAGAGAACATTAGTCACAATTAAGCCTCTTTATTGAGTACTTATAAAATATTAATTTTGAAGGGCTGCTGCAGAAAAGATTTCTCAAAGTTCAAAAACAAAGTGATGAAAGAGAGGCAAAATCATTACTTGTATACACCTTTTAAAAATGAAGCATATTTCAAAACATTTCAAAAACATGTCAAAAAATTTAACTCCAACAAACAATCAGGAACATGGAAGACCTTGATCATATCACGTTAGAAGAATCTATATTTGGAAGAACATAGAAATCAATGTTTTATTTGTCAATTCCCCCAAGGGAAGACCATATTATGTGCTAAGTATCTGGAATGTCATGAGCATTAATGATAATTACTAAGAGAAGTCTTCCTCCCAATGTGTGTCAGAACAATTACTGTTGAAAAATAAATTAAAATTTTATAGAAATCTAAGGAAAATTTATCTGTCTGAAGTTGTTAGTATTTTGCCTCATTCCTGTGCTTGAAAATACTGAGCTCCCATACTAGGCATGCACTGGTTTGTTTAAAATTTGACATCTAAACTTAGCTCA
This sequence comes from Agelaius phoeniceus, assembly GCF_051311805.1. Lineage (NCBI taxonomy): Eukaryota > Metazoa > Chordata > Aves > Passeriformes > Icteridae > Agelaius > Agelaius phoeniceus. Next base: position 135,690,661 of record NC_135265.1, read on the forward strand.
GCTAAGATCTAGGTGATAGATTTGGTGATGTACCAAATCTTCAGCTGCAAATTGCATCTTTCCTTAAATTTTACATGAAGATAATTTCCCAAAAGCTACTGAACCATGCCTGCAATGACTTCCATTTGATTTATATTTGGATTTATGTTGTGTGAACTACAGTCCCAGACCTCATGTAACAATAGTAAGAACATTAGTGGTCCAGACAGCACGACAACTTGGAACATCCCTTCTCTGTCCAAGCCAATAAGGGTACAAACATGATGTCCTTGATAGGTACATACTACTTCAAAATCAGTACAGGAAAAAATTGTGACTGCTTGAATTTCATAACATGTTATTTTGGGCCACATTTTGTTTTGTTAAAAAAGGATTGTCAGTAGTTCTAGTAAGATAATACAATGTTGACTTTTGAATCCACATTACCTACTGTTCTTGACATTTAGTATTAGTTCTAAACTGTGAAAAAATTTTTACATTAACACGATTTTCTGTAAGATTATTGAATCTTTTGGCTTGAAAAATTTTTTCAATAGCTTTGAAGATGAATTTTTAAATTCAGAACTTAGAATATTTACTCTTATCTGCTCCTAGCTTGCTAGTGAGCAAACCCTGTTATTAAAATAGGTCTCCATCAGTTAAGCTAAGTAATGTAAGTTTTTTGGAGAAGGGAAAGGGCTAATTCAATGACTTTTAAGTCATTGCCCTTGAAATGATACAACTATGAGTGATATATGTATATGTATATTTTATGCAATATCTTTGTGCAGTGTTTCTAACAAAATATAATAGTTATTTGGTTTTGCTTTATTCCTTGCTTCTTGCTCTTGATGTAGGGATATCACCTTAAGGTGAGAACACCAATCTTTGTTAAGTTTGCATCTTTTCCTGCAATGTCTGTGTTCAGTTTCAACAACATAATTTATAATACCCTTATTAAAAAGTATTATTAACAATGTGTCTAAAAGTTTTTGAAGGTCTGAGCTAATTTCAATCTCATGAAGTGTAAACATATCATTTTAATAAAAGAATATTATTGCCCTTTGGTCTGTAACAGAGGTCTACTTCTTTCCTTCATTTTCTTTCATAATTAGAGCAAATTAAACTTTTCAGTAATATTTCACCCCAAAAATCCCTAATGTCTACTTTGCTGCATTCTTATTTTATTTCAAAAATCAAAGGAACCTGAAGTAAAATTTCAGGGCATTTCAGCAAATGCTGGTGGGATAAGGGTTTTTAGATTTTTGCAGTACAGTCTTTGCAGGCACTAGGGAAAAACATTGTTTTCCTTGTAGATCAGCTATTTTATGTGCCATGCATAAGTATTCTGAATAGAAATAATAACTTATTAGAAACAGGCGATTGTGAACTTGATGTCTCCAGTTAAGGCAGTTAAATCCATGAGTTTTTAGTTCTTGACCAATACTACTTAATAGATTTGTCTCACATCAGTTTTTGTTGGCTCTTATCAGTGCCAGTGGGGTGCAGTCCCATCTTGGTACTATCAAGAAAATTTTCCCACAGGCTGGTGAGCTTAACAACTCCTTGTGCCTTTGAAAAACAGTTTGCTATATTCCCATAGCTACTGCATATATGAAGTGTTACAAGTATGAGTGTACTTTTAAACTACTTCTTACACATTTATCAAAATAAGTGAGGCTGATGATTGACTATTTGCTTTTTTTGATTTTTTTTATTACCTGTGAATGTTTCAAAGGGAATCCACTTTCTGAGATGACATTTGAAATTACTCTCCTGTCATTCAATCACACATATATACAGCTGCTGTGTGTACATTTATTTACAAAACAATACCAGTTTAATGATCAGAAGTTTGTCCATGAAAGCCTGAAAATAGGGTATGACTATTCTTCTGTTAAATGTCATTGGAAAACTATAGCTTTTACATAAGTAATTGTTTGGCATGATAGAAATACATTAAACTGGAAAAAGTAACAGGAGATTTGTCTTTTACTTATACAGTAAAAGACTTTAGCCTTACTCTCTTCCTGATGGTAAATTGTCCTGCAGTCATTCAACTATAAAATAATGACTTTATAGCTGTATTTTCTTTGAACTGAATAGTGCCTTACACTACAAGTGAGAAACAGTTCAAGAATATTACTGTGTAAATTATACTTTTGAATTAGATATTATCTTAATTATAATATGTTTGAAATGTTGGCTAGTTTCATTTTTCTTTAAATATTGGAAAACAATGAAATACTGAAGAGCATTGTAGAAATACAGCTTTATCTGGGAAATCTGGTGCTGCTGAAATCATCTTTTTTATTGCAAGAGATTTAGATTTTTCAGCTTGATTTTGTGCAGAACATTAAATATTCTGAAGAAATAATTCCTGAGTTAAATATCTCCATTAGGAGCTTACAGTTGCAATGAGATACTTCTCATTGTGTGGAAAAAGAGTAAGATAGAAGAACTTGGTAGTATCAAAAAGGTAGCAATTTCAGTATCTTGAATTAAAAGAATGCCAACAGTCTTTTGTATTTATTAGTTTACTATGCTCTATAAATTATATGTACAGATAATGTATAATGCATGTTTTTATTAGGGATGCAGTGGCTATGATTTTTCTTCCATGTTGCTTTAAATGTGTGGTGCTGTTTCTTGCAGCTGGATGAAGAAACCTCGATGTGGTGTGCCTGACCAAACAAGAGGTAGCTCCAAATTTAACATTCGTCGGAAACGCTACGCGTTAACAGGACAGAAATGGCAGCACAAACATATCACTTACAGGTACCAAAGATATCCCTATAGGTATACAAATGTCACTAACAGTGATGACTTTCCATCTAAAGTAAATATAAATTCCTGAATGGTTTTCAATACTTTGAGAAGTTTATTATTACTGTATATATAAAAGTGCTATAATGGATACCTCCTATAAAGTATGTATGTGCTGCATAAGAACTAAGTTGTTTTCTTGGATTAAAATTGCGTGTATTTAGTAGCCAGTAAATTCTACAAAACTTACAGCATAAATTAAACATCCAGTACTTCCTTAGGGTTACCTTTCAACTTTCTTGGGAACTGCTCAGGGAATAATGCTCTGAATCTAGGAGTATGTAATGAAACGCAGATTTCTAATTTAAATATGTAAAATAGGGTATTGAAAGGAGTCAGTCTCTGCAAAATGTAGGTGCCTATGGGTCTGTTCTAAGTAGAAATTAATTTGATTATAATTTGATGAGTCACTGACCCAACCATTTCCAGTCTAGGTGATGATGGGCATAGGAGTGTGTGCAGGGCAGTACATCTGTATAACTCCTGAGTCTGGCGCATAGTTAGCACTGTGTGCCTACTGTCAAAACTGAGGCCCTGAAGGGAAAGTTAGAGGGAAACTTTCAAGATGTACTCGCTAGAGCTCTGCCAACCAGAGAAAGTGTCATCATGTATATAATATAAAATCCATAATCTATCAGCAAACCAAGGATTCCAATACAAACTGTTGGAAAATTTACACAGCCTCATCATGGATTCCTGTAATATCTAACAGGGGTAAGTTCTGAGGGATAAAATAGTTTTCAAATTCATTATCTGGTGCCATTATTCATGAACCCATACAAGTATTAAATTTAAAGTTCATAAGACATAATTGTGATATAGATTGTTCCTCATACACTGGTGAAGGTATAGTTTCATTGGTAACCCTATGTCACTACTGTGGTTTACAACTGAATTAGAGAATTCTAGTGTAAGACATTACATTTTGATATAACATCAGCCAATAGACAGCTTGGGGTTGGTATGTTGCATTGGCTGAAGTCCTTTATTGTTAATGTAAATGTAATTTATAGTTGGTTAGAATAAAAATGCCCACCTACAGCACTTTATATCTATTTGCATTTTAGAATTTAAATGCAGTGTGTGCATAATTAGGAGGCATCTACTCATATGTGTGGTTTTCTACCACTCTGATTTGTACAGAGTCTGGTTCCCTATTTCATTACAGGATTTTTTACAACAGTCTAAATCCTAGCCCTTGTATATCTTCTGGAGTGTCACCCAAGGCATTAAACCAAATAACAAATGAAGGTGTCCAGTATTAAACTAAGTGACAACTATCTAGTAATCTTTCTCACTTTGAAGAATTTATAGCAGTTCTTTATCTCCTGCCTCCCCTCTTTGAAAAAGCTCTCTCTCTCACTTTGATAAGACCTCCAGTCAAACAGAGCTTTGAAGTGAATAAGTCTGTAATATTTTTTGCAGTGAATTACAGTACAAAATATATATAAAATAGAAACCCTAAATTTGATTAGAATAAAAAAAAAGGTGTTATATTATCTTTTTGAATTAGAAAATAACCCAAAGGAAATAAAGACCAAAAAAAAAAAGAACTGAGATTCTTTTCACACTTCTCACCAATTCCCTGCTTACAGGCTTAGGACATATTAAATTAATGACATTTAACCTGCTTTGTTTCCTAAAATTTTAATCATATGTCTAGTTTCATTTCTCCATTTTTCTGTGCCATTCCTCAGTCTCTTTATAACCTGCAGGTTTCCAGCTGCATTCTGTGCCTTCCTGGCCAGTGGAACCTTGCAGTCTGAAGTGTGCTTGCTAACCCAGTTTAATAATTCCTCCACAGAAAGAGCAATTTCTCCTTCATTTCAGTGCATGCTACAGCTTACAATTTTTTGGAAACCAAAACCAAAACCCTACAACAAATATTCTCAAAAGCAAGCTCCACCATTCCTTGCCCTGAAACATTTCCATATTTTCAATGTGTAGTTTTTCCACCTGAAACAGTTCTGCAATATTTCAAGATGGAGTTCCAAAGAAGCGACTTAAAATTACAATTATAATTAGTTACATTCATAATGTATTTTTTCCCCATATTACATTTTGAACATTTTTTATGTCCCTTTCACAACATATTAAATTTTGGACTTAGGTGATATTTATTCTTAGAATGTAATGTGTTTACAGAGAGAACCAAAATACAGATTTCCAGCATTGGAAACATCCGCATGGAATGTGCAATGGGCTGCATTAATTATGCTTGCTCTCCCTCAGGGAATGCATCTTTCTTTTCATTTGAACTGATGTGTGATGTTTGTTAGAATTTCTGTTTCTGATGAAATTACCCAGTTTACAGTATTTTTCTGCCTGGTATAGTTCATACTGATAAACCTTGTGAACATTATTAGTACATATGCTATAGAATAACACCCCTTTTACAAATAAACATAAACTATTTGAAACTTTTTACCAGACAGAAGAGTATAGGGGTGAAAGAGAACATCTAGGGTACAAGAAAATTACAACTCCATTACAGAAAAAGCTGCAAAGATCTTAATGATATAGTCCCAATCTTCCTTAGTATTTTAGGCTGTATGAGGTTACACAATGATCTCTGAACATTGTACAGAATCAGAGAAGAAATTTAAGAAAGCTATGAATGGATTTTTAAAAATTAAAGTTTTTTTTAAAAAATTTAAGGGGTATTTATGAAGGCACATATGATTCTCAAAAATATAGTCACCTTCTCTTTAGCTAGAAAAGTAAATAATCCAGTAATTTAAAGAAGGAGCAACAATGTGAATCAATAAAGTTTTCACTTTTGTAAAAATAGAGTATAAATATTTATATGTCAAATTTAGATAAATATTGAATTTGAAGCACTCCTCATCAGAATTCTGTGCATAATATTCATAATCTGAACTCCAGCAGTCAGTAATTTCTCAACTGCCCAGATTATTCTATCTGCAAAATACTTTTGCAAGTAAAATTGGAGAATATTCTGTAAAAATAAAAGATTTGTCTTGATTTATAACCATGAGTTAGAACTTGTAATGATTTAAAATAAAATAATAATTGAAGATCTACCCTGATTTGTTTTTTCTTGTTTAAGTAAGGAAAAAACAATTTTAATCAATCAGCAATATGTAATAAATTTAATTGGTGCAGGAAACTTAGCTGTAGATAGTCAATAGCTTCATCCCAAACCCACTATAAATAATTTCACCTTTTTCTTGACTTCAGTGGACAATGGGTCAAGCCCCAGATAATTGTCATTTTTCTTTTACAAATTAGATATATCCTGGATTTCATTTCTGAAAGAAAATGAAAGATTTGAATGGGTCTAACTTCATGCTGTTCAGATAAATGAATGAATGCTAGCTGGGAGCTTCAGTATGCAATGAAAAGTCTTATCTGGCTTTTAAGCAATAGACTATGCAATTTCTATAGTCTAAATGGTCCATATTGTGTAAAATATGGAGAGATAATTTCTTCTTGGATATTTGAAATACACTGTAAAAAATAAGGAAATACTGGATTAGGAAAAACTTTGAAAATACTGTTGATTCATAGTAGCAATTTTTTTAAATGTATTAATACAAAGTAATATTTAGAACCCATTCCGTGTTTATGTTGCATGTTATTGATTTTAGATTACCTAGTAGCATATTATGACATCAGATTTCTCAAAACAGCTTTCCTATAAAAACATTTGGCCATCAAGTATTTTACTAATCTTGGGTTTTTGTCTCAGAAATATCTTCTCTTTCACATTTCATCTTCTTTTAATGAATGTTGAGGAGAATGAAATGAAAATGAAGAGACAAGATAATTATAAATTCTTTCAATCATGGCAGCAGTAGGTAGAAAATCAAACCCACAGAAAGTCAAAAGTGGTAGTTCTGGTTTAGGTTTAATCAACATGAGCAAGAGCCATAGGAACCAAGATAGCACTCTTCTTGGTCTATAGCTACAAAGAGTCAGCAAACTGAAACTGGAAAAAAGTTGAAGCTAAAAAACCTTACATGAGAGATTAGTGAAGCAATTTCATAGAAACGAATTTCCAGAGAAATTACGGTGCAAAGTGAAATATGTTTTTTGCCAGAAGTAATTTATTGCTTTCAATAAAAGTTATAGTGTGATTAAAAAACAACCAACCACCCAACCAACAAAAAAACCAAACAAACAAAAAAAAAAAAAAAAAAAAAAAAAAAAAAAAACATGAAAACAACAAACAAACCTTCAAAGTTTTGCTTCAGTTTAGGTTTGATTTACATCAATGACAATAAAAAGGTTGTGTCAACGACTTATTCAAATTTAATATATGTTTCAATTCATTTTTCTTAAACAGTTTCATATCAGGCACAGATCTTAACTAGCTTACTTCAAACAGATTATTGACTGCATCTTTTTACCTACTCAGTTGAAACTCCTGCTCTTTCATCTATTTAAATTTCAAATTACTGCTTTTACACTGTCAAGTGAGGTATATCCTGACAATCTTGCAAGGCTCCTGAAGCTGTTACAGCCAAAAATATGCCAGTGAAACATGTATAATTTTTCTTTTGGGATATTCTGGGAAAGTAGTGGGAAGGGAAGGAAAACCCAAAGCTTTTCTGAAATCAATAGGACTCAGGATTCTAGAATAACACTCTCAAAACAAGACTCTTCAGGCAGGTGCAGAAATAGTACATAAACGTGAAAAGTGCATATCAGTGATAAAATCTAATTGTTCTTGTGGAAGACATGTATTTTAAAGTTAAAATGCTTGATGAGCTATCAGGTTGAAAATCATGCAAAACCAGCAATGATAACCACAAAAAAGCATAATCAATTGATACATGGCTGTGGTTGTCTAAAAATAACAGCTCTCAAAATTTATAAAAAGTATCTCTCAGTTTATTAGTTGTTAAAAAATGGCATGAAAAGAAATGTTTCATCTTAGAAATTGCCTTTTTTTAGTAACTACAGGATCTTCAACCTCTTTGTATAGTTGCACTGCCAGTCTGGTCAAGGTCAGCTTTAGATCTTTCTCTCATTTGAACTTTGCTTTGAAATGATCACTAGACATTGAGGCTAGGAAAACAATACTTAGAAAAAAGATGGATTTTTATTATAAAGGGCTTTGTCTTGCTGTGTTTTCACCTTGCAATAAGAGTGGTTCTGAATTGTCACGTCCTACACTTACTTCTATTTGAGTTCCATTATCTGGACATGATGAGTGTAAGATACCCAATTCCTGTCTTTTTTGTTTTACTCCTGTGGGAGTTACCACTATTTCAGGTGATTGCTGGATTTAAGTTGTGGATCTAAATAGGAAAGGGTTCATATGAGTCATTATTTGATATTGCATCATAGGTCTAAACTGAAGACTTTTAAATGATGAATCCTAGTATCTCTGGTAATTGATAGACTGTCATTATGAATTGACTTTATTGTACTTCCCCCTTGGAGGTTGTATGATAAACAACATCAAAGAAATGTAAGATAATTTGGGTTTCTGCACTGGTGAATTATTTTAAGCAAGTTCCCAGCAAGACAATTTCAATGTTTGTGTCACTCTTTTAGGATTGAACCTGGATTGTGTTTAACACATTAAAAGTAGACAGTTGTTTCCTGTAAATACTCTTGTATAGGAATAACTGCTGATTTATGTAATTTCTCTTTCAAACTACACTTTTCAGTACAATCTTGCCCACTCCAGAACGTTGGTTTGGAAGCCAGAAATCTCTCTGGTTTTAATTCACACTAATCATTACTCAATTTAACACTAATACAAAACTCCAATCCATTTTTATCCATTTCCTCATTTCACATATAATAGCAGAAGACCCTTCTTCTGTTTACTTAATACCAAAATGGGACTTTGACTAATTACTAAGATTCCTAAATACCAAAAAACAAACAACAAAAAACAAAAAACAAAAAAAAAAAAAAAAAAAAAAAAAAAAAAACAAAAAAAAATCAAATAAGGAAACAAATAGATTAAAAAACCCCAAAGCCTTAGCTGTATATTTCAGATGAACTTTTTCTATATCAATATTTCAGTTTTTCTAGACATGCTCTATTTTCTATGGGAGCCTGTTGATTCATTTGCCATATTTCTTATACATGGCAAATAACAGAGGTCCTTCACAGAGCTCTGCTTCAGGCAATACACGTGCCTTAGGGAGCACACAGCAGGACTGATTTGGAGCACATCTGCTACCTTCGTAAGGGATATTCTTAGCATAGCAACAGTAAAGTTTTTGGTAGTAGCAGTATAAGTGTGCCACTGTGATGTGGTTTTGATTTTGTGTCACAGGACACATTCCAAAATGCTGTACTTTCTCAGGGGGCACAGACAGCATTTTATGAACTTGCTAATTAAAACATCTCCAAAAATCCTGATTCTCAAAGGCAGGAGCTTTCAGAGAGGGTTCTGCAAGGGCTGATTGTTGGTACAGTGTGTCCAATATGTTTTTAATCACAGAAAATGCAATGCAACTCTGACCATAAATTTACTGATGACCAAATAATTATGAAGGGGCATGATAGAAACACTTTAAATGACATGACATTTACATCATGTAGAGTAAGGTCATGTCTACAGATCAGACAGTATTTTCTCTCTGACAGCAAGATCAGTATTGCAGTACTTTATAGTTCTGACAGAGCCAGTTTTAGAAGAGCATTAGAAATTGGTTAAGTTGAATAAAAATCACTAGAAAATATTCAATTGACTGGAGAAAATATCTTATAACCTGAGATTTAAAGAGTTCAAAATTTTAATTTCTTAGAGACAACAAAAAGATAATGACTTTGCAGTGCAGAAATGTCTTTTAAATGTCTTTGTGTATAGGGGGAAAATTTTTCAAGCTCATGTATGTGAGAGAGAAAAACAGAACGAGAACCAATAATATAAGCCAGGCAATTAATAGAATAGGCAAAAGTATGAATTGATTGGTTAAATCACCTTTGGAACAAAAGATCAAGGAAAACAGGGGATTCTCTACAATGTATTATCTTATGGTTTCTCTTGATGTCTCTTTGGAGCATACATACCAGCTAAAAAAGTTATGCTTTGGTTAGACAGCACTATTGGACTCAATATATTAAAATCATTTTGAGTGGAAGTCCAAATATGTATATTTATGTTTTCTACATAAAGCTATGAACAAAATGTATATATGAAGTAAAATCTATAAAATTACACTTGAAAGATTTGTTTCCATTTATATAAACATAAATACCATATAATCAAGCACATTTAATGTACCAAACAAATCAATCATTCAAAGTTTATTCATGAAAGTATATTTGTTCTCCTTTAATGTGCCATGCTGTGTAAACTGGCAAAAATATTACATACAACTATGTAATTTCTGAAATTTGTGTTGGACATTCAGTCAAGCACATGTCAAATGAACAAAGAGAATCTTATTGCAGCAGTTTCAGAGCAGACACAAACCTAAAAGAGTTTTTGCTGCCCATATGAATCGAGTGGAAATGATGCAGAAAATTGGATAGGTCTGAAATTGATTCTTGACATTCATTTCTTGAATTCAATAATGAAAATAAAGATTTTTTTAAAAGATAATTTCACTATAATTTACTAACTATGAGAGTAAATGTCAATTCTGATATTTTTTTGCCTTTTCATATATGTGTAACTTGAAGAAGTGGTGAAGACTGAAATTTCTCTTTAATACATATTCCTGATTAGCACATAATTGTCTTCTATAAAATTATTTCTCTGATGGATTCTACAGTGTTATGCAAGATTTACAGATGTAATCAGATCATAAATTGACATCTTAGCCTGTACTGAAATCAAAAGGCTTTGTTTCTGATAAGGAATTTATCCAGTTGCAAATGCAACAAGGCTTTGTGAATACTGGTTGGTGGTCACAGTATGGAGTTCTGCTTTTGTTAATGAACTCAGTAATAAGTAAAAAAATTCATTTCACTAAAAACATTTTTCTTTTGATCAGAAAGAATATGACATTCTTTAGCTGTGATGGATTCTAATTGTGGTCCAGGAGGTAAACAGTCAGTGGTTGATTAATCTGGTTATCCCACTGTTAAGAATTTTTCATTTTAATATATTTTAAATCTTCTAAATATAAGACTTTTTGTACTGCTGGGAGTAAGCCAGCTTACATAAGTTCTAGCTTAAAGGAATATACAGATTGACACCATAATTTTGCACCAGCTTGTTTAAAAATACTCTTCCTAAAGTATATAATACCAGTATAGCATGTCTTATTAAAAGCACAGAGCATATAATAATTAGGGGGAAATGGATATTAGCAGTGTCACTTACCACTCTGTTAAATTTAATCTATGTAATGTTTCTCTGTTTCTTTCAGCATAAAGAACGTCACTCCAAAAGTAGGTGATGCTGAAACCCGTAAAGCCATTCGCCGTGCCTTCGATGTGTGGCAGAATGTAACTCCTCTAACATTTGAAGAAGTTCCTTATGTTGAATTAGAAAATGGCAAGAGAGACGTGGATATTACAATCATTTTTGCATCAGGTTTTCATGGAGACAGTTCTCCCTTTGATGGGGAGGGAGGATTTTTAGCTCATGCGTATTTTCCTGGCCCAGGAATTGGGGGAGACACTCATTTTGACTCAGATGAGCCATGGACTTTGGGAAATCCCAATCATGATGGTAAGAGAAGATTTAATTTTAAACAAAATAGATAAGTGGCATGAATTTTCAGCTAACAGAACTACTTCCCTGTTCTCCTGTTCCTAAAGTCACATGGTTTTCTTTCCTTGGTTAACATTACTTTAGAAATATATTTGGTTGATCTGTCTCTTTGAATCCAAGGCAGAAAAGTATCTGCCTGATTGTAATAGTATGAAAACATGTTTTGCTTGAAAAACATTGAATTTTTATTAGGAAACTTCATGATCATTCAAACATTGTACTCATGAATATTTACCTAAACTACTTTACTTTTGCATATTTTAACATGTCAAACTTATGTAGCTTTAGGGGAAATGTGGAATATTTAACAGTGATATAAGAACTACTTCAGCTATCCACCAATTCTGTGGATACTAATGGACATAAAACCTAGTCTTCAGTTTGCATCTTTGATGATGCAATGGCAGAATTTAAAGGCAAATCTTAAAGATGCCATTCCAAGAGTGGAATTGGTGTTTCCCAAAAACTTTTGAATGTCTTTTGGAATTGTTGATTTTAACATGTCAAATCTAATTAAGTAGTACATTCCTCACAGTCAAATGAATGACTGCACAGTGCAGTTTGCACACCTATCATTTACCAAATAAAGACTAAATATACCCTTTATCCTTCACAACTAAAATCTGGCCATTGCCAAGCTCTAAGGTGATGTGACTAAATTACTGCTATTATCTGTGAATGCTAATTAAAAGCTAAGTCTAATTTTGCATCTCTCCAAAACAGTATCAAAGAAGAGATTTTCTGTAGACATATTCTGTGTTTGATGCTGTGACAGGTTTTGTTTCCAAGCAGCTTCTGTTGTCCTGGTAGATCGCTCTAAGCCAGTTACATGAAGTTTGAGACATCTCTTCAGAGATACACAAATAGGATGTTTCTGGCATACAAATACTATAGAGATGGCAAGAAGTGGAGAACTGTTGTATTTCAATGTTACACTGAATTTATGAATAATGAGAGGCTTTATCTAATTCCTTTTCTTTCCCCTTCTCACCTGAGATTCTCCAAGAAAAATTCAGAGCTTTTTATGTTGCTGTATTTGTAGCCTGGGGGTCTGCAACAAAACCTTAATTTAGCATTTTAGGAGTATAAATATGGTGTTGTGACTATTTCATTGGTGCAATACTTCTGCTGTGCTGGAGTCAGTTGAAGCAAGAGGTGTGTAAGACACTGTAAAGGCCCTCAGTTGTGTAATGGGTTCAAGACACTTGAACAAAGTGAAGCACTTGAACCATTGTGAAGCAAGCCCTAGATTCTTACTGGAGCAAAAACTGTGGTATTGCACAGCTCAGATTTGCCTTCTTCACACATTTAGCTCAAAGGAGCACTGGTGGGAGTCCTCTGTTTGTGCAGTTTGGGTACATAGTCAGTCACAGCATTGTGAGGGTAAATGAAGGTGATTTTATGTGTCTGGTTTTTATGATGGTTAGAGACCAGCACTGCACATAATGTTCAGTGGTTTTGGAGCTATTGCTTGAAGCACTCAGGAAAATCTACAGGCATGTGTACATTGAAGTCAGGATGTCAGTTTAATTGGGATAACACTTTTGGAGCAGTTCCACACCTTGTGTGAAAGTGAATGAACTTCTGGCTGTCTCATTCTTCTTTAACTTAAGCAATTTTCATATTGCCTAATGGCACTCATTTCTTTATAGGGCTTTTGAGATTTGTGTTTTGTAGAACAGTTTTCAAAATCTATTGCTTGTATTAATGTATTTTAATATAATGTGATGAAAAAAATCAAGGGAAAGTAAATTGATGCTATCACTAAAACTGTGATTTTTATATATCTTATAACTTTGAACTTTTATAATGAAAAGGTTTGCTATCTATATCACAAATGTTTAAGAGTTATTGGAAATTTTTCTGAAAATTTAATATCTTATGTACTTTGGTGTGCTTATATATACATTTTTTGTGGGACATTCCTGATAAAATGGAATATTAAAAGCAAAAAATGGAAGATTTTTTGAAAATATATGATAATTAATAAAAATATCTTACCAATGCAAGTTCTCTGAAGAATTTTGGCAACTGTTAGTTTCATGGTTGATATGGTAGGAACTGTGTCATAGGTCATAGTTGTTGTCCAGAGAAAACTCCCCATCACTGTAACCTTAGAAAGGTCAAAAGATGTGCATTTCTTCTGAAAATGCAGGGCACCTGTTTGTCTGATTGGTGGCTCTTAGCTATTAGGTAGGCTTGTTTTCCTCATTGTCTTACTAATTAGCTCGTGTCTAGGAATCCTGGAGGATCATGCAGGTTTGGGGTTTTTTTTGGTTTTGTTTGGGTGTTTGGTTGTGGTGGTTGTTGTTGTTGGGTTTTTTGTTGTTGTTGTTTTGGTTTTGTGTTTGTTTCAGGGTTTTTTATTTGTTTTGTTCTGTTGTTGTTTTTTTGTTTGGGATTTTTTTGTTTGTTTGTTTTTTGGGGTTTTTTTATGCCTGGGAAAAATTTCCAGGGGGAAAAAGTAGATGAGCACACTATTTGGGATTGACAGGAAAGAAAGACTTACAGCTCTCTTAGGCTTCCTATCATTTTGAGCTGAGTCTGAGAACACTGAAAAGCAGAAGGTTGAAAAATATATATGTGATCTTAGCTATGAGTCATTTTTCCCAGGCGAGTGTCAATTTTAAGATACATTGTTCCAACAGTCCAATAGACACCTTCTTGTAGTATTATTTGGAATCCAATAGAATGGGAAAAAAATTGATGATTTATTTTTATTTTTAAACTAACTCTCACCCCAAGGGGCTGATTTTCTCTGATTCTTTTTCCAGTATCCCAGAGAGATTCAAAAACACAGAGCAACTTATTTACTTAGCAGCAGGAATGCAAAAATAAGGTCCTTTTGAAAAGCCCTAGCCTCATTCTTCACCTTATACTGTTCTAATGAAAACAGTTATATGCCATCTACCTCAGAAAAGACAGGGAACTTAATGAAATGCTTTCATAAACTGTTGTCTTTATAAAGTAATTTTCATTCCAAATAAGGAATCATGCACAAAATCAGTATTCTGAGTATAGTTAATTACTACAGCAATTTATTCTGACTACTTAGTTGTAGTGTCTTCATACTTCAGGTTTTTGGTTGATTTGGTGGGGTTTTCTTCTTATCACATTTGGTCAATTTTCTTGCGTTTTCTTTTGTTTAATCATTCTCTAGACTCCAAAGACAGTTGCAATAGAAATACATCATCTCCACAGCTCATTGCTGCTTTCCTTTATTCTCACTTCAATGGTATGTTCTTATCAATCGTGTTCTCTGAAGAGATTTGTGCTTTGACTCCTCCCTCATCCTGAAGAATGAATGAGGCTTTTGTAGGAGTAGAGACTAATGGGCCTGTCACTCAGGAAAAACACTCCTGTCATACAATTTTACACTTGCAGGCTTTCTACAAGGATATATTTCTTTGCTTTCATAATACCCTGTAAGCAGAGTACAGCTGATACCTCAACTCCAGCTGAGCTGTGGAGGGCTTTTCTCTGAATTTCCATCCACAGTGCTGCAGGTGATCCTAGAAATATTGCCAGAAAGAAGGACAATAGACTTAACATCACAGGGAAGCAGTGGAAAAAAGGACAGAATTTGTTTTTCCATGGAATGAGGGAGATATGGAGGATAAAATATGGTGCACATTTCTTTTCTTTTTTTTTTATTTCTCTTTTTTTTATTTAATAAGGAAAGGGAATGCTATTCTTTCAACACCTTATACAAAGTGTGTGTATTGGACTGTAGTCTTCCTTCAGTCAGTTCTCATCTTCTATTTTTCCCATTTAGCACAACTACTTTTCAGGTTCCCATGGGAGTAGGCTGTTACACTTACAGTAGACTCCATTTCCTTTATGATCTGCCTATCTAGATTTCAGGTGAGATAAGAGCCTTAGCTTCTTAAATTATTTGGAACAGGATGGTTTCTTCATGCACCTTACGAAGTATCTTGTGCTCCTAGGCAGTCTCAATTAAAACTCAGGTTATTCTGGTAGTGCTTGGCAAATACAGGAGAAGAACAAACAGTGTCCAGGAACAGCAAATCAAAATGGATGGGATTTTACAGGAAAATATTTCCCAATATGTGCACTTAAAATATAAAAAGGTAAAGGGACAAACAGGAAATGGAAATCATGTTGCATAAGTAGATATCTGAAAAATCATCACTTATTGGGAAAAGATTTAAATCTTTATTTTCTTTTGAACTTAAAAACTGTAAATAAAACAAACAAACAAACAAAAAAGTGAAGAAAAAAGTAAGAGGAAGAAATCTTAATATACCAGCCTTGAAAATAGGGAGGGATTTCCTTGTTCCCATGACTCTAATCCATTTAGGTGATATATATCCCCTCATTATTTTTAAATTTAAAAATTATGGACAATGAATGATGCATCTAAATCCAGAAAGTGACAATGACTTCTTCCTAGGAGTGGCAGTACTTTGGAGATATTGTACTGTCAAAACCCTCAACAAAAATCTTTTTCAAAGTATTTTCTTCAATGGTAATATTTCAAATGACTGTGATGAATTTCAAAGTCACTGCCAGGGAGCATCTCAGATAGGTACTGTCTCTGTAAATTTTCTAGTAGCTTGAAGAAAAATCCTGTCTTACATCCTATTTTTCTGTACCAGAACTGAAAGGGCCATCTTATTAGCCTTATTGCACTGGTTTATCAAAATTGATTTCGCATTTGTCTGTCTACATGTACTTAAGTTAGTTTAAACCTTTTTTAAAGCAGTTATTTTTTTTTCTGGGATGTTACTGAATACATCTAAACCTATTTAAGGGAGTGTTAAACCAGTTTAAATTGAGAGTGCACTACATTTAACTAGATTAATTTAAGATTGACCTACTTGCAAAAGTGCAGCTTTTTAAAAAAGGGCAAGATTTAGAAGAAATGCTTGGGGAAAACAAGGATTTCTTGGGAGCTTAGTTTTCAAGCACATTAGACATGATATGTAATGTACCAATTACTGGATAAAATGTGACCACAGAACTGTGTCTTCCAGCAGCAGAAAATATTTGGCAAAAAACTAAGTGTAGATAAACACAAGAGATCAGTAGTGGTAATTTGATACTGTTATCTTCATATCAACAACAGAAATAGAAGTCAAACTAAAATACATTGTTTTTTACCTCTGTAGCAAATTTATCAAGGTAGATAGTGCACCATACTGAAATTCTGCAGAAAATAGTTCTTCCATTAAAGAACATATGATAAATAATAACAAGTGGAACTGCGTTACAGAAGTAATAGTACAGTGACATGTAAGGAGAATATTACTGCTAACTACTTACATACATATGGGATGTTTGTAACTTTGTATATACATTATATATACATATATATATAACTTTGTATATACATTTTTAAGTTTGTAACTTGTGTATACATTAAGCTCTGTCTTTGGGAAAACAAACTTAAAAATTCAAAAATTCAGTTTTGTTTATTTTTTTGTTAATCCTCCAGCATTCAAAAAATTATTCAAGTTTTCAGGCAATAACTAGAAAACAAGCAAAGAAACCTGTCACTTTGTGCCATGCTGTTTGTAGGTTGCCAAGTAAAAGCTTCTTGGAGCTGATGCAAATACAGCGTCTCGTGTAATGTGCTTGGACTCCAGTTAGTGCATAGATTCTGCTGTGGGCACTGTGCTGGCAGCCAAGAAAAATTTATGAAAATCCTGATCTCTGAACTGCATAGATCAACTTGTAGTAAATTTCTTTTGGCTGCCAGTGTGGTTGACACAGTGCAGTAGATATATGCTATTGGAAATATGAATCAGTGGAGTTGTGAAAACCATCTCCTAAGGGAGCTCTGTGTCTTGAACAGTGCTCATGCTGTGGCTTGGTATAAAGGAAGCCAAGCATTTCAGATTAAAGGAAACTCTGTATTACAATATTAACATGGCTTTAATTTCATAAAGCATAGTGCTCTTAATTGATTATGTATGTTTTTTAATAAGCAATTATCAACATGAAATTTGATCTGTAACCAAGCAGTGTGACCTTCCAGTTGTCAAATGCTTATTTTCTAGATCTGTACTACAATAACTTTGTAGAAGATTAATATCTTATTTGAATTTTTATTTTATAGTACTTGTGTATGTGCTTGTAAATAGAGAATTGCAAAAGCAGGCTCAGATCAAAGGTTATCCTACAAAATATCCTATTTCCAGTTAACAGCTATTAACAGATACCTAAAGAAGAGAATAAGAGCAGGGTAAACATATGGCAGTAAAACCCCAGCATATTCCCTCTTAGCTTCCAGTAATCTGTGGCTCATTGAATTTCTGAGGCACAGGCCATATTTTTGTGTTTAGTAGCCTGTGAGGGATTTCCTTTCATTAATCGGTGTAATCTCTTTTTGAACTCATGTAAGCATTTGGTATCCACAACATCCTGTGACAATATGTCCTGTAGTTTAAGCAGACGTGAAAGACTTCTTCTTTCTGATTTTTTTTTTTAGACAGATGGATGCCCATATTGTAAGGAAGTAATTTCCTAATTATTTTATCTATTCCATTCATATTTTATGGGCCTCTGTCATATCTTGTTTACAGGATAAAGAGACTGAGACTGTGGCATTGCAGCCTTGTTTATATATAATTAAGGTTAAGAAAGTACAACTTCAATTTTAAATTGAAACTATTTGAGTGCAAAATGGGAGAATTAGCAATATTGTAAATGATGACAAAACCCAACTATTGCATTTATAATATTACACAGCGATAAAGATGACAGGACAATATTTCAAGGAGCTTTGCATGTTGCAGGCACATTGAATAATGACTACTTCTTTTAATTTCTTCATTTTCCCTGAAATCCAATTTAATTCAGAAATCAATTAACACAAATGATACTTTCTGTCACTAAACCACAACATTTTCAGTATTTAAAAAGAAACCACTCTTTCCCGTATCAATAAGTGCATTTTGTGCTGCTAGAACATCCTCTGTCCTCAAACTATCCAAACCTTCCTGGATTATCCTTGCTGATGTGCACTTGTCCCACATCCAGTCACTCCAAGATCGTACCTAAAATCTTAACTCTCAGATATCCAACCCCTGATGCATAAAAAGTATCCTTGAAAATATCATGGCATGCAAAGCTGCACTGGAAAACCGAAAAATCCCTTTCAGCTATTGAAGAGATGGGAAATGATCATAAAAAATCATAAATGGCCCTGGCTGCTTGTGAGGACTCAGTCATTGGACATAGGACTATGCAGATACAAGAGGATCTCTCTGCTGGACCCCATCTACCAGCTGGAAGCCAGATGATGGAAAATGGTAACTGTTGGCAAAGTACTCACCTCATTTTTTATAATTTCTGGGGAGGATTTTGCTTTCGTGGAACACCCTTATGGCTTTGAGGAAAGCACTTGATTTGCATGTTTTTAAAAGGGAAATCTGTTTAAAACTGGCAGTCAGTGAAAGCAGTCTTGTGGATGAATCCAGCCCCATGTTGACTGGATGCTTTTAATACATCCCAGGGGTTCTCAGTGTGTAATATCTTATTCTCAGCTTCCTTCTTGGCGTAGCATTTCTATATGCCCTATTATGCAAATTGAAAGAGAGGCTGAGGAATATGTTAAGAGAATTGACTTCGTGATATTCTTAATTAAAGCAGTGGGATTGTCGACCGAGATGCACATCTTACATCATGCTTTTCATGTCTATAGAAGCAAGGTGATATTTAAAGTGTAGCATAATTGCTAGAGACAGTCCTGATGCAGGCTTCGAACCAAAAAGGCAGCACAGCTCAAGCCACCGAGTTACATATTGCTTCCATCGTGGCGTAGGTAAACACAGATCTTTGCAACCCTTTGTGGAGTAGTTAGGGAAGCTGCAAACTCAGCTATCCATTCAAACTGCAACTGGAGGTTATTTCCCACATACCAGGGCCAGCAGAACTTGCTTGCTTGCTTGCATTTGCCATCTGCCTCGGTTTGTGATCAGCCAGCCCATCTTAAACTGCTAATGAAAAGTGTTAAAGCGGATCTGGCTGACTTTGCATGGGAATAAATGAGGAAAGTTCACATTGTCTGTTACATCGACTCTGCTGCCAAGGAAACATCTAGCTGAAAGGCAGCATGGGTCCTTGCAGACAAATTTGGCAGCATTTGCACCTAAAAGCACTGAAAAAAAAAACCTGCCTTTTTTTTTATTTTCTTTTCTTTTTTTTTAATTCTAAAGATGTCATTGTCTCGAACAACTGTTTATGCAACAATGAAGTCAAGTTTATCTACCAAAATGGATTCATTTAATCAGACCCTCATACAAGTATATTAGGAGAACCAAGTTTACATGGGGAAATTTAGTTGAAAAATGTTTGTTTTAGTGATTAATAAGTTGAAGCTAACCGTGTTGGAGTTTTTGGCTTCATTTTCTCTTATTGTCTTTCTCATTTTCCTCCTGCAGTATATGAGAAAAGATCATTGGGAAGCCATTTTTTTTCAGGCAAATAGATTTATTTTAAATGAATCCAAACATAAAATGTGGGCCAACCTTTTCATGATTGTTTTTATGACTCCACAACCTTTCACACACAAAAAACCCCCCTAACACTACATATACAAAAAAACCCCAACCAAACAAACAAATACTCCTACCTTATTATTTCCTCCTTTTAGAAAGAAGCTTAACAGATTTTGAGTAATGAATCTAAGAGAGTTTCATATAACTTACATGTTTCAGAAAGTTTTAGAGAATGGGGAAAAAAGGAAAAAAAAACCAAACATGTTCCAGTGCTTTTTATTCTTATTCTCTATGCATTTTATAACTGTTTACCATCAGCCTACCATAAGGCAATATTTCTTTAAAATGTGTGATACCAACTTAATATTAGTGCTAATAATAGAGGAGCTGCCTTAGGAGCTATGAGATTTCACACCAGAGACTGAATTTCACATTCTTGAAAGATTATTTGCTTTGAAGAGCTTGTGAAAAGCCATATCTCAAACATGTTGAGTTAAAAAAAAAAAGAGAAAAAAATCCCTTTATTATTCCAAATTAGTCAAAAGCGGTTTACAACTAAAAAATCAGCTAATGAATGAATGGCTTGAACTTATTTAATTTTCTTTTCAGTCTGGTCTCCTAGAAACAGTAATTTAGGACAGAAGCATTATCTATGAACCTAAAATTCTCTCTTTAGACAGAAAGTGACATTTCAGTCATTTAAAGCAGGCATCAGGCTTAGCATTCCAACTCTCATGGAATCCAGGGTTCTTCAAGTCTCCATTTGTTTCTAAGGCCACTTAATGGGGACTTTTCCTTCAAGATAGATTTAGGAAATACCAAAGATGCTCTATAGAATATTATTACTGCATTGCCATCTCATTTCCCCTGCCTTTTTAGGGGGAAAATCTGAAAAATCATGTTGCCAATTAATATGGACATTGTCATGGTTTCCAGAGAGAACAAGACAAGAATTATACAGTAATTCCATATTTAATTACATATTTATTTATTAAGCAGAAATGAATGCATTTTGAAAAAGTAGAATGATGTAGATAACCCTAAAATATAAGATAATACTATATCTGAATTTTTAGAATAGTATAGAATTAACAAATGAAAGATTTTCTACAATAGCGTTCCCAAGTCTAGAGTGAGTATAATTTGTGCTTTTCCTGACAATTCTTCACTTCAAAATGCCCAAAATATTTGTTCTTGAGGCCAAAATGTTTTTTATCTATATTTAGAGTTCTTCCTAACAGTTTGGGTTCCAAAAAGTGCTGAACAGGTAACACCAATAGCTGGGAACATATACAGCTAAAACATTAGGTTTTGGAAAAAGATGAAAGCAGAAAAAAAAATCCAAATAAGTTAAAAGAGCAACATTTTTTGTGCCAAATATTTTTTGTCTGGTTGTTTTAGATTTTTTAAGGTTTAAGTCTCTCCTTCAAGTCAGCCTATGATAAGTACTTCCTGGGTTTGTACATATATCACTTAAGTCCATGTCCTGTACTTCTATAATTAATGTTTTGCCAGTGACTTAAAAGAAAAGACCTAAGTCAAAAGCCAGAAGACTTGAGGGGGTGGAATTAATCTGACCATATGTTGATGTTTATGTCTGAGTTAATCTCATGGAGTCCCTTTAGAGTTATAGGAGAGATATATTGCCTTCCTGGGTAAGGTTTGTTGCATCCTGAAGTAGGTGTCTAAAACAAACTGGATGAATCATGTTCTGAAATACCTGCTTCTCATCTCTTGCTGTGAGAAGTGCAGGTAGACACATTTGTGTTACAGTGTTGAGTAGCTAGATAACTTGCACTAGTGATGTTGAATCATACCATTTCAGATTATAGGGAACTGTAGTGATAAGAGCTTCAAAATAGCAGCACTAACTGGGGTCAAAAGAAATCTGTCCCAGCCCCAGAGGTGGCTGTTTTGGGACCAGTTCAGTATAGCAGTCAGAAAGGGCAGTTGCAGGCATAGGCTGTTCCCTGCCCCTCAGTATGGCAAGACAAACACTCATATTGGTCTGAATATCATAATTTACAAGTGGGTTGTGCCTCTGAAATTTAGAATGCAAAGTTGGTAATATGGTAATTTGTAAACGTACTTTTAGTTTCCCTTTTCTAAGAATCATACAGAGCACCTTTCTTGTGATGCAGTTTAGAGATTGAAACTATGTTAGTATGAGGAAATGGGATATTCAGGAAGCTGAAGATCCAGTAAAGACATGGAATTAATGTTTTTAACTGTGCTCCAGCTAGCAGTGCTAGCAGAAGCAGCAAAAGTAGTAGGGCCTGAGCTTCAGGAAGAGTTAGCAAATAAAATAGATATATAATCAACAGTCACTCCTTAGCAGTTTTTTGTTTTTAATCATCACTTGTGATGCTGGCAGTGCTGGCCATAGTGGCTTGCAGAGATGTGGTCCCAACCTTCCTGAGTGTGGAAGCCCTGGTCTGAGAGCCATCAAACATGGAGTCTCTGGTACTGTCCCTTCTTCCCGCTGGGGCCCACTGCTCTTGCCGCAGGCTGGGGTCCTGCTGAGCTTCTAATTCAGTGAAGGGGAAGTTCTAGGCTTGACTTCTGCCCTGGCCTGCATTCTCACGTCCAATCTCTCCTGTGCTTTGCCAGGGGCAATGAACTCCTGCTTTCATCTTCCTCTCTAAGCAAATTCTTGCATAGTCTTCCTTCTGCTGGGAGGCCCAGGAGTATGACTGGGCTGCCTGACCATCTTGTCCTCTCCAGCACCCTTTGCTCTGCCCTCTGCAATCTGTCCTTTGGAGGCTGCTCCTCCATGGCAGGGGCCCAGTCATCTCCACGCCAACAAGTGCCAAGAGTCACTAGTGCGAACTGATCATATTCCCCATGTTCTGGAAAGGTTTAGGATTCTAGCTAGGGGGGCATACAGCTGTAGATATAGCTGTAGATATATCCACGTTAGCTGTGGATATAGCTGTGGATTCTATATCTATGGATATAGAATCCTGGGATCTTAGCAGCAGATTCTCCAATAGATCAGAGCATTTCATATGAGTAAATTTTAACAAAGTAAGACCTAAGTAGCAGATTTGTCTTTCTGTCACTTCCTCTGTATACACGATTCCCAGTTTGAAGTTGTCTCAATTTAAAATATGGTGCACACTTGAATGAAGTTTCTCTTTGAAGTCTGCAGACATCTTAGAAAACTTGTCTTCTTTTCAGATCAGAGAACTTTTAATGATTTTTTTCTTCTAATCACTTTGCCAATTAGGATTCAAAATTCCCACTTCTTTTTATCATCAGTTTAATGAAAAAGACCCAAACCATGGACAAATCCATCTTGACTTTTTCTTAATGTGAATTTTAAAAAGCCAGGTAACAGTGAAGGAAGAATTGTTCATATAAAAACCTTACATATATAATATATATATACATATATACATGTATATATATATATACAAACCACCATGTCGCTGTTTAAAAATTCTCAAAGTCTTGTGTCTATGTTAAGAAAGATACAATGGTATGCTGATGAAAATAATAACCTGATTTTGGTGGGTTTAATGTGAGCTAATTTAGATGATATTACAATTACTCTCAGTAGTTTACTGGTACAGGGTAAAAAAATTTATCAAACAAAAATTTAGCCAACACAAGATTTACACATAAATTAAATTCTTTGTGCATTCTATTGAGGGAATTTCATTGATCTCTAGGACTCTTTCAGATTTCTAAAAAGCGGTGAGATGCTAGAACAGGGTGCCCAGAGGAACTGTGGATGCCCCATCCCTGGAAGTGGTTAAGGCCAGGCTGGATGGGGCTCTGAGCAGCCTGGTCTAGTGGAAGGTGTCCCTGCTCATGGCAGGAGGGTTGGAACTGAGTGGTCTTCAAGGTCCCTTCCAACCCAAAGCATTCTATGCTTCTGTGATTTCTGCCCCATGACAGGTTACATCTATTGTGAATATTTGCAGTATGACTTTGACCTTCCTCCTATAATTTATAAATATTTCTTCATAGGAGAACACACAGAATATAGGGGTAAATTAATGAAAAGAAAACAAAAGCAGCCATTGTGTTAGCAAACCTGCAGTTTAGCTGAGTGGCTTACAGACAAACCCTACAATTTTTTTGTCAAGACAAGGGTTCAATTTTAGTACAGCTTCATGAACAATTAAAGTTCTCTTGCATTTATTCTCACCCAAAGTGCCACTTAGGAGTGGTAGAAAGATGTACATTCCCTTCACATGAGTGACCCACAGGGACCAGACATAGAGGACAGGTGAGGACTGTGTGATGCATGCTCTTCTCATGTACATATCCAAATTCTCAATCCCAGCATGTGTTCATTTTCACAGCCTTCAGAAAGCAGTTTTAAGTACTTCTCTAGCTTCTTTTTCCCACTAAAAAATAAAAACAGAAACAAAGAAAATACAGGAAAGAGTATAAATAGGTAAAGCTATTACAGTATTTGCAACATTTGTAATATGAAGACCTTTTCTAGCAAAATGCAAAATTCCATTAAAAGTCAAATTTATTTAAGATAGTCATTGTCTAAACACAACCGTGAAAACACCCAAAATAAATTTGTTTCATTCTGTTCATCAATATGGCTTTATTATTAGTAGAATGAAAATGCCATTTGAGAATAATATACAAATTCATTAGTGGACCTGACTGATGAAGAAGTTGATCCCAGGAGCAAGAGATTCAACATAAATGTAGGAGTTTGTTTAGTTTGCTAGATTTTCTGTCACAGCAGGGTTTCCTCAAAGCATGAAATAAATCCATAAGCATCATATTTTCAGAAAGAACACATTGAAGCAAGCTCTCATGTTTTCTCTGCCTCCCCTAGGATCATCTCTAGCTGCTTCACTTGTCTTTTTTTGGGGAAGTTGGTATTGATTAATTTGTCAGAATGGTTTGCAAATTTTTTCAGTACTAGTGATTGAAACTGTGAGAAAAAAGTGGAAATATTCTTATATCCATGCTTTTTATAAAAAGAAATTGAAGACTACCTAAAGTAATTAATTCCACCCATTTCAAACAATTTACTAAAAGTTCTAGAATATTGTTGGTAACAGATCTAAGTAGTAAGTCAGAAATTCCTGTCTTTTGCATGTCTTTGCCTTCTAAAGTACAGGCTGATATGTGTTATAAAAGAAAGTGGGCTCCTGACTTCTTCTAAATTCTGCCCAAAATATGCAGAAACAGTAAAGCACTGCCAGGATAGACTCACAGGCCACTAAACTCAAATGTTCTCATCATAACTCATCAATGATCTGAGTCACCTGAGGACAGCCTTGCTCTGTAGTAATGTGGCCTTGTCAAAATTCAAGCAAGCAATTTTGAATTTCACACTAATCTGTTAAACTTTTTAAAATAGAATAGTTTATCATAAATATACACATATGGGTGTAGGTATTCTAAATTACAGACATTGTAATTAGAACAGACTTTGTATATAACAAACTGTCTGTACCTTCTCTCCTGTCTGCATATATATATATATCCATCCATATATATATGTGCACATACACATATATATATATATATATATCTCACTAAGCCTAATGGAAAGGAGTTTATTACGCATTTCATGTATTAATAGGGTGAAAGAAGACATTTTTATGTCACTGTATTTTGTCACAATGAAAAAGCCTAAATATATAGATATATAATTGAAAAATGATTGTTTAAAATAAAGTGTGTAAAAATAGATAAGCTAAGTTCATGCAGAAAGTGGATATGCTCTGTATGATATGCTTTTATTTAAAATGACAAAAAATTAGTTTTGTTCTTGATTTTTCAATGGTGCTCCATCCATCTTTTAGCAAAACTCTCTAAAATAAACACAGCTACCAAATTTTAGTGCCAATGGCAGAAGTCTTAGATAATGTCATGCAACTATATATGATTTCTTAGACTGGAAAATGTAGCACCTTTATTTGGGTGAGAGTATTCCTATGATTTATATTTAGGCCCATGTATACTCTCAATATAGCATATATATACATATATGGTGCTTATGTAAGTGCATGCATAATATATTTGCTCAGTTCTGCTCTATTGTAATAAGGTCAGAGACAGAAAGAATCTGCTTTTATGACTGACTGTTGAAATAGCATCTTCAAAATTCTGACCTGTCTGGAAAGGATAATAATAACAGAGATAACAAAGAATTTTTTTTAGTGGGTTTCTTTTGTTGTGGTTTTTTTTTTTTTTATGCTATGTAGAGTAAGGCTCTTACTATACAGTTTGTAGCTTTTAGCTGTTTGGATGCATCAGTTGGTACAAAGGAACAGAATAATGAAAATGAAAATTCTGCATACATCGAACCAAAAGCAATAGGTATTTTGTGTGTGTGTAATATTTCTGATTAATTGTAAGTTTGCCTTTGAGACACTGTCTGGTTGTAATAGGACTATAATAGCATTCTTGTGCAGATTTAAATTTCAGTTTGATGTGACTTTAATTAGAAAACATCTATCTACATCATGAAAAATGAAATAAAATAGTCTTTGGAAGAAAAAGTGTATGTCTATGTATAAAACATCTTTGTATTTTTACAATTGTTTGTAACGTGAAATTCAGTTTCTAGGGTTTCTTTTTCTTTTCCTTGGGATGGAGAAGTCTTCAAAATTGAGGTCACATGTTAAGCCATTAAGTTGTTGCTTTTATAAATTGAACTCACATACCATTTAAAATGGAAATTATTATCTTCAGAACTAGGTTTTCTTAATAGCTTACTGTGGAAAAACATATTAGCTTTGTTTTTCTGTAGATGTGAAAAATAGTGTATATATTAGCTACAGGGAAAGGCTTCCCCATACAACATGCTCCACACTGCTGGCTATTGAGTATTTGATATATTAATACATATTTATATTCTGGAGTTTGGGCAGTGTTTGTAAAGTCAGGCAGATTTAGTGCCTAAAATAGTTTATAGCCTCAGAGAAAAGTGTCAGTATAAAAATAATAATTTTATCTTAGTTCTTTACACACGGAATCTTCTTTTTCTTCCCTTGTGAAATCAAACTTGAGATAAAATTAAAAAACAATCAAAAACTTTTTGAGTTTACAGCCATTCAATTCCAAATCTCCATGCTAATGGGAACACAAGAATAGAGACACACAAGTTTTGGACTTGTGCAAAAATATTTTCTACTACTCTGTGGGTATACAACAAGATGCAACTGAGACTGTGACAATGAATACTCACCATTGTATATCTTCAGTGGCAACATTTGCTTTAAAAATAATTCTAGTCATATGCATTTTAACTGTGCTATGACTTGTTCAAGTTTGTGATGGTGCTTCATTATGCCATGTGGACTGAAATATGTCCTACTTGGATAATGTAAACTGAAATACAAAATGATTTGGGACTCTCTCCTTCAATGGTGGCAACTGAAAATGTAAAAACTCCCCAACATGGATAGGATAGCAAAGCTAGGCTGAATATGAATGCTCACTTGTTTGTACACTTCAGCTTATTCTGAGCACTGACCAAGGAATTGAAGGTGGGCTACCATCGACCTTGCTGTCTCAAATACACTTCTGTGCAGCCTTGAGAAAAAGAGCCAGACTTACAGGAGGTTGTCCTTCTGCACTCTCAGGAGCTTCTTACAGTAAGTTTGAGGTACTCAGGGCAAGTCTGCTCCCTAAAGCTAAGAGGCACTGAATAATTGTTGCCTAATTAGAGAAATCTAATCGCATGCAAAGCAAAAAGGATGGAAACTCAGATAGTAATAAGGCCCTACCTGTACTGGACTCAGACAGCTCATCTTGGGCTGGTTTAAACCTGAGTTTCAATTTCACGAAGTTATTTGGGTCAGTTCAAATTCAGGATGCCCTGGAGACAATCATGACTCTTGATGGAAATTGTTATGAATAATGGGGCTATTTGGCTACGAGTAGAAAATATGTTCCCTGTTAAATCATTGTCACCCCAGGCAAGAATATTATTCTCCCAGCTCTTTCCTCTGACCTTCTCCCTTCCCCCTTATTCATTTGCTCAAGGGCTGTTCTGCCTTTGCCACACTTAATGGCTCCCCTGATGGCTACAAGGTGTATTGCACGAGGGGGGAATGACTAAATCCGGAGCGAGAGCCAGACGCGGAATGGAATGTTTGGGGGTTTTTGGTTCCTTGGTTTCTTGGTTGGTTGGTTGGGTGGGGGTTTTTGGGTTTTTTGGGTTTGTTTTTTTTTTTTTTTGGTTGGTTTTTGGGTTTTTTTTTTGTTTTTTTTTTTTTTATTTTATTTTTCTTTTTACATAATCTCCCCTATCCAAAAGATAGAAGGAGAAACAGGCAGCCTCTGCATAATATCTGTTGTCTGACATGGTCCTACTGTCCCTTAGTACTACTGTAGAAGTGCTCTACCATATATTCATTATCTGTGATTCTGGAAAAGGATATGTCAGTAGCTGAAAGTCAGTTTTATTTATTTCCCTTTTACTATGTATTTCACCTCTTTCAGATCAACATGGAGAAAAATGTAGAAATTGCTGGAAATCTGTAAGGGGACTCAATGAGGACTGAGAATCAAAGGATTGATTCTTCATGTATTCCATAACTGGCACAAATAGAAGTAGTAGACTCTTCCAAGACTGCTGATTAATTGCAGTTTTTTTGAAAGTTTAGAAATTATAACTAGGTAACTTCCCAGACTTCCTGCCTCAAAAAGTAGAGGTATAACATGTAAAAAACTGTTTCATCTACTGACAGTAACAAGCCTAATAGTACTAGTAGAATAAATACTCTTATTTCAAAACAACTTGAAAATAATACAGTAAATAAAATGTGGCCAACTTGTCAGTGCATTTTTAATATAGGACTTAGTTAATATTCTTAGTTATGATGTAGGACGCATAGGTACAGGAAAGAAATTTGCTTTCAGGAGGTCTGAAAAGAAAAAGAATGTTGCTTCTTAAATATTTAAGTTAATACCAGGGAAAGAAATTTTGCCTTCTAATAAGCCTAGTTAAGAAGTTTCACAAAACTCAGAATAGAATTGAAAAATAATGTGAGACTTTTCCTTATAGTATGAAAGCTGTAGTACAGTAACATGCTCTTCTTTTCTGTCTTTCCATCTTAAACCTGTGATTATTTAAAATTACATTAATTATTCCATTATAAGTGCAGACTGAAAACCTTTACAAAGTTCCTTCTGTGCATCACTTCCTATGCTGATGTTAGCTCCAGAAGCTGTGTATTATTCATATGAGATGATGTCAAGATCAGCTTTGTCTGCATATAGAAGGCCAGATTCAGATATCAAGAGCATTTGTCACCAGGACAGCCAGGCTTATCAAAACTATTGAAACAGCACATTGAGATTCTGCTTTGCTGTAAGAAGAGCTGCATCCAAGAAAAATATTGTCATAAAACATTTCATCCGGAAAACACATAATAATAAATGATAGGATAAACTTCTCATTTGTAAAAGCACATTATGTCACATTAATTTTTGAAAGATGTGATTTTTTTGCAGTTATTTTGAATGGAAGATCAAGAACATTTAGTTGTCATATTTTCAAATTAAGAATCAGAAGTTATGATAAGACTGTGAACTAAGCATGTAGTTTTACTTGTGTCTGTTTTCATTATTTCATTCAAAAATTTATTTTACAGACATCATCATGGCTTCATACATCATGAAGGCATCTAGTGTTTCCTATTCCATATGTACTTTGGATAAAGTTTATTTTATTGTGTCAACAAGAGGAAATGCTTGAGAAATTGAAATACTGTCAACTATGTCCTCAAAGTTCTGTAATGTATATACACGCAATTTCGTTGCTGATACAACTTAATATTATTACTACTGACATTTTAAAAGTACTTCCAGATCAAGTTCCAGCAGTGGAAAATAACTGTCTATCCCTAAAGAATCTAAAGCTTATAGGATAAGAGTTAAGGTTAGCATTTTTTTCATATTCCTAACCGATATATGACTATTAGGCCAGAGCACAAGCCTTTCATTATTTATACTTTCAACAACAAGCTACTTACTATAGGTAACACCAGTTTCACATGAGTTCAGCATTTAAAAATTAGATGGTCAGTATAATAACCTGCTAATCTAGAGTATTTCTCTTGTCAGTGGGATAGGATCACACTTCTGGAGGATGGCTCTTCCCATCTCTAGATGGTGAAATGAGCCATATTCTGACCCTTTTCAGACAACTGGAATCTTCCTCCTGATCTAAACCACTTTTCCGAAGTCTCATTTTGTGACAGGTTAAGTACAACAGAATCTGTATGAAAGACTCATAGAAAGATATGCAGAACACAATCTTAGATGAGCAAAACTGGACAGAATTAATACCATAGAGGTCCAGCGCTGAAACTTTTTTTTAGAAAAGATCCCATTGGCTTTCATTCATGTTTGCTTCACAAGAGTGACATATTCTACTGCCAAATGTTCCAGTTTTATCTAATACTCTGTAATAAAAAATTTAAAGATACTTTGAGAAGAGAATAACAAAAACATTAAACTGGTCTATATTGTGAGTGCATGGCTTTGGGGTTTTTCTTTAGTCCTACAAAAATTAAAAAAGCTCTAAAACTTAAATAGAAAACTACAGTTATTACAAGGAATTGCACAGGGGAATATATGAGGACATCTATTTTCCTCATTAGGACTTCAGTCACAGTGATTCAGAAATGGACAACATCTGCATATAGTCAGCAGGGATCTGATTATAAGTGTTTGAATTACTAAGTTCACTGTGGGGTTTATCCTAAATAGGTAGTCTTCAGTTTGTGAAGTTTACCAAACAAAGCCAAGATATTTTCCTATTGGAGCTATGTCTTGATGAAAGCATTTTTACTTGGGTTCATGGCAACATCAACTTCAAGTCACAAGTTGCACAAAAGCCTAGACATAACCTATGACACTTGAACCCTACACTTACCATGTATATCAATTAAAAAAGATTTATGTTTATGATGGCTGTAAGAGTAACATTATAGCATAATGGTTTCCTTGTTAGAAAAAAAAAAAAGAGAGAAAACTTCCTTTTCTGCCACATTATCCTTGATGATCCATTAATTACTACGCATTACCTTGTGAAACTCAAATGCAGTGAAAACATCTTGCAAGACCAGAGTCCTCCGTGTGTGTTATTTTTTTACTAGCTTTGTGGATTTAAAGGTCTTTTTCCTTTCCTTCTTTTCACAGGAAATGATCTCTTTCTAGTTGCAGTTCATGAACTCGGACATGCTCTGGGCTTAGAGCACTCTAATGATCCCACTGCAATCATGGCTCCATTTTACCAATATATGGAAACTGACAACTTCAAACTACCTAATGACGATTTACAGGGCATCCAGAAGATATACGGTATGTTGTGTTCTCATTAGACAACACAAGCTTTTTGGTTTAGAGTAACTTTGAGGTCCTCCTGGCCATATCCCTCTCCAAAGGGCTCATTGGTGTGAACGTCACCGGTTGTTATGCCAGAGTCTCTGTGTGAGTAAAACATCCAAAGATTTTGAGGACACTCTTACTCTTTTTCTTACTGTTCAAAACTTATATTCAAATCTGCACTCATCTGGAACAGTAATTTTAAATGTCTTAAAAATCCATAAAGACAATTCAATCAAAATTATTCCAAACTATGAAAATATTAAGAAATGCAGGTCTTTAACTATAATGAGATTATTTACACAGGTGTACAAGCTCACGTAACTGGATGAATTGATTGCTTCTCAGTTTATCAGTTATAATACAGAAAATTTCTCTCAAAATCCGAGGTCCTGTAAATACCCTTTCTTATGATATATATAACAAATTGATCTCAAAATAGTGTTATAGTCCCTACAGAGGGTAAAGAAGGGACTACTTCTTTAAAATATGTTCATTTCGTTTTTTATGGCCTGATATAAAATACATGTGATGCAAATAAATTCTGCATTTAACAAGAAAATTGAATTTTTTTTTAAATTACTAACAATAGCATAATTGTGATTATGTGTTGAATGTAATACTAACTCCCATATTACTATCCCTTAATCTTCCAAAGACATAGCTTTAGGGTTTTTTTTAATGACTTTGATTCTGTTGGTATATGTTTAATAGTTTTAAGGTTTTGGTTTTTTTCTTTAAAGATCTATTTGACTTTCAGAATTGAAAATTCTGTTGCATCTCCATGTCAATGTTCTCTATCCAGTGCATATACTTTGATATTGCCTTGCTCAATATTCCTTAATTAAATCTGCACTGGATTAAATTCTGTACTTCCAGTTTTTCCTGTTTAGTTTGTTGTATTTATGTTGAATATTGTGAGGGCCATTCCTTCTTTATCCATCCTACCAGAAAGAACAGCTATGATCATGTAGAATTACTGTACTGCTAACTAGAAATCTGTAGACTCCATGGTGTAATAGTAACAGGAATTTTAAAATATCATATTCACAAGCACAGATAGATATTTTTGTAAAGCATAAATAGCAATTTCAGAATGATTGGCTGATCAAGTTTTGTTTGGTTGGGTTTTTTTTCCTGTGTGATTAGCTGGAGGGAAGGTTGTTTCTCATGACCTCATAAGTTGGTAGTCTAGACTTAAGGGCTAGACAAGAATATTTTGCTGAAAACTAGCTGCTAAGCTCAAACAGCTGTGGGCTATACATTAGGAGAAATGTGTTACCCCTGGGAAGTAATATCTGACATCACCACCAAATAGCATAAAAAAACTTTGATTTGAGGTTAAAAACTTTCCAACACGAGCTACTGCAAACTGATTCCTTTGCTCCCTTTAAAATCAAGATGTGATCTGGAATCATATGCCTCAATAAAAATGTCACACCTATTAAAATAATTACTTTGGTCTGCAGTATTCCTTGAAATACTGTTATTAACTTTAAATTATAAATGTCACAAGTCTTAAGATTGTGAATGAAATAAATGCCTTATTAAATCACATGACAACCATTTGGCAAGTTTAAGATTTCCGTACATAATCCATCTTTTTTTTTCTTATAAAGTATGTGGTTTTTCATAAAATTCTCAGAAATTCAAATGTCATTTTTGCAGTTTTAGAGTTGTCTTACTATTCAAAAGTGTTTCTGAAGGTGGTCAAAAGAAACAGTATTTCTTTTTAAAGTCAAAGTGTATTATCTATTTAAATTATTTAGAGAGAGGCCTAAATAGAGTGAGCAAAAATTAAAACATTCATCTTGTTTCCAGACGTGAAGCTATAAGTGAAGCTTCTTATCTTTTTGTCCATGAAAAATAAATATTGCTGATATGCGTAGAGAGGGGCAGGCATTTTCAGTACACTCATTTCAAGTCATTCAGTATGCCATTTAGGGTCATGATTAGTATCTGTCTGGGATGGCCTGATGACTTGCAGGTAGAAAAACTATGAGTTGGATAGTAATTTCATAAAACTCAGTATATTTTGATGAATAATATATTTGAATGAAGAAAAATGTTTTAAGACTGCTCAACAGAGTTTTAGTTTTTCACTTGAAGAAAATATGCCAATCATGGCAGGGGGGTGATGGGGTATGTGTGTTGTATACATGCCCAAAAGTTGAGGTCCAGTTTTAGTAGCTGCTGTACATCCCAAAGGACATTAGAAAAAGCTGGGATTGTCCTGTCTCTAATGAATATGATATTACTTGATCTAAAAATTTGGTCAGTAGTAAGTAGCAGGTATGCTACATATGTGCCTGTGTGAATTGATAACTATATATTCAAAATATACATTGAAAATCTATTGACTGATGATGATCTTATAAAGAACAAGATCTTTTTTCATTTTTTTGTACGAGAGAAAATGTCCTGTTATCAGAACTCAATTGGTAAATAATTTGCTTTGGACTATTTCTCATCTGACATGATGGTGGCCTAAGCATCCTTTGAAGGATTTATTAGAATTTTTTTCCAAAAAGGAAGATTTTAGATAATGAAAACTAATTATTTTCCTTGGTTTTGGTAGCCATTCTTTATACCCTTTATAAGCACTGCCTGGTTGGTAACTGGAACAGGCTCCCCAGGGAAGTGGTCACAGCGCCAGCCTGACTGAGTTCAAGAGGCACTTGGACACTGCTCTCAGGCACACAGTGTGACTCTTGGGGTGTCCTGGGCGGGGCCAGGAGTTGGACTCAGTCATTCTGATAGGCTCCTTCCAACTCAGCATATTCTGTCATTCTATGATTCAATGATTTAATAACATCAGCCAGGTATGTCAGGTCACTTTTTCATTCCCCTTTCACTGTTGGGTTTGTACAGCTTACAGCTGGTTTTGTTGTGTATGTTTCCTGTAGTGGGTTTGTATATTACATCCAGCTGCTGTATTTTTAAAGGTCCACCTGACAGGATACCACCACCAACAAGACCTCTGCCAACAGTGCCCCCACATCGTTCAGTCCCTCCAGCAGACCCACGAAAGAATGACAGGCAACCTAAACCTCCCCGGCCACCCACTGGTGACAAACCTTCCTATCCCGGAGCCAAGCCTAACATCTGTGATGGGAACTTCAACACTCTGGCTATTCTTCGCCGGGAAATGTTTGTTTTTAAGGTAGGAGGCTGTGAATTTTTCAGTGTTACATCAAATGTCTACATTGTTTTTTTTTATAAAGCAAACTTTCATTCGTCATGACTCTACATTCCCAGCCTGCTCACAGTTAGAAAGTTCAAGAAAAAAATTTGAAAATAAACATACACATGGCTTAAACATCTAGCAGGGGACGGCTGTAATGTTCTATTTTAAGAAAATACCCATGTCAGCAGAAACTGTAATGCCTCAAAATGTATGGGTAAATAAATACTGCATGTTATGGAAAGATAAAAAGTGTAAATCAATTCATGAATAATAGGGATGGTTTTGTTGGAAATACAGCCACATGCCATCATACAGTAGATACTGTTAATTCAGTACTTGGTTTTTTTTCATGGAACTATAATTTTAACTTTATGATTAGATCTGTCATTTACAAAGGAAGTTTGTCATTGTGTTGTGGCTGCACTGAAACCACAATATCTTACTAAAGGTCTTTGCCACAAAATTCTTACTGCAAATGTGCCATTATTTATGTCCATTCATCTTCTTGCTCTGAGCTGATAATGTGGTGTATATACAATAAATTGAAATAAACAAATTGGACTGAAAGGCAGTCTTTTAATAGAAGCACTTTGCTGAGACTCATGGACATCAAAGGTATCTTTAGGAGGATGATCTGCAGTATGGTTTCCAGAAGGCATTGAATGTTGGAGAAAAAATTACAGAATCATTATTGCTCAGTCTCTTAAACCAATTTCCTGTCAGGTAATCTTGTGCAAAAGATTCAGAAAAAAGCAAGAAGATAATCTGGTTTTTTTTGAAGTAATAGTGTGCCACATTTGCTTAAGCAATAGGACGTGTGAGATCTTTGTTTTGTAAATGTGTGATAGGATCCTTTTTATCTTCTGTATTATAGGTAGAGAAGAAGGGCCTTTCATGTTACTAGATAAGCATTTTCTCTTCAGCACTAGTGTAAGTGCAAGGGAAAAACAATGTATTTGTCCCAAAACATGAAACTCTCTGTTCAATTTTGTTTCCTTTTCTGATAGGACTCATTTCTCCCGTATGTGTTTTCTTTTTATATAATCCATTTTACCAGATAAACCTTATTAGCAATGCTACCCAGGCTTTCACTTTCTTTAGCATATCTAAAAAACATGTACAAGTAGTTTTATTTATTCATTCAAAATTATTGAGCTAACTTCACAATCCAATGGACAGGAAATATTTTTCCCATAAACAACTAAGGGTTTTTGCAGCCTAGGGCTGTCAGCCCATTCCATTTGAATAGATGGTATATGGTGAAACACTGGGAGGTCCTGAACCATCAGTCTTTTATGACTAAAACTCAAAGGTTGAGGAAGAACCTAATTTTCTAACTTGACATTAAACAGGATATTAAAATACCTACTTCAATCTCATGTCATCCACCTCAAGAGCAATAGAACATATTCTCATTTAGTTTAGACATAAATCAATGAACTGAGAAATTCTGTTTCACTAATACAAAATTTCCTGTCTAGGCAAGCCTGTGTTCCTAGATAAATATATTCACCACCATTAATAATCACTCTTATCTCGTCTGATTGAAAACAAATTAAGTTTTCTTCAAAAATGTTTACTGCTTACTCCTAACACCACATATTTACTATAAAGTGTGTATGCTTGCTAGTGTGCTGACCGCATTTATGTTCCAGAATCAAAAGTCCTTTCATGATGATTCCAATGAGGAAATATGATAAAAGTCTCTCAGAGAAAAGTGACCAGTAACAGAACGCTTCCGGATTTCATGTATACAGTCTGACTTCCCAGATGAAGTCACTGCAATCAGAAAAGCAACGTGCTAGGAAGGGAAGTAAGAGGTCACCTTTGTTGAGGTTGGTTTCTTTAGGGTCCTGCAGTTTGCCTTTTCTCCTCAGGATGCCTAGGAACATAAGGATACTCCTCAGGATGCCTAGGAACATAACAAGGCATGCCTGGGGTAGGGTGCTAAGCAATGGAATTCGCCTAAGTATAGGGATTTTGACTTTGTAGAATGAGTGTCTTTGAAGGCCTGACTTAGTGATCCTTAAGTGTTTTCATAGTAAATTAATTTGCTAGTGAAGATTTTTGTCTGATAAAGGATTTTTATTAACTGTTTGGGATTTTTTGAGGGGGTATCAGGGGATGATTTTAAGGGAGTACTATAAAAGGGGCAGAAAAGAGTTAGAAAAGTCAACTTTGTAGAATCCTGGGGTGTGAGACAGGTTATAAGGAAAAGCTCAGTGTGTCTGAATATAGCAGAAAAAGGGCAGGAATTAGTTCTTAGGAGGTGAAATAGGGACTGAACACAGGGAAATCATCCAGCAAAGGAGGAAACCAAGCTGGAGGTTTTGTCACAAAAAAAATAACCCAAGCCTCTCTTCCCTTGCTCCTTAATGATAGTGCAAGGGAAGACTGGGAGGGCATGAGTGATGGGCTGGGAGCCAAGTACAGAAAGGTGGAGAACGGGGGATTGATGACAGTACTGTACCAGGTGGAAACAATTAAAGAAGAATTATGACCTTCATTGGAAGAATTATTGCTGGATAGTTCCCAGATGAGTTAAATGAATACAGTTGGAGACTAATCAAATTAAAACCTTTTCTTTCTTTGTCTTTATCCAGAGGTCTGAAATTATTGTGTAGTGGCAGATTTTACTGCATCCTGAATGGAATATATGCCATGTACTGATTTCAAATTGAAAATAGCCTTTTTTTTTTCCTTGTGGGCAAGTCTCAAACTCTGGAGCTCAATTTGTTTAAATAATTCTTGAAATTGCTTGGGAACTTTAGCACTTTTGAATAATTAAATTCTAATTTAAACATAAAACTGAAGCCTAAAATCTAACACATTGAGGTACACTGTTGATTTTCATAGTAGATGACAAACATTACTAATTTGAAGATTGTTTTCTCTTTGCTGTTGGGCTACTCGGCATATATAAGAGCATCAGAATATTAGAAACAATTTCTATATTTAGTCAAATTAATGATCTTTGGTTTTAAGACTATATGGCATTCTCAAATGGATATATCCAGGGTAAAACTGAATCACACTAAATTTAAGGAGAAAATGCAATTTACAGTGATCCATCCCTTTTTATTGCTTTGCCATTACTTTGGCAAAGTAACAATCTTAAAAACACTTGATAAAATTTCTAGGATCATAGAGATGAAAAACAGGGGAACTCTTCTTGATCTAACATAAATATTAAATGCAAAAGTGAAGCAATCAACTTACTAAAGATTCCCCAATGATCACCAGAAAAAAATATAATTTTACAGATCAGATTTTTTTTGTAGGAATTATTGGATTTTAAAGAAAAGGTAATTATTTTACGCCAAATATACACATATCAATATCACTGACATATAAATGTATTGTCCCGAGAGGATTTCTTCCAGAATTCTTTAAATTAGATGCCCTTAAAATGTCCCTGCCAGCTGTAAGGTTTGGGGACACAGTATGCTATGCAATGAAAATGTTTCTTAAAATCAATACATCATAACTATTGGTTTCGTTGTCACCAACTGATAAATACTGCTGTTATTTGATTCATGCTTGAATTGGTATAAGGAACTATCAGGGCAGGAGAATTTCTATGCCAAAATTCATGTGTGCCAAGTTTTTAATCTTTGGATAGCTTCTTAGCTTCTGTATTTATACTCTGTACAATTACTATTTTGCTGTCACACTCATTTCCAGCCTTTTCTTCTGTTTAGTTAGAAGTCCCCTGGGACACAGAAAAATGGCTGAAAATGGTGAAAAAAAAAAAGGTCTTTCTTTTCTGGGCAAGCTATGCAAAGTGTCTGCCTTTAATGAAATTAAAGTAGTACCACAGTGTCTGCCTTTAATGAAAATCCTCTCAGCCATTGTGTGTAGCAATATGTGGTATCCAACAATACTGTCTTCTTAATGTCTCCTGAGAGTACCTCCAGGGCTAGTGCATCATGAAAAGAAACCCCATTGTCTAAGGTCTGCAGAAAAAATCCATCAGTGAAGAAGTTTGCAGCATGCACTTCAACTTTCTTCTTTGTGTCCTGGGCAATTCACACTTTGTTCCAAGGCAACAAAATTACCTGAAGCTCTTCTTCATCAAACGGTGTGACTGCTGGCAATATCCTTTTCCTTTACCTTCTTTTCAGTCTCACAGATTTAAAAAAATCTTGCTTTCTTGAGCAAGTTGCATCTCAAAAAGTAAGCATATGTAGAATTTGTCCTTCATAAGCATCAAATAAGAGGGACAAATTACTGTCCTTTTTTTATGTGACACAGGTTTCTGTTTCACAGAAGAACATTTCACAGAGCTTGCACTGGTCCTTTGTTAAACGCTAAATCCCTAGGAAACCAATGCATCCTGTATAATCTCTAATGGTTTTAGTATTCATGTTGGAAAAGTTAACTCCTTGGAGAACAGCATTTTTTAGCTACTTTCATATACTGTGGTGTATGTTGACATGTAATTTAAGTATTAGATAAAGAATTTTGTCCAGCAGACAAATAGCATTTACAGCTCAGAGGAATGTCTTCTGAACACTGCAGAAGAATATATGGTAGAATATAGAACTAGTTTGAGGAAGGCCTTAACGGGCTGTAGTATTTTCTCCACAACTTGCAGAAATTTGTTTTCTGACTCTTGATCTGCTAAGAACCATTGTAAAAACATTTATGACATGCCAAACAAGCCAAGGAAATCAGGCTGTAATTACTCCTTGGCATTAGTTTAGACTGTGATTTCTTTCATACGTAACAGTATAGATTCCATTTAATATCCCTCTTAGAACTGTGTATTTATATGGAGTATGCCATTAAACACAAAAGGAAAAAAAACTGTTTCTTGATATGTGGTAAACACACGAGAAACTTTTAAAGCATTTTAGCATTGGCTATTTAATCTAATTAAAAATCTGTGAGACAGAGGGAAAATAATGCTAATAAAAGCAGAGGCAAAGAAATAGCTATAGTATGAGACTTGATTTCACTGTATTTGAAAGCAGACTTTTCTTTCAGAGCTCTTTTGGTCTGTTTGTGTAGCTGTTTTTTGTCGTGTCATGCTGTGGGTATCTGAGCTGTCAACTGCTGCCTGGGAAAGTTCAGCAGAGGATCCTGAGGAAGCAGGCACTTTGTGATCTGAGAGGGAAAACCACTTAACATCTTAGCTGTTAAAGACTTGGAACCGTGGTTCAGAAGTAGCTATGTCTGCAGAGAGCAGACCCCTTTTACCTTATTTTTTGTATCACATTGGGAAGAACAACTTGATGGAGTTTGCCAATTTTGAACTAATCAGGGAAGGAGAGCTGCTTTTAATTCAGGTAATTCAGTTTATATGTTGAAATGAAGAGAAAAGCAGCAAAAACTCAGTGGGGATTTCAATGTATTATAATATACCAAGCTAACTGGAAATGTACAGCAGGGTTGTTTTATGAAACAAAACCAAATTGTAGGATGTCATGAGGACACAAGCAGGGACATGCTGGGATGCTAAAAAGTCATAGCTTGTCTGTTTTTGAAAATTGAATACTTTCACTGACAGATGTAAAAATATTCTCCAAATGTTACCTCAGCCTTTCAATCTGCTTCAAAGCTAGGAAAGGTTTCTAGCTAACACATTTCACAGGCTTAAAATGGGAAGTACAATCTGTTCCTTACAGTGTGGAAAGTGGGTAGTGTATTCCATCCAGCTGCAGAGCAATTTAGACAAGAATGTAATCACCTGGGTGATAATTGTACCAGAATAGCTTTGTTTAAAATCCTTCTACCATCTCTCTTTTTAAAAAGTTGTCTTGAACTTTATTACACAGTTTGAAAGATGGCAGCCTAGTCATAGGAATACTTATTATCTAGCACCTACATGCATATCTGTATATATAAATGTAAATTTTATGTATAGAAAGTTCTAAAAAAATCCTAACTCTATTTTTAGGGTTTTATTTACAAAGTTATCAATATAATTGATATATATCTTATTGAAACTTACAAGCATCTTGAACTGATTAATAGTCTGTACTATCTGCCTAGTAAAATTCCCATTAGTCATGTAGTAGCCCATTAAGAAGTATAACCTTACCAGGATGTATGACTCAGTATCTTCCACAGGGCTGTAGATTTGTCAGGAGAGGGAGTACTGTTTTTTTCCAAAAGGCTATGTTTTCATTGGCAAACAGTGTGGTGTAAAAGGATTTAATCAGTAGTAGAGCAGATGGTACTGAGTTCCTCTCATGTCCATCATATGTGCTTTGCTTTTAATTAGATACAGTTTGTCCTCTGAGGCCAAACAGTTGCACAATCCATGTGGTTCAGATTTTTCAGAAGGGTAGCTACCTCTTGGACACTGCTGTCTTTGACTGTGGTCCCCATGAGAGTGCACCACACCAGTGTTTCATCCAATGGTGGCTATTACAATCTTGTTAATATGTAATTGCTCACACCATCTTGACCCAAATAAACCCTCACATGCAAAATATATTATTATTTCTTCTCATACAACTTTTTGCATGACACAATTGTACCTGTTGCTTGACTTCCTCCATACTACAAGTTTACATTGCAATACAGTTGAGGAAGATGAGC
The DNA here is from genome assembly GCF_051311805.1 of Agelaius phoeniceus. NCBI lineage: Eukaryota > Metazoa > Chordata > Aves > Passeriformes > Icteridae > Agelaius > Agelaius phoeniceus. Next base: position 135,731,651 of record NC_135265.1, read on the forward strand.
TAGATTTAACAGCTATGCTGAAGAATTGCCTTGAACTTAATATTCTGAATTTTATTTTCCCTAAAAGAAAAGCAAGACAGCTGATTTGTTTAATTTCAATTTAAACATGAGGAAAAATAATTGTGCCTTCTACGACTTTTTGTAGCAACAGAAATATGAGCACTAAAATATCATAGCCTCCCAAAATGTTTCTGTCACTTATTTTTCCCACTTAACTCCAAAGGAAGTTTCAAGTATTTCTACATACTCCCCTAAAACCCCTAGAGATCCTTTCCAACCTCAGCCATTCTGTGATTCTGTTAGTGTGCTGAAATTTGACTGTTTCACCCATTTATTTCCCAGTAGCATTTGCTCCATCTCCTTTGGAATATGACTGTCAGAGGCAATAGCTAGTGAGATTTGGTCAGGAGACTGTTTTGTGACTTCTTCATTCCAGCTCAGAAAAACAGATGAGGCACAGGAGATTGGGATGTGTGGCACCTGCTCACAAACACTAACAAGAGAAGTGCAGGGGAAGGAATGTCTACCCTTTCTATCTGTGAGACAGACGCTCTGCTGCCTCCCTCCCCTGGGTCACCTTTCAGAGGAAATCATCCTCCTTCCTAGGGTCAGGCTCTGAGCTAAAATACTTCATTCAGAGGCTGACTTGGTCCTGTCTCTTTGAAACTCTCACCATCTCATGATGAGCCATTAATACCCACAAGGTGCACTCGCTAACCCAGAGAGTCCTCACAGATAAAAAGAAGCACTTCAGACTCTTCAAGGGTTTTCACAGAGTTGGACAGTGAGTTTAACACGAATACTGGAGTGAATTGTGTGAATTATTATACAAAGGGGTTGCAGGCTTTGGGATAATATTTAAAAATTCTGGGCAGTTAAGTGTGAATCTAAACAAATTCTGATTTCTGATTTAGTGTTAATCTAATAAATACTGGAAATGTAATACTAAATATTTGCAAACCATTGGCCACAATTCAAAAAATTACTCATTCTTTAGAAGCATTTTTTAAAGTCGAGGGGAACTGGGGGAATCTGAGGCTCTCTGGTATTCCTTTACACAAAAGGATAGAGTGGGTCAAACTTTTATGTATTCTTAGAAAAGTACTTGTTAGTTGAATAAATAAACAGAATTGCTACTTTTTCTCTCTCCAAAAAAATAATCCTCCAACAAATGATAGTGTACTTATATGGTGTTACTTGTGCATTTAGAAATGCTATTTTTATTAGTTGTTGAAAATAACAGTTCCTTTTTTCCTGCCCATATGACAAATTTGTTCTAAAATCTACTTGATCATTAAAAATTGTGTTTTTGATCAGAAGTTCTACATACCACCAAATGTAAGGAATACTGAACATTTATGGTTCTGCATAAAACTATTAAATAAGAGAAATACATTAAAAATACAGATAAGCAAATGCATGTGAAAAGACTAATTTGCTAAATTTATTTCTTGTGCATAAGTCAACAATAGGCAGAAAATCTCAGTGAGGAAAATAACTGCCCTTAATGGACATTCACACTTGAGAAAGAGCTAATGATGTCAAATAAAGTGGAAAGATGTAATCCTGGCTGTTTTCCTGCTTATAGTTACAATATTTGTTTCCTAAAGTCAGGGAATCTTATTCTATGACCCTATTATGTTTTTACTTGTTATTTTAATACAGTAAACATAAATAATCAAAAGATTTAACTGAATTCTAGTGTATAAAAGGTATTTAGTTTTATAAAAGCTACCTTTTTTCAGAGGCTTAGTGTTTGGGTGTACTGATTAAAAATATTTCATTAGCAAGAGAATAGAAAAAAACATTATTGACAAAAAATAATTGCATAAACTCACAGCAAGGTATAATCTAAAATTACATGGAGGCATATCTTCAATTTTGTGCCACCAGCAAGCGTTATCTTGTAATATTAACAATACATTTTAACTGAAGCTACATCTTAATAGAACCAAAGGGAGTAATTGCAGAAACACTTCAAGCACAAGGCTCAATTAAAATTTCTTGTTATATAAAATTGTGGCCTTTCAACTAATTTAGATAAATGCTTTGGAAAACAATTTGAATGGCTTGTAATTTAAGCTTTTTCAAGCAGTGGTATTATTTGCTTATATTTTCTTAATCTTCGTTTACATCCAAAGCTTTCTATTCTACCAGTATTTGTATATTTATAATTTCTTTGATTCTTTTTTTTTTGTCCCTTTCAAGGGGTTGAAGGTCCCCAATGTAAAAATTTAGCAGGGTTTTAAATGCAGATAAACTAATCTCTTTTGTTCCTCTGAATGAGCCATTTCCTATGCAAAATACTGCACTACTACAGTTGAGGTCTTAAATAATGTAAATAAACATGTCTGTTTATTTTTTCAACAACTTAGTGAAACACTATTCACACTCTTGACAATCTATTAAAAAATATCGAAAATTTATAACATATGTTTTCTTAAATGTTGCATTTCCTTCTTTTTTATAAGCTATAGCTTGAATATATATTTCAAGTGTTGCTTTCCTTGCCTATTGATCAAAAACTTGGCCCACTTGAAAGTAATGGTAAAAAACTCCAGTGACTATAATACACTGGTGATTTCACTTGGTTTTAATTACCTTTGGTATAATGAGGGACTATCTATTATGAGTAATACATATTAGGGAAAATCACAAAAGAAACAACAGATAAGCTTGTAATGCCAAGTGTATGAAATAAAAAAAAAATTTCTATGCAAAATCAAATTTGATTATGCTACATTTCCAGTCAATAAATCAAAATTACACAGAGACCATTTTAATTCATTATCTGACATATCTGTCTAATGAAAATATCTTTACCAAGGAGAATAGGCTGTATTAGGTCAAAGGTTATACTTAATAATGGCCGAGTTCAATCCTTTCCCATTCTCTGTAAGACTGCACCAGCATTTCTTCTCAGTCTTATCATGATGTAGCCTTTAATTTTGTGTTGGAGTTATTTTTGGGCCAGCCTTTTATAATAGTCATTTGCCACAGTCATTTGCTGCTTGAAATTGTACATTCCCAGCTTATCTGTAATCAAAAGTGGTTTATGACATTACATAAAAAATTCCTTCACTTTCTACAAGATCTAATCCCTGTATCTGAGTGACAGAGGCAGTGAGAAGAGACAATTGAATATCTATAATTTTAATATTTGTTTTGTCATGACAGGTATTATTGTTGGCTATGGTTTTCTGGATGTATCACTCTTAATGGCCTGTTTTGCTCATTGGCCATAGCTGTCAGCCTCAAAGCTGAGACACTCTAGAACTTATCACTGTTCACCCACTGATTAGTGTGGGATCTTCTACAGTCATTTTTGTAACACTACCACCTCAACCAGGGAGAATATTTACTTAGCCTTGCCCCATACCTTTTGGAGTTGGATTTGGTACCCGGATTTTTATTTCTTTTTTGTTGTCAGCACAATATCAGAGAACAAGCATTAAAATGAGAACAAAAAGCATGTATTAGCCTCTTATCTTGCAGAGGCTTGAATACAAAATAACCCTCATGCACTCACCTACAGGACAAGGAGCACATTTCTCAAAGGAGAGAAAGGACCTTAGCACATGAGCTACCAGGGCTCATTGACAGCTTGGAACTACATTGGAAGGGGAAAAGGGACAAAACCAGTGATAAACAATGGACAGTGATAAATAGTGGGATGGCATGCCAAAACTTGACAAACTGAGAGCTAGTGAGAATCCTTGGGGCTGAAGCTGCCCAGAAATGTGGGGGACAATAAAAAGAGACTATAGTAAATGGGGTTACATCAGGCTGGTGGTCAGTCACTAGTGGGGTTCACATGACTACATCTTAAGGCCAGTTCTCTTCTACACTTTCACAAACAACTTGGATGCAGAACTTGAAGGGATGCTAAGTTTTCCAATGGCACTGTATTGGGAGGAGCTGATAACTCCATTGAGGACTGAGAAGCCCTGCAGATATGTCAACAAATTAGAGGGTTGGGCAATCACCAACCATATGAAGTTCAGCAAGAGAAAGGGCTGGATTCTGCACCTGGGACCTGGGCAAACTTGGATGTACAGACAGATTTGAGAACAAGATACTGGAGAAACTTCCATGGAAAGAGTCTTGGGGGTCCTGGTTGATGGAAAGCTGAATCTCAGCCAGCAGTGCCCTGACAGTCAGGAGGGCCAACCCTGTCCTGAGGTGCATCAGGCACAGCATCACCAGCAGGCCAAGGGAGGGGATTGTCCCACTCTGCTCCGCACTGGGGCACTTTCAGTGTCCACTTGTTATAGGTATGCATATGTAGACAGAGGTGGCATGACCCTGAAATGAGTAGTGTGGTTAGTGTAGGTACTCTTTGATTTTCCTTCAAACAGTGTATTAAAGAGTGAGATATCATCTTGAGAACCTCATCCTGGTTAGAACAGCTTCAGTATCTTATTTATGTATGAACTGTCCTAAACTACTGGAAACAAGAGGAAATATTTTAATTACTCCCTCTTGCTTTCACCTGTCCTTCTGACATGACTCATCATGCACTCTTAAATTCTTCTGGTTTCCTCAGAGATTTCATGCCATGTGCAGTGTGGAGAAGGCAGAGAGACAGGGTAAGTGATAGCATGAGCACATAACTGCATCTGCACGTAGGATCACATTGAATGGCATATATGTGCTAAACCATGAAATTTGGTTTCATGAATTGTGAAGATTCAAGGGAGGGACATGATTATTTTAGATCTCCAGAGACATAATAAATGTCAATATAAGGGTTAGTGACACAGCTGATTTCACATGTTGTATTTTTACTGCATGTTTCATTTATTCATTAAATGTTTTATTTTTTCCCCTTACTTCCTTCTAAATGTTTTCCTATTATTAGTTATAGAATCATAGAATCAGAATGGTTTGAGTTGAAAGAAACCTTCAAAGATCATCTATTCCAACTTCCCTGCCATGGGCTGGGACATACATTTGCATATGGAAATAAACATATCTGCATATGAATATGAATTTATGGATGTGACAGAAATATGAAAATACAAGTGATATAGTAATAAATAATAATTCTTTCTAGTAAAAAGGTCAGTGCTTAAAGGAAATTAAATTTTTCATTACATCTAGAAAAGAATGTTTGGAGTACTAATTTCTGTGGTCCTACAGTATCAATGATAGACTTGGTTGATTTTGGATAATCCTGGTACACATAGTTTGTAACTGCCTCATCTTCAAAAGCTTTTGGCCAACAAGAGTGAATGATAATGATTTCTATTTTATTTTGACATGAAAACAGATTTAGAAGCTTCGTTTAGCTGAAAACTATGCTAAGTGATCTCATAGATATGCTGTAGATCACAAGTCACAATCTTATTCATGCAGATGCACATTATTTTTTTACCAGGTGAATCCTTCTCTATTCTATTTGGAGTTTTTAAATCTTCATGCTTTGCCACGAATATCTATCTGGATTAACGAAACTATAAATAAGTATGGTTTTGGCTTATTCATAATTTCTCCATTTGAATTTTGTCAGCGTTTTTGCTGTCTGTCTCTGGAAATTTTTGGTGAAAAAGGTCATACCCTCTCTTGTTTTATCTGTAACTTTTGTTTATCACAGCCTCCATTCCCTGCTCATTTAACACCCCATATATTTTGTGGGTAAAAATTAAGAAAGATAGTTGAATTTGCTCTAATGTGACCTTTCTGTTTATCAGAGAGTGCTTGAGTCATTACAGAGAGCCTGATGACTCAGACGTATTTGTTATAGTTTTTAAAATAATCTGCTCACCTCTGGCAGACAGTGAAGCATCATATTGTAAGTGATGGAGTCATAAGGGTAGACAAGTAGGGAAAAAACCCAAATTATTCTGATTTCATTGCAGAGGATGGTCAGTATTGTTTGAAAAAAGAGCTATGTCTGTCCTGAATGATTTTCCCAGGTTTATATGTGAAGTTACAGAAGAAATGTATGCACACAAACCCCACTATTTTTTATTCTCTTTTCATGGACCAGGATGGATAGGAAAAATAAACTATGAACAACTCTGGAAAAAAATCCTTAAATTTTCTATAGGATCCTAGGTGGTACACTTGTTCTTCTTCAGGAAGGAAATTTCTGTTTCTGTGCTATTGCTAAGGCAATATAGTTTTGTGATAGGAAATACTGTTTTGTGATAGGGGAAAGAATCTTGAAAATGCTGTTATGCTCATACTCGGCCTATTCCTAGAAAATTTCACGTTTTGAAATCTTTTTGACAGTTTCATTAAAGAGAAAAAGGTAGTCCACGGTTATTGATCTTTTTTTAATGAAATGGTAAAAGAGGTTGCAAAAGGATAGAAGAAAATTGAAGTGTATGACATATTATATCAAAGATTATTTGGGTGATGGAGAGAGTTGTACAATTAGTGTTACTGAGCTTTCAAATAGATTAGAAGCTCATATGTTTTCCAGACTTAATCTATCAAAGTGTCATAGAAAATAATGGGTTATCTAGTTTCCCCAAAGAGTGCATCAAAAGTAGAATGTGTTATTGGAAGAGAAGTATCAATAAGTAGGTGTTGGTCAATGCAAAAGGAGATTTGACTCATTCAAATGATGTTCATCACATGTCCCATGATATTTCAAAGAACCACGACCATGCGTTGACATAACCTATATAAATGCAGACCTCTGAGAAGCCAATCTACATTCCAAATTGGTGTTTTCCAGTATTATTTATAAAGAGAAAAGGATAGCTACTACAAAGTTCATACCTTCACCTCATATCATAATGCAACTACATTTTCACCCCTTTTCATTGTTTATTCCCTTCTATATACCTGCCTGATTTTAAAGATGATTTATCAAAGATCCCTTGTTTGTATCATATGACATAGACAGATGCATGTACTTGTGAAATTGTGGTTTTTTTTTTACATTTGACTCATCTTTGTTAGAATATTTACAGATTCTCACCAAGAAAACTGGTATTTTTTTTTTAGTAATAAAAAATGCCCAATTTTCTTATCTTTCCATGATGCAGAACACAACACTGCTCCATGAATTCATGGAACTCATTGCTTTTATGTTAACTCCCTGTGGGAAAGGGCAACAGAAGTGGGTTCAAGAAAATTTATAGATGGTTCTGTAGTCTCAAAGTGCAATCACTACTGAGGAAATAAACATTTAGCTGCTCTGTAAAGGCCTAATGTTCATTGTATGGATGAAAGGTTTTGTGCAGTACTTCATGGCCTTGTGCTGATACCTACAGAGCATTAGGGGGAATTTGAACATTCTGGAGATTCCTGGCTGCAAGCCTAGATTTGATGTCATTACAGGTCTTTATTTTGCTTCTTTTATGTCTGTCTATTTGTTTCTTCATATTGGATCATAACCATGTGGCAGTGGGAACATTTTATAATGTCTCAGTCAGTTTAGTCATCTGGGCAAAATCAGTATGAATTAAAATGTTCAACTCAGTTAGGAATACAGAAACCCATCCAAATAGATATTGTTTACGGTTTTGTTTTTGTTGTTTGTTGTTGTTATTGTTATTTTTTTAAAAAAATAGCATGTTCAGTTGGTAAAGATAAAACATTAATTACCAGAGTTGTCACCATTTATATATATATTGTGGGACAGATCAGAAAAAGCAAAATCATCTCCAGCTGCATCATAGTGCAAGGTCTATTACTGTCATAATAATCTGTCATAATAATCTCTTTAATCTGAAGAGATACAGTGGACAAGTTCTCATGTGGAAGATTTTCCAGGAGGAGCCAAGTTCTCTTTCAAAATATATGATGGAGATATAGTACATGGTAACCACCCATAGAAGGCCCAAATCAACCCATGGTGTTGTTAGAGGTCTCAAATTTGCTGAGTTTCATGTACAATGTGAGATCCAGTGTTATCCAGCCACTGGTGTTAGCCAAAAACTCCATAGCATGTTTTGTATGGATTCTGCAGAACAGATTTTCCTTGAGCTGAAAGTGTTTTATAAATACTTACAGCTTTTGATTACTTCAGGATGTTTTTGAAAGGTTAATGTATACAAAGGAAAGAAATGCTAAAATGCCATTGGTACTGTCTGCACAGGAAAAATAGAGGACAGATGGATATGCATCAAAAAATAGATAAAAAGTTGACATACAATTTCATAGTGAAGAAATTATTAAAAATATTTGAATAAGACTGAAAGAATTAAAATAAGGGCTATAATCAAAGAATAATTTACTAATGAAAACAAATATAAAAAATGAGAATAGAGTATTAAAAAATTAAATATTAAACAAACTTACATCAAAGTATTTTTAAATTATTTACTTCCATAGAACACCAAATATTAAGAGCAGTTTTAAGAGATGTTTATTTTAGAATTATTTTTTTTCTATATAAAGTAATATAAATTTGTTAATTAGAAATGTAGAGAATAATTTTTTTTTTAATAAAGAGTTTTCATCTGTGCTAGAAATTGGACTGGGCAACAGCAATCATATGACCTTTGTAACATAGATAAAAAGTAAGTTACTGCAGTTATTTTCTGCACTGAGGTGGACAGTGACAGGAAAGGGCAAGGATTTCAATCAAGATATTTTCCAAACAAGAACTACAGCCATGGCTGTGGATGCCTCTGCAAGTAGGCTACATTCACTACCTTCATTGAAAGAGATACTTTCTCAGTCAGTTCACTCTGGATAATACCAAGACTGTTTATAAAAAAAAACCTGATAAATATTGGCCTTTGAGGATTTTTTTTTAAGCCTAGGGTCTACTTTTAAGAAATGCTTTTCTTTGTATGTCTTATACATTCAATATTAAAGGAATCATGCAAAGTATTTGAATACATTAATAGTCAACCAAGTAGATGTCCAAAATAATTTCTGCACAGCAAATGACCAAATGGCACATGGTACTTGGCTGAATGTTTTGTTATATATTGTTTAGGAAGAGGTAGTGAAAGTTCACAATATCGTGTACTTTTTACATATTTCCCTTGTAATACACATGATAATTTATGAACATACAACATATGACAACAAAAATAAGTATCACAAATACATTAAAGGCATGTTTTGAGGCATGTTTTGGTAGGCATGGTGGTATTCCATCAAAGGTTGGACTTAGATGATTTTAGATCTTACAGATCTTTTCCAACCTTAATATTCCTATGATTCTACAGTTCTAAGAAAATTAATAGTTTTATATTCTTTTTATGTTTATGACGTTAGACAAAATAACTCTGCTTTAAGTAGCTGAGCAATGAATACTCTTTCAAATAGAAAAAATATAGCACAAAGGAGTGATTTGAAGAATCTAGTTTAAAAATGAATCAGTGATCTTCAAAGTGTGAAGGCCCCAGAATTCTTGTCTTCAAATGTTTAGTATTTATATATTGGGAACAAAATGAAAAATTTCTCAGATCTGATACTGATCATGAAACAGTTTTGAATATGAAAAAGACCTCTGAATGGGGAGCAACGCTTTTGCCCTTTCTTAAAAGTATTACCACAGAGGCAGGAGATTGGCTGAAGAGCTCAGGCATTCCCTGCAGAATTCCAGCACAGGTCAGCCCTGCTGCTCCCTCTGCCAGTGCTTGGGCACTGGCACCCTGAAAAAATGACCAAAGTACTCATTAGAGTAAGAGTAAAACAAGGAAAATTAGAGACAAAGGAAGAAATCAAAAGACAAAATGAAGGAGGAGTAACTCTGTGTCCTGGATCTATCACTGTGCAGGACTAGAAGTGGGAATACTTGACTGCAGCTTATTGAAATCACTATAAAAATTCAGGATAGGTTTCAGAGGGATTGCCAGTGTTTTGGCTAATTGACTGTACTTCAGAAAATGATGTTGAGGGTAAAGGAGGTATTTTTGCTCCAGCTTCAGTCACTGTTCCTCTTGGTACATCCTGTTGTTCTGGCGGTCCATAAACCAGATTTCAGATAAGCAAGACTGCACATTGCAATTTTGTTGTATATGTGGTCCATGAAGGAGATCTGTACAGCTGTTTACAAATTAGGGAGGAGAACTAGAGGTTTCTCCTGTGATGAGAGTCAGAGTGCATAAGAAATGCCGTAACCCTTTTTTTCTGAAAAATAAATGGATTATTTTCATATTTTCCCTGATCTTTGAAGTCTAATTTCTGGGTTGCTTTAGCTTTTTTAATTTTTTTTCTTTTTTTTTTTTTTTTAAAACATAGCTATAGATTTCAGCATGAACAATGAAAAGCAGTTTTGACATATCTCAAATGACTGAAAGAGACTATTCAGGGCAATAGTTAGGACTCAGAATAAGATACCAAGAAGACAGGTTTTAACATAAGGCCATTTTGGACCCTGAATAAATTACTTGACATCACTTTATTGTGTCAGTAATACAGAAAAGGAGATAAGAACAGACACTAGGAAAAAAATGCTTAGCATACCCCTTAGCAAAGATTTCCTACATAGAATCGCTACATAATATTTTCTCTTGAAAATGTATTTACACCAGTGAACCTCAGCTTAGCTGAAGACAGATACTTTAAACCAATCTCAGTTTAGCACTTCCCATATTCAACAATGGGAAACATTTGCTAGTTTTTCACTTGCTCCTATGCTGAATAACAGTAGTTAATAGTTTTGTTCATAGTGTTAGTTAGCCATAAAATTTTGTTAAGGAAAAGAATTAAGTTCATAACAAACAACAGTTTTAATTTGTCCACAGGAATTCTCCAGTGTCTGATTAGATACCAACAGTAAATAGTTGGTATTTATATAATTGTTTTTAATAACTGGCATCAAAGAAGTAAATTCCTTGCTTGAGAAAGTAAGGAAGAAACAGAACATGTATTTGGCGATGTTTTTGCATATCTTTGTTTTGAATCCAATTATTTGGTCTCATTTCCAGTGAGGATATCAGCAGGAGGTTCAGGATCTCAACATAGGAAGTGCTGATATTTTTCTGAGTGGTGTTTAATGCTCTGACTTCTCACTGTGGCTCTCAGACAACCTTTACACCCTGTTCTAATTGGGTAACCATGCTGTTGTCCCAAACACATAAGCAAAGATGAAATGTTTCTATAAGTTCAAATAAGTGATGCATTGTACATCCATCTGTTAATGAATGGATAAAAGTCCTTTGCAATTTTAAAGGAGCTTTGTTTGTTCTTAATGTGAACCAGCTTCATAATGAGCTGAGCTCTGTGTGTATAAATAGTCCATTTAGTTAATTGTTTCCTACAATGAGATAGATTGGTAGCATCTATTTAATGTCTGATTCTGGTCTCAATAGAGCCAATTGTTTTCTACAATGGGATTAAGTAGGAACTGAAGTAATCCTAGTCTATAAATTTCATTGCGAATTCTATATTGAGAAAAAAAGCAAAACAGAAAAGAAAAATAAATTCATATTTATTTTTCTCATAGGTGAATTGTGCTGATAATTTTCCTGCCCTTAATCCCCTGAACTGTAACTTGAATTTTCTGCTCCATTAATTTTTTTTTCCCAGAAAGTTGCTCAAAAAAATTTTCCCTCCTAATTTGTGCAGTAATTTCCTTTGGCTTAAATGCTATAGACTCCAAATTCAGAATGTTGAAAATGGATGTTACTAAAGAAATATTTATTTGGAATTCCCCAAATGAGTAGACACAAAGGCTTTAATTCCACATGTCATAGGGCTGTTATTACCAACATTGAGATTCCGTGATGAAATTCACAACCTGATAAAGTAGATGTGGAAAAGTGCCTTTTGAGATTAGATCAAGACTTTTAAAAGGATATTCCAAATTTATCTTGGTTTAGATACAATAACTATACCTTTCATTTCCCAAATTCAGTTTCCTAATACCCTGTAAAGGTGTATAGTAGGGGAACTTTATTGTGTCCTTGATCACAGTCTTGAAATAGGCTTTGTCCTTTGGTTGGCTTCTCTGTATAGAACCAGAACTCTTCTTCCTTTTCTCTAAGAGAAGAATTTAAAGTTGTAACATATCTTAGTATAGTATTTTCCACTGGTTATTTTATTTATTTTTTTTTTCTGCAATACTTAGATGAAAAAAGTAGAAGGATGCTCATTTGTCTGAGTGTGTCAGTTTGTTGCTGCTGTTTTGCTTAGCTCCTGGGTATGTTTAATCTTCCATTGACAGAGGCTTGCTTTTGCACATGATCAGAGTATGCTTATGGGAGAACACAAGACCCAGTATGATACCTTGATGTATTTTGTCAATAATATTAAGCTACAGTATTGGTTGAAATTTAGTATTTGATTTGATTGATATTTATTTAGGGCAGAAGTATTATGCTTATTTGGCGTTTTCTTTTTTCAAATTAAATAGGCCAAACAGTTATCCCGTGGAATCTAGAAATAGTAAAACTTCTTTCCCTATCATCTGTAGCTATTAAATTTTGCATCTCACTCTATCCTATTAGGGGAATACTCTTAACAGCACCAGATATATACACTTAGACATCAAGTCAGGCAGAAATTCACAGAGATTTTTGCTGTATAGTGCAAGGATATTTCAAATATTACTGGAGGTTCACACACATTTTTATAGTCATAGTCAAAATAATATAATTTACAGTAGCATTTTGGCCTTGTTTTGCACCTCTCTGTCTGCCTTAAATCTTTACCTGCCTTTATTTCCAAGTAGTTAAAAAAGGTACCAGTTCAAAGATTTCTGGTTTTTTTCTTTCTTTCTAGCTTGTTGTAGGTTTTTTAGAATGTCTATCACAGGGGGCAGTCTTTCTTTTTTTACTGAGTATCATTCAACCTTGAGTGAGAGTGTCACATGTCATTACAGAATTGTAGATAGAGTTCATTAGGTATAATATAAATGCCAGAGCTCTAGACATTTTGTAGCAAATTAATGTTTTAACATTGACAATGGTTGTTGGTCCAGCGACATAAGAGAAAATGAGGTGCTCTAGACAAGAAAGGTCCATTAATTTTGCACTAAAGGCTCTACTAGTTTGTATATTATGGGTAAACCAAAATACCTGGAGATTTTTTTTTAATTCTCATACAGATCAGTTGTGTCCCTTAAGGAATCTGAAATACATTTAAGTTGGTAATAAATACTGAAATGGAAATTCATTATTCATAGAAGTAAGTATTTAAACTTTCATAGAATGAAACATAAAGAACAATTTAACACAATCATCACTAAAAAGGTATATTCTAAGACTGGGAGGAGACTGTATCTACTAGCAAACTATGACAATTATGCATTACGAGCCAGATTTTTTTTCTCTAATACTCTCTTCCATTTAAAATTCTCTGAGCTAATAAAGAAGTTGTTTTATGAGGGAGCTATATGCTATGATCATACACAATATGCTATATTTTAGCCTCTTTAAATGCACTGGAAAAAAAAACATGAAACATTTACTGACAGTGCAGAATGATTTATGTATAACCTTTGTTTAGTTTGTTTTCAAACTCTTTTGTCCTTTTTTCTCAAAAATATCCCATCTTCTAAATAAAATGTCAAAACTTTCATTTTGAGCAACTGCTACTGCTTCTTCATTTGACTGTTACTCTTTATCCATCATACTGTTTCTGAAACATCTTACAGTTTCTTCTCACTCAATGACCATTTTCTGGGTTTTAGATATATTGCTCTATCTTAATTAGGTGTTGATTTTTGTTTGTATCAGCTTTGTTTTTTGAACTGGGAATAATTGCCCAGGCTTAATTCATTTGGTATGTCCATAGTCATAATATTTAATGATCCATTATTATGCTAGATCTCAGCTGCACAGGAGTGATCCATATTTTTGAAGCAATTGGGTATCTACAGATGCCAACAAAGAGGCATTTGCTAGCCTGCAAGGAAAGACACTAAAATCTATGCAATCAATGTATGCATTTGTCAGGCTTTGCATTGGAGTGTGTGTGACAAGTCATGTTCAACCTGTTTGCTGTAGTTAATGTGTTTTGGGGAAACAAAATAATAAAAAGCATATTTAAACAACACAGTGGGAAGGGCAAAGGGATTCTCAACAAACACCATTTCTCAAAAGAGACAAAACTGTGTTTATTCAACATAAACAAATATGCTGAGAAGTGTTTTGCCAGAGAAACTGTTTCAAGCTATTTGCTTAAAGTGTGAAAGAGCTTTATTAGAGTGAATATGCTTTGACTTGGACAATGCCTCTTTTGAATTTCAATAATAGCTAAACTCTTGTCAAAAAGTACTCTCAGTAAATGTACATGTTTATCAAAATGCAGATGATAAAATTGCTGGTAAATATAACTTTGTTTAAGATAAACTAATTACATTTACATATATATGCTGAAATGAGGCATTCTTTCTATAAGCAGAGCCTATCTCATCTGATATTTCAGAAAGATCCTTGGCATGCTTTACAGCTGCATGCTGCATTTCTTGAGTTCCAGAGTTTGAATTCTGTCAGTCTAAAACCATTGAGTCCAGCATGTTCATAGGAATGTCACCCAGGAAAATTAAATTTACATAAACAAATTATTCTATCATCCTCTGCCAACACCTACCTTCCCCAATCTTATAAATGGTCCAAACCTTCAGTTCTGAAGTCAGACATTTCCATTTGCTGATTCTCTGAAATGATATCTATTGACAAATCACATGCCAGCCTCTGTCTGTTTAAGTAAGACCATAAAACCACTAAAACTATAAATTTTGAAAATGTTAGTTTTGTGGAAACGTGTAGGATCCTTACTGATGAGCTATACCCCATTGTCCCTGGTTATTGCAAGGACAGGTACATATGCTGAAAATAGATGAAGAAAATAAGAAGTCTTTGAGATTCCATCAGCAGAAGAGAGAACACTGCATGTTATATTCAAAATTATGCTTCAGAATGGAATATTTCAACATTAAAGGCAATGACCCATATACATCTATGTATGCATATAAACAGATTTAAAAACAAATTCATGGGGATATGCAGAATGAAACAAACATTCCAGTTTTGCTATAATTGTATTATTGTTAGGATTTTAATAGTATAGCAGGAAAAATTATTGGTTTTCCTAAGGAATTTGAACAAATAATAGATAAGAATATTCTAACTATTATACTGCAAGTCAGCAATATGAAGTATGAAACACAGTTTGACATACAACTCAATACCAAATCTGCAAAATATAATTTTATTGGTCTTGTTATAATGCAGGCATACTCCAAAAATCACTAAGTCTGAAACATAACCCATTCTCTAGAAGATATTTGTTGACTTTATGATTTTACAGGTTTTGATGCACTGTGAAATCTGAGTTCATTACACAGAGGAAGAACTGCCATGTAAACTAAGACAGATTCTGGCAGAACATCACTTCCTTTATTGTTAAAGGGGGTTGTTTTACATAATAACTATGCTAGAAAATGTTCAAATGTGTGTAAGTTAAATACTTAACCTATCCTTCAACTTTAAATGAAACAGTTCTGAAGCAGTACAGTGATAATATCTTTATTGATACCGATTTAATGTGCCATGTTTTGGATTAGCTGGATTTAGCACCTATTATATATAAATATATATATATATGGCTGTAATATTAACCATTCTATTTAATGTCACTTGGAAAGACTGTTAAACTTCACTACAGTAAAATTGTCATCAAAGCATAGTTCCTGCTGGACTCATGTAGTAATGTTACACATATATCTATCAACCTTTCACTGTTAGCAGCCACTGCAAAAAATGACCTGCAAAATTAATTGGTCTTCAAAGTCTGTATGTAGTCCCATTTTGGGCATTCACAGAAGCATATGGTTCAGCCTAAAAGCACTTACAGTCAGACCAAAAATTTTAAATTTAGCCCCTTATAAGAATGAACTTGAGAGAGTTACATCATCTCATACAACACACTGTACGTTCTGCTGAGGGGTGGCTGCTCCCAACACCTGGTTCACGTGTGTAGCTTATCCCCACCTCAGCAAAAACCAGTTCTGAAACATTTGTAATGTGAGATAAATGCAAACACAATGTGCTTATCCACTCAGGAAAAGATCTGCTCTAAAAATGCTATGATAGGAGGTTCAGTATTTTCAAGACAGCAGCTGAATACATATAAATGTAGTAAGAAGTTTATGTTTGGTTTCCAGGATCAGTGGTTTTGGCGAGTCAGGAACAACAGGGTGATGGATGGATACCCCATGCAGATTACCTACTTCTGGAGGGGACTGCCTCCCAGCATTGATGCAGTTTATGAAAACAGTGAGGGGAACTTTGTCTTCTTTAAAGGTAAGAAAGAACAAAAGTAAGATTTTGTGTAACACTTTTGAGCGTGATGATTTCTTGAAAAACCTCTTGTTTATTTTTACTAATGATTTGTAAATCTTATTGCAAATTGGTAGCTAAATGATGAGTATATAAGTTAACATTTTCTTGTTTGGCAATTACATTTTAATTTGTGATTACATAATTACAAAATTAATTACATTAATTTATGATATCAAAATATAGGGTCATTTGTTCTTATATATTCAACCAAAATTTGAAAGTATAAATATAAGACATAGAAATGAAGTGATCTGTTATGAAATAATTTTTTAAATGTGTTTTAGGAAGACACAATGAACACATTTCCATTATTCATTTTTTTGTAGTTCTCTTTGCTCTTCCTTTTAACAAATGAATTTCTTAGATATTAAAATGGCACCTCTGCTATATATACCTCACTGTACTGCATTATATTTGTTTCATCTAAGACCTGTGATGTTAGGAGCTTCATGTGGGGAAAAATAATCTTTTTCATAGATGTGTATTTAGTGTTTTTAAAGGAGTATAAACTCCAGAAAATAGGTGATTTAGATCAAATTGTTGCGAACAATTCTTTTCAAATTTCACTCCAGACATCATCTCTTCTTCAAAATTAAAGTTTTTGAACATGTACCTTATTTAGATTTAATGATAAAGTTATATTATATGTTTAACAATGCATACTTAGTGACAAAATCTTCAAATTGCATAAAGTAAGTTTTATAAAATAGTCATTTGACAGAAGAAGAAGCTGAATAGAAAAGAAATATGTGAAAAATTATTCAGCTATTTAGTGTTGTGAGTGATTAATTTTTTTAACTCATTACAAAAAAATGTAGATTTTTTAATGTTGTTATATTGAAAAAGAAATTAATTCATTTTTAGAAGTGGAGTCATTAACGGGGAGTAAGAATATTGCATTCACTACAGAAGCAATCTTGGGAATGTTAAATAAAATATATTTCATAACATGCAGAACCACTTCATAATGGTACAATGAAGTTTATGTTTTACTAAAAGTGAAATTGTATTTTTGTGTGAATCATAAGGAAAATGATATTACATGTAGTGCAGTTTCTCTTTTGATACAGCAAATGCTTTACTTCTCTTGCCATAAAATAAACTTCAAGTCATTAACTCTGGAAAGTTTATATGGTTGGGAATCATGATCAAGGTACCTCCAAATCTCCATCCCACTGCTTGATTTTTAGGTCTGTAGGACATGGAAGGATAAAAATATTATTCTGTAGCTATTCCTTTGCACTACTTCTACAAAGAGCAAAGTAGCTATCCTGGCATTCCAGACTTCTGCCTTGATAATGCTGGGATCCATTATCTGAGCTCCAGACAGAAATGATCAAGCTTATTGTTATAGCTGCTTCTTTTCTTTTCCAATGACCTTGAAATATGTTTCATCATTATTTAACTCTTCACCCACTGCTGACTGGCTCCTGTTAGGTCTTAGAGGAATAGGCTGATCCTGTAGTTTATGGGTTAGGAGGGAAGGAGGAGGGAACTTCTTGAACAACAGAAGGAGGAGGGAACTTCTCCAATTTTTTTCTCTGGGAAATTAAATCAAGATTAATTAAAGCAAGCAGGAACAGCAGGATTGTGGTTTTAGAAGTCAGAATTGTGTTTTCCTTTCACATCATCCCCACCTTACACTATCTGATTTCAGACCAGTTAGTTTTGTGCCTTCTAGCTGATATCATATGATATTTGGATATTCTGCTGTAGGTTTTTTTTTTCCATATGACTTATTTTCAAAGTTCCTTCCATTATTTTTCCAATGACATTTGTATTATCCCCTTATTTGCCAAGGCTAAAGTCTTCGTATTTCCTTGTGCAATTTAAAAAAATATTTTTGCTTCTCTGCCATGTCTTCATGACTCTTAATATCTAACTATTGGTGGTTTTTTTCAGTGTAATTCAGTGTAATTCATGTTTTTCCACTGCTACAGAATCAAAAAATTCAGCTGTCTTCTGTGTGGGTATCCTTGAAAATTCCTGTTCCAAGGATCTCAACTGTCTTGTGGAACATGATTACAGAAACATATATAAATAGACTGTAGGTAAATGATCATTGTCTCATTTCTTCTATTCCATCACAAAATTTCCTGGGAAAAGGTTACATGTCTTCCTTCCAAAGGTGCTAGAAATTGACAAGCTGGTTGTTGCTAAGATGATGAGCAAGTAGAGTGCCTTATCCAAGTAGTGTGCTTTACCAGTCTAAAATTGGTCCAAACAAGTAAGTTCTAGAAGGAACTTTAAATCTGAAGTCTAGCATACGGATGTGTTAATGAAGCACATACCTAAGCCAAGGTCTACGTCTGTTATTCAGAGAATAAAATAGAAAAGATGGATTAAATGCCAGCAGAAAACTTGTACTGGTTTAATGTCACTATGCGCTCCTCTGACCCACATTCTAGTGCCACCTATTCCTGCCCTCTCTTTAGTGCTGACCCATAGTATACTCCAAATATATAGGCTACATATTAGCAAAAAAAAAAATGCTCACAGATGGAATGGATGGGCACTGGAATGGGCTGCCCAGGGAGGTGGTGTAGTCATTGTCCCTGGAGGTGTTTAATAAAAGACTGGATGTGGCCATGGTTTAGTTGATAAGGTAGTGTTAGGTCATAGGTTGAACTTGATGATCTCCAAAGTCTTTTACAACCTAGCTGATTCTGTGGCAAGTTCCTCATCCATCCCAGCAGAGCTCCATGCATGCCAGCAGGTCACTGACACAGACAGCAACACCCCCATGCTCTCTTCCCTGCCCATCCTTCGTAAAGAGCCAGTAGCCTTCCATTCTAACATTCCATTCATAGAAGCCATCCCACTATGTCTCTGTGATGCCAGTAAGATCACAGCCCTGCAGGTGTGCACAAATTTCCAAGCACATCCCTAACTCCTGTTGTTATTCTGGATAATGCATGCGTTTCCATAGAGGCATTTAATTTGCAGCACCCAATGAAACCAACTTACTGACTGGAGTGGCTGGAATTCCTTTGTGCTGTTTCAGGTGCTCTCCTGCTGACCTGTGGTCTCTGTCCAGGCTGTGGACATCTCTTGCTGGCACTGACATCAAACTGGTAGGAGTGGGATGGATTGAGGTTCTCCCTCCACCAGCAACTTTATTTAAAATCCCTCTTTACCAGCTTGGCAAGCCTATGACCAAGATGCTCTTCCTGTTCCCTGCCAGATGGACTCATCAGCCCTCAGTAGACCAGATTATACTCGTAAAGTACAGAGCAATCTGGTGGATAGCTGCTTATAAAAAACAGATGTTTGAATTCTTGTTATTATTCATTACCAGTGTCCATGCTGAATGATAATAAGATGGCATCAAAAAGATACCTTTTTTTTTTTCTTTTAATGAGAAAACATGAATAGTTAAATTCATTCTGTGTACCTTTGGGAATTTATATAGTGCTAAAAATGAAATTGTCAAGCCATCTGTGCTGTTGAATGTTATGGTAAACCAAATGTAGCAATAGAAAGGCTGCTGTAAAACTCATACTACCAGTGCCTCCATCATAACATTCTACTGCACTTACCCCATGGCCTGACAGTTTTATATTGAAAAATAGATTTACTATAGTGTCAGATCATGGAACAGAGAAATGACAGAAACTTGATGTGGGAAATAGAGAATGGGGAAAAAGGAACCATGAATAGTAATTTTAGGATTCTAGAAAAAGACTAGATACAGCCTTGAAAGACCAAAATTAAGAGCAATGTTGGCTGGAATAAACTAACATTTGGGATTAGATGCTAATTTTTTAAGTGATTTAAATTACATGTAATTGTTTAAAAATTTGGAAATTCATCTCACCACTCTAACACAGTCATGATATGCCACACACACTTCTTGCACTACACATACACCATAAGCGCAAATATTATGGACAAAAAACCCAGAAGCACAATTATTCAGAATTCAGATTCTATAAAGGAAGAACTAGTTGCTAAAAACTGGATATTTTTGGCACTAGTCAGTAGAAAGTTAAACAGTCTAAAGAATGTCTAGAAAATTGTAATTTTAAGTGAAGTATAGCAATACAGATGCCCTTTATTTCCAGTACTTTTTTTAGAATGTCAAAGATGGATTTTGAGAGACTTCAAATAATTCCATGGTTCATCCTTCTTAGCTGTTTCCCTACAGTGATGATATTTAACAAAGCATTATTTCAAGAAGTAAGACATTTTTGCTTTTTTATCACTTGCTTCACCCTCAGCTTCTGACCTTGCCAATCTGCTTCTTATTATATTAGACCTTACAAGAGGGAATAAAAGCAGAGAGATTAAACATTCTGAAATTTCAGACTTCATGAAACATGTGGTGCTTTATTCTCTGTGAAAATAACAAACCTACCGATGAGACCTTAAAAAAACAACTTTGCAAAATAAACACAGTGGTGGTTTCTGCCGAGGGCACAGGTTTTGATTCCAAAGAAGCATTAGTTATCTATAGGAAGAATAAAAATATTACTAATTTTGTTATATTTCTTTCCATTATGATCACAATTAATGAAGTTTTATTGACTATTAGTGGAAGTGGAATATGAGCTACATGAAAGCATACTGACTGTAGCATTAGTTTGTACTACATTTAAAGTTTTATAAATATGTTAGAAATAAAATTATCTCGTTCTCATCACAGTTGGGCATCTTTTGCCCTGGTTTTCAGCTTTAGCTTCTCCTAACATTGGGTTCTGATCAAATTCTGTTGATCAGATCAATTCTCTGATAAATAGACACCCACTTTCCTCCAGGTGAGAGACAGAAAAAAAAAAATCCAAAACAAGACCTCCTAAAACCTCCTAAAAACCAACCAAACAAAAAACTGAAGTGAAAGCTGTCAGCCAGATGGAACATTTGGATTTCTTGTATACAGTACTTCTCATTAACAATCAACACAGTTATAGCAGACTAAACATGTCTTCTAAAGCAAATGTTAAATAAAATTCCTGCTAGTTAGCATCAATAGGCTTTGCTTACATATGTTAGAGATCTCAATGTTTCCCTGTCTCTGCAGAATACAGATAAATTTACCTTTTCTGTCTTTTCTAAGAAAGAATTTGTTTCTTAGTAAGAAATTGTGTGAAGAATTCAGTTTCTTATGCCTGTTCCCACATCTACACTTTCCTTTTAGAATTTGTTTCTTAGTAAGAAATTATGTGAAGAATTCAGCTTCTTATGCCTGTTCCCACATCTACACTTTCCTTTTACTTCAGTATCTCTGAATATGCAAAAAAATGCGTGGCTCGGTGGTGCTGTTATTTACAATGGCTTGTGCATAACCATTGTTTATTTTGGTATGACCTGATCTTGTTGATAGTTAACTTTGCCTCCTTGGGTATTGCTGATAACGATATATTCATAACAATTGCTTTGACTTTTATTCCTTGTGAGGCAGAGAGAAAAGTATTGGCATTACATACATCACAGCATATGCCTCTCAATGCTGTGCAACAGCTGTCATTTTGAATGATCTTCTGAAACAGAAATGAGCTGGCCCAGGATCATTCACTGGATGCCATCTGTTGTTCACACCACAAGTACCAACTAGGAAGGTTCAAAACACATGACTTCTCTTATCATTGCATTTGAAACTGCCATTAACATCTGAAGCTTTCTGTATCCAGTCATATGAATTGGCAAAAAATAAACCACATGGAAGGAGGGACAGGGAATGATTGAAGATGCTCACTTCTGTCATTATCAAACCCTATAAGTGAGTTTTTATTCGGCATCTCAGTAAAGGTAAATCTCAGGTTAGCAATGACCTTAATCCCAGGTCAACAGAGAACTCAGCTTCCCCTGACTGCTCTTCATAGATCTCTGTGTCTCATTTTCAGTACTTCAAATGACTCTGTACATACTCATTATTTGAGTCCTTTCTTTCCTTCAACTGGCAGGGGAGAGAAAATGGATCTGTTGAGCAAACTGTAGTGTCTGTGCTTGAAAGTGGGTGACAAGCAGCTGTAGAGAAGCTGATAAAAAATTAACCCTGGAAACCCAGCATGGGAGGGATGGAAACTATACCCCCTCTCCTAATTAAAATTCTGATAAAATGAAAACATGCTTTAAATCACCACAGTACAAACAGGGAGATCAAAAAAACCTTCCTTTAAACAAATGTTTAATACCACAGAGGGATAGATAAAATATAAAACCAACTGCAAAACAGCTCTCTGGATTTTCCCCCTTGATGATTCTGGCATACACCTGATCCTAGGTCTTTGGGGTAATATTACATTTCCTTATAAAATATTTATACAGCACAGTACCTTAACCTCCTAAATCTGTATAACAACCTGTCTAGCCTAAAAGGCAAGTACAAAAACTAATGTGAACAGCCAAGATTTTATCTCTTACATCCTCCTTCCAAATGTGTTTGAGAAAAAATTGTTTTCAACTTTTCCCCTTATATTTCAAATATCATTGTCATGCATAGCAATGGATAGACCAAAGTGAAGAATTTGATATAGATGTTCATGAATGTTTTGGGTTTTTTTTGTGATTTAGCTCCAAGTGTCCATGTGATGTCAAAGAGTATCTTCTCCTTCAGTGTCATTATTACTAAAACTAGCAATGCTTTTTGGAAAAAATGATGATGGTAATGCTTTGAAAAGAGAATAAACACATGGTTCTTTCACAATGGAGCCCATAGTCTAGCCTGAGAAGGGTGTCCTTGTGGTCTAGGGGACAGAACACAAAGACAGACATCCAAGCAAGCTCATCAGATAAGTACATAAATGCAAATTATGCTCCCCCTTTCTTATTTCTAGGGAGCATATGGGGATCTTTATTCCCTTTGTTCAGCCAAAGGTGTGTTTGAAAGAGAAGTCTGCTGAAAAGACACAGGTGAGAAGTGAGTTTTGAAGAAGAATTAGAAAAAAACAGAAATGCAAAAAGGAGAAGATAGTTGCAAGAATAGGACAGGTGGCACAGTATGTTGAGAAGTCCCTAGGAGGACAACAAAATTATCGAGGAAATATTGAGCTATAAGCTTAATATGAGATGGTGAAGCAGGTGAGATAATCATGGAAGTATTCAGTGAAGAAGAACTTGTCCAGGAAGCTAGAGGAAAGACTCACGCTTGGAAAGTGGAGCTGTGGGCTGTTGAGGTGAGCCATCCAGCTGGAAGAGAGACCACAGGAAGCATCCTCTCCCACAAACAGGGGTGCATCTCAACTATAAAACACTGGTGCAGCTGCTAGTTCTGTAGGCATGGATCTCTGTGGACACAAAATATTTGTCTAGTAGCTGCAGTTACCCCTCTAGCAGTAGGGGTTTCATCCACTCAGCACTGCAGTCCAGGAAGCCCTAGGCTGTTATTCATATTTAAGACAGTGACCTGAGTAACCTGGGTAATCTGAGGTTTGTGTAGACACTGTGCTAACAGCAACTGGAGTCGTACAACTTCCTTGTATTTTTAGCACTGAATAAGTCAGCTGGGGGGGTTTGAATGATTTGCCACCTACAGACAAAGCTTAAGTCTTACTGCCACTGGCAACCCACCATTACTTTCAGTAACAAAAGGTGTTCACCTCTGGGATTCAGACTCTCAGTTTGCTGTCTTTAAGCTGCCCTAAAAGAAAAGATGTCTTAATATTAAATTCTATGACTATTTCTGAAACATCCTTCATAAGTAATTTAAATTCTTGGGGACAAATACAGAGTAATAAAAGTATTTGGTCTCTATGAAAATTGTCATTTCTACTTTTTTTGTGTTTCTTACCTTGGTTTTCTTATAAAATTCTCTCTTTCCTCATCAAACGTGAAACTGCTGCGTAGTTTTTCTGTAAATGTATTACATTATCAACCACAGAGTCTCTTAAGGTGATTTAATTTTCACTCTACTTTTGATCACTGCATAGTTGGTAATAAAATATACTGTAGACATATTTGAAGAAAGGTGCTTTATAAATGCAAGTATCCATAAGGCATATTTAATTTTGCATTGTCTGCATGGATGGAACATTTTTAATTTTATTGTATTTGGAAGAATTGCTACTATAGACCCTTGGGAGTCTTTCTTATTTCTTAAGAGTGCATTAATATTTCTACTGACAGTACTGATGACTAATACACATATATGTGTGTATATATATGCTTTTGTACAGGTAACAAGTTCTGGGTTTTCAAGGACACTACTCTCCAGCCAGGTTATCCTCATGACTTGATAACACTTGGAAGTGGAATTCCCTCCCACGGCATTGATTCAGCAATCTGGTGGGAAGATGTTGGAAAAACCTACTTCTTCAAAGGAGATAGGTTGGTATAGGATTTCTGCAAGGGAACAATTCAGTGGATACCAGCTAAACATGTTAACCTTTTCCTCTATTTCTCAAAAAGATGAAATTTACTCCTCCTTTATAGATGGCTGTAATGTTTTCATGTCTTATAATCTAAACTATATTTTATGAGTATCTTAGAGTGGGTATAATTATATCCAGTAGAAAAGTTCTGTTCTAGAAGTCAACAAGCAAGTCACAGTTGTGGTAAATTTAAACTTAAATATTCAAAGTGATTTGTTTCTGTACACTCTTACATCTTTCTTTATCCACATTTCTAAACTCCAGAACATAGGCAGGCTAGGCATGATCCAAAGCTTTTAAGGTCAGTGAAAATGATTTTGCTACTATTTGATAATGAGGTAAAAAAGGGAACATAGAGCTGAACCTGGGAGCTAGAGAAGAATTTGAGCATTTTCTTGGAATTACTTCTAAATAAATCTTATAGGGACACATATCTATTAATAATAATAATAATAATAATAATAATAATAATAATAATAATAATAATAAACACAACACCCTAACAAAAAGAAAAGCACAGGAAAAAAACCATTAAATCCAAGGATTTTTCCATTCCTGAAATACTTGTACTAGTCACTTAGTTTCTGTATCTTTATTTACCTGTAAATAAAAAAAGGAAAGGAATGTTAATCTGCTTTACAGAGACGTCAGGAGAATTCATTAATTTTTGAAACACTGCAAGTTGTCTGAATGATGGATTTTACAGGTTTTCAGTATGGTACTGTGTTTGTTGATTGATGTATTGCTGTGCAAATTTTGTATGCTCAGAGACAAATTATTCCTTATTAATAACTGTAATATTTCTATTAGTCTTATTAAAACTATGACTGCTTTTGTTACTGTGTGGTACTTAGTGTTCTCAGACACTAATAGTATTCATGGATCACTTAAGAAATCAATTTAATGCACATCAGAGACTATGTTTAGGACAGTATAGTTTGCAATTTTTTAGCAGTACTGTAAAAACTGCATTACAGAATGTGCAACAAATT
The DNA here is from genome assembly GCF_051311805.1 of Agelaius phoeniceus. Classification (NCBI taxonomy): domain Eukaryota; kingdom Metazoa; phylum Chordata; class Aves; order Passeriformes; family Icteridae; genus Agelaius; species Agelaius phoeniceus. The sequence goes on from NC_135265.1 coordinate 135,757,160, forward strand.
TTATGGTAAAAGCTATTTTTATTATTTAAAAAAATATAGCTCTCCATCACTCATGGTGAGGGAAGTAGATAACTAAGTCAAATTTTTGAAATGTTTTAAAACTAGGTATCATTTCAAGCAATCAATTTTCATAGTGAGTAGAAGATGCCTAAATAATTTGCTTCCTATGGTTCTTTAAAAATTCTTTAAAAATTCAAATTCTTTTTCAGGTAATAATTTTCCAGCTCCACATACATATTATAAAAAAATGTACAGTAGGAATTTTTTGTGACTTTTACTTTCTTTAGGCTTTATTCAGCCATGTTCTTTTATAGTACCATGCATAGGCAGTTACTTATATTCAGGACTTTCCTAAAACACAATTGATAGTAATAGAAGACAAAAAGAACTAGCAGAGAAAACAGGTGCTGGCAGAAAAGTTGCTCCATAGACCTAACAAGCACAATGAAACTCAGCAGGATATAAATGCAATAGAGTATGTAAGAAGAAGATTGAACATAAGCCTTGCAGAGATAATTGAGCCATTATGGGATATTGACCATCAGTAGGAATAAACCCTTACAACAGTAAGTTTCTCAATGTGCATTGCTTATGAGACCAAATATTGGCTATAAAATAAAAATAATAATAAACTGACCAAGCAAAAAAGTACACAAACAAGAAAATCCCATTAGCTAAACCAGTAAGAAGATTTAAAGGTTGAACCAGTAAACAGTCATATGTCTAAAGCAGCTCATGTATGGAACATTATTGTTGTAATTTGAACTTATCTATTTCAATATTCATGATAATTCTTTTAAATAATTGTATGAAACACATGAAAGGGAAAAAATTGACTACTGAAAACATTAGTCCCTCTGTTATTCCTATCCTACCAGAACTGAGTCATTTGGGACTAGAAAATAATAGGTTTCATGAACTTCTTGACAAATGTCCTTGTTTATGCCCCTGTCTGGTCCAACTTTTTATGCACTTTAGAGTTTAAATCAATGGTTTTTTCTTCATAAACCTTAATCATTCAATGGCTTGGGATATCATTAAGTAAATAGGCTTAGATATAGACCATAGTTTAGCAAATATTTTTCAACATCCCTTTTTCTAAAGCTATGAAGTGGACTTGGAATTTTTTTCCCCTCTGTTATTTATCAGTCTTTGAGATACAGCAACAAGTTTATATAGTCTGTAGAGCTCAAACCATCATTAGGGAGTTTGCTTGTGAACATTTGGCATGCCAAATAGAATCAAGACTGGGCTTTTCCTTACCCTGTAGACATGTTCACTACTCCAGCACAGATTGTTGAGGTGGTGTCATGATCAGTCCTTCCCTAGTAGGATCCCTAATCATTCTCATCAATGATGAAAACCCAGATGTTCTGTGATTTCAGAGTGTGCACTGAGTACGTCCTCAAGGACTTTTAATGGCAGAGGACATCTTTGAAAGTCATTTAGGGCTAGTGGGAAACCAGAGGTTATTAAAAGAAGGAGCTTAAAAAGTTGAAAAGATTGGAAGAGAAAATGGAAAAGGAGAGAAATTGTGGACGCCACAAATAGAGTTCTGAAATAGAGGGAGAGAAAAAGAAAATATATTTCTTTAAAAATGCAAACTAAAGACCAAGAAACTTAGACTTTAAAGATGAGGAAGAACTGGTTTCAACACTATTAAAGTTAGAGCTTTGTTTACTACTTCTACATGTTGTTTCTGCATGTAGACTTTCAAAGATGTTTTGTATCCAAATAAAGAGCATTGTGTTGTTGGCTGATAGCTGATGTATATGTGACTAGATTAAGAATTGAGGCTATAAAAATAATTTAAGCATAAGAAAGAAAAAATAAATACAAATGTCTTTTTAATCTAACTTGCCAATGCCTAACTCACTGGAAATCTGCCATCTCTTAATTTCATTGAAAGTTTAAAGCCAGAGAAATGCCATACAGGGAGAAATACTGAGGAGTTTAGACCACCACACTTTTCTAAAAAGATGAAAATGTGAATCAATTAGAGTGTCTAAGTACCTTCACAGTGATAAAATATCATCCACATAAGAATTTTTTAATATATGATGACCATAACAAGGATTTCTAAAAACTGAATTCAAATGAGAAACAGGGTCAAGTTTTTAGCAGTAACCACATTACCAATGATAGTGATAAAACTATGCTCTAAATTGATGGAGTAAATCAAAATATGAAATGACCTACGAAAATGTTAGGATACGCAGAGGACATTAGAGATGCTGTACTCTTAGAACCAACTTGTATGCATAGCAATTTGATCAGCAATTTGATCAGCAGTAAAAGGAAAAAGAAATTATCAATATCCTCTCAAAGTGTAAAAAAATCACAAGTGTAAGTACTTCTCAGATGTTCAGGATTACTAGAATTGCACGCTGAAGCATTTTAAGTTTGAGAAAGGCTGGCTGGCAAAAAAGCACACAAACAGGTTGAATTTTATAATACACTGCATCTATTTAGTGATAATGAAATGAAATTAAAAGCTTCTGTAATGCATACATATGAAGAGTCAAATTAAGATTGCTGGCAGTATTTTAATTTGAATCTACTGTCACTTGCATTATTACAATATTATGAAAAGCATTAATGTACATTGGGTTTTTGCATGTATTGCATCTCTCTGTGTCACTGTGAAAAAGCCCTAGGCATCAAAATTGTGGTGATTATAAGTAAGATGCATGCTGGTTTAGTTGTTGAAGTGCAAAAATATTTTATCTTCTATCTATTTATATGAAATAGCAAATAGATTTATTTGCAATGTATGTTCAAAGAGAAGAAATCCAGTATTTCTACTTGTGGTTAATGAATGTAGCAAGTGTTAGAGGGGGAAAATATAAAGTTACTCATCTGCTATCTTACAAATGTGGGGTTTTTTTCCTTTAAAAAATATTTCAGGTACTGGAGGTACAGTGAAGAAATGAGATCCATGGACCCTGGTTATCCCAAACCAATCACAATTTGGAAAGGTATCCCAGAATCTCCTCAGGGAGCCTTTGTCCACAAAGAAAATGGTATGCAAACATGTTCTTGTTTTAATGATTTATTTACATCCTTTATGTAAGATAGAGTAGGTGATTATAGTAGTATGTAAGATAGAGGGATGATTGACTATTCAGCTTAAGGGGTGAAGGAATTCTTGATATCTGAACAGAGTATTTCCTGCTATAGATCTGGCTTTAGTGAAAATGCTCTTTTAAGTGTTTAACTGCTCTTTTAAGTGTTTAACCTAGGGCTGAAAAAACTTTCAAATTTAGTATTATAAACCTTAATTTCCATTCTTTTTTTCTTTTGTCTTAATTCATTTTGGTTTTGTTCTCTTCTGAATTATAGTACCTCTTAAAACAAGCTTCATGAACACAATAAATCTCTATTGAATTTTCAAGGTGTTGGCTTTTTAAACAGCTTAGGAGGTATTGCTTTCATTTTCAAAAGCTAGCAGAGGGAAGCAAAATCTTTATCTAAGCAGAAATATGCCAATGAATTTATGTAAATCGAAGATGCCATAAGTGCATGATGTAGAAAAGCAGATAACAGGGATTTTAGTATGATGTATTAGCTTTATCAAGATGCATCATCACATACCTAGAGTCTGGAATCTCAGCTGGATACACCAGAAAACAAATGAGAGCAGCCAAAATCTGCTCCACCTTAGGAGAATTCATTGCTACCCAGGGGATGGTGGCTGGCTGCCAACAGAGCCCTCAGTTGCACAGAGGTTTTAGATCCTTTTGATGGGAATAAAAATATGCATTTGTTGCATCCTATCATTGTTGGACAATTGTTATATGGCATATATGATTTATTTATTAGTAGGTTCTGAATTAATTCTGTTTACCTCATAAGACAGTACACATATCTATTGCCATAATATTTTAATTTCCTTTTATTAAGAAAATAAAAATCTTTCTTTCCTTTTATAAAACATTTTAGTCTCCTATTTCAACCTCTAACTTGATTAAGTAATTTGCCATGGAAATGTCTAGGGTTTTTTTCAAAAATATGTTTAATTGCTTCCTTGTTTTGTGTCTGTTGCATCCAGAAGAAGAAACCCTGTCTGTATTTTGGCCTTTTTTTTGCTAGATTGGATTTTCTGTGTTGTTTTTAACTGGAAAGTAGGTCATTCAAGATGATATTGTGCATACATCACACTCAATAATTAACCGTTTTAAAATAGGCATATATGTGGAAATTGTCATAGATGTTATAGAAATATATACATGTGTATACATCTATATCTGTGTGTGTATCTATCATCTATCTATATCTGTGCATAAATATACATATATACATATATCTATGAATATAAATATATTTATATATATATAAATATATATTCTGTACTGAGCTGAGGGACATGTGACTCCCATTAAAAATAAAAATTACCTTACTTTAACACTCAGAGCAGTGAGTTTGAAAGCAGAGGCAGAGCACCCATTCCTAAGGCATGAAAGACTTTTGATTACATAAAAGGCTCTTCTCTTTCTAACCCTATTGGTTTTGATGGTCTGCTGGATTCTTTGGATAAGAAGGTTAGTAAAACATGACATGAGATTGTGAAGGAGGTGAAAGGAAAGAGGAAATTCTTGAGCATCTCAGAAATCCTATAAGGGCCCCAGGGCAGAAAGGGGACTGAAAATGACACCATAAATTTTCCAAGAAGACCACTAAGACATTTTTCCTGTAATCAAGAAAATAAAGTCTTAAGAAACAATTCACAACTTTGCTGTTGTTTGTATGAGAAGAGAAAGAAATAAAAGCAGATTCAAATAAGAAATACCACAGCTCAGTTGGAAAGAAATTGATTCAATTTTTCCTGAAACTGCTTTTGTTTCTCTGGACAGAAGCAGAGTTGATAAAGTACTTTTATTATAAACCTTCACAAGGAAACATCTGAGAGCATGTCTTTCAGGGAATTCATTTCATTTTAAAGTATATTTTTTTCCTTCTTTTATATTTTTGTTGTGCAAACTATGCAAATGAACACCTACAATAACTCTGATCATGCAGGGGATTCCTTCAGTGATGGCAAAAATTCTTGGTAATTGTGCATCAAGAGTTTTGGAAAGGATGACGAAAACCAATTTCCTACTCTAGTCAGTGTCCCAACTAAGTATCCTAAAAGCTTGTTAAGGTCCAGGTACGGGTAACACCTTTGAAACTTGCCCTGCTACTTCCCATTTTGTGACTTGTTTTCTAACACTCTGGTAGAAACTCTTAGGAAGGGATGGAAAAGAAATTTCCTTTCTTTTTGCTACATGGAATCTGAGATCACACAAAGTCTTCCAAATTGGAGAAATCTTTCTTTCTACCTTGAGAGCAGCACAGAAAATTTAACTTGCTGAAGTGGATGATGGGACAATTTTTAGGTAGAAGAAGGAGAAAAGGTAGTCTACTTTATTAGTCCACTGGCCTTTTTTGCCTTATACTTACTACATAAGTACGTTTGAGGTAGCAGTGACTGCTACGCCCTTTGGTGCTGTTTGTGTCAGGTATTGCACTCACTGCTCAGTGACTAGTATCTAGAAAATTGTAAGGAACAGCTCTCCAAGCAGGTTTAACACATCTAGCAGATTAGATTAAATCCCTTTCTACAGTTATGTGAAGTCATTTGCTCTGTCAGGAGAAGCAGTAAAACTACTCAGTGTCTTAGAATTGGCCTTCTCTGCTGGTAGCTTCCATCTTTCAGCTCTAACTGACTATTATCCTGGTTCCTACCTCAGCAAAAATGGCAGAAAATTTTAAACTTTTAAACTTTTTTAAAAGTTTAAACAGATTTTCCCAGTGATAAATGGGCTCTATTTGAAAAAAAAATTGTATTGGATCTCTAGCAGCTGGCAATTCCTTTGCTGCTTTAAGAGTTTTAATTTGGTCTTTTGCTGCAAATTACTGCTATATCAATTACTGCTAACTAAAGTTTGTATTTTGACTTACCACTACCCCTGAGTATACACACATGTATTCTGCATATATATATATATATATGAATATAGATTTAGAGGTGTCACACCTGTATATGGTCTCTATATATGTGTTAGACTATTGATAGAGATAATACATTAAATTTCCATACTTGAAATATTTATCCATGGCCAAGATATGCAGTACTTTGTGAAAGGCATGTTGTTATATGGAATCGAAAGATAGGGTAACTGTGGTTCAAAATACTTAAATTTTGCATTTGATAATGTTTTTAATTAAAACTCTAGATTGCTTTAAGGAACTTTATATGTGCTAAAATTTTAAAAATTCATCATATTTAAAGAATTACAGTCATCTTTTAGGTTTTATTCCAACCAGAATAGAAGGCATTTTCTGCAAAAGTCTAGCTACTCTTTTGATACAGATCAGTACTTTTTGTAATTTTTTTTTCAAATTGTATTAGAGCTTTCTATAAATCTATTAGCATCTTTTCAGGTAATAAAAAATGCAAGGGATTAAGGACAGGAAAATACTTTTTAATTGGCTAGGAAGGCTATTAAAATTACAAAAATACCTAAGGTAGAAGAATGATGAAATGTTTTTCTGAAAAGTGGAAGTAGGTGATTAAGACTTCTTACAGTTTCAGCTGCAAAACAGACTATCAAATATTTCTTTTCTTTTAATTTTAGAATTGAAAGAAAATAACTGTTGATTAAATAGTTGGTTAATAATGTTATCTCCAGATAGGCAGTTACCAGCCTTTTCGGGAAGCATTGTTAACTAAAAAGAGCGCCCAATCTGTCTTAGTAGCCTTGAATACTGCAGGGAATATATGAGATGTATAAAGCAAAGATAAGAAAAAGTCCAGCTATGTCCATTCAGTTCATAAACAGTAGGTGAAAGTTCACCCATCCTGAAGGTTTATGTCTTGCCAGATCAATGGCATTTTTCAGCTGGGATAATAAAATAATACAGATTTTTGACAAGAGTCAAGCTTTTTCTTCATTTAAGCATGTTTAAAAATAACATTGGATTGTGCCTGAATGAACAAATATCAGGTCTTTACAGAAAACTTAAATCTAGTTACACCTTTTATCTCATGTGAAAGATTCTGTTATTTCATCCAGTCTCCTGAAGTACAGAAATAGGCTATGTGAGATTGAAGAGGGCCAGTTCTCATTTCTGCATAGCATAGCAGAGCAGAGAAGAGCATTGCAATTTGTTTCAGGAGACTTACCATCTCAAAGAGGTTGTGATGCTTAAAGTCTTCTCCCTGAGGATTCCAATTCTAGTTGATTTTCCAGTAAATGAACAAACTGGCCAAACCTTGACTTTTCATAGACCATATTCTCTGGAATTATTTTATTATTTTTGTAGTAATGAAAGAAAATAAAATCCCAATTTACTGAATGAAAGAACAATGAAAGTACAAACAAACAATAAAACCAAAACAAAATCCCCAAACTCAACATTAGATTTCTAGAGACAGTAAAGAAATAATTAAAAAAAAAAATTTAAAAGACTTCTAACTGAAGTCTATTCCCTATATCTTTTAATTTTTTTAATTACAAAAGAATTGTTACAAGTAATTTCCATAGTGGTATATTGATGACATGATTTCATATGACCATGAATAATTGCTACTTTCTTCCTCAGGCTTCACATATTTCTACAAAGGAAAAGAGTACTGGAAATTCAATAACCAGATGCTCAGGGTGGAACCTGGCTATCCCAGATCCATCCTCAAGGATTTTATGGGTTGTGATGGACCAACAGACCGAGATAAAGACCGACACAGCCCTCAAGATGATGTTGACATTGTCATCAAACTGGACAACACAGCCAGCACTGTGAAAGCCATAGCCATCGTCATTCCCTGCATCCTGGCCTTGTGCCTCCTTGTCTTGGTTTACACTGTGTTCCAGTTCAAAAGGAAAGGAACACCCCGGCACATACTGTACTGCAAACGCTCTATGCAAGAGTGGGTGTGATGTAGGGTTTTGGTTTTTTTCTCTTTCCCTCCCAGGAGTTTGTGGTAACTTGAGATTCAACACAAGAGCTGTTATGCAGTTTCCTAGCTAGGAGCGGGCATCTGTCAGTCTGAAACAAAGCTGATCTTTAAAACCCAGGGGGTTGCCTGTCCTGCGCATGAGTGGCAATTCGCTCAGCTGGGAAGCTTCCATGATACACAGTATCTGCTGTTTCTTCAGTCCTTTGTCTTTCTTTGTCATTCAATTCTAGGCCTTCCCTCTGCACGCTCAATGCCCTATAAACTATCAGGATTAACTAACAAAGAGGAATAAAAATATCTCCAATGTTTCTACATTTTTTCCTTAAGGCCTGTTCCCCTTCAAAGAATTTTTTGCTGAAAGTAAATTTTTTTAGAGAAACACAACAACCAATAATGGAACTTTCAGGAAAGTGAGAAGACCTAAAACAGCTTTGTCTCCAAAGAGGATTGCTTTCTGTCTGCTATGGATAAAGTCCGATACTCCTACTTCCAGTTTTGTCAGGTGGGAGACTTGGATGACACGCAGGACTTCAGACTGTTCGGACAGCCATTTTCCAACAAACAAGGGGCCAAAATATCTGCAATATAGTAACAGCCTTAATACATTCATTTTGTGTTTTTTACAGCTGCTCTGGGCTATGTCCTCAATGTTTTAAACTCATATTCAATACTATATTCAAGCAGAACCTTTTTATTGGTTGGTTTGATTTCTGGTTAGTTTTCCTACATTATCTTTCCCAAGCTGTACCAAGCCAACTACCCCAGGCCTTTTATAAGTCTGTCAGGAGCACTCATTCCAAAGAATGGTAAAAAGCAGTGTGTCTCTGAAGTGGATTTCAATGAACTAAAACAACAGACAGACTATTGAGAGACTTGACACTGGTATTATGTTGGTGGTGTAACCCTTTGAGAACTATTACGTCCAGTTTTCAGAGTCTGTTAAACTTGGTCATCATTAAATTAGAGAATGTGTTTGGGTAATACAGGTTTCAAAAGAAAATCAGTTTTTTGAAACAGATTTCTTGTGACTGCATTTTTAATTATTTGCAATATTGATAGAAAAGCGTTTGTAACAGGAATAGAAAACAAAATATATTTACCAGCTACTTTCTTGTTAAAGGAACCAAACGTATTTTAATAATTTGTATCACTTACCAAGAATTTTTCTGAGCTGTCAACAATTTTATAGCTTAGCCTCTTATCTTAAGCATCTTGGATTTCTCTCTTGAGACTGTGTGGCATGACAATTCGATTTGCCTCTGCAGAGGTAGAGTTACACTTTCAAAAGAAAGCTAAGAAGATGACTCTGACAGTGCATGAGTATCCTCTGGTGTGTTACCCCTTTGCATGTTCATCATAGTTCTCAAAGGGTTAAAATTTCTGGCCTTCAGTCAAACATGGTATCAACTGACAGAGCCAAGGGACCACCAAAACATTTTGTCATTCTGTGTAATTTGTGCTAACAGCAGTATTGTCATTTTCATGTGACCTGCAGAGCAGGTTTGTATCAATAATTTTTTCCTAGAGAAAAGTCAGCAACTGACAGACCTCTTTATTGATTTTAGGAGCTGCTTCTTGCAGTGATAGGCTTTACAGTCACTGGGCTGTGAACTTATTAAAGATGGTCAGAATGATGCACCCCAAAAGTCAGACACTTGGTTTTTTATGAAAGCCAGGTATCAAGGGGAGTAGCTTTTGCAACAATGAACAGCTTGCCTTGAACTTGATTATTGACCTGTTGACTGTCATTACCAAGTAAAACATTGTCTTCTGTGAACAGCTTCACTGTCTGGATTTCCTTAAAGTGTACTGTCCTATGTCTTTGACCTTTAACTTGCAAACTGGCACAAACTGAAGGGAATCTGGTGTTGCAAATGAACTTAGATGAGTTTTATTTCTTGAAAGGCCTGATAGACGTGATCCAAAATTTGAGAAAAAAAACTGAAGTGTTTTAGTAGGAGAGAAGTGACATAGACTAAAATATTTATGATAGGTCTGTAGAAAGGTATTTTGCTATGTATACATGCACACTCTAAAAATGAATTACAGCAGAAGTTAATTTTTATTTAACTTGAATACAATTTTCAGTATAAAATTATTATTTCTACAAATATCTAGTTATTAATGAAAAGGTTATAGGAAAGTATTAAAATACTTGAAATGGCCAGTATGGGCCACATTAAATGAGACTTTTATACTATGTTCAACCAATTTCTTACTGGTTTCTTAATCCACATAACTGGATCACTTTTTAGAGAGTGTAGGTATATATGCATATATATTATGATTATTATTGTTTTGGTAATGGATAGCTTGACTGCCTTGAATTTATATTCATATTGAGCATAGCATGAAAAATAGTATGCCTTTTTTTCAATTACATGATTTTATATTGATTTGAGGACTTATGAACATATGTGGCATGCTATAAAGCATTGCAAACTTATTTCTTAGAGCATAAACAGATATACATATGTATGGTTAACAAAAATGAAGATTAGAAAAAGATATAGTTTTACAACAAATATGCAATGCAGATGGCATTTTGGAGATGTTTTGTAGAAGTACTGCATACTGTAGGTTAGAAGCGCACCAGTATCAGCCCATAGCATTATTTAGTAAATCTAAGTCAGCTGTTGCTGAAAATATTGATTTATTGACAATTTAGTTGCACAGGATTTTTGCTGTGGATCAGCTCATTTGGTGAATTTGAAATTCTATGCTATTTGTCATATGTATTAAGATGTGTGTTTGTATACTTATAAAAGCACACAAACACACACATACATAGACATGCACATTTTAATCCATTGAGAAATTTTTATTGTCAACAAACTACTATAACTTATGTTCTGCTATAGACAGAACAAAATTACTGATGTTGCTGTTACAATTTTTTTTCCCTTGGATAGTTGGAGGAAAATAAGAGAACTACTTATTCTGTATTTGCTTTTCCTCTACTGTAGGAGAATTTTTTTTTTTAAGTCAGAACAGCATCTCATCAGTCTTTTTATTAATTTGAAAATTTCATTTCAGTTTTGAAATATCTTTCATGGCAGCTTTAACTTTTTCTGCAACCATTTCCCTGTCAGTAATGAAGTGCTGAGCATGTTGACTGTTGTTCTTTGATAAGGTAACAAAAATATTTGTGTTTGGAGAATTTAACTGTAATTATGCAGGAAGGTAAGTGTGATAATTCTAGTGCTTGGTATATTGTATATGGTAGTTACATGAATACATGATAAGTTGATCATTGAATCTATTTTCTTTTACTTAAAAGTGCATATATGCTATATACAGAGAGTGGGAGAAAAAAAATTACATTGGCATGTTTATTCATGCAAAACAAGATTGTGTCAACATTTCTGTTACATACTCATTTTTTCAGTAGGTTGCAATGCAGTCATAAAGGTTTGCTTTAAGTAAAAGATGTAGGAGCATTTGTGTTCACTGTAATTTCCAAATACATATTGGCTAGTTTCAAATTTTAGAATTTCAGAGTGAATTAGTGATGTTGCCTGATCTAATTTTGAACTCAAATTAGTAAAAGTTCTAACACAATTTTTTTATAGTTATTTCTCTACAAGGGCCTATAACTATTAGAATTAAGAAAAATCAAATTGAAAATATTTTCAGGTCTGCAATCTGGGTCCCTGCTCATGTGCCGTGACATTTTTAATAAACATTTCCATATTGCTATTGTCATGATCTGTATTTTGAACAATACAAAACTGAATAGTGTTGTGTTAATCAGCTACAGTCTATCAAGCTGACTACACAAGGTCGTGTATCTTCAGAGTACTATGGTCTATATGATGCAGAAGGCCAGAGTAGATTATGGTAGTGTTTCCTTTGGCCTTTCAATATCTAAACCTATGAAAAGGTTATTGACTGTAGAAAAAAATTAATTTTTATCAAAAAAAATTAAAAATATGTAACTGTATATTTACTGGATAGGCTGGGATGGAGAGACTCAAATGGCTCCAAAGGAGCCCTTTCAAGTCTCCAGAATAAATGTAATACATATTTTATATATTCCTATGAACTTTTGTTCTTTTTCTTCTTTCGAAGTGGGAAAAGGGAGGGGATGATTAAAGAAAAAGATTTTTTAAGGCTAATTTTGTGAATTAAAATAACATAAGCTAATAGATCCAAACATAAGGGGCAGACTTACACTTTTTCTTAGAAGCACACTTCACATCCCCAGTAGCTTGATCAAGACTCCTGTGCCATTAGCGCTGTGGGTTAAGAACGGAGTGTAAGGCTTAATTTTTGAATTTTCAAATTTTTTGGGGGGTCTTACTTTACAATCTAAATGTCAGTTAAATGTAGCTTTTGGTACCAAATTATATAGTATCTAATTCTAGCTTGTTGGTTAGAAAACAGTGCATAGTCTAGGAAGTTGGTCTGCCTATTAGCAATGGAAGTACTACATTCCTATTCTTTTTTTTTTTTTTTTTTTTTTTTTTTTTTGCATTTGAACCATTGTTAAGACAAATCTTAAAACACACATATAGTAAACTGAATAGTGAACGTTCCAGGTACTGGATTTTTAGGGAAGTAGAAATGCAAGCTACCATACCATTAGCAGCCTACTTTGGAAAAAACATGAGATGACTGGGTGGAGGAGCAAGGATATGACTGCAGGGGCTTGCTCTGTCCTGGCTCCCATCTCTCCTTACAAGTTGGCCTAAGTTTCACCACCTATTGCAGAGGTGAAGGAAGCCATGCACCACAGCAGTGGGAGATGTGAAGTAGCCATAACAGAACAGTAGCTCCTGGTTTGCCTTTTGTTGTTATCAAGACTGTCTCTGGACACCTCTGTTTCCAGAAGTACAAATAGATGACTGCAAGTCTATGAGTTATTACTATCAGCTGAGGAAACAAATGCCACTGGCCACTTAGGTGTCCAGCTGTGCTGTAATTCAAATAATATTATCTGGAAGCTGAGGAACAGATAACCTGTTATTCAATACAATGATATACTTTTGATATTCCAGCAGTGTAATGTTAGGCATACTTTCTTAGCTCCCACTACATAGACTGCAGGCAAACAGAGTGGTTCTCATGAGATAAGACCATTTAAACATATGTCAGTTACAAAATCGGGTATAAATGAACCATGTGCTCATAAAATTAATCTCTGATACATGCATGTAATTAAATGAATTGTCTGCCACTAGTCTCATGAAAAATATGTAATGTGTGAGTCAAACCTGTCTAACCCATTCTTGTGGCTTGCCATCTGAGATGTCAGAGGCTGATGGAGAAAGACATTGTCATCAGTGCCATCAATGCTGAAAATATCTGGTAAACATCAAAAGCATGCCATCACTTGTTGCAAACTGGCCCCATGTGAGGCTTGATCTAAGGTAGCCTCTAATGTTAGGCAGCATAGATTTTTTTATGATATGGAATTATTCTATATATGTATGTATATAAGCAGGAATGCCCAATAATAATCAGAAGATGAAATTTTGAAGGATCATCAGTGTGTGAGCACAGCAAGCATCTGTTCCTAAAATCAAAATGTATTTTAAGGAAGGATGTAGACATCGTTAAAGACATGAATTATAAACAGGCCTTCTTTCCCAGTATACATAAGTTTTAGGATATCATCTAAAAATTATGGTCAGTTAATTAACATTTGGAATTGCAGCTGCCCATTTTGTCTTTGAAAGAGGACATTCTGTGAGTGGTGTCCATAAAATATGTTGGCTTTGTGGAGATGGCTTTAAGTATTGCTCTGGTCTACCAACAGTTAGATGAAATAAATTTTATTTGCAGAGAAGACATAAATGAAGAAAGGCTGATGTAAACTAACATGTTAAGACGGTTTTCTGTACTTGGATGTGTATGCAGCATAGTGCTATTTGCTGTCACAGTAATACTTCATAAACAATAATCATTACACAGGTCAGCCACTTATGATGGCATGAAGTTTTCCAGTGACACAGCTTAGTTTCTTCTGCTTCTGTAGAGCACCATTGTTCACAGATCATTGTTATTATACCCACTACATAAACCAAGGTTTTCTGTTTAGTTAATAGTAATTTCTACCATATGAAATTAAATTATGTCCTTTTTATAACTACAACCTTAATCTTCTTGGAGTGGCATATCCTAATTCATAGCCTTTCATGACTTTTTTTTTCCTTTCATTCTTGCAGTAAAATATATACTGAATATTGTCTCCATCCTCATGAATAATCCTGTTCATTCTGTGTCATGCAAGTGTCTTGGATAACCCATTTACTAATCTATCATTCCAGGAAGTGGCTTTCTGGGAACTGGGATTAGCAATAGAATGCTGGCATAAAATAGCTTCCTAAAGTACCCACTTAGTCCTTAACAATATGACAATGGAGTTTGAAGGGTTTTTAGTGAGGTTTTGTGTTACTTACATACTGGCAACAGAACTGTGTAACTCTGCCAATCAGTGAATGTCCATATGGGTTCACAACTTGCAGTGTTCTGTGTTGAGTTATAAAATAAGGTTTCTAATTCATATTTCCATCCTGATGTGTTGGTATTTAACACCCAGTTTACATACACATTTATAGCTTACATGGCTTTGCATAAATTCATCTGCCTTGTTGAAGCCAAGAGTACTTAATGTCAGCAGGTAATCCGTGTTAATAAGGTATAAAATTTTGGTTCCCATACTATCATTTTGAAACCTTAAAGAAGAGAAAATAGGTATTACCACAGTATCACTTTTTCCATAACTTTCCAAAATGATGGTTTCTAATACTCTTTGTCAGTGTTTAAAATTAGATGAAATTAAATATGTCTCAAAAGTACTGGTTTACAACTGATATGTTGCAGGTAAATGCACAGCCTCATATTTGAACATACAATGATTCTAAAGAGAGAAGGACATACTGTGTATGCTTTCCTTGGCCATTGCCACAAAATTGCCAGTGCTCACATACTGGTCACCTTCATATCTTATGGGAACATTGTGAAGTCAACTCAAGCAGTTTGTCTGCTTGGATATAAAAGTAGAATTATGTAGTTTAGGAAATGATACATGTGATGACATGCATTCAGAAGACATCATCAGCAACCTACAGCACTGTTTTAAATGACCATGACAACTACAATTCATACCTGCAAGGCATAGCTGCAGCTTATAGGTACATGGTTGTGTTTTACCTCATATAATAAAATGCCATGAATTCTGGCCATGCATCACCAGGCAGATGAAAACAATCAAAAAGACCTTTCAGAATAGCCATTGTCAATACTCACAGCTTATGGAAATAACTGGATTGTTATACTCAACAAAATTTAGTCTTGAATAGGAATCGAGAATTGGAGGAATGTGTGATGATGAAAATACCGTATTCCCAACTCTTACTCCTTGTAATCAAATAGGTAAAGCATTTTCAAGTGTATATATGTGTATGTGTATGTATATATATATATATATATATGTATATGTATATATACACACACACATAACATCTATCTTTACTGTGTTTCTAAAACATACAGATATCACTTGTCAAATCACAGTATTGTCTGACTGTGTCCTGTTGAAGTCTTTCTCAGAGGATACTTAAACTAGTCATGAACTTTCTTTCCACAACTTCTAGGACCCACAGGAAAACCAACTAGGTCTTTTGGTCAAAGCCTACAGACAGACACAAGTAGCAGAAGAACATTTCCATTTTTGATTACCAAAAAAATAGGAAAAGGAATGAAAACATTTTCACTTATAGGTGCAAGTATTACACCAATTTATCAAAAGAGATGGAGACAAGGATCAGTAATACCACTAAAATTTCATGTAATCAACAATAAAAGAGAAGAGATATTACCAAGAACTTAGTGATAGCTTGGAAAGTATTATTGGCCTCCAACAACAAAGATATCTGTTAGGCTTTAGAAAGTCCACTGAATTTTGTATTTGGATTCATAACCCACCAGATAGGAGTCAGTCAAAAAGCTTCTCAATATAGTTGCTCTAAACCTGACTGCAAATATATATAGTAATACATAGTACATTATTTATCTGGTGCAATCAAAATCTTTTGAGATAGATTTAGTCAAACTAATATTAACCTGAATCTCTGTGCAAAAACTGGTCACAGTGAAATATTCTTCTGTTTGTTCTCAAAAATTAGATCCAAGATGATTTGAAGAACTCCACTGGATAAAATACTGAAGGACAAGGAAGTCTTTAACTTCTACTAGTCTATATTACAATCATGTATCTTTATTTCCATTATAGTCCTAAAGTATTTAATATGACAGAAATACTTTTATGGCCATTGGCTGGATCATCTATTTCTATTTCTATATGTAAATTGATAAATACAGTCAAACTTCTGATTCCCCTCCATACCCTTTTCTCACTGCACCTCGACATGTTTCCTTACTAATAAAGGCAATATTTATTTTTTTATTCTCTTGGTAGGCAAATGGGAAATGATCTGTTCATTATAAAAATTAGCAAAAACAATTTTTTTGTCTATCTCATTTAAGCATGTACAACTTTTTGCACTTTGTCAATAGGAATTGCAGCTTTTTGTGTCTATAAAGAAGAGGTAGTACCTTCTCAAATCTCCTGTGAATATTTGAGGAGCTTGATGTATATCTTTCACTGTGTTTTGTTCATTGTCCAGTACAACAACACTGAGTTCTAAGTTACAGCAGATTATTGAAGCCTTTGCCTTCCATTTACCTTGCCATCCTTAAGTCTGTTATGAAAAAGGCATGGTACAGCCAGGGCTGATCATCATGGATTCTTTATTTGCATCTTGGAACTACTTGACTTGTCAGATGTACAATAGTGTAACACCAGAAACCTACCATTTTTTACCATTTTTACCAGACATTGTATGTCTGGTAAAAATACTATTTGTATGTATGGCTTATGACATCTCTGAAATGTGAGCAGACTAGAAAACTGCATTTCAACAGTCTGTATTATTTTCAGTGTTTCCAGTTCTCATCTTTAACCTGTTCTCTTTCTCCTTTGCATTCTGATGCCTATAATCTGTGTCATAAATATCCAGACAAGGATTTTATGGCTGGACTCCTTCCTCTACCACAAGTCAGTTCATACATATACATCAATTCCATCAATTACCATACTGCTGTAGCATAATAGGCTAGCACTGTTGCATGGCAGAATGCTTTGCTGTTATGCACTGTTTTCCAATTGATCCTAATTTTTCAGTATCACATATAAAAAACTCTCTCTGTCATCTGCTACTGAAGTCTTGATTCATTGCCCAGTTCAGACACAGCTTGCAAAGAAAGGTGCAGGTGTTTGACTTCTGAGGTTTGCTTTATGTTATAGGTGTTCCTATATGATCAGAAACTGTTTGAGGGATGCAGTGTCTTCTCCTTGCCAGTCCTGTGGCAGTATTGTTAGCAGTTAAAGCATGTGCAGCTGGTTTTGTCAGTCTGTAGTCAACTAGAGTTTGATATGGATATATACAAGAAGGGTACATTGTTTTCCAAGCTTCATACACATCCTTGTTTCTCTTTATTAATAGCATGCACCTTACATTCTCTCCAGGTGCTGTATTCTTGAATCTATCAAAACTTGGTTTCTTCCTCAGTTCTGCTTGTTGAGTGTTATTTTAGCAGCTGATTCCATTTTCTATTGTTGACATTCCTTCATCCCTGTAATTCCAACAGAAGTTGTTCTGGTTCCAATATGTTAGCTAGAAGCTACTAAAATTCTGGTTCTGCCCACCCAGTGATTTGCTTATTTATCCTCCATGTCTGAGAAAGAGGAAATCAACCTTTCAAGCAGAGACAAGGGTGTTTGTGCAGTTGATAGGATAGCTCTGAAAGTGGTTTTATGCATAACATGACCCTAAAACTCAGATATTGTTAAACATAAATCTTCAAGCTCTTTATCTTCAACCACCCAACAGTTGTTCATTTATTTTTCAAAGTCTGACAAATAAGTCAGAATATGGATGTGATGATTTCTCTTGTGTGAAACAAATTTCTCATTTTTATTCCCTTTTCTCTGCATAGCTCCATTTTCATTTCATGCCCATGTTCCGCTTATTAGGATGTGTGTTAGAATCAAAATAACTGGAACATTTATTTGCTTTCTGCAAACAAATTTCATTTTATTATTGTTATTTTATTTTATTTTATTGGCTCACACAGCATTCTATACGGTAACCTTTTTATAACTGACATATGTTATTCCTTCAGTTAGCTTCTACTGACAAACACAACGCTTGTTTGTGTGCAAATGCAAGGCTGACTAAATGGTGCTAAAGTGTATTATGACTGTCAGATATAATCAGGCAAAATTTTGTGGTGCTTAGACTGATTTTTTTCATTGATTTTATTGATCAATGCATTGAACAGTGTTTTATTATACACAAGTAGTCTTTTGTTAGTAAATCAAGACCTCATAGTGCATTGTTAAACTGAAAGGGTTAATTAATCTATGTAACAGCTCACCAAGCTAATCTCTTTAACTCCTTATACTGTTGTGTCATTAAAGGTCAAGGGGTCATGATAATAATCTCATTGCTGTAGACCATTAACATGACTGAACATTTTCAACAAATACTTATGTTTACAATGCTATAACCCTTTGACTGCTGCGGCAACCTTTAACCATCGAACGTCACACGGTAGAATCATCATTGTGGTTCTTGCCATGGCAATCAAAGAGTTAAGGGCTGTGCAGTGATTTGTTTTATATTTATTAATTTATATTTATTTTTTGTTTTCATTTGAGAAGGGGGGAATTGGGGTGGGGCAGTTCTTGTCTGCTGTAAGTGTCTTAACCAAGGGAAGGGTTAAAATGGCTTTTTATACTATTGCATCTTATGTACTTACCATCGTTTCATTGTGTTGTAATTAAAAAAAAAATCTGTCAATAAATAAGAGAACAGAAAAAAATTTTCATAAAGGCATTGTGGTTTAATTGGTATATATTGCTGTAAGATTTATAGCTACTGTTCTTTAGGTATTGTATAGCATTAGAGCCAAATTTAGCCTCAAAACAGGAATGCCTTTGTATAATAACAAATAATGACAATTTATGGATATATTATGGATGTAACTGTCTGTGAGCAAGGTGAAGGAAACATTATTTTTCCAATCAAGGCAGAGTAGGAAAAATTAGTTTGTATTGGAAAAGAGGTGGAGTAAGTGACAGTGCACCTACTTCTGTAATGTAGGCTGAGAGATTGCAGTTACGGCCACTACAAAAAATTATGAACAGGTGGCTGAGTTCCCTCCTTTTTTATATGCAACAAACCATGACAAATTTAATGTAAAAAATTGAGTCTAATGATTCAAATTAGAAAAAATAGGCATAGAGTAAACACAACAGCAACAAAAAATTATTGAAATCAAACCAGAATAGAAGATCAGAAGACTATGAGCAAAGGAAAGTTTTGTAAAGCTGGCTCAGTTTTGCAAAGATCTGTGTGTTCTCCCATGTCAACAATAATGTAATTCTTCTTAGGCTATAAAGCGTTACAGGTTTTCTACCCCCATGCATATGTGTGGGTATAGGAAACCAGGAACAAGCTCAGCCTACTGGAAGAAAAACATAAACTTATTATTGTTTCAGTGTCCTTGCAAGAAAGACAGCAGTGCTTATAAGCTGATCCAGGACCTGAGGCCAAACTCATCACATACCTAAGCTACCTGAAGCTTTGTTCTTTTCCATTCTAAATCAGAGGTACATGAGTAAAACAGAAATCACTGACTGCAGTTCTCAGCCATGAAAGAGGAAAAGTTCCCTGGCTGGGCCTTAACTACAAGTGACTGACAGGAAAAACACAAGTTCTAAACTGAATGGTTTGGGGAGTGTCTCTACCTAAACATCCTTAAGTTCATGGAAGTGCATTGTTTCTGAAAGATTTAAAAGAATTCCCAAGCTGATTCATGTATTCTCAATACCATTCATTTAGTAGGTAAAGGTGATGCTGCAGGCAGAAAACTGATTAGTAAACATCAGCAATCACAGTTAACATATGAGAAATTTGGCACAGTTTTCCAAATCTATTGCTTTACAATTATGTGGCTGATAATTAGATTTTTGTTTTAATGTTTGAGACCAAAATCAAGATTTAGCTTCCAGGTATTCTTCTTCAAAAAGCTTTCCAATCAAGAAATATTTACTAGTTAGACAAAAAGGATTATGAATAAGAGATATTCTTAATAACTGCTTGCCAACCTCTTTCTTGTTGCTTGTTTGAATTATTAGAAATGGTAAACACAATCAACTAAACATTTGGACATTAATAGCTCTCAATGGAATTTAAGCTTATGACTATATTAGATATTACTTTCTTCAGGTAAAAACAGTATGCAATGGCATAGAACATATTCATTTTCCACTCAAAATAAACTAAAAATAAAACAAACCAATATTTTATTGAACACTTACTGAGCCAAGTGGGAAAACTCTGGGCACTTACTATGAGTTATAAGGATTGCACTTTAATGGATATCAAACACCCATAAAATCCACAATACATACAAGTCAAACTGCCTTTCTCTAAGTATGTTGGCAGTGCAGTGCTGGTGTTGGTGAAAATGAGTCTGTGTTGGTAAGGAGATTTTGCTATAAGATATGTAAATTTTAGGTGCACATTTGATCTGTGCTTCACTAGTATAAAAAGTTAGACCCTAATCAATGCCTAACCAGTGTTCCCTCAAGTCACTTTCAATCTGAATGAAAGTGTACTATGAGCCTCTGCACAAACATTCAGAATGCAGTTTTCCCAAGACTTGACAAAACCTTATTCTCTTACTTCAATATGTGCCATATTAAAATGCAACATATAGACTTTTTCACTTAAGTGCCTCTTTCCCCCATAAGTTTATAATTTATTTTTATATTTTAAATCTGAGATATTCAGATTCAAGAGAATCCAAGTATTTAGCTGAAAAGGTAAAGCTGCATGCAAGAAAACAGAAAAATAAAAGTATTTGAAAATTATTTTCAAGATATTTTTATATTAGTATTTAATTTCTGAAAGTTTTCCAGGCTGAAATAAATATTATTGCTACCACACCACTCAGTATATTGATATGAAGTTTGGCTTGCAACTTATTCATTCCTTTACAAGTTACTGCAAGAAACAACTCCTAAAGTGCATGCTTAATTTCCCAGATGTTTGTGTGAAATTAGTGTCATTTATAACCATATTGATTGTCTTTATTTCCCAAGGATTCTTCTACTGAAAATGTTACCCTGAAGTGACATGTAGAGACATTCTTGTTATCCATGACTTGCTCACTTGCTGTCTAATTGCTAGATGAGAGATTTACTGTGGAGTGCTTTTGTGTTGTGGTTCATAGATAATTCTTGCTTTGATTTTCAGCACCAGTCAAACATTCTCACTATGACAAATGACAAGTGTGGCTGCACTCCTCTTGTTTCCACACCAGGAGGTTATTCTGTCACAGTGGCCAGCTTCCCACTGCATGTCTTTGATCATACTGTGATTAAAGTAATACATTCAGTTCAAAACTATCCTGAAGAGTTTTTCTATTCATGTTGTATTTTTGTAAAGAAATACTATATTATCTCTGAAGGACCAGTTTTACAAGGAAGATATGGAGTATCAAAATACTGTCACAGTGTCAAATAACTTTGTTCTCAAATCTCTCCCAGGCCTGGCTTCCATGGCAGTCCACACTGTGTGTGCATTGCAGATGTTCTCTTGGAGTGTGCTAGCTAGGCCTTTTAGGCATAAAACCTGTGTTTACTTTTGGGAGGCAGTTATTCCAGGAATCACAATGGCATAGTGGGTAAGATAGAATCATCCTTTCCATATGATCCCAGCAGGTAGAAGAATTTCAGGCATAAGGCATGTTCTCAAAATACTTCAATTCAAAAAGAGATAGAGCCTCACAGTTCAGTTCAGTTAGAACAATTATGAGTTTGTGAGTCCTGTTTAGTTATAATTGACAATGAGTCAGGGATTCTCTAGATTCTGACCTTCTCAAGGTCAGCTTAGTCTATCAGCATAACAGTTTGGGATCAGAAACTTAAATGCCCATTAAAAGTCTAGCAAAGGGAATAATTCCTAACTCATAGCTCCTAACCTGTGCCTAAAGTAATCACAATTGGGCTCTACCTGAAATCCTAGCTGGGGGCCTTTGGAAGTTGGTTCTTTTCTCCATTGAACAGGCAGATACATTTAGCAGCTAATTTAAGACACTTTCCCTTCAAAGGATACATAAGTTAGATCAATTGTATTCCTTTCACCCCTCATCCTGGAGAACAGAGATGCAGACAATAGAACAAACACTGGATACAGCAACACTCAGAGACTCACATGATGAAATTAAATGGGGTATGTCAGCACTGTCAGGAGTCACAGTACAAAGGAAATAAAAAGGAAAATGGAAAGGGACCTCAATACATGCTTCTCTGAGGTTAAATAGGTGACATGAATTTGCATACCTGACTTTCCTACCACTAGACGCTGCCCAGGCAACAGTCAAACCTGAGTATCCCATTAGAGACAGTCCTGCACAAACTGCACAGTGAGTCCTTCCCACAGGCTGCAGTTCTTCATAAACTGCTCCTTTGTGCATATCTTCCACAAAGTGATGTCCTTCAGGAACAGGTTGCTCCAGGTTTGCTCCCCTATGGGGTCACAAGTCCTGCCTGCAAACCTGTTCCAAACCCCTGCAGAGTGGCAGTCCTCTCTTCGTGGGGCCACAGGTCCTGCCAAGTGCCTGCTCCAGTGCAGACTTTCCATGGAGTGACAGCTTCCTTCAGGTATATCTGCCTGCTTGGAGTCCTCCCCAGGCTGCAGGTGACTTCTGCTTCATCATGAACCTCCATGGGCTGCAGGAGCACAGCTGCTTCACCACGGTCTGCACCAGGGCTGCAGGGGAATCTTTGCTCCAGTGCCTGAAGCACCTCCTCCCCCTGCTTCTTCACAGACCTTGGTGTACTCACAGCTGGTTTTCTCCCATATTATCACTCCTCTCTCTGTCTGCAGTTGCAGGGCTTTTTTCCCTCCTTCTTAAATACATTATTCCAGAAGCACTAACACCATCACTGGTGGGCTCAGCCTTGGCCAGCAGCAATTGGCTCTGTTGGACATGGGAGAAGCTTCTATCTGCTCCTCAGAGAAGCCACCTGCTAGTCCCCTGCTACCAAAATCTGGCCATGCAAACACAATACAATCCCTTCTTGATTTATTTTGTTTAAGTTAGCTAAACCTCAGCTATAATTATGTTACCCATCACCTGTACCTGTTGCTTAAATGCTGCTTATATCATGCAGGTCAAGCTTATAACTTGTGAGAAAAGTTACAGCACCGTGTATACTCAGGTCTTTCAGAGGATGAAGGAACAGGTAAATGAGTACACAGAGAATATTAATAATTTTATAAAAATATGGAAATGATGGAAAAATAAACAATTTTTGGAAAAAATGAGAAAAGCAAAACAACCAGTGTATTTAGCAAAAACAGTTCTGAACTGTGCTTTATACTCTATGGAACATAATTTTGACAATGGACTTATTTAACTTTTTGGGAAATCTGGACAATACACATTTTTCTGGCTATATTACTTATAAAGCCCAGGAACAATCAGCAATTAAAGAGGAAGCAGTGAAATAAATCTAGATCAAAAGTACTGGGATAGTATAAAACTATATGTGAGATGTTTTCTCAAATCTTTTAATATGGAAGGGACATTGCCTAATGCTGTAAAGTCCTAGTGACCGTTGAAATGCCAAACAAGGATTTGTAATCTCATTTAAATTTTAATTAAAATAATTGAACCTAAGTGGCTCAGAGAGATGAGAATTTGAAAGTTCTGAAGATTAAATTATTCTTTTGATGGGTCAGGCTACATGGCACTGTGCAGTGGATATGCCTCTGTTGATGTGGGCTGCAGGAACAGTTCCCTGGAGGACAAAAACTTATGCTTCACTTCTCCCAGCTCCCTCCAAATTACACTGACACAATCACATGAGTCTGTTTATCTCAAAAGCTCTACAGTTCATGCAGAGCTTTCTTTATACAAAAAAGTAATTATTTTAGCCTTGGTAATCTTATTCCCCTGAGTTGCTTTTCCTCCATAATCTTTACCTGGATGATTGTAGCAGTTAGACCCAAACTGCAGCCTGGCAACCTCAGGAGTTCCTGCTTCTTTCCATCTGCATAGAACATAAAGCAGTTTTGCAGCTACTTTGATAGTCTTGTGGCTAGAGTGAGAAAGATACCTAGGTCATAGCAACACTAGCCTAACTGGAATAATATTCAATTTCCCAGGACAGTTACACTGCTTTTGTGACCTTTGGTGAATCATATAATCACTAATGGCCAGCTCTTTCAGCACTGTGGTGGTTTGACAGGAAATATGTTTTCTGGGATGCTGTGGTCAGGCCAATTGGTGCTCAGATTTTAGTATTGGCATTTAACCTGGCCATTTAGGACATGGATCCGCCTCTGAGAACACGGGGTTAGAAGCAGGGCTCTCCCCTGGGAGGCTCTCTTGGGTTTCCACCAGGAAAAAGTTCGGGTCTCTGCCCCGGCCCAGCTGCTGGCTGGGCGCGGGGAGGGGAAAAGCCATGTGGCCGAGAGAGGTAGGCCTGAGCCCGGGGGTGGAAGGGTGGAAAAGAGAAAGAGGGAGACACCGGGAGCCATCGGGCAGCCCCCTCCCCCCCCCCCCCCCCCCCTTGAGAGACACAGAGAGAGAGAGAGAGAGAGAGAGAGAGAGAGAAAGAGAGACAGTTACCTTGAAACTTGATAAACATGGGCCTGTGCCGGCAGTACGGCTGAGAAGGAGAAGAAGGGGGGGTTCAGCCGGCCACTTGTAGGAGCTTTTAACCCCTTTTCGGAGAATGAGAACTTTACAGAACATTGACCTTTCCTAGAAGAGAGATAGAGTAGAAGACGAAAAAGGAAATGGGCAAGTGTGAGAGAGGTTTGGGCAAGTGAGAGATGTTGGAAGAATAGAGAAGAATCTTAGTGGGAAGAGATGATGGAGTGGCTTTTGCTGGACTGTTTTTGTAGCCATGGACAGAGCCATGTTTCCTTGTGATACAGAGACTGCATTCTAGGGGGAGGCAATGCCTCAGGACCAGGAGGGTTCACTGTTGGTACCCCTCGGCCCCAGGGGGTGAAAAATATTGGGGGGACAGATGTCCCAAAGTTGAGACTGTGCCTTTTTGGAGTGGGATGAAGCATCCTTAAAAGTCGACCCTAGAAGCAGCTCTGGTCCGTGTTCAGTGGTGAGAGTGCTGGACATGAAAGGAAGAGGTCACCATTGGCACAAGAAGGACTCCTTCTCCTCTTGATGAACTGAGGATTGAGTATTCTGAAGGGTGGTGCCAGACCGAGAGTCGATGATTTGGGGGTTGTATTGTATTGGGAATTTGGTGGGGAGGAGGAGACGTATTTGTGAAGTTTTCATTTTCCTTGTGTGTTTCTTTTTTTTCCCTTTCCCTTGTAGTTTTTTTTTTTCCTAAATGGGAGCCTGCTTTGCTTATTCCTGGTCACATCTCACAGCAGAAAACAGGGAGAGGGTATTCTCATGGGGGCACTGGCATTGTGCCAGTGTCAAACCATGACAAGCACTCTGTATTGAGATGAGCAGAATCACCAATAGTGTGACTAAGCACTCCATACACTGAGTACCAAAAATATGATTCATAATTGTGAACCTGTTGAGCAAGGTGACACTTAAGAGTACTCTTAAGAAGCACTGGAGAAGGAGGACAGTACAACTCTGGCTCTAATCTTCTAGACACATCTGGAGCTCTGAGTCATCATCAATTAATGAACTGGTAAATTTCACATTTGTAGATGGTTGGCTCATTCAAGCATTCTCCCTGGTGTGTGGAGGCTTCTAGACTCCAAAGCTCCTCAGCTCAAGGAAATTTGTCTATTAGGAATTGGATGGCTTTCATTATCTTAGTCTCCTTTGTGTTCAAAAAGAGAAATTTTTGATTTTTAGTTTTCAGAGAGTTTTTGCCATTCATGTACTTAACCCAAAGAGAGAAGAAGGATTTGAGCTACTCTGTTTCTTCAGTGTTTCTCAGTATAGTTTTTACTTCAGCCTTCATTTAGGAAATATTATGGCAACTGGTGTGAATCTGATTCTAAACTGCCTCTCCTGTCAATGCAGAAGGAATTTAGACACTAGTTTTGGTATGAAAACAAAGGCTTTTTTGCAGTGGATGTCTTCAGTTGGGCCACTACTAAATTCTGTGTTTCTTCACATTCTTAATGTTGCATCTGCCACAGCAAATTCTTTCTCAGCAGAGCATGTTGGCTGATTCCCTTCTCAGGGACATCTGGTGGTTTACAGAAAATTTAGGCACTGTATGTGCTGGTAGAACAGCTACAGGGTGGCCTCTGTGAGGCGAGGCCGGAGCTGCTCCATGCTGCACACAGTCATTCCCAGCTCCAATGAACCCTGTGATGGACACAACTGAGCCTCTCAATAAAGTCGATGGTGCCTCTGGGAGAATGGGTGAAAATACTGTGCATGCAGTGAGGAGTGAGCTAAAAAAAGATGAGAAGCATCCCTGCAGTCTCCAGGGTCAGAGAAGGAGGAAGGGCAGATGGTGCTCTAGGTGTTGAGCAGAAATTCCCCAGCAGACTGTGCAAGAGAACACAGTGGACAGTGTGCTCATGGAGGACTCTAATCTGGAGCAGGTTGATTCTGAAGGATTGGAACTTTTGCAGAGAACCCACAATGGAGCAAGGAACAAGTGTGAGGAGGAAGGGTCTGCAGACACAAGTTGTTTCAGACTGACCATGATCCCTGTTCCCTATTCACCTGCTCTGAACATGGAGCAGAATTGTAGAAGAGTCAGGAATGTAAGAGTGAAGTTGAGCCTGGGAAAAGGAAAGGGTGAGGAGAAGGGTTGTGGTTTAATCTGTCTGTATTTTTCAACTATCCAAACTTATCTTAACTGTCAATAAATTAAATTAATTTCTCACCACACTCTGTTTGCTGATGACAGTTATTGCTAACTGATCTTCCTGTCCTTATCTCAATTAATGAATTTTCCAATATATCTGCTGTCCCTGTACTGTGGACAAGAGGCTGTGAATAAGCAGCTAGGCAAGGATACTCCTGCAACTAATTTTTAAGTTCATTTTACTTAATTTGATGGTATACTGGGGACTGCTTCACTTCTATGGACATGCAAAATTCTGCATCTGGCTTAAAAATGGAAGAACATGGAGAGGTCAAACTGTCTTCCTGGATGTGATTGCCATAGTATCATCTTGAGCTGAAATGTCAGTATAAAGTGTTACAGAGTAGTCGGTGGGATTATAATTTGTTTAAGTGTTCTGAAGGAACTGAAAAAAATATTAACTGATTTATGAATTGTGCTGACTCATATCTTTCTAAAACTGCCTCATGACTGGAAGTGATTTTTTAGAGAGCTTTGTACAAAATCAGAAAAATTGCAGCCAAGTAAGCTGCTCTAGAGCAAAACTACCTTAGGAGAAAGATTTGTAAACACAGGGATAAATATAATATATGAGAGTTGAATTAGGATTACTTTAGTAACAGAATAATCTGTTGGAGTTCTTGAAAAATATAAATAATGCAAATCAAGTTGATATACTTTGCATTTCCAAAAGGTATTTAGTAAGATCCTTCTCCAAACACTGTTAAAGAATTTAGTTGTGACAGCAAAATAGTTGAGATTTTCAGATGGATGGGTAAGTTATTAAGCTACAAGAAGCAAAAGAAAGCATTATTACCTAGTTTCTACAATAGAGGCATCATAAATAAAAGTCTCTGACAAGACTTTTATTCACAATACTCATAAATTATCTGGGAAAATTGTGTGAGAAAGTTTGCTGATGATACTAACTAATAAAGACAAAGAATGAGTGTTAATAATTAAAAATAAAACCTGCATAATATTAAGGAAATGAAATGCTACATAAATTAAATTAGGTACAAGGGAAACACATATGAAAGAAATAAAACTATCTATAATTATGTTTTCTGAGCCAAGTATTAGTGTTTGAAAAAAGCTCTTAGGAATATGAGAGAGAAATCTGTGTGGAAATTGAATAGTAGACAAAAAGACCTGACAAATCAAAAATACTGACAAATCATTATGCTGCTGTATAAATCCATTACATACCTTCATCTCAAATTCTATTTGAAATTCTGCCTCCATTCCTCCACTTGAATGGTACAATTTGTGTAGTAGCAAAGTAATAATATTCTATAATGTCTCTGTGTTTGGATAAAGACCACAAGAATGAGCAAAGTTATCAGAGTTGTTTCTTTTCTATAATAAATGACTATGTATAGGAGGACTTTTCAAACAAGATAGCTGAGGGGAAACACAGAAATGGTCTGAAAAACTGAGTTATATGAAAAAGTCTATAGTGAGCACTTTTTCACTGACCTACTTCCCCCGTAAGTGATTCAAATAAAGATAGCAGGTGGTAGGCTTTAAGCTAGCTACAGTAGATTCTTTACACAGCACATGGGTAAGGTGCTCATCTGCTTGTTATAAATTACAATAAACACTAAAAGTTAACATGTACTCAACAAATGAATTGATAAATGCAAAGACAATAAACCTCTTTGCAGTAATGCAGTAGAAACCTACCACCATATGCACAAGGAGTCCTCCAGAAAGCACAGGTCAAAATGTAGGACTGCTGAAAAGCATAATAATGCAAATTTAAAGTAGTGTATTGGAGGAAGTGGCTCAAGATACTAGACTAAATCCCTTATTGTCATTTATGTGTTTATATATCAAATTGATAAACAAACAGCATTTGATGTTTGAGTTGACTCAGTGAGGAATAAGCTACCAAGCTTCCCACTGTTTTGGGTAACTGAAAATTCAAATGGAAATGGGAAGGATCTGCATTTACTGAATTCTGTATTTCATATCAACACATACATAAGTAGACATACTTAATGTCAATATTTAAATGGGATGAGTGGTTGTAATACTTTTCTTCCTCTTCACTGAAACCAGACACAATGATAATCAACCACTTAGGGGATGATGAGTTTCGGGATAATGATCATGAAAATACGTTTTTGAAAGTTATTTTAACAGTGATGCTCACCACTAGAAATTGAATTTTAAACAGATGAAGGCCTAAACTGAGACAAGTATTTGTGTGTGTCATATTATGACAGTCTCCTTTTTAAAGATCTTTACATTGTCAAGATTTATATTGCTACTGCGTGTTGCTACTTAGTGTGATTCATGAAAAAACTGACTTGGCACACTGAGGGCAGCTGAATACCTCTTTATTAAAAACTAATTATTAATCTTTGAAATAATTGAAATTTATCTTTTGTCTCCCTAACACATTAACTTAATCAGTATAATTCTATGTGCTCATCTCTTCTGTAAAAAATGCATGTGCATGGCTCGGAGTCACATTGAGGGTCAGTGAAAAGTGATGTCCCTCAAGGATCTGTACTGGGACCAGTATTATTTGACATCTTCATTAATGGCATGGACAGGCACGATCAGTAGATTTGCAGATGAGCTGAGTGATGCAGTTGACACACCTGAAGGATAGGATGCCATCCAGAGGGACCTGGACAAGCTCAAGAACTGGGACAATGGGAAACTCTTGAGGTTCAAGAGGACCAAATGCAAGGTGCTGCACCTGGGTTGGGGTTTTGGTATCAAGAGCAAGCCATGTCAGAAAAATTTGGGGGTGCTGGTGACTGAGAGGCTGGACATAACCCAGCAATGTGCTCTTGCATCCCAGAAAGCCAAGTGTGTCCTTGGCTCCATCCACAACTGCATGGGCAACAGGCAGAAAGAGGGGGATTTCCCTCTGCTCTGCTCTGCTCTGATCTGCTCTGCTCTGCTCTGCTGAGACCCCACCTGCAGGGCTGCATCAACTCTGGGGTCCCAGCACAAAAGGACATTGACCTGTTGGAGAGAGTCCATAGGAGGGCCACCAAGATGGTGACAGGGACGGAGCAGCTGAGGAAAGGCTGAGAAAATTGGGATTGTCCAGCCTGGAAAGAGAAGATTGTGGGTTGACATGATTGCAGACTTCCAGTACTGAAGAGAGCCTACGGAAAAATAAAGGGAGATTACTTACATGTAGTCACAGAGCAAGGGAGAGTGTAGGTTTAGATTAGATATTATGAATAAATTCTTTAAAGGTGGCGAAGCATTGGAAGTTGATATCCAGAGAAGCTGTGGATGCCCCCATCTCTGGAGGTGTTCAAGGTCACTTTGGATGGAACTCTGACAATGATACACACACACACACAGAGATATATATGCAAGCAGGAAGGTAGAAAAAAACAATGTACCTGAGGTACAGTCTGCAATGAATTAGTTATTTGTCATAGTTTCTCAAGACAAGGAAAGATACTTTTCCGAAGGTAAAAGAAAATAATTCGAAATAAGTGATATAGTATGTGACTACATGTGACAACAGTATGTGATTGAGACTTTTTCAGATGGCTTTCTCAAAGACCATCACTATAAAATAAATTTTAAAGCAAAATTTCATTGATTTTAATAGATTTAATACCCCTTAATGGATTTTATAATGCTGATAAGTTTTTACCACCATGTGGTATCTTACTGGCCCTTGTGAGCAAACAAGGTAACACAGGTAAATTTTGCCTTGTAATTTTGCACTAGGGTTTCTGCAGTACTTGCCTCCATAGTTAACAGCTGCTCTTTAACAATTTTGGATAAAAGAAATAGACAATGAAATTACAAGGTAAAGCCAGGATGTGAGTTTTTAGTCCTAAAAGAATTTACCTTGTCAATGAAATTGAAAGTCTTTCCCTCACTGAAAACTACCAAGTTTTTTGTGGTGTTTCATATATTTGCCAGTGTTTTGAAAGAGGCCAAGGAAAAGTGATTTTGTCAGCAACCTTCATATTACTTATATAGATACAAAATAGAAAACCAGCAAAAATCCAAACAGAATGGGAAAAACTAGCTGACAAAAGAAATAGTACTAACATTATTTCCCCTCTGTCACCATTTCCTCTCCCTTCAGTACACTGGAAAGATAAAAAGAAATGGGTTCTTTATCAATAACACTTGGCCATGAATTTTTGATACATAACAGGAAACATATTGCACTGTATGTGTACAGGACTAAATTGATTCCACAGTTTAGATTTTCCTCTGGGCATTTTTGTGGACAAGAAAGAACCTTTTCCCTTTTACTTGGACAATTCTGTATCAGAACTGCATTTCACCTTAAGTGATACAGAATTATGAATTAAAATATGATTCATAAAATTGAGGTAAGGCAAATATGTCTTCTGAGATTATTTTGTACCAAGCAAAAGCTATCATGTGTTTTCAAGTTGATTATGTTAGCATCCCTAATTCTTCAAGAACGTTTTCTTTTTTCTTCACTGTATATGCAAACTACAAATTTAAAATTGCTCAATGTATTGCAAACATTACTAAAAGACAGCAACAAATAGCATAGCAATCTCTCTGGCTTGAGAAATGCAAAATACACTGATTATCAGCAAAAGGACTCTCCTATTTTTCAACTTTTCTCTCATCTGCATCTCAGGCATGTGCTACAAACTACATTAGATGAAAAAGAAATTGTTAACTAGAGGCAGAGTGGACAGCTGTCTTCATTTAGTTTTTTCTTAGTACTACTGTTGCTGGAAGGATTGATATAAGTTCAATTTTGTTTTCTATACACAGCTGTGAGCCTAACCCTGGGAATGAAAGCTATGAAAAGCAACAGGGTGAGACTACTTGTGAGAGACAGAGGAGACAAAGGTAGTCCTGGGCTCCAGTTTTCAGAATATTACACTTTTTCCACTGCTGGGAGTGTCCATGAAGGGCCATGCTGCTAAGTTCACGTGGAGCCCCAGTGCCACAGAGTCATGCCAGAATTATTGCTGATCTGTTCTCTCCAAAGTATCTCCTCTCACCAACAATATTTTCACATTTCTTAAACTACTTTTAGAGCTGGATCTTCTTATTGAAAATTTCCTTGATAATTCCCTGGTTATTGTTTAACGTGTCTGCTCATCATCATCCTTGCTACTTTGCTCTTTCTGGGGTGAAATGCACTCTCTGGCAGTGTTGGGAGCCCCCCTCACATATGCTGGTACACCAAAGTTCATGTCTTGTCACCTGACCTTTTGGCAATATGTGCATCCCTGTGACCACCCCAAGAGCTGATATTTCTTACAACTGATATGAAACCAAATTTGAACCCACTTCTTTCCTCAGCCACTCATAGCATTAAGATTTTGAAAAAAGAACATAAAAAAAGAAATATATTTGGAAGAAATATTTTATGTGTATTGATATTTAAAACAGTAATATACAGCTAATGCCTATGCTTAGGGTCGAATAGAATAAGTGAATGCTTTCTATATATCCTTTTTTTTTTTATGGCTTGAAAATAATACCATGGAAATATTTTGCATTCCTAGTAAGCCAAGTTTAAACTTCAATTTAAATATTTTATTCAAACAAAATTATGCAGTCAATGAATCTGTTTTTGTGAAGAACATGCAAAATAATTTTCCTTCATATTCTGCATTAATTTGGGATTTTTTGGAACCTAGAAGTGTCTGGGTCTCTAAAATTCATCAAAAATTTGACAGTGACACATTTAGTCTAACTTCGTCTGTTGGAACCTCCTCTATTAGCAAACATCATCTAAGTCTTCCTAGAGCGTACACCTTTGAGTTTAAAATGTGTGTTTTCAGTCCCACTGGAACACAGAACAAAGATCTCCTTTCACTTGGATGCTCTTGAAAGATGTTTTAGTTCTTCCATCAACACTGTGAGTAGCCAGAACATGTAGCCAAAACCTTTTTCCTGTGCCTGTTGGCAGCAGGATAGAGATCCTAACGAATCTATTATCAGTAAACACAGTCTTTATTTTCAGTTTTTTTCAGGCTGTGGGACATTACTTGCTGAGATGTCAGTTTGTGTATGAATGCACCAGTGTTCTTCCTCTGAAAAGAATAATTTTGTCATAAAAAGGGATATTTCTCAGTCTGTGTTTCAGAGCTGAATTTATAAACTGAACATTCCATGACAGAAGTAAAGTTGAAAGAATTAAAGTTATATTTTTATGCAATTTGTCATTTAAGACAACCCTATACATAAAGGATTCTGTAACATAAAGGTTGAGTCTAATTCCAACATAAATTTCTGTAAACTGAAATTCTCACACATTCTCATGACTATTTTGGACACCTTTTCCTATATTCCAGAGGGAGAATTTTGCTTGAGGATATATATGACTTTATTAAAATCCAAAGGTGGATTTATGCAGTTCTAAATCTGTTAAAATAACTTGAGGTGTTTCAGGCAGATGTAAACACCCTGCAACTGATTTGGAGAGATATTACAGTAAAGGTTTTAGGATTGTATATCCTAGTTTGATTTTTTTTTAATGCTGGCATTTATACATTCTTAGTTCATTCACTTATTTTCAAATATTAGTTATAGTAATATAAATTTTTTTCCCTGCAATATTAGTTCAATGTTGGACAGTTTAATTGAATGAATAGGCATGAAAAATGCTAAAGCTAGATTCCAGACTATTTTAGTTTAGAAAAACTGTCATACAAATGCTGAACCCTACTTCCAGCAAGGAAAAAATGTGCAGCAAAACTTTTGTTTCCTAAGGAGTTGATATTTCAGATACCACCAGATGAGAAGTTGCTCAATGAAAAAGTCTTCCACTTCTTTTATGCTTTCTGTACTCAGGAACTAAATATGCCTATAAAAGACTGTGAGTGACTATTGTTTCAGTTCAGAGGCAATGACAAAATGACATTGAAAGGGAGGTCAGGATCCTGTTTATTTAAAACCAACTGGAAATTAAACTCCAGATAAGCCACTCCCCTTCCTCTGCCCCTCCAGCAGAAGAGGGACAAAGGCAGGGACTATGGATCGAGATAATAACTTAGAAAAAGCGCACAGCAATGAAATAAAAGCCAAACAGTAACAGCAGAAATAGTAATAACAAAAGTATCCTCATCGGATGCTGGACTCGTTTCCTCATTGCAGCTTCCAGCAGTGGCGTTGCTGCTTTGGTCTGCTCTGCCTGGTTCCACTGGGCTCCCTCTGGCTTGGCTCCTTCAGCTCAGCTCAGTTCCTCCTCAGGAACAGCCTCAGCTCACACTCGGCTGCACTCGAGCTCCCTTCTGCTGCCTCTCACACTGGTGCTGCTTTCACAGCACCACACCTCAGTGCC
This sequence comes from Agelaius phoeniceus, assembly GCF_051311805.1. NCBI lineage: Eukaryota > Metazoa > Chordata > Aves > Passeriformes > Icteridae > Agelaius > Agelaius phoeniceus. The sequence goes on from NC_135265.1 coordinate 135,791,273, forward strand.
TCATCCTGGGCATAGGGGAAGGGGATGGCCACTGGTGGCAGAGGATGAGGTCTGCAGGGCTGATCCCCACAACCTCCCTGATGGATAAAGTAATGCAGCTCCAGGGGCACTTCCATTTTTTCTCCCCCTGGAAGCACAACCCCCAGCAAAGAGGTCAGTGGTATAAAATAGCAACCTAGCAATGCCCACATGGCTCTAAGTTCTACCCCCTCTCCGCAACCAGGACAAGTCTCATGAAGCTATGGAGATTTTTTTCACAATTATACAACAATTAAATAAAAAATATTTAGGGTGCTGACATTGCATCTGAGGTTTAAGTCTGAACAAACTGTTTTTCTGAATTATATAAAGAAGTCCAGATGGTTTAAATGCTAATGACATAATAGGGTCTGAGGACTGGGGAGTAGGGACTTACTAGCAATTTATGATGAACTAAAACAACTCATGAATCATGTTTTCTCTTCCAGTTTTTGTCTCTCTTAGTAACTGCATTTTCATTTAAAAACTTCTTCTGCCTCTTTGACAGACACGTGACCTGAAATTTAAGCTTAGTGTATGTATGTATGTGTATATATATATATATATAAAACTGGTTTAAGTAAAAAACTTTATTATAAATCACATAAGCCAAAAATATAGATTAATACAAGTTACTGGAACAATGACTAATTCCTTAAATAACTTTACCTCAGAACGTCCAGTGAAAACATGAGTCAAGCTATTGGTAATGGTAGATATTGTTTTGCTGTTCTAAAAAATGTAATCTGAATGCCATCTTATTCATCTTCCTTTATCATACTGATCTGCTATGGCAACCGGCTAAACTAGACCCCCAAATTAGCCAGGACCTATAATAAACAGGCCATTATCAAACTGCCATCCATGTTGTGCAAACCCACTTTAGTTAGAAAAGTGTAGAACTAGAATATAATTCCAAAACTCTGTTTTACTTTTAGCTGTAGGGGGATACAGTATGGGTAAATGAAGATGATATAGAATGTAACCTGGTCCCCTAAGGGGCTGGAGCTGAGCCAATTATTAAGGATTAGGAGCAGGCCTGATGTTAACAGGCCACACCTGTAGCCAATAAGAAGAGTGTTATAAAAGAGTGGATTGGTTAGTTGAGAGGAACTGGCGTCAGATGGCTACTGCAAGGACAAGGACGAGTCAGTGCCTAGAGGAGCTGCCTACAAGAAACATCAAGGAGGTACAAAACTCTAGCAATATGGAACCCTTGCAATGTAATGATAATAGAACTGTTGCACTATAATGACAACATTTAGCTAAAGTGATAACAATCATAGCAGCATCTCATTTAAAGTTACTTTTTTTCTTATAACTCAAAATTTTGCCATGATGAGGGCCTAAGAATAACTGCCATCAGCTTTAAACTGCCTTCTGTCATCTTCCTGTAGATTAATGTTTTCTTTGGTTTGTTTGTTTGTTAAACAAACTACAGGAAATACAACAACCAAGTCAATTTGCTTTGAGCCTGAGAAAAACAGGATACTAATTTTTATGGGTTCTTAGCTATCTGCTAAAACTAAAGCTTGTCTCATTCTGGAAGGAGCAGATATGTGATATACATCAGTAATGTTTGCTCTCTTCTCACTGGAGAAAGCCAGGAAAAACAAAGAGAGTATAAAATAAAGGAAGGTGAATCACTGTGGTGGGCATCACCAGACTCCTACACAACACAAAAGGTTTGATTTAGCAGAATTATAGGCAATGTATCTAGGGGCACCTGTTCAGTTCCTGTTTATTTTCTGTTTCTGAAACATCAATCGCTTCAAAACTCCTGCCTTTTTAAAGTTTACTTTTAGAAGTGGTTGAACATATGGTAGAAGCTCCTGTGAGAATGAGTATATTACCATGCATAGATAAGTGACAAGTGACAGCATAAAGACTCGAATTAGAAGGAGATAGAAGTTCTCTTCACATACTTTGCAAATACTGAGGATCCAATCAATTCCTTGAGCAATATTATGAGCATTCACATCAATAAAATTAATGAATTATATTTTTTTTGTAAGTAATTGAAGAATGTGAGTTTCTAAAGAGAGCTAGTGATAATGATACCTTGCAGAAGACACTACCCCTAGGGCACAAAGGGAACAGGCTGCAACCAGGCAGCACTGAGAAGAATATTTAGCTTGATATCTATCATAGAACAGTTTGGATTGAAAGGGACCAATAAAAGCCACCAAACACAATATCTCTTGTAATAAGCAGGGACATCTTCCTCTAGATCAGGTTGCTCAGAGCCCCATCCAACCCAGTCTTGAATGTTACCAGAGATGGGGCATCTACTTCCACCCTGGGCAACTTGTTCCAATGTATCACTACCCTTATAGTAAATAATTTCTTCCTTATACCTAATCTGAATCTACTTTTTTGTAGTTTAAACCATTGCTACTTGTAATTTTGCAACTGATCCTACCCAAAGTTTCTGCCTATCTTCCTCAGCAGCCCCCTTTAAGTATTGTAAGGTCACATTAAGATCTGCCTGAAGCCTTCTATTCTCCAAGCTGAACAATTCCAACTTTCTCAGCCTTTCCTCTAAACCAGGTATCATTCACATAATGGAATTAATATAAAAAATGCTTTTTAATGGCTATATATCTTTTCACAAATGTGTACAAAAGAAAAAAATTAAATGCACAAAACAAACAAGGGATTGTACATGAAAGTGTTCAAAGGACTGAAAGGCTGATATGCATTATAAACTCTGAATTCCTCTCTCCTTTCTTGTTAGTGGGAAACAAACTGAAAAATCCCAAGCCAAAATGGATAGAGATCACCACCAGAGGTATGAGTCAGAGGACCTGAATACTCTTCTGAAAGTGCATCTCTCTCCCCAGCTGTAAAATATTTTTCCAACTTAGATGTCTTGGATGCAGTGAATTGTTCCACCTCATTAGGTCCAACATTCAGATCCGCAGAAGTATTTTAAGTAATCACACGTGTAAATTATCAATCTTTAATCAGCCCATAACAATGCTTCTGTCAATTAAATCTTGCCTTGTCTTCAAAGCCTGCTTAAGCAAGTAACCCTAGAGCATAACTGCCTGAATGACTAGACAGGGGAAGTAGAGGCTTTCTACATCCCATAACCTTCAGACTTTGAGTTCAGGAACTATTTATAGATCTTCTGGCTGGGACTAGACATGATGCTCATAGAGATGTTTAGAGAAGGCAGGGCAAACCCAAAAGTAGCTGTAATTTTCCATTGTGAATCCTTACCTTAGTTGGTGATGCTTATGTCTAAGGATTTGTTTTATTGAAGCGATTGGTAACAACTTTTATATTTGTTTGTTTGGATTATCCTTAGATATGTTCTTTTGAATAAACACATTGATTTCATTCAATGTGTTTTTGTGTAAAGTTTAAAGTAGTGATATAGATTCTTTCCAGAGTTACTGTTTTGAAGTAGATGTATGGAGAAGGGGGATAAGGGCATCCTCTGTATGGATAGACATACTATATAAAAGAATGCTATTTATTTTAGATTCTCATTTCGTAATAGAATGAACGTTCTCATTTATTTCCATTGACCTGACAGGAAGCCTGATCCTCTTCAGAGCCTTCTTAACCTGCTTATTTTTGATGGATATTAGTGTCAGCTTACAAGACAGCATCCCTGTATTTCATTTTGCCAAGTAAAAGGAAGGGGGAAGATGTGTATATTGCATCTGCCTTGTTCTTCAAGTTCTTAGCCTAATTATAGGATGATTGCTCATATATTACTTTAGAAACTACATATTTTAGGGAGAGGAAAGAAAATTTATGCAAAAAAAAAGATTTATTATGTTAAATTAAAGCATATTTGTTTAATCTGAAATTTATCTTGTTTATGTGTTATGTTAAGTGGTTGGGGCATGTAAGTGTGTTTGATTGTTAATAGTTACTCTGTTTAAGATTAGAGGAACTGCTGTCCTTGTATGACAAGTAAAGAAACTTATCAAAGATTTAGCAGTGTACTGTAAAAGACTGAAAAAAGGAAGGTGCCCAGAATCACCCCTTAATGATTTTTTTCCCCCTCCAGAATTTGCATGTATGTAAAATGCTCTTTTGGCTTTTTTTTCCCCTCTATTTTTCAGGCTCAGTTGTCATCTCTTTAATGTAGTAAAAGCAGAGCACTATGGAATAGTATGAATTAAAAAATTACTGTCTAATATTGTTTAAATGGGAAAGTCACATTCAGACTATTCTTGGAATAGGAGTCAAGGTCTGTCTCAAGAAAAAGAATCAGAATGCAAAAGAAAGACAGGATGCTTTGCTTGCTGCTCCTTGTGAAGACATTTTTCTTTTTAAATCAGAAAAAGTAACATAGTGAACAGAAAGACAGATGTGAAAGAAAAAGTTCAAACATACTGCAGCTGTGTATTACCCAAGGGATGCAATAGGAAGCACTGCCTTAGCTGGCAGTTAAACTGCCAGTGGATAGGGGATAATTGAGAGAAGTGTTACAATGCACATCAAAAGGGTAGATTGATCCCATCAGGTGAAAGAGCAAGTGATAAATTGGAATATTTAAGATACATCAAGGAAACTTCTTAGATGTCAGCTGCATTCCTTTGGCAGCTAAACAGAGGGACAGATCCAGAAATGAAGGAAAATCATGGCAAGGCCAAGACCATGAAATGTCAAATAAATTGAAACATCTGGGCAAGAATCATATAAATATATATATCCCATCTTAAAAAGTGATAAAAAACACTTTTACTAGATCATATCTCTGTGAGTATAGCTGATATCTACCTGTACAGCAAAGTAATCAAAATGTTTAAAGTTATGTATAGATCTTTGTGATGCTATTGATTGTTAAGGAAGTTACTTACATTTGTCTTGCTTAAGTAGCTTCATTTGTAAGTCACTTATGAGTCTTCTGTTAAGAGATGTGGCATACTTGCACACCCAAAGCCCCCAGAGTGTGTTACTGTGAAGGAGTGTCTGATGCTGAGACTGTGTCCTCATCTGTTCTAAGCTGAATTTTTCAGGTGGAATAGAAAAGTCTGCATTAGCAGATGTGTTTTCTTTTTCATGTAAACAGAACTGTTTTTTTAAAGTCCTTTCACACCTTTATTCTACCTTTGTAGTTAAGAAAAATGGAAAGTTGAACATCAAAAATGGATTGAGTGGAACATATCTGTACATTCAACACAGTGGCTATGGTCTGCTTCAAAGGGGTGAGAGAAAGGAAAGAGGTTCAAACCAACCCCTATTACAAACATTTTAGTAAAGATATGCCAACAGTTTTTTGTAGAAATCAGGAGCACAAGCACCTATCTTCAAAAAAGCAGTCAGCATCTGGGACTCATCTGGTCACAGATAACTCTGAAGCCTTGAATCTAACTTAAGAGACAAAGTAGGGCTTTGTTTCACATTGGGTGACCTGAATAGAACAAGGATTGTGATGGGGAGTTTTGGACTCCCTCTCAAATTTCAGTGGATAAATGTTGTATTGTGTTTGTATAAGTTGGTCTGTTCTGTTCTCACCTGTGTTATAATGGTTCTGCCCTGGTTCTCCCTCCCGTCCCTGTTACTGTCACTTACCCCAGTTCCTCGCCAGTTTCCCTGGAGACCAATGTATCTTTTTCTAAACCCCTCCCCGATGCCCTGCCAGTCACTCTCTGCTAACACCTTTTTCTCTGGAAACTTCTGCCTAGGGCAGAGAGTGATTGGCTCAGGGGCCGGGGCCCCTTCTCCAAGTTGTTATTATTGGTATTTCCCTTCTGTCAATCCTCTGTACCCCACTCCCCCCTGCATTCCTATTTGCCCGAGGATGGGGTCCTCCCCTGTATTCCTCTCCCTTTATAAGTTGCTGTAGCTGCTCCTTCGTTCTCTTTCATTGTTGGCTTCCCTGGGGTCTGTGGTGAGCCTGGGCTGTGCCCCAACTGGAGAGTGCTCTCTTATTTCCTGCTGGTCGTAGCCAGAGGCGGCCTTGTCCCTCTGCAAGGAGCATCGCTGCTATAGCGCAGGGTGCTCTCCTTAGGTGCAGTCCCAGACACCGAGACTGGGACAGTGCCCCCCGAGCTGCGAGCGGTGCTGGCTTGCCGGGACACTCGGGAAGGTCGGCCCTTCTCCTCTCTTGCCGCGCTGCTTCAGATAAATGGTCATAGAATCATTAGGGTTGGAAAAGATCTCTAAGTTCGTAAAGTCCAGCCTTTGACCAACCACGACCATATCAACTAAGCCATGGCACTAAGTGTTGTGTTCTGACATTTCTTAAATACTTCCAGGGTCAAACAACCCCATGGGCAACTCATTCCAATTCTTGACAAACATTTTAGTGAAGAAACTCTTCCTGATGTCCAGCCTGAACCTGCCCTGCTGCAGCTGAGACTCTCATGCCATCTCTGGTTGCCTGAGAGAGGAGGCCAGCCCCCACCTTGCTACAGCCTCCTTTCAGGTAGTTGTAGAGATTATAATAAAGTATCAACAGTCCTGTAGTTTCCCATATCTTCTTTCTAAATCATCATATAAATGGACATCACACTGACTAACCTCTAGTTTTCTGGGGCCTTCCAGTTAACCAGGATAGATGATGAATTCTGAACAGTGATTTGAGTTTTTCTGCCAGGTCCCTCAGTACCTTTGGATGACCCCCATCTGGCCCCAGATTCTTGTGGGTGTCTAGGTTGCTCAGGCCTCTAACTACTTCCTTATGGATTGCAGGGGCTCTATTCTGCTTCCTGTCCCTGTCTGCCAGCTCATGGGGCCAGTTGCCCTGGGCTTTCTGTCCAAGACTGAGGCAAAGACGACATTAAGTGCCTCACCCTTTTCCTCATCCATCATGTTCCCCTCCATATCCAATAAAGGATGGACATTTTCCTCAGCTCTCCTTTTGTTTTTAATGTATTTATAAAACAATTTTTGTTATATTTTACAGCTGTGACCATATTTAGTTCTAGCTGAGCTTTCTCCTTTCTAATTCTCTGTCTCCATAACCTAAGGACACCCTTGTATTCTTCCTGAGTTGCCTGCCTTTTCTTCCAAAGTTCATAAACTCTTTTTTCTCCCCCGGAGTTCCTGCAAAAGGTTCCTGTTCAGCCAGACATTCTTCCCTGCTGGTTTGACTTTTGATAAATAAGGACAGCCTGTTCCTTCACCTTTAAGATTTCCTTCTTAAAGTATGTCCAGCCTTCCTGGACCCCTTTGTTATTAAGGACTGTTTCCCAAGGGACTCTCTGAACCAGTGTCCTGGTTCAGGGTCTCATTGCTCTAAGCACTGGGCTGTTGGGTTAAAGAGACATCTGCCTATATGGGAAGTCATAACTATTAACCACATTTTTGAAAAATCTACTAAATCAAGCATGAGAGATGATATAAACAGTGAAACACAACACTTGTGAATGTTCCTGACATAGACAAGGAATAATTCACTTCTGCTATGTCATTTATGGCTTTGCAGGAGGTCAGCAGTTCAGCACCTGTGGTATCTTTACTAGTAAAAGCTTAGGTTTCTAAGGAATTTAGGTACCTCCAGAGTTAGCTTTCAGCACAATCCAAATGTCCAGGAAAGGCATGTAAATCCCTAGAGGGGGACCTGAATAGGCAGCCTTAATGACTGGCATTTAGTTCTCAGTTAATCAAGTTCTCATCATTTAGCACCAAGTAGTAATTAAGGCACTGCTATTAAAGGAGGTTCATTTAAAAAATATCACCAGATGCTTATGATCAAATATTTTTTCAAATTAGAATGATGAAATTTTTACTGATAAAGGTGAAGGTTCTTGTCTCACATTTTGACTTTACTGGATTTTAAATCAGAAATCCCATACAAAAAAAATTATTTTAAGTGGATTTAAACCTCCATTTCTCAGAATGTCATTCTGAATGAAGAACCATCAACTCTTCTGATTTTACTGAAGCCCATAGTGATCTCTTCTTTAAATTCTTGTACAGTATTTAAAATTTTTCAGTAGCATGGAAGACATAAAATCATTACTGATAAAATTTACTGTTGACAAGGATTGATGGAGTGGTTATTATAATGAGGAGTACAAATCACTAATGTAGAAAGGTGGATCACCTTGTAAACTGGGCCCAGTCCATATGATTCTGTCTTCCTCCATGTAAGACAATAAATAAATCTGGGAGTAAAGAATGTAGGTTGGGCATCCAATATGAAATGTAGAAAAAAAAGTGAGTCTGAGAGAGGTCATAATGGAGGGTCTGCTGGATGTGAGGTCCAGAGTAGCACTCTTGTTTATAGGAATTGCACACAGAGAGCTGGATGCTTAGTGGTGGTGGCAAGTATCTAATAGCACTACCAGTGAGAATTGCTGCTGCTGCTAAGATGGGATGTGTGCTCAGCTCTGGTGCCTGTCTTTTATAGAAAGCACATTTATAAGTTGGATATGTTCCAGAGAAAAAAGAAAACAATTAAAAACAAAAGTTACAAGGATATTAAAGTATATGATATGTAAGAATGACATTGGTCATAGGTCAGTGTTTCTTATGCTCTCTTCTTCAGGCAACTTTACTTTTACCATAATTTCCCTTGAATTACAGAAATTTCCTTTAAATCTTTCTTTCTCTTACATCTATGCTCTTCAGAGGCTTTTCCCACCAGCTTTACATCAGTAGCCCTCTAGCTGTTTTCCCAGATTAATTATTCAAGCAAAGACTTTCTGGAGGCCAGGTAAGATAAGCCCTTTCACAGTAGCAAGACTTTGGTTCTAATCTTAGTGCCATGTTAGGTCCCATAGTCAGAGGACACATTCTGCACACATAACTACCTCTTTTTTGCCTAAAATATACAGTGGCCTCCAAGATTAGCACATGGGACATAGTATGAAAAGTATATATAAAATTAAGGTAGTTGTGCCCTAAAAGATCAGAAGACACCTTTCAGAGCATTAGATTAGCCTAATGTGCTTCGTTTATGGATCTTCAGTATAGGTGTTTATTTCTGGTAATTTTTTGTTCTCAGTGTTTTCAGAAAAAGTGAGCTGGCAAAATAAAATGTACAAGACAGAGAGTAGATCCAAACTATCTCTACTGATGTCACAGAGAACAGGAATCTCATTTTGCTGATGTGTATGAAAGCCATAAGCATAGACTCCCCCAAATCACACTCCAACACAGAGGATCTGTCCAAATAGTAAGGAGTTAGGGGTGGCAGGGTGGGACATTGCAAACAATCAATGGTTTAAAAAACACTTTATTTTTATTGAGTACAATTTTCAAAGATATTCAGGTGTCTGACTACTGGCTGAAATGTGAAGTCATATGGTCAGACAAAATGTAGCAAAATTCTGAGAATTGATTTTCACCTGTTATCCTGAGAACAAACCTCTGGAAAGAATGGGCTAAGGCTGCTATGAATAAGAAGTGATAAATTCTTTTTAACATGATTAAAAGCTTCTTGGTTTTCAGTCCATCAAAAGCCCTTTGTAATATCCACACAAGAAAACAGAGAATAACAATTTGGATGCCAGTAAGACCTGTAATGTTACATTGTACTGCACCTTGTATTGGAACTTTGAGTGAAATCATCCACTTCAGAAAAGCTAGAAAACAGAAGCTGAGGACTGCTTCATGCTTACACAAGATGAGGCTTCAGGTGTAAGAAGAAGACTGTGCTCTGCGTGCAGCAGTTTGCTTAGCCCATCATAAGAAGCTGATGCTAATTCTTTCACTCTTCAGCTTTCAATTGGAGTTCCTTGCTGACTTACTAAAATTGGATAATCACTTTCTCTATATTAACTTGTCACTGTTATTTTATTCAATTTTAACATTCAGTTATTCTTTGTACACTTACTGATTTTATTGTAAGGGTTGTAGGAGAGCTTAGATCATAAGAAAAATACATCTACCTTAACCTTTTTCTAAACCACAGTCTCACTATATCCTAACAGGAAGATTTTTGTTTTGTTCCAGAACTTATGCATGGTTATTTTATCTTTTGATACCTGGTCTCAAGTTGGTTTGTTTATCTTCTCTTAAAGCAACAGCTGGTAAAGTCTGGAAAAGAGACCTGTAATTAAGAAGAGAATCAGTGCAAAAGATTCTAAACAGAAAATAACCACATCCCTCCTTCAACAGTTTTGTGATGAGAAAATGAGGACTTTGAAAAAGAAAGTAACCTGGATTGGTCCCAATATTGGTATGCAAACCTATATACCAAGAAATTTAAGCAGTAAATAGAGCATCATGTTACCCTTAGCACTGTCAAATACTCAAATAAAGCTATTGTGTCTGAAAACCAAATTTGTTCTGCTTATGCATCCAGGATGCAAACTTGAATTTTCAAAACAAACCCATGGTAACAGAATGTTTCCTCCAGATGGCAAGAAAATGCCTTTAATTATGTCTCAGAAATAAATCACGGAATTCTAGCCATGTTTGTTGCTAAGAGAGGTTGTTCCTTTCTGGAACTGCAGGCTGGAAAGAGCTTTATTGTCTGTAACTGTGGATGAAATTCTGGGCTTGAATTCAGTAGATTCTTGTCATTGATTTGAGTGGAGTGAGAACTTGACAAGTCATACAGTAAAAGAGGGAGTATATATGTATATGGGCTGAATACAAGTATATAAGAGTATATACTGAAAAGCACTTGGAGCTCCCTTCTACAGGTGAAATGAAATGGACAATAAAAATCAATAAACCTGAAACCGAAGAAAGCTGCTCTGACTCATAGTTGGAAATATGAATATTGTTTGGCTTTGGCTCAAAGGAAGCAGGCACATATAAACATTTCTTCAAGTCTCTAAAATATAAACATGGAAAAAACATAATGTTTTTTATAAGAAAACCAGGTCGGCCTAGTTTACAAGGAACCAGTTTACTAGGTCTACCAGTTTAAGAGGAACTGGTTCTGCTATGTGATCTGTAATTGTGAAAATGTGCAGGTAGGAATGTGTTGCCTATTTCTCCCGTAAGACATTGTCTTCTTTAAAGTGAAGATTGAGGGAATGAGCACTTATTAGAAGGAGGGGAAGGCAAACTGTTTTGGAAGAAATCAGAACAAACTGTGTTTTCATAGCTGTATAAACTGTACAGAGTGGGATGTGAAGCACCAAGCATGTTGGGCAGGGAGATTTACAAATATGTGGAGTAGGAAAAGTGTAAAAAAAAAAAGGCTTTAGCTTTCTCTCATCTTCCCCAGAGTTGAGTATCTTTTTATAAGTGTTAGGGCAGTAAGTCAGTAATTGTGAAAGCTGGTGACCTAAGGACCTAGGCTCAAGCTTTTATCAACACAGCTGTGTGTACCCTATGCTTTTCACTTCCAAGAAGAGCACCCTAAACACTTGACCTCCACAAACGCTTTACACTTGCTCTGCAGAAAGTGTGCCACTCACTAGAAAGTCATGTGAGGAGCCAGCAAGGCAGTCTGAGTGATACAGTATTATTCTAATTATGAGGAAAAGATTCTTGAAAGAGAGGGAAAAGGCCATATAAACTTTTATATTGCATTACAAAGCATTTTGTATAAGTAAATTCCTACCTTTAACATGCTCTGCTGAATATTCTGTCTGAATATGTTTCTGGTACCAAGGGAGATACAGGCTTAGGGCTAGTTCAGTGCTTCATCCCTGTAAGTTTAGGAGTCACCTGTACACAGCACTTCTTGCCTAGTTCTCTAAGATATTTTTGGCTGTTGTTATTAGAGCTGCACATTATAACCCAACACTGCATATCAAAATAAATGAGAAAAGGAAAATGAAAATTGCGCTTATTTGTAGTGGAGTGAACTATTTTATGTTAGGGAAGCAGAATGTGCCACCTGCTGCATGAAGGGTGGCTACAAATAGCAATACATGCACGTATTCAGACCTTCCCACGCACAACCTCGTTCACCCACACACTGTGGCTGCTCAGTAAGTAATTGGACTTCATTAAATTCAGCTTCAACAACTTGACTAAATCCTGTTGTTCTTTCTTGAACCAAATTTTCTTTATTTTATAGTAATTCAGTTTTCATAGGACTCAGAATCTCTGCTTGTTTATTTATCATGGCATGGTGCAATGAAAGTAACACAACCTCTGTGAATACAAAACAATGAGTGAGGAATTTTCAAATTTCATTATGTGTATATATATATATATATATGTAATTTTGGAATTTATTGTGAGATTATTTAGGGGTTCTGTGAAGCCTTTAGCAGTCAAATGCGGAAGTGATTATTGCTTGTTCAATGTGCCAGCATGTTCTATTTTGAACATCAGGCAAAGTGTCCAGAACAGATCTCTCTTAATGAATGGTGCCAGCAGCACAGCTAGATCCAGAAGCAGATTCATTGGTATAGCATGATGTTACCACACAAAACATTTATGTGTCAAGCACCTAATGAAATTCATTAATTGAAGCTCAGCATTTAAGTCCTTGAGGTTATTTGTAGTGGGCCTAGTAATGAGAATTCACAGCAGCCAAGAGGCTAAGCTGGATGACATTGGAGCCTGTAGGAAATACTGCAATGCTGTAGCAGTAACACAAATGGCAATTCTTATTCTGAGGTGCTACAGGGAAAGGTGACCTCATTCAACTTGTTTCATCCATTCATACTCACATGGTATCTCCCACATGTTGAAACCCATTAATGCCTGTGTGTCCAAGTAGAACATTTAGTATCCAAGGCTTTTGTATTGAGGAGATGTGAGCAGAATTCCTTGCAATGACATGGAAGATAAAGGGTCCTGTCCTCCTCACATTTCTTTGTGTTGTCTTGTGCTGGTTTTCGATAACTTTTTTGTTCTTTATGAGCTGAGAGTCTTTCCAGCCTTTTAAATCTGTGAGCAATGAGAATTAACCACCATGCTTTGCCCTTCAGTCTGGTGGTCCTAAGCAGTTGCAAGTGAATATACTGAGATTGTCTTAATCTGGGGGACCACTAGCATATGACTTCTTGCAACCATTTTTCTGATTTGTGCTAGTTCCTCCTAGTGCCTCATTCATTCCTGTTCAGAGGCTGAAGGGTGTGCACAGTTTGTGGTTACACTTATCAGTGTATATTTTTTGGTGAACTTTAAGATGAACTGGTGGGTAAGTGAGGCAAGTAGCCTAGGGAACACATAAAGAAATGGCCAGAGTTGGACTCTGGGCATTGGAGAGACCATTGAATCTGCCAATTGGTTACTGGGGGTATCAGGAGGAAAAAGCCAGGTGCTGAGCTGACCATGGCTTCTTGGGTCCAACCAAGGGACATGTCAGTGCATGAGGCAACAGGAAGTGAGAGGATCTCAGGGCAAATTACTGGATAAAGTTACTGGATAAGACCAGTTGCTGACCAGTTATTGAATCCACAGTGTACATGTGAGCATGTGTGTGTAATTCTGCATCAGCAGCTGGAGTGAGACTGCAGGCCTTGGCTCTCCTATGTCTCCTATGTCCTCCTAGATGGAATGGGATACAGGTGCCAGTTTCAGTGCAGACTGTCTAGGTCAGTTACTGGGGAGATCCATAATCGTATATCTTTAAATATTTCCACTAAGTGGTTTTTATCCTGATAGATGGGAGAGAAGGGAACTTGTGGAGGTCACTAGTGTTGCCCATGTTTGCCCAAGTGCTGTGCTTTCTACCTGTTCTAGATGGTGTGGCTGACCATCTGTTTATTCATATTGTACACATGTGTTTAACTGTGACCCTGCTGGGACCACCTGCTCAACCTTTTTACTGGTATTGCTGCTGCTGCTGAGCCTTTGTCATGCTTCTGGATCAGGCAGCATCTAACACAGAGCAGTTCCTTGCCTGCTTCTTGTGCAAAACACTTGACACTGTCCAACATGACATCTTTACCTCTAAACTGTAGATTTGATGAATGGACCACTCAGTGAATAAGATATTGTCTAGATAGTCACACTTAGAGAGTTGTGGTCATCGGCTGAATGTCCAAGTAGAAAGCAGCGATGGGTGGCATTCCTCAGAGGCTGATAATGGGATTGGTACTTTTTAACATTTTATTCATGAAATGGACAGTGGCATTGAGTGCACCCTCAGCAATTTTATCAATGAGACCAAGCTGCATGGTGCTGTTAACACACTGGAGGGAAGGGATGCACCCAGAGGGGACCTTGACAGGTTTGAGTGATGGACCTGTGAATATCATGAGAACATCATGAAATTCAACAAAGGCAAGTGCAAGATCCTGCACCTGGGTTTGGACAGTCCCAAGCACAAGTACAGTCTGGCAAGAGAATGAATTGAGATTAGCCCTGGGGAGAAAGACTTGGGAGTGTTTGTGGATAAAATCTCAATATGAATTGGCAATGCATGTTGCCAGCCCAGAAAGCCAACCACATCCTGGGCTGCATCAAAAGAGGTATGACCAGGAAGTCAAAGGAGGTGATTCTCCCCCTCTACTGTACCCCTGTGAGAGGTTACCTGGAGTACTGTGTCCAGCTCTGGTGTCCCCAACACAAGAAAAATATGGGCCTGTTTAAGCAAGTCCAGAGGAGGGCCATGAAATTAATAAAAGGGCTGGAAAATCTCTTCTACAAAAACTGACTCGGAGATTTGGGGCTGTTCAACATGGAGAAGAGAAGGCTCCGATGAGAAGTTATAGCAGCCTTCCAGTAAAGGGGGCTTACAAGAAGTCTGGAGAGGGACTTTTCATGAGGACATGTAAGAGAAGGGGAATGACCTTAACCTGAAGGAGAGCAGGTTTAGATTGGATATTGATCAGGTATTAGAACAGGTTGCCCAGAGACACTGTGGTCTCCCTATTCCTGGAGGTGTTCGAGACCAGGCTGGATAGGCCTCTGAGTAATCTGGTCTAGTGCAAGGTTCCCTGGCCACAATATGGGATTGGAGATAGGTGGTCTTTAATGTCCCTTCCAATCCAAACCACTCCATGATACTATGATTCTATGTTTTCTCCTTTGTTCTTCCTGGCAGTGATACCAGTGAGATTTTCATGTGCAAAATGTGCATGATTGATGTTGCTATTAACTCAAATTCTCTAACAAGATTAATTACCTCAGTTACCCAATATGTGGCATTCCAAAGAAATACCATTTTAGGAAGTGAACAGTACCTGCCTCATAAAATTCATAAACCTTCAAGCACTCTTTAGTTGGACAGATGAACATTGTGAAATGCAAAATTATTAATTGTGTTTAAAAATATATACCAATATTTATATAGTGCAATAGGATGACATAACAGTCAGTGAAAGTGAAAAATTATTTCTGCCTTGAGAAGTTTATAGCTTTAACTTAGAGCTGACAACATAAGTGATTGCAAACATGGGAGTTAGAATAATAGGAAAGTTGCATTTGCTATATTCTCCTTTTCTCATTTTCTCTTGTTTCTGTCTTAGTGACCAGTTTGTAATTACTTAATTGTGTGAACTGAAAGTTGCTCTGTGGTGAATCAGTCACATAGAGTAAGTATGTGGAAATGAGAGGTTGTAGTAAAGAAAGAGATAGGGAGAAACACCGCACAAGAGGAAGGTAAGGAGTATAAAATAACTGAGTACAGAAACAGTCAAGACAAGAAAAATTAAAAGGAAGGAGAAAAAAAAATAGGTAAAGAAACACAGAAGCCCTGCTACAGAACATCCATAAAACTAGATAAACAATGCCAAACTATTTGTTATATATTTAAGATGAAGATGATGAGAATTTCAATATGGTATATATCCTGAGGACTTGGGGACAGTCCCCTTAAAGAGGGGCTAGAATAAACCACCAGTTTATGAGCAACCCAATCCAGTTACTCTTTTTGTTGGAGCAGAGAGATCTGTAGAAGAAGCTATGGCTTGCTAGGTGCCTGGCTTGTAGATTTTGGGTGGTTCTGTGATCACACAGGGGCCCTCTAGGGCAATGGTCTCCAAACTTTTTTGACTGTACACCCCTATCAGTAAAAAAGTTTTGAGCACACACTGTCAATATATTATGCATGCATTTATTTATAACTTATGTACATTTACTACTGTGATATTTTATATGTCCTTTACAAATCATTCAAACCTCTTGGGGAAAAAAAAAAAAAGAGGCAAAGAGGAAATACTTGAAATACTTTAAATGTTTTATTTATTAATGATATTAAACCCGTTTTCTTTCTTATCCCCAATGGACTGTGCATCTCTGGAGTGCAGGCACCCCAATTTGAAGACTGCAGCTCTGGGGTACCCTTAACAAGATGAAATTATATGACAGTAATATACATTTCTGGGCTGAGTTTTCAATAGTTCTTTGCTCAAACAGAAAGATCTTTTCTCTTCTGGAAGTAGTCTTCCATATTATCAGTAGGAAAGAGAAAGACAGTATAAGAGAGAAATTGATCTACAAGATGAGAAGTGTTAATTGAGCGGGTTCCGTTTCTTGGAAAAACTTCCTCATGGATTTAAATGTGTCTACAACAAGAAGTGAGGCTCCTGAGGTTAAAAAGGCATTCAAAAGTAGTGAGTAAAATGAGAGAAGCTTTTTTGTTAAATCCAGGTTTGATCTGAAGATTGGCACTACTACAGACGGCTAGATTCTTAATATGAACTATTTTTTCTTGGTAGTAATTAATGGCTCTGCTGTAGCCTTCTGTGATTCATGGTCAAGGTGAATCTACCTACTGTGGGAATATTTGTATATATTCTGTAATGTAAATTTTTTAATCAGAAAAATGCAATAAAATTATCTACTTCAGAGATATATCTAGTTTTTTATCTGTGCATAAGTAGTCTATGATAATAGGGAAATTTATTTGTATAAATATTTCTGTGTCCTAGCTATATGATGAGAAAGTAAATTTTTTAACAGCCTAGCCACAAATATGAACAAATATAGTGAGAAACATATTAAAATGGCAGAAAACATCTTTAAAGTCTCACCATATACATTATCTTCTAAATTAAATCTGTCAAATGCTGTCTGTATAGACAGAACCAAAAATGTTAGTTAATAAACTATATAATTTCCAACTAAACTTTAAATTAGATGCACATTTCCTTCTTTCAATTTCCTTCTTTTAGATTAAAAAGTAAATTTGGATTCCATACACAATTCAGCATGTTGTGAGAGTTCAAGTAGAAGATGACCTTTGTTTTATGTGAAGTATATTTTGGATGATCCTGTGTTCCTGTAAAAAGCAAAGAAAAGACAAACAAAACTCACTAGACCATTGCAAAAAATTCTGTTTGAAAAGTTGATCTGCTAGAATGTGTACATATTGATTAAAATGCACCAGAAATTAAATTTTAATTATATTTAGATTATTTTGGAAAAACCAAATTATTTGTGTCAAACTTATAGTTTAAAAAATAAAATTGCTATTTAAAAATGAATGACTTGGAAACAAATGGCTTGTCAAATGGTTTGGACAAACTGAACAGTGAAGACTATGGGTTATGAAAAAGCATTTTCTTGACTTCAATCACTGTCATGGGAATAATAACTGGAATTTAATGGTTGGATGGCAAAAAAAAAATCAAAACAACCCAACCAAAACAAACAAACAGACAAACAAAAAGCAACAACCCCCTGCCCCAAAAAAAACCCCAAACAAAACAAAACACACAAAAACTCCCAAAAAATAACAACAAAAACCCACCATAGGAGTAATATTTTAGTCTGTTACAATAATATCCAGATACAAAATCCTAAAGATCTTAATACAAGATCAATCCCACATTCCTTTCTAATACAGTTCTTATAAGAAAGTATCTATTCACATACTGGTTTTATATACCTTATACTAGTTCACAGCTATATAATCTGGAATAGATGTGGGTTTTCTGCCTTGTCTGCATTTTCACTAACCAATCTTATGTAACACTAGGAAGACATATTTAGTTGTAATTTTTATTCCATGCTAATAATCTGGCAGTGCATGACTATTTTAATAGGTGTGTGTATCTTGATACGTCTTTTGGAATTGTCTTTAAAAAGTGTTGTAAAAAAGGAAAACATCAATATTTAATCTCATCATATTGAGGAGTGATGTTTTATATTACTGTAGCTCCTTGTTAACAGATTTTGCAAATTAGTCTATTGTACAACAGGATATGAATGTTTCCTGCTTTCCTCTTTCATTAATGACGGATAATTACTGCAGGAAAAATCACACAATAATTGTACTAATCAGCAAGATGGATTTTTATACAGTAGACTACAAGATTTGCTACCCTTTATGATGCTTGCATGTAATAAAAATTCCTATGCCTCTCAATGATAAAAGCCAATAATATCTCTCCCACAAGTATTTTTTTGGTTCTTATAAGAACAGTAGAGCAGCAGTACAGGCACAGTCAGGTTCCTCTAACACATTGCATATGATTCAGAAAAAGTAAAGAGGAAGTTAATGATGAAGCAATATTGTAAATCTTCCAAACTCTCAGCAATCAGTGGCACAAGGATGGCTAGATTATAGAATAGAATCATAGAATAGAGTTATTAAGGTTGAAAAAACCCCTCCATGATGATTGAGTACAACCTTTGGCCAATCACCACTATGCAGACTAAATCATAGCATTAAGTGCCACATCCGTTCATTTTTTAAAGACTTTCAGGGATAGTGACTCCACCACCTCCCTGAGCAGTCCATTCCAATGCTTGACAACCCTTTCAGTGAAGAAATTCTTCCTGATGTCCAACCTGAACCTCCCCTGGTGTGGGTTGAGACCCTCTTGTCCTATTGCTAGTTTCCAGAGAAAGGAGGCCAATCCCTGCCTGGCTACACTGAGGCTAAACAACCTCAGCTCTCACAGGTACTCTTCATATGACTCACTCTCAAGGTCCCTCACAGCTCATTGCCCTTTGCTGGACATGCTGCATCTGAGCCAGGATTGAATTTCTTGTTTAAGATTCTTGATAAAGTCTTTTATTTTCCTATGACTTTTCCTTATAATTCTAAGATTTTTTTTCTTGGAATTCCTAAATTTTCTCAATGATGAGCAGGAAAACAGATTTATTGAATCAAATTTGGGGAAAAAGAAGAGTCACAGGAGTAGAGGAAGAGGGCAAGTAGCTACAGACAAATGGGATCTCTGTGGAACAAGGTAAGTGAAAGGCTTGTGTCAGACCTCTGGCACTGAAGCCAGCTGGCAGAACATAGTCCATAGTTAATTATTACATACTACTAAAGTCTTTAACCATTCAAAACAAAGTGCATGAAATTACCTGAGAGGAATGGACTCTGGTCTATATAAATTCATTATTCCAATTTAAATACTGTTTGAGACAGTGTTTTGACTTAGGCCAAACTCACACTAAGGGCCATACTAGAAATGTTAAAATATACAAATAGTTTCACAGCTGATTAAACTTCCATGCCCAAAAATCTTGCCTGGCAATATTGAATTATTTATGAAAGGTGAAACCTGTGTATTTCTAAGGGTGTCTGAAGTTCTGCAGGGCTGTGTTAGACTAGAATTAAACAATCTTTTCAACATGTCAGTTGTTGTTCTAAAACATTTTTAATATGGACGGGAGAGTCTCAAATTACAGGAGTAAGTTTTTTTATCTTAGGAGAAGCTTTTCTCTCTCTATTAGAGTCAGTTGTGCCTATTAAAGAGATGACAAAATAGAACTGAGCCTTAAGGAAAAAATAATTGCCCATTATAAAATGCAGAATGGCATGGGAGAAAATTGATTAGCCATTCAAACATGGTTGCATCCATTTTCATCAGGGTCTTCAGAGATGTCACAGAGTTTTTGTTACCAGTGGCACTGAAGGAGCTTGATTCGTCCTTGTGAAACAGTCAGGCCAATCTTTCTCTCTCCTCCAACGGAGATCATTCTCTGTACTAATAATCCTGATTGCTTAGGTAAGCTAGTCTTCTCCATTTGTTCTTCTCCTGCAGAAGATAAGAATTTAGATCCTAATTTCTGTTGAACACAAATGTTCCCAACTCAGCATTAATGAAATATTTAAGAAACACAATGCAATCAAGACACATTCATTCTTCTAAAATAGGCAACGAATCTTTCCAATTGATGAGCTTAGTGGAAGCTTCCTGAGTAATTAGGTCATATTGATTAAAAACTGAAACTTTGCTTTTGTCCTCAGACTGCAGCTCATTCCAAAATTACATCTTATACATGAAATAATATTATTTAACTATTTTCAGGAAAATTATAATGCTATGAAAACATCTTTTCCCCTGGTTTGTTTTTTTTTTGTTTTGTTTTGTTCTTCTAACAGCCAGTTAGAATTCAAGATTGCCAAGACACTGCAGCCAATAATGATATTTCTTTACAGTACAACACTGATAACTTTGATACCTAGTAGATGTATGAATAAGAGAAAATCCTGCTCCTGGTTTCTTAGGAAGTTTAATAAATTCAGTGTTCACAGACCAGTGGGTACCTGGGTGGATCTCAATGTTGCTCCTTGCAAGATCAAGCCTTTATCAAGCCTATTCTTGAAGTCAATGAACCTTCAAATCAATATATGGATTTTCCTAGGTGAATCCCCTTAAAGGATTGGTACATAATATTGTGTATAATTTTGAATGTAAAGTTGCAAATAACATTGTACTGAAAAGTACATCTCAGTGGCTTGATTGCTGATTACAGTTCATCAAATCCTAATACATTTAAAGTGATATAGGAATGAGAAATCTGTGGAAGGCTTTTAGCATATTCTAGTTTTGTTAAGGAATGTCAATAGGCAGAAAAATAATGTAGAAAATTTTGAATCAGCAACTCTCATTATTCACTGACAGTTTTGCATCCCTCTGTGACTTTTTTTTCCTTTAAAAGGGTCCTAATTGATAAAAGTTAAACCACCCTCAATATTCAAAAACCCTCTCTACTGATGTAAGTCTAAATATATTGTTTAAGCACAAATACCTATCAACTTTTTCAGTCAATTTATTCAATGTCATGCATTTCATAACCAGTTCTAACTTCAAGATGCCATGACTGGCATCTTGAAGCACTTGCAACTGACTGCAAGAGAACTGCAAGTAGTGTTGTGCTTTCATTTGCACAGACATTGCACTTAAAATCTTGTAAATTGTGTTAAGATTAGGTCCTAGCCTAAGATCAGGCTAACCAGTGAGAGGATGAGAAAACAAATGACAAACATGACAAATGACATACAGCAAGGCCTTTTATGTGGTGGTGCTACCCAAGGTGACCTAGCCAGTTTCTCCTCTTCAAATAGCCATTGCTGAGAGGTGGCCTCAAAAAGCAGTATAATGACCTACTAAGGAGCCAATAAATGATTAAAGATCCTAAGCTGTGAGGAGTTTATCAATTTCTGGTCTTTTTGTGATGTGGAACTTAGGTAAAAGAAGCAGAATGGGAGAATTTGCCCCAGGAAGAGAAGCCAGATGCAGCCCTATGACCACATCTGTCAGAGTTACATCCTACTTAAACTTTTGCTTTATTCTGCTATTATCTTCAAAGAACCTGTTAGTTGAAAAAGTCTTTTCACTGCTAAAATGCAGGATGCATCATGCTGTTCATAAGCTCATATTATAGCAGCAATTATAGCTGAAGAGATAACACCTAAGGTGTTTGACCTTATCTACACTTATTTTATTGACTAATGCATTAATACTTCATGATGATTCTACTTAGTGATTACATAAGGAAGATTATACCTAACACTTCAATTCTGTAGCCCATTTGTAAAGTACTATTTTAGCATTTTTGTCATACTATAGAAAAGTTCATTTATTGAGTCTTGTCTCAGGGTGTCTTTGCAATAACTTCCTGTAAAAGCCCAGTAATTCATACTCTGTGGAGACATGTTTTCTGTGTTTAAGGAAATAATAAAAAGTGTGTAATTACATTTTGACTTACAGGTCAAATATAACTATAATTTCTGGAAAATTATAATTTCCTCTTTTATATTTACAGGCTTCTATATTTACAGGCATTATGTCTGTATCTGAAAGCCATTTACCTACTTTATAGTACACACTATTGCTATTTTATGAGGTCTGGGTACCACAAAATACTAAATACTTTGGCTCTGATCCTGAAGAGGAGTTATATGCAACAATAAGAAAACACTATGAAGCCCTTGAGGACTGCATTTATGCCTTCAAAGCTTGATCTACCACAATAATAATATCAAATCAGAAATCTTGAGTATTTAGACAAATGTCCTCAAAATCTGTAGTATGTACACCAAAGAATTTGGCCAAAACTTGTCTTTAATTACTTTACATAAGAACTCAGCCCTGCAGCAGAGTGTACTCCTATGGTCTCAAAGGGACTCAGGCAATTAACGCTTTATACAAACTGTCTGGAATACTTTTATTTCTTCTGTGCTGTTTAGTGAACTTGATATCTCTGCCTTTGTTTGCTGTACTTTATGCAATACCAGTCTGTTTTCTCCCTTGACAGCTTTAGCATGATCCTTTTCACAGCAAAATTACATTTTTCCCTGTCTTTTCAGCAGCTAACTTAAAAATAATTTACTTTCTTCTTCACAGACTGCTTACAGAGCTTTCCATCACCAGGTGTTAACTCAGATAGGAGCTCTAGCTTACTTATCTAAAGACTAACTACCATTCTCTGGGTATGGATACCTTCTTCAAAATTTGCCTGTATCTAAAGGAATGTAACTGTTGCCACTGCAAAAGAAACATTTTACTTATTGAAAAATTCTCAGGTATAGTTTAGGTGTTCTATATTCATTGCCCTTGAATCTCGAGAGACTAACAGTCATATGGCAAGTTCTGTGCAAAAAGACACATAAGATTGAGAATATATAGATAGAACTTTGGTTGCTGTGCAAGATTTTTGGGGTTCACCAGCATTATCTTTATACTAATAATAGTTTCTATAATACAATTAATGGTTTATATATTTATATAACATTTAATACTATTAACTGTTGTATAGTTAATGAAAGACGAGTGTTATGTGAGATGAATGATGTACGCGTCAAGTCCCGAATTCATCCAGTTAATCTTCTAAAGTAGTGTATAAAATTGTATCTGGCACTCTCATTTCATCCTTAAGAAAAAAGATAGAATGCTCATGTTTTTAATAAGCAAGGTCTGCCTCTGCATATTCAAACTTGTGATGTTTCATGTATTTTCATATATATTCCTTTCTACTGGGCCTAAATGTTGGCAACCACCCTTCATATGTTTGTATAAACATGGATTTCATATAAAGCTTGTTTCTCTCAAACTGTCTTCATGTTCAGACATGCAGATCCATACAATATGCACTCAAGAGTCACTGCATTCAAAGGTAGTGCTGGTCAAAGTTTACACAGCCGTAGAGAGCCAGATGAGGCACATACAAAACTTTTCTAAGACTGGAAACTTTTATTCAAGGTCTTGGGAAGTGATAGCAGTGTGTAGGAAGGAGGTATAAGGAAAACCAAGGCACAGTTAGGAATGCGCCAAGCAAAAGGTGCTTGACCATTGGTATCACTTATTGGTTATGAATAACATAAAACTTTTACTGCTGTTAAGAATTATGGAAAAGAGAGGGCTACTTTACTATTAGACTCTCTCCAGCTTTTTCCTTCAGAGAAAAGCAATAAAAGGGATGGAGGGGCCAGAGAGATTGATTTATTTGGGAATAAAAAAGACTTGTGTATGTGTGGCTTGGCTAAATAATGATTAAGGGACTAACACTAACATGATAAAATGCTGCTTAGCAAACAATCATGTGAAGGAAAAGTGTGGGGTTAGATGTACTATTACTTAATATTTGTGTTGCAGTTGTGCTTAGTGGACCCCATCTATGTTAGCTGCAACACAAGCATTCAGTAGGAAATGGTGCCTGGATGTTTCACAGTGGGAACAAGGAGGAGGACATACCTTGCAACAGACTCACACAGCATGGGGGTCACTAAGTTAGCAGCAGAAGTTCTGAGTTTTAGTCAAGACATCTGAGTTTAGCAGTTTCACTGGTAATTTCTCTGAAACACACCTCTGCTTCTGATTCAATAGGCATAACAAGAGTACTATTTCAGAGATGTTGTCTGGTTCTCATTGTGTTGGGCTTAGACCCATTATAACTGTAAAGAATCCTGCAACACTCCTTTGCAAAAGGTAAAACTAGACATCCAGCTAACAGGATACAGACACTATTAGATGAGAAACATGCTCATTATCCATGCTCATCATCTCCTGAAGTAACTAGCAAAGTACAAATAATGGAGATCCATATGTGTGTTGTTAGAGGTTTTCATGGCAAAGCTTTTAAAAAGTGAAAGTGTTTTTATTTGCAGGCCCACAGCCCTTTCCACAGTGAGACCAAACTCTGTTTTGTCTCTTTCTCAATGCTTACATGCAATGAAATGTAAGCGTTTTTGAGAACCCCACCTTCCAGCTGTTCTGATTCACATAAACTTAAACTTGCTGTGCTCATCCCAGAATCTCCTGTTGAATCCAGTCCCATCAGCACTTCATGCATGACTCATTGCCATGGTGAAACTTCCAACGCAGCCAAAATCACTTTCCTTCTGGCCCTTTCATAGTCAGGAGCCATCATCTGCAGAAGAAGTTTCAGATCTGGAGCATTGTCAGGATGGCCACGAAGTCAATGTGAACTCACTGTCCAAAATGGGGGAGCAGCCCTTGGTAGCCACTGCTGAGGCTCCGTTCAGCACTTCCACAGTACGGTGCCTTAGGTGTCCCAGAAGGTCAGAACCAAAAAGAAAGGATTTGGCAGTTGCATATTTGCCTGTGGATTAATAGATGTCAGGGTAACAAGCACATTGTCTGAAACAACACTTTCCATGCACATTCTCTTTGCAGACCAATCCAACACAGGCAAGCTTAGAGTTTAAGATTTTATCCTTGCAACTAGGCTTCATTGTCCCCAGACATATATGTCATAAGCTCTCCTAAGGAAGTAATAGAGGGTTTGACTGCAGCTAATCTGAAAATAATGTTTTCATAGTTCGGAAAATTCAGAAGTAATTTCTGTTCAGAGCAGAAAGAATAATTTCTCTGTAAGACAGATGTGTAGAGAGCCTTAGAGTAAACACCAGTACCATCTGGATGGCAGGTCACCCTACCCAGATGGAAAATTGCTACTTATTACTGGCTATGAGCAGAGTTGTGTAAAAATACTGTAGAATTTCAGATTAAAAATGTTGGAAAATTCATTTAAATTACCAGTAACTACTTCATCATTTCTTGGAGTCTGAAGGAAAAAAAACCTCAAAAAACTCTTAAGAAAATTAGCAGAGCTTACTGCTATAACAAAACAGGACTCTGCATTCAGAAGTTTTCAATTCATAATAAATATTTTCTTTCTTTTAAATGCGCTAAGTATAAATACTGAAGAAAGCTCCAGCTTGTACTTTTTTCTTCTGGCAGGTACTTTGATTACTGCCACTCATTTCTTCTAAAAAACCAAAAAAAAAAACCTGCAAAAAACAACAACAAAAAAGGAAACAATATTGCATAAGAATGATATGTAGATAAGAAAATTGATTATTTCCTGGAAGGTAGTGTTTTGAGATTAGTTCAGATCTAGATTTAAGACTTCTGAGAGAACTGTGTATGTTATTTGACAAAATCTTTGGAGGAGAGAACACGTATATTCCTCTGTCCACTGTTTTTTCTATGCTGAATTAAATCTCTAACCTATCATAGAAATAAATAGAGATCATTCAAAAGAGTTTAGAAACTGTGTTCAAAGGCCTATACAGGAAGAATAAATATTTTGCTTCTGACCCTGTTGACACTGTCAACACTTACAGTGGATATTAAAGCATTTTCCTAGCCCTTCCCAAAAGTAACACCCAGAGAAACAGAGTTTCTAGGAACCTCAGTCCAGACTTGCTCTGATTCATTTCTCTGAAATACAAGAGAACATTCTCATAGTGGCAGTGAATGAAATGAAGCTGTTGCAGTGCTGTGAATGAGAGTCCCCAGGTGCTCCTTGGCTTCAAGGCACATTGCTGTTTACAGCAGCTTCTCACTTCCAGGGATGGAAACGCACATTGTGTAAACATTCCGATTATGCTGTGAGGCCCCATTGTGTGGCTAAGGACAGCAGCCCCTTCCTGCCCTCTCCCCATGCCCTGCAGTCCAGCAGAGAGTGCAGCTTGTTCCTGCTCCCCCATCCTTCCCACACTGTCTGCTGCTCCTTCTGGCACCCTCCTCCAAGGCTGGAAGGTCTTCCTGCAAATACATCTAAGGCAGCCTGATCTAAAACCCTGGAAACCCTTTTGACTTCATCAGTACAGGAGAGTACCCCTAAATAATTCTTCCTTTACTCTCTAAAGGAAATGGCACTGGAAAAACACCACCTATACCTTGGAAAGTCTACCACTTCTGGAGAAGGAAATACTCACTGACATTCCAGACTGTCCAGCTAGCTGGTTTTCAGTGACTGGCAGAAATCTTTCTCTCAGTGTCTGTGCTCACAACCAAGAGAACACTAACTTCTTCTGCAAGCCCCACTGAAATGCTAAAATATATAATAGTAGAAAGAGAACTCACAGTGGCTTTGCTTTTAGGTAAACATGATGGTGTGTATTAAAACCAATTGATTTAAGGAATTTTGATGATAAACAATAATTATAAAAGAAAGAAATATTATCATCAGACTGCATCAGAAAATTTAAGCAGGTCCATGAAGAATGTTGACTAGCAAGGAACAATAAATGCTAATTTTCCTTTCTAACTTCTGCTGCAGATTTGCTGAATTTAAAAGTCTCTCAACTGCAATAATAACAGTTACGCAATATTTCCTAACTGCCCCCAAGGCAAACTCAGATCCTGACTGAAAGTGTCACATTCTCTATTTTGTTTATTCTCATACAGATTCTGCAAGGATGAATTTCTTCTTGCTACATCTATATAGCCATGTTGCCATCAGGTAGATAACCTGGTCTGTATGTGGTTAGTTGTTGATTTGCATGGTGATTGGTGAAAGAGCTGGTAAATAATTTGCTACACTGTTTTTTCCAAGAATTACAGTATTTCAACGTTCGCCCATGGGTACATCTATTGTTCATAATTGATGACTGAATTACAATTTTGTCTGCTGTTCCTGTAATACATATCAATCTGAATAATAAGTTACTTTTGTTGGAATAACTGCCTTTAAGTCAATGATTCACAATAGCTGAAACAACAGCTGAAGCTTTGTCTCCTTTTGTTCATATTTCGGAATACAGCACTGATCATGATTGCCAAAAATGTGCTGAATACAATGTGGAAGTATCTGGATTAAAGGTGAATCAAACCACATGAAGGCTCAAATGCATCAGTGTGTTGCAGCACTTCGTGTCAGTCCTCCCAGTGCAACACATCCTCCTTCTCCTTTTCATCCTTGTCCTTTTCCTCTTTGCCGCTGCTTCCGGCAGGTGATCTGAGCCTGGCACTGTTATATCCTTTTTCCAGCTCAAGTGGGCTTATGATAGGCTTAAAATGCTTTAAACTGCTGTGAACACAGATGTTGGCATGTTGAGTTACTGATCTGTGCTGCTTCTTGTGTGGTTAACTGGCTCAACTCCAGGGAACATAAACTCCACCTGTCCTCTAAGAGGCTTCCTGCCCTGAAGAGCAAATTTTCTTAAACAGGACTTTATTTCCTGATAGATAGACACTTCCATCTGCCAGGTGCATTTTAATTTTCTCAGCTTTATTGGACATCATGATGTAAGTCACTTAATCAACATGGCCAGAATTTTCTAGCATGTGGTTAGAACATACTCAGAGTTAGGTTTCAGATTTGGATTAATGTTTAAATCATACATGGAATTTTGAATTATGTTACTAAAGTATTCTTGACCTTTCAGTTGATAACTGATTTTTTCCAAATATAGTATTCACCTTAGTATTTTTTTTTCCTTTCCAAGATGCTTGCTCAGAGCTATGATTTTTTTCTTGTGCAATGATTATCAAATAATTCCTGAAACTTCAAGTAGATGGTTAAGAAAACCCTAAGGGCTCCCCTGAGCAGTTTAAAGCCCAACAAAAGAGGATAAGAAACAAGAACTTTTAAAATCAGACACAAGGTACCATAGTAGAGTCTTCTTGGTGTGGGGAAGATTTAAGAGTTAGGACCTTCTTTATAAATTGAAGGTGATTGCATTAAGCCAGATATAACAAACTTTCCCACTGAAATCTACATAAAAAAGACATTTGTAAAATATCTGGTGACCCAACTTGTTCAAAATGTGCCCAAGATTTCGAACTAAAGATTTAAATACAGATATCTTTGCAAAAGATATTAACCTTTCCTGCTATGTGAATCTAAACCATGTTTTCCTAGAAAACTGAAATAAGAAGTTTATTAGGAAAAGTATTTGGCATAGGTGGGCAGATTTTGCTTGAAGAAGTTACTGAATCCTTTGGTATGGCTGTATTCATGTGATGTTTTCCACTAAATAGGTCCATGTATTGGTGATTCAAAGCAATCAAGACAGAAATCAAAAGCTGCATGCACAAAAAAGTAAAGAGGAAAAGGTTTTGTCTTTCAGGACAAGATTTTCTGGAGACACAAATCTTTGAGGACATGAGGTTTGACTCAGCTGGCTGAGCCCTCTTCCATGAGCTGATGAATCTGTATTCCTCTCCCCTTAGAGTAATTGCATCATCACTGTCATCACTTCAGAGCAGGGACAAGATGCGTTTCTTTTTCTTGAAATTGTTTCTATCATCTGTTGTGCTTCATATGAAGGAATTTCCCAAATTATTTTGCACTTGTCATTCTCACTATGAGATGATGTATTTTTCCTGTCTTCCCTCTCAGGCATATAAGCAGTGTTTCAGTGTCATTATAAAGCTGTAACTGTCCCTTCTTCTACATGGTTTATAATTTGACTTTAAATTTAATATAACAAAAATTTTTAAAAAAGCATCTTTTGAAATGTTCTTGGCAACAAATTCTTATATTTCTGGGAGCAAGTAATTGCAAGACAAGTGGAGAAATGATTATACATTGTTTTAAAATTTTCTTTTAGTTCTGGTTTTCATACAGGCAAACAGAGAGGAAAATACTGTGGTGTCCAGTGAGGGCAGAGAGGTCTGCTCAGACTTGAGGGAACATGTTAGTTTTCAATAAAAGATGCATTTGTATCCCATGAGCCAGGTTCTGTCCTGGATTCAAACTAAACCAAAACCCCCATGCACAATGTATATATTCAAACTTTTGAATTTCACCTCATCCATGTCAAAAAATCAGTCTCCCAAACTTTTTTAAGGGGTTACAAATCCATTGGCTATCAGAATCCACTTTTGAAAACTTACTAAAATACACAATCTTGTACAGGACACTTATGACCTCCTAAATTAGGATAATGCTTACTGAGCTGGCAGGGAGACTACAAAGATCAGTTATTTTCTTTAAATTGAAACTTTGAGGTTTCAGTCACAAAATAAATGGAAGATGTATATAATATGTTCTGAAAGAACATAAAAGAACTTAGCATCTGGTTATTTCCATTGGAGATGCTACATATGTAAACAATATATTTAGCTTCCTTAAATCACATGAAGGAAATGCTTGGAACGGAAACCAAACCCATTCCAGGATGTTAATGCTTCTAAAATTTAGCTCATATTTCATTTCATCTAGAGATGGTTGATTAGAATGTATAAAATGTTTGAAATACACTTCCTAGTGAAAAACACTAAATAAATACAGGATGTTTTTTTTTAAATTGTGTTAAAAAAATTAATTAAACATTAAGTAATTAATTTACTAGTAATTAGTACTACTAATTAGTAAGTTACTAAATTAAATTATCTAGCAATTAAGTAGTACTGAATTATATAATGAAGCTGTAGGTTATTCCTTCCAGAAATATGTGAAATTAAAGAATATTTGAATTTTTGATGATGTTTGATCCCTTTTTCTTAAAAATATCCAAGCTTAATGAACCTGAATGTTCAATATTTTAAAATTATATTGCTTCACTTCTACATTGTGTTAGAAGAAATTTTAGAGTATACTACTCAATAGGACAGAAGTAAGACAGAATCACTATACAGTAAATAAATAGATTATTACCTACAACACCTGCTTCTGGTGCCATAACTGCTGACCTTCTCTCTTATTATTTAGAATTTACTTTTAGCTCTCTGAGCTGCCCATTACTACAAGTAGAACATCTGCAGCCTCTGGCATTGAAACCATGAGGTTATATTGTGTACTGAAAAAGTAGATGCACCTCAAGCTGGTCAAAGCTGTGACAAGCTGAATTCCAGTAAAATTCCAGGAAGAATTATTGAATTGGTTTGGTTGTTGGAACGTTCAGATTTCTTGCTTTGATATTACTTTGGATATTCTTTTCTCTTCATTGGAGGAAGGAGTTAGATCTGAAATAAAGGCACTTTTTCCACTAAACCTCTTCTGGAGCATTTGAATGAACAAAATATTAAAAGGTACTTGCCAGGAAAGTAAAGACTTCAATTAGCCCTAAATAATTAAAATAATTAAGTTTGAATCAAAAGTTTATTTGTTTACACTATTTAAATTAATTTAGATTTTTTTTTTGCTGCCCTTCAAATGTTCTCATTCTAGAAAATAAGTCATGGACATCTGAGTTAATAGTGTAAAAAAAAATAGCAGAATACTAGAAATAAATAACATTTTTGATTTTCTTAAAGAAAAACCCCAAAACAACCAAACAAAAAATCCACCACCAACAACACCAAAAAATCCCAGAAACCTGTTATAGGTCACTTTACATGAAAAACCATTCAGAACTCAGAATTTGGCAAATGCCAATTGTAACACTTTCAAATACAAGTGATGCAAGTATTTAATCCCTATGTTCCACTATCAGAGGATCTAGAAGGCATATCCTTCTGTAACCAAAGGGATTTCTGGGTTTTAAGATAGGTGAATGAGCAGGTTCAGAAATGTGCATCAGCTCTGATGGGACAGGAAAGCTTTTGCAGCATTGAATTTTATCCTTTATTATTAAATTAACATCAGTTTGGAGCTTAAAAAGAAAAGGCCAGTTGCCAGAAAAAATAAATAATGTGCATGTTAATGTTGCCACCTGACCTGGAAAATATTTCCATGTTCTGCAGTGGTCTGTCATTTTTAATTTGAAGCCATAAGGAAATATAATTAGTCTGGATTTCTCATTAATAATAGAACTTCTGAAATGAGTAAAAATTAGGCCACCTTCAAGTTGCTATAATACAGCATGCTTAATTAGAAAATTTAGTTATTTCTCTCTACAAAATGGTAGAGGCAGAAAGAGACCCAAGAGTGAGGTAAGACTTTCATTTGAATTAA
Organism: Agelaius phoeniceus; assembly: GCF_051311805.1. Lineage (NCBI taxonomy): Eukaryota > Metazoa > Chordata > Aves > Passeriformes > Icteridae > Agelaius > Agelaius phoeniceus. The sequence continues at coordinate 135,822,350 of NC_135265.1, forward strand.
ACTGATTCCAATTGCTCAGGAAATGGTTGGACTCTGAGAAAGCACCATTTGTATTAATGCTTTTAAATTAAACCTTTATAATACATCTTGCACTTCTGTACCACCTTCATCCCATCTTTAACACCAACATCCAGAACCATCGCTGAAAGCAGGATTGGAGTGGAAGCTCAAGAACTGTAACTGATGGACCAATGTTCCCCAAAGAAATTACATGGAAAGGAAGGGAGGCACAGACTGGGGAAGACAAAGGCAGTTAAGAGGAAGTTATTTTCTCAGTGATTTACAGCTCCATTTCACATGAGTGACACATCTTGATCTAGTTTCTACACTGGACTTTCTTTCTCACTGGACATCTGCTGCTCAAAAAGATCAGTCTTTTTGTCAGACTCTCTGTGTATGGTCAATGTTGTTGAATACTGAATTAAAGTGAAGAGAATCTGATAAGCAGAAATAACTCTAATACATGAAATTTTGTAACAGTATGAATTCAGGGCAGAAACTAAGTCATCCACAGCTCTCAAAGTCTGAACACAAAGTTGTGTAGTTGACATGCTGCTGTTTCTTTAGAAGCATAATTGGATGTCTGTACCTATGAAAATGGTACAGAATGTTTTTTTGCATATTTAGTTCTTCTCTTGCAAATGAACAGTTCTCTGTTCTGCTTATTACCTCCAAGCATTGAAGAACAGCTTTTGCTGTGATACACTCTTTTTTTCGTCAGCCTTACCTTTCAATAGTGATGGAAATTAAGATGTCCCCCAAAACTTGCAGTTCTTGTGTAATATTTTTGCTTTCTACCAGTTGCACTCCTGTCCTCTCTGAAACACATTCTTTTCTGATGTTCGCCATCCATAACAATTTAAGATGCTTGATAGAACTACAGTTTTTTATGTGAGATTAGGTTTTTCTCTTTAACAGTTACGATTTAACAGTGACTGTCATGCACATGTTTTGGCTTTGATTATCTTATGAACTTCACATCTGTCACCTATAAAAGGAAAGTATTTTCCTCCTCTTCTGAAACAAAATTGAAAAAAAAAGGTTCAGGTTGGATTTCAACCTTCTTACTTAACCATATTGAAGGAAGACAAAATCTAAAAGAAAAAAATGCAGAGATAATTCTGGTATGTTTGCGTTTGGATTGAAGCCTAAAGTTCTGTAGCACAAAGTTTTGTAAAGTTCTTCTAAAATGTTCCTGCTATTAATTTATGAAGATATTGAGGATAACAGTAAAATTTTTAAGAGTTCATAAGTAACTTCATTTCCTAAGGAAAAGAGGCTTTTGTGTGTGTATATGCATGAAGGCTCTTATCAGCTTTTAGAGCCTCTGTCCCATCTCAACCACAATAAATGGAAAAGTGCAAGACATTGTTTCTATGAGTCATAAAACAGAATCATGGATAAAGCAGAAAAACTGTATTAGGGGGAGGTTATAGTGGACAACACTTATATTTCATAGAGAGAATCTGACACAAGAACTCACACTCAATATACAAATCAATAGGAAAGTGAGCTTAGTTGCTTCTGTTCCTCACAGCATCATATTTATGGTACTTAACTCAGTAGTAATCATTTTGAGAGAGAGAACTTTGACTTTTGTGTTCATTAGCAATGATGGCATTCACTTCAGTCAAGGAGTCCACAAACCACATTACAGCCTTTCCTTTCTTGACAAAAAGCTGAGAGGGCTCATACAAAGCATCTTCCACCCTGATTAAAGTTACAGCATTCTTTTTTCCCATTCCTGTCTCATTCTCAAAATTCCAATTTCTCCAAACAAGACAAATTAAAAAAGGAAAAATAAATAAGAAACAATTCCGTGTTTTGAAACAAAACCTAGGAAAAGACATTGAACAAAAGACAGGACTGATTGTTTTAATCTCTAAATGAAAAGCAGTTAAAACTATGTGATACATAAGATGCACAAATGACCAGCCTTTTTGACTACATCTTCTCTTTCCATAATTTTATGAAAAGATAGGATTATTTTGCCCAGTAGGCTTCCCAGTATTTTCTGGATAAATCTTTCACTTTTTAATGTGGCTTCTCCCTCTCTTCACAAAGAGGCTTGGAACTTAATTCAAATGCTTTATAAACATTTTTCATTGCAGTTTTGTAGATAAGAGACTAAACCTAGCATATAGCCCAAACAGCTTTCACATCTCTCCTCATCCTGTAACCAGTAACTGCTATTGATGCTATCACAACAAATTTTCTCAAGAGGGGAAAAACAGTCTAAGGATTAGAGTGTGCAATTTTCAAGATCTGATTTTGATTCTCTGCTTTACCACAAATACATTATGTGATACTAAGGCCATACCTACAGTAGGATTGAGGTTCAGAAAGTAAGATTTAACAACATTTAGAGACCTAACCTTTCATTAGAACAATCTCCACGACCCAATAGTTCTGTTTGCTCTGGAAAATTTCTCACAATGTTGGAAATGTTGCATTAGGAAATTTTGCATAGAAATAGAAACTCCATGAACAAAAGAGAAGAGAAATAAAAGTCCAAAAACTTTATTCTCTGAAGTCCTGAGGAGAAAACATTTTTAAATCAATATCCTCATAAGTCTGAGGTCTTTTAAAGAAGACTTTGTGGTATCTGATATTTTGACACATATAACAGTAGATGTTCTGATCACTAAACAAACATCTTTATTCTTTTTGCAGGCAGATACACCTCCAGCATCACACAATTTTCCTATAGTGATTTCCAATGTGAGCATCGTAATTGCACTATTTATCTTAAACTAGTCATGTATTTGAATAATGTGTTCTGTAGCTGGCCAGTGATTACACACCAGATGTGAGAAACAGAGACTGGAAACCACAACAGATAAATAGGGAAAAAAAAAAAAAAGTAGAGAAAAAATTCAGCAAATTAACTAAAGTAAATCCTGCCCCATAATTCCGTGTGAATTATGCAGTCCTTTTAGAAACTGTTGCTTGTGGTTCCTTTGAAAATTTATTTATCTGGTGGAGGAATTTTCCTTTTCTCAGGGAAAGTATAAAATGGATTTAACTCATAGCTTAGATGCAGATCTAGCAAGATTTTAAAATCATTAATAAATGGCAAAATATTTCAGGCTTGCTTCAATGCTAAAAAAGAAATTGTGATGAATTTCAGGCATATATGACTGTAGTCTCAACATTTCAAAGCTCCTGACACTTTGTGGGGGGGCAGGGGATGTGTGAGGAATTTAGGAAAAAAACAAAGCAGGAAAAGAAAACTTCAGGCAGCTTCGAAAGAATACTAGTTATAATGAATAAAAGCTCTTCCAGCCACATGGTCTGGAGAGTGCATAAGTGCTAGTTCTTAGACAGGGAGAAAACATCTAAAGCACTTGTTACTCTTACCCACTTTGAGGCTTCAGACTGGAGAACAGTTGTATATTTAAGGATGGTATTTATAATTTTAAACACTAAATTGTGGTCATTTTTGGACTACACTATAACATAATGCAAAACAAGACTTTCAAATAAACAATTCTGTTATAAATAGCATGATTTATATCATTTTCTTTCAACATTTGTTTTTATGTTCTGGAGTATTTCCTTAAAGAAAAAATAAATGTATTGCTTCCCTAGAACACAATGTTTAAGCAACTTAATATTTAACACAGGTTCTTGGACATTTTATAATGGGAAAAATGTTTGTCCAAATTTACAATGAAAACATTCAAGGATCCTGTACTATACTAACACTATACATCAATATATTGCTGTGATATTGCTGTGATATTGCTTTTGTGCAGGACAGTTCCAGAGGTTTAATTGAATTTCCTTGTCCTGCAATTTCTAATGATAGCAAATCAGATTTTTTAAAAAATGAAATATTTATTAAGACAAATGAACAGACAAAAGATAACAGATAAAAGGTCTTAATCAGAATAACTACACAGTATAAAACTTAAAGAACTACTAGTAGATTATTCAATGGAGACAAAAGTATATTAGGATAAAGTATTTATTAAATACTCTGAGGTATAAGAATGAAATAATGACTTTCACTGAATTTTCTTGCAATTTATATCAGTGTAAGAAGATGAACAGAACCAAGTCCAGAGTTTTTTAGTCTTTCTTTAGAACTTTGGAGTTTGTATAATATAAATGTGTGGAGCTTTCACACATTTCAATCTTCTTTTATTTTCTAACTTTCATTTTCTAACTTAAAAATTTGATATGAAAACTGTCAAAAAATATCTAGTATTTACGAGTCAGGAGCCACATGTTCACTCTTTCTTGGCACAGGAATGGCCTCTGGTATGCAGTGGGAATTACCCCACATTCAAAGAATAAACCTATTTGACAGTGTATGAATTTTCTCTTAGGAAACTGTACTCAGGAAACTGTACTTTTCCACTGCATAATTACACCTAGTATCTTGCATATAAGTTGTTTGCTGAGGTCTTCACATTACTTTTGAAAGTACGTCTAGAAATAATCTTCTATATTCTCTTTTTCAATGAAACGGTTATTTTTAAAGAATCTTTCTAAATCATAACTTGTGACCTGAATGTTATAGAATAAATGGTCAGAACTCTTCACTGCATTGTGATGTTCCTTGTGCTGTGCCAGTACCTAGCCCTGCTTTCACTCACATGACACTTAATATGCTTACTCGTGTGTTAATCCTGCACACTCCAGGCTCCTGCATAGGAATCTTTAATCCCTTTAGATGTCTGCATTAATTTATTATATTATATCACAATATGCTTGAAAACCAGAGATTTTAATCAAGCAAGCATATATCACATACATATATGTATATATATATATATATATGTCTATATATATAATTTTTTAAGAACCACACTTATTTGTAGGTATTAACCCAGTTAAGTTAAAGCCTTCTTTTGTGTCTTGATCATAATGTTTAAGAAAAAAAATTATCCAGTACTTCACAAGCTCTACATGTCCAGTCAGGCTTGTGCATTCAAGCATAAATCAAATATGGATAATAAAGGCTCTGGCTCGAGGCTGCACAGGTTGAGATTGAGAAGACCTTTCCATGAATGCACAGGTTTTATGTAATTGAAACTTCTAACTACCTCTTTGTCAGTTCCTGGACCACTCATCTTATGCAGAGTCAGCAGATCTGGAAGAAATACTTTTGCTCAATACCTAACAGATGGTGCCACTTAAGACAAGGCTGACTCAGCACTGGGGCTGCAAATATTTCAAAAGAGATTGAAAGATTTTGTTAGCTTTTACTTTCTTAGCTTGCAACATATTGTGACAAAAACATGGGGGAAAATTTCTTGTTTCCCACGTTGGACAGAAGACTGTGCATATTACATCTTGAAAGAGATTTGTTGCTCTCCTTGCAATGACTGCCATTCCCTTTCTCACACCATGTTTGAGTCATTGCCCAACAACATTCTACAAATAAGAATGGAGATTTCTTGTGCAAGAATCAATTACTTATATCTAGTACATAATCAATCACAGCAGTTATTCATGACAACCATGTGCAGCAGAGCCACAAAATTGGACTGAGGCCTTATCTATGCACCCATGAAAGAAATAGTCCCCACCTAAGAGAATCTCAGTCAATAAAGAATAGACAAAAGAATGGGAATTAAAGAAGGGTGGCACTTCCAAAGCACCAGGGGAAGCCTCATATTTCACTGGACATTATCTGAAATTCCAGTCATGCCCTCTCCTCTGCAGCTGACATACTTGCAGACAAGAGAAATTACTTCTTTTTCATTCTCTAGTCTGTGTGTTTTTAGAGAGAAGATTCAGTGGAACTAAGACTGTGTCTCACAGTGGACTGGGAACTTACTCTATGCCAGATTCTTAAACATTTTTCTAACAAAAAAGTAATATTAATGAATTATTAAATTGATGACTGAGAGATATTCCTTAAATTATCTTCTCTTTTTTTTTTTTATTTTAGCAGCTGGCTTCATAAAGTGCAAGATATACATTCATTATAATGCTGGCTCACCATCAAGACCATTTTTCTTCATTTCTACTTTTGCAGTTTGGAACGTGGCTCACAGAAATCCCATGGGATAAATCTTTTCTGCACTTGCAAACTCCTTCACTTGCAGGCAGATAATACAAGCATGACTTTCTGTCACATTAACACATTGGTTAAGTTTTATTTTATTAGAACAGAACACAAACAATTCTGACCTCAGCGATGATGTTAGGAAAGTCACTGATGGACTTTGTCCTCTGTTATCCCTTGCCTGTACTTGTTTATCTGCCATGTTTGTGTGTAAATTTTGGGTTACATCATCCCAGCTTCTTATATCACATTTATATGGCATAATGAACATCTTGCTAAACTCCTATTCCCCTAATTTCACTGTCAAAAAGACATTGATTCAATGATGAATCCTAAATAACTGAAAAAAGAAGAAAACAGTACATTATATTTCCAGCTCTAAGAATGACCTTACAATATAGGAGAAAATCATATCAAAAGCATATTGCAAAGAGAGAACAGTCCCTTATGAAAAAGGAAACCTGTAATGACATGGCACTTAAAAGACTGACTCAAACAACTTAAGGGTGTATACCATTCTAACTGCTAGCTATAGATGCACCTAGCTACTCATGCTACTTCATCTCATCTATCCTATCCTATGTCCCCATCTATCCTATAAAAATTTAATTTTTCATGAATGATGTCGGATGAGGAAGATAATGTTAGAATCTCCCATGTTTGCTCTCAGATAAAATGATTTAACCTTCATAGCTGTAAAGTTATTTCAGTTATTTCTTAAGTCCTTCCTATACAAAACAATAATGTTTTATCCAATTTTATCCAGTGGAATGTTTTTCTTTAGGTTTCAATTCCTTGGCCAATTTGCAATCTGTAAGATTTCAGAATGCCCATTCCTGGTAAATTAATTTAATGTAGACTAAATTTTAATTATGTAAACTTAAACACTTTGAAAAGCGAGTAGACTTGACCACTGCTAGGGTGGGGATTACTTATTTATCTCTTCTTCTGCTGTGGTAAAACTTTTCAAAGGCATAAAATGCAATTCAAATCTCAGCATGTAGCTATCTCTTCATCAGAATTAACATTGAAAAGCTCAATGATGACAAATTCATTTTAGACCTTCTTTAAATGCATTCCTATAAAGAACCCAGGATAAAAGTCAAAACTGAATTTCAATTTTCAATGGTCATCTTTTACAGACCTCCTAATTACAAAAAATAATTAAAAATCTTCCTGATTCCAGCCAGGAAGGGGTTAATTTTTTTTGCAGCTGCTCCTTTTCCAGAAGGAGCATGGCTAGGGCCTGGTGATTATTCTGTACCACCTCACCTTTCAGGTGAGCAGGGGAGGAAGGGATTCCTTCTGGCAGGCAGGGTGAAGCAATCAGCAGGGGTCAGGTCCTGTACTGCATGGTGGCAACCATTTTGAATCATTTGCCTGTCTTCCACACTCTCTTTTTATTATTGCTGTACTGTTCATTTTCTTAACTAATTACTGTCTCCAGGAAAATTTTCTTATCTCAACCCCTGATCTTTACCTTCTGTGCCTGCAGTTCTCCTCTCCAGCCTGTTGCAAGGGGAAGGGGAGGGAGATGGGAAAGTGAGTAAGCAGCACAGGGTTGGGAGTCTTTCAGTGGGAACCCTAAACTGAGGGCTACCATTCCTAAACCATGACATGTGGAATGCATTATGGCTGTGACTTTTAAAAGAGTCTAGGAAGCCAGACATGTTTGGCAGAAAATATGAACATATTAACAATTTGGAAGTTTGGTTGTTCTATACCTTATGAGGCTAGAAGAAAACAGTGTGATATAAGGTTCCAAGGAAAAATTAATATGCAAACAACTAGTCATTTCTAAAAACCTTAGCCTGATAATTTAAAGTCTGATCAGTAGGCTTGGCCTTCTTTACCTCTTCTTTTGCTTGTTCCTACATGTGCTTATCTCACACTGCAGAAAACATATTGTACTTTTAGTAGATGAGTAAATGAGAAAAATTACATCAATATATAAAAAAAAAAGTTGGTGGAGACTGCCTTACATGAGGATTCAGAGGGAAAACATCCAAGAACAGCAAGTGGGTACAATCCTAATCGTGTGATCGCATGCTATGGAAGAACTGACCTAATGTTTCCTTGTTGCTAAGGTGGAGAAGCGACTGTCACCACTCCCATTCATGCTTTCTCTTTTATGATTTCGCTTACATGTTCTTCATCTGGTCTTCATCTGACTGCATAATGAGCCAATGTATTTGAGTCAATTGTCATAAGCTTATTTGCTTTAGTTTTGGATCTGCTGAGTTACCGAGGTGAGTTTATCCAGGCAGGTCAGACAGTGTCTGGATGCAGCCCAAAGAAAAGATGTGCATCACTCAGCTGGAAGGGAGGCCGTGGGAATGTAGATGGAAGGAGGGATGGCTGGGAAGGGAAGGAAGGGAGTGGGAGGGACTCTTGATATTAGTGAGGTAGCAGGAAGATGCAACAGTGTGGTGACACAATAGCCATCCTTCTAGACAAAAACTAAGTAGGTGAAATGCTGGCATCTTAGCTTTATATTTAGTCTACTACACTACTTGAAAACAGATGTTGAATAAATATGTATGCAGCAGCTTATAGAGCCTTTTAAAAAAATGAAGAGAAGACTGAACAAGATAAAATAACCATATGTCAAAAGTGTCAAGGGAAAGGATTCTTTTGGTTAGAATTCCCTTGTTAAAATTCCAAAATAAATGATTGTCTAAAAATAAGAAAAAGAAATTTATAGAAAAAGTCAGACATTTTCCTTCAGATTTATAATGTGGCCTGAGACAAAGCCTTTAGGGCCTGATGCTAGAGTGTACTTATCAACAACATGTAAAAGCATATAAAAATAAATGAAATTAAATAATTTAAAATAAATAAAAAGTGAATGCAGTCTACATTTTACAGAATGGATCAATCCAGAAAAATCTACTCTTTATCAATTTTCTCTACATATTGGTTCTATTTTCCAGCAGGGACTGATCATCAATTTTGCCTAATGTGGCCTAGTATTACCTTTTATACAAAGATGTTTATGTTGAAAAACTTTCCAGCAGATATACTGTACTTTTGATTAACATGAGGAACACTAAATTAGGCTGGACCAAGTATCAATGCCTGCAGAATTTTTCAGAGTATACTCAGACTCTCATTACTCAGTAATTTTCTACTGAAAACTATTTAAGATAGTCCTCCATCTACTTATCTTTACAGATTGAGAACTAACAGTAAAACAAAGGCCTATACAAAGTTAAGGTGTATCTAGATACTTAATATCTAGATACTTAAGTTTAAGAATCAAGCATGTTTTCTTAGGAAAGCAGGAAAATAGCTAAATAGTTTTGGTTTGGTTTTCTGTGGTTTGTTTTGTTTTGGTTTTGGGTTTTTTTTTGGGAGGGGGTTGGTGTTTTCTTGACTGTTACTGACACTTTTTTGACTATGACAACTGGTTAGAACCTACAGTAATTTTGATTCTTAATTAAATCACTACTCTGTTATATCAGTTTTCCTGCCCCCCATCACCTGGCAATGTTTATACTGATAATCCAACTGGACTATAGCTGCCACGCTTGCCTTCTCTGCCCTTTATATTGCTGGAAAAACAGTTTTTCTAGTTTTGCAAAATTCCCTTGGAATCTTCTGGTTTTTAAAAATTCAAAGCATTGGTAGGTTGGATTCAACCAGCTCTTCCAGGACTTTTTGGCTCATATTATTCAGACAATCAGATTAAACATGTATATCTATAGTAGAAGATTTTTTCCAATTCCCTGGGGGTTATAATGGCCTGAAAAAGCATTTCATTTTCTTAATCTGATACACATATAGCATTCTGCTTCTTACTAATTAGAGAATGTTAACATTTCTTGAACGTTAATTCCTTTTCTCCACTGTTGTTGACATCTTACCATCTGTGGCTGGTTATGAGCTTTTACCACTAAGAGAATTTTATTTTGTCTCCTAGTATTCTTTATTGCCTTTACTGTATAGTTCTCTGCTTTTCTGTAAGTGCACATATGTACTACGTTCAAAGGTATACACTATTTATAAGAGTACCTACAGAAGTTATCCAACACTGGATCATCAAGTTCATAGTGTGTGAATGTTGTTATTACAGTAACTGCTAAGAAAGGTATTGCTTTCACACTGTAGCTTCATATTACTTAATTTAGTTTTACTTATAGTACCTAGAGAGGTTTCATAAACTAGTAAAGTCATCTAGAAATATTTCATATTCCATCTTTAGATCAGACATTTATGTTATACGAATACCAGAACGTGTGTCTGTCTTTTCAATAACATGACAAAGATCTCCTTACAAGTTTCACTTTCTTTGAATTCAGAACCTACTTGCAAGTTCAGACCTCATTTCCAAATAATCTCTTCTCAACAGAAATAATTAAAGTAGTTTACTTTTAGACACATGCAGCTTTTTTTTGAAATGTTTAAGTTTGTTCACTTAAATGCATAGGTTATTTAACAACATTTCAAGTCTTATACTAAAATGGCAAATCATCTAGCCAAGGAATGCAGATCATCTTTGCTCCCATAAATCAATTTCTGACCTTTCTGCTTGAGACTGAGTCTGTCTTCTTATCTTCTGTAACTGAACTCAAATACTATTGAGTTTTCAGTGACACAACTCCAAGACTTGAGCACACCTCACGAATTCCTCACAGGACAGCCTTCTCTTCATTATAATTCTAGAGATCATTAAAGAGCTAGAACAAATGGGAAGGGAACCCACTTGATCTCAGGGCTAAGTGAAGACCATCTACAACCAAGGGGCAGGAAGACAGGAGCTGAGGATATTGACTGGGCAATGAGCTCGTGGGCTGAGCAGGGGGAAAGCCAGTAGCTGGTAACAGGGCAAGGGGCTGAGCAAGGGCCAGGAGGTCACTGGCGGTCCCTGCAGCGTGACAAGGTGACAGGGCTGAAGACAGGACTGAGGACAAGGTATAAAATACAGGAGGGGTTAATTCAGAAGATGTGTCTGATTCCTGGGGCTGAGGATTTGGGCAGGGGGTCCAAAGGAGGCTGGTCAAGATTGCTGGGGGATATCAGAGCTAGAAAAGGAGAACATGAAAATATGTACGTAGGTGTGCTACAGGGGACTTTTTACAGATGATGATGATGATGAAGACAGTGACAAATGGCCAGTGTGAACAGTTATTTTTGATGTAGTCATCAACCTTGTTGGAAGGAACTGAATCTTTCTAATGAAACATGTGATGTTTCCTGTCCACTGACCCCAGCAAAAATTGTAAGCACCTTTCTGCACTGTGGTGCATGAAAAAAATTATGACAATACTTAGGATTTATATAAAACTCACGGTTGCAGTAGGTAAAAATGCAGACATATTTAGGAGCTTATTTTCTTTGTCAGATCTTCCCTGAAAGGAAATAACTGATACTGGCCATTTCAGCTGCCTCCAAAAGCCTGATTCTAAGTATTCTGTTATTTGATTTATTTACATATCAAAACAGACATTTCTACTACCTGCTATTTTACAATTGTCTCTTTCATTATTTCAGTCTGAAATAATCAAATTATGCCAGCACTATTCATGCATTGCCAGACCACATTTCTCCCAAAATTGATTGTTTCAGTCCACAGTTGATAAGGAGGTTGAAATTCACCACAGAATATGCTGAATTTCCTCCCATCATCAGAAAACATATCTACCCATAAAAGTTTTCCCTGCTAGCACCACAGATTTAGAACACAGATTCTAAAGGGCTAATGGACTTTACACATTTAAACCAAAAGACTAATGAACCCCCTGCCCCCCAAACTGGTACTACTTTGTATCCTTAGGACAAAGAGAGAGAAGATGCAGTCTGTCACTGCTCAGACACGTCTGCAAGGGGAACCCTGCAGTATCCTGTGAGCCCAGCAAGGTCTTGGAACTGAAACTGTGGGAAATGGTAAGGGAATGGTGGGAAGATCATGTGGAAGAAGAGGCTGATAGGCACTACTGTCTCTGTGTGTGTCATTTTGCACAATCTGCCTTGTAAATTTAGGAATGTAACTGATAGTTCACATTATATATTCTAAATTATATTCTAAAATAGAATTAAGAGTTACCTAAATGTGAAATTTTCACAAAGATTTTCTTTCTTAATTTACTTTTAATTCAGAATCTTGATCCTGAAAAATTACTTATTTTCATGCTATTGTCATTTGCAGAAAGGCTTATAGGTCTTTTAAGTTATATCAGATATTTTGGTCAAAAATATATAAAACTTCTCAACTAGCGGCTTCCACTTTATTATTTGACAGACCTACAATACTACTATTTTAAGTGAGTACAAATCATATGGGGTTTTTAAATATATATTTTTTTTAATAAATGCAGCAAGTGTTAACAAGAGAGCTGTCTGGAGAGAACACATTAACACTGCTCCAAGCAAGCTACAATCTAGGGTTTCTGGTAGGGTCTGTCTTCCAATTTAATATCCTGGATATACAATATAGTCAGGTCACTGGCAAGATTAACATGGGAAAAGATAAATTTCTCAATTCAACTTCCACAGAGCATGATTGCATTCCATATAACACATACCAAGTTCAGGACAGCTAAGAAAACCAATGTTTGTATTTCAACTGTATGAGAAAGTTGGTTTTGGACATGGTAGCTAAGTGCATGAAATCCCTCATTTTTTAACTAGATTAAGCACCAAGCAAAACAGCATTTACTGTCTGACTGAAATAGCAAGTTCTAGAAAACTTTTGAAGCATTTCAGCTTCAGTAGGTTCAGGGGCCTTGGCATGCATAAAGACATGCTACATAAATTTGATTTATATGGGCTTTTTGGTATGTCTCAAACTTTTTAAAAAAGGCTTGTAACCTTCTCCACAAATGTATTTCTATTCCTTAAAGGAAAGGCCTCCTGACAATTTTATCACTTTCTTCCTATGGGCATGCAGAAGGAACAGCTTTTGTGAAAATTGATTGTTTTCAGAGTATAAATATTAGAGCCTGGAGAAAGTAGCAACATTTTAGCATGTGAATTTATAAGATAATTCAAAGTCACAAACCTATAGTATAACTTTTGTTGTTTCAATAAAATATAAAACAGCTCTAAATAAATAAATATAACAGGCTCCTATAAGAAAAATTCATATAGTTAATTTATAACTTTTATTTGCCCTGATTTTTTAAATTTGTTTTTGTTTTAATTGTTTTGGGTTTTGTTTGTTTGGTTTTTCTCAGTTAGTCTTTTTTTATTCCTTTGGGGCTCAGTGCTTTCATGTGCCTGAGTGAATATTTCTTGACTTCAGATGCATATGCAGTTGTATATGGGTATAAGTATCTTGGTATCCATAAAACTGCACCATTGTCCCTTCCACATAAGTTGAAAAAATCAAATGGGGTATTTCATTTAAGGACCTACAAGTATGTAGACTTGTAGACAATATGTGGGCTTTCTTCATTTTTTGCTATTGTTGTTGTTGAATTTCTTCAGTAGATTTAATAGAAAGGCATTATTTTATGAAATATTAATTCATCAATGTAGACCTGTATGAAAATTAACAATCAGAGAGAGTTTAACCACAGGATATGATTAAAATTTATCTGTCAGCCACAAATATCACACCTTTGATATTTTGAATATCTTTATCTCATAAGTTCTACAGAAATAAAAAATACCTTAATAAGTTCAGAATAACCAAAACAAAGAACATTTCTTCTCCAATTGTTACATCTTTGCAAAGTCCATAGTCCTTTAAAAGAAATATCGTCAAATACCAAAGGAAATAATTTTTTTTTAAATTTCTTTCTTTTAAGGCTACCTATTGTATTTTCTTTCCTGTTCAAGTCCTGTTATGAGGCCATATTAAACTTATCACAGCTTGAAGTTTCTTATAAAATTTGTTTGAAAAGTTTGACTCATGACTCTAAAATAACTGTTTTGCAACTGTGTTCTGATTAGATGTATCCTACCATACTTGTAATAGTTTTGGATGGAAGAGGAATAGAATTTTCTTTAATTAAATGCTGAGGATTATAAGAAATGGAATAGAAACTCTGCAGGCTGGTTTATGATGTTTTTATTCATTTTGAACACTTCTTGACTTTAGCAGTAATAACTAAAGTAGAGGGCTGGAATGTAATGGGACTCCTCATGTGCTGGATCAGGGCCAGGATGATAGGATTTGGTAGGATGTAACTCCAAGCTACTGTCCATAGTGTCTTTACAGCTGCTCATTTCAAACAAAGCATTTGGTTAATACATGTCCACCCAAGTTTCCTGCAACTGAGAAACATATTTAGGAAAGGTAATTTTTTTTGCAGACACGAGAATACTAAAACCCTGGCCAAGGAAATGCTGAACTGAAATCACCCTTGTTACCCTCTCTTTCAAATAGTGTCATCTATCCCAATTCAAACTGATCATAGATAATCTAAATTCTAAGGGTGAATCACTTTAAAGTCTAGGTATCCTAAAAATGAACCTACAATTGTCCAATGCCCATGTACACTTTTTAAGCATGCACAGCGATTTTTTTTTTAACAAGGATAATTTTACATTATTTCCATCTGTCAAAAAGGATCTATATTGAACAGAACATGTAGTGATTATTTCTTGGTGTGTATCCCAGTTAAGTCTCTAACATAAGTAGCTCCTTGAAATGCCCATAAATAGTTGTATTAAATAATTGGATGAAAGTTGTTGTAGCTGAATTAACTAAAATTTAAAAGGGCAAACTGAAATATAGACTGCAGTATTAGTAAGATAGTGAAAAAAATTGGCCACAATGTAATGGCAACATTAAGTACTTTTTATTTTTTTTAAAAATGCCTTTCAGCTGTTAGTGGAATACATTAAAAGGAGGGAAAGGTTAGAGCCTGATGCATTCAGTATGCACCTATATGATTTAGAGGAAGATAAAACTGTTGCTCTCATTTCTCTGTCTCTAGGAAACACTAGAGTATTTGGACCAGCCAACAGTACAAAATAAAGGGATCAAAGCTGAAGATATTTAAATGGAAACAATATATAATGAGTTTACACTTATGTAAGTTCTAAATAAAGAGAATACACTTAATAATGGTATTTTATAGGAGACACAATAGAGAATGAGCCAAAACATTACCAGCACAAAGTATGCATCTCATAGAAAAGCAAAATATAGGGCATGCCAAGATGACAAAAAAGACATTTTTACTTTCAGCAAAGGAGCCAAAAGTTGAAATAAATTTTTCACAAGGCCTTAAGGTGACTATGAAAATACTTCATAAACACCTTAAATGGAATAGATAAACCACAGAGCAGAAGGGCTATCCAAAAACACCCCCTCATCCCACTTCTAACTTGCTTAAAAGCTCTAGCTGCTTATGTTTCCTGGCAAGAATTCTTTTAAAAACCTACAGTTGTATTTCTGTACTGTATTTTCTGTACACACTCAGGATTGGCACCCCATCTCCGTGTTCCACCTGTGGTTGCTTGTGTTACAGAAGCTTGTCAGTTCTGTGCCTCCCTTCCTAAACACCCTCCTGAGACTCTGTACTTTGCACTGTATCCAACTCAAAGAAGAGAGGTCTTGTAAAACCAATTCAATTCGGTAGGTACTGACCTAGAAAATGGAAAACTTCTTCCTGCTGTAAGAAAGAAGAAAGTGCTTTGAATAATAACCTTCATATTCAAGGAGAATATCTGTAAGTACCAGGCTGAGAGCTTTTCTAAGTGATGAAAAACAAGTGTCACCCTTGCCTGCTTCTGAAGCATAGACCTGTGCATCCCATAGGCTGCAGAGCACTTGAAGAGAAACTGGTGAACAAAATTTCCTTAGTTAATGATAAGCCTAAAGCTTGCATTGTCTGTCTTAGATTTTGAAGTGTCTAAAAGCCCTTGAAATCTCCAACAGCAGTTCACTGGATTTCAAACTTCAACTAAGCCTTCAGGTCCCTAAAGTCAATGGCTGACTTATTGTTTAACCTTTTATATTAACCTAATTTTAAATACATAACCAGATTCAAAGTGCCTTTTCTGGAGAGATAGGTAGTAATCTCTATTTATTGCTCTTCTGCACTCCAGATTTAGGCTTACAACCATCTAAATTCTAAAGATGTGAAACTTTTAGACTTACTGAGGTCTACAGTCAATATGAAAGGCATAATATTGACATAAGGGCAGTGCCCATGACTAGCCAGGAAATGGAAGACCTAGTGCTAAGAGCTGTATGCCTTAGCTGCAGTAGTTGTGATCTTAAAGTGTTTTTTCGTCTGGGAAGTTATATGTGCCACTGGCAAACAATGATTTTCCATTGAGATGGAAGTTCAAGGGTCTAATGGGGACAGAAAAACATGAAAAAGTTACTTGGAAAGGAAGGAAGCCATTTCTTTGTCCCCTATATGTGGTATGCTGAAGATTTCCTGGACTGGTGTTCAATCCCAGTACCTCCTACATTGCTTCATTTACAGGACTGAAGCAGCTCCCCATTTTCTTCTTTCAATTGGTTCTCAGGTTAGGTTAAGACTGTTGAGGAGAAGTAGAAGGGCAAGTCAAGTTTTGAAGCAGGAGTCCCTAGATTTTGGTCCTACCTGCCTTAACTGTCTATAACTGCCTGATGTTCATGCTTGAATGCAGGCTAAAGAGCAGTACTGGAGGGCTTTCCCCGCTTAATCAAATGCCGTGACACCTAACGTACACAGACACGTTCAGACAGACCCAGCATTGTTCTGCTCAGACTCTGAGCTGGTCAGAACTAGAAACTGCTTAGCCATGCTGGTCTGGTGCTGTGCCAAAGCCAACAAACTGTGGGCTTACCAGGTCAGGCATAGTGCTACAGAAAATCCTCTGTGTGGCTTATGGATCAGAATAGCTTCTTGTAGCCAGCCTCAGAGCTGACTCAGAGAAACTCAAGTCTGCTTCTTCATGTATGTGGAGATAGGTTCAGGAACCAAGCTCCTTGCTGTGCCCTTCCTTTTTTGTCTGAACACAGGAATTTACTGCTATAGGACACACAGTGGCCCAATTCCAAAGCAGAGATGGTGGATGTTTCTTTCCAAGATACTACAGGGGCAAGTTACAGGGCAATATCCTTCAACCACCAAGGGCCTGGACTTTACTTAGTTCTCCCACTCCTTAGTGGATCTCAATGATGTGTAGGGGACAGACTTGTTTAGCCAGGAGTCACAGCTGCCTGAGTCAGCCATTTAGGCTGACTCAGACATTTTAAAGCCATTTAGGAAACCATGTGTGTTGTGAATTTATATTGCATCTTTGAGTTTGAATATACTACATTCTTCTGGATTTTGACTTCATGGTGCTTTTTCAAAACAATTTATAAACTAATCAAAATAATTTCTTATTTAGACGGGTGCTCCACACTTCTCATTTCATTTTTTCTGCATTGACAACTGAGACAGCTGACGAAGCTTAAACAGACAGGTTTTCACAAAACTAATTTTATGTGATGATAGCACCCTGAAATGGTTTGCCAGTTTAATCTATGCTTCAGTGTCAGGGAAGATCAAAAAAGAAAGTGACTGCATTCTGGGGACAAGATTATATCACAACCAGACCTTAGACTGGCCTTTGAAACTTGGGAACACTGTAAAAGTTACACTTCGGTATGAAATTCTAGATGTCTAAATTTAATGGCTAAATTATGAATTCACTTTCTTCAGACTAAGATATAAACAACACAGAAAAACACACACTTTCACATCATTATCCAGAACAGCAGGCAGATACATAGGCTTTGAGCTGTCTTTTGGCAAACCCCGACTCTTCATGAGGTCACAGAAATTAGGACTCCTGATGAAATTGCATAGGTGAAGAGCCTAGAATTGGAGGCAGTGAGCATTTGAATGCTCACACCAAATGTCAACTATCAGTGATTAAAAGTGGGCTA
The DNA here is from genome assembly GCF_051311805.1 of Agelaius phoeniceus. Lineage (NCBI taxonomy): Eukaryota > Metazoa > Chordata > Aves > Passeriformes > Icteridae > Agelaius > Agelaius phoeniceus. Next base: position 135,840,196 of record NC_135265.1, read on the forward strand.
TACATAAGACCTCTTCCATGCAGAAGACACAAATGGCAGATGACTAAAAAGGAAGAGGCCTACTGTTGTTCCAGTAAACCAGAATCCCCATGCTGTATATCCATCTTTCTTAGTTTCTTCCAGAATCATTGGGTGCGAATTAGAAAAAAAAATTTGAAAAGAAAGTACTCCCCCTGGTGAGGAGGAAATCTGAATAGTGAGTCATGTTACTGAGCATACCTATCAACCAGTTAAATTATGTGATAATGAGTATGCAGTATTGAAGAGCATTTATGCACCTGCATTTTGAATTTGACACTGATGGGCAAAGCAAAGGGGAATATATATGTATGAGATTGCTTTATGGCCAATCTTGACTATTTTCTTGATTGACTGATTGGATGACTCACTACTGAGATTTGTCTCTTACCACTTAAAAGATTCTCTGCCATAAGACTGTCAGTGGGAAGGAGATTGTTTTTTAGCAAAAGCAGTCATTTGCAGCAATCATGGAAAGAAAAGCAGCCATAGTAAACAGAGCTAGGAGATATGACCTCAAATATCCTGTTAGTACTCAAAATGTCCTGAAACAAAATATCTGCAGCATGATGGAGAGGGCAGGTCCAGGTCTTCCAGATTTTTAATGGCAGCTGAAAGGATACTTCTCTGTCTTTATTTTATGTGATTTTTGTGTTCATCCCAGGTTTAGCTGGAAAAATAAATGCTGCTTACAAGATCCTCTACATGGGCAAATAATCGCAATTAGATTATCTAGCCACAAATAAAATGTTTTAACTAGAGCTTTTCTTTAATGTGAGAAGTTTGCATAACCTTGTAACCACTATGACTGCTATGGTTACCTCTGTGGAACAGTAAATACAAGGCAGGGACTCATCACTGACTCAGAACAGTTCATGTCCTCACAGTTAAACTCTGCAACTGCCCAAACCAGAAAGGCTTTATTCAAATGGCCTGCCAGGAGTGGGTTTTAGCCCTTACTAAGCTCCAAACTGTACATGGATACTGCCTGTGCAAGCACTCATTCACATGACTCTGAACTATGCCAGGGACTATCCTAAAAGTTGCGTGTCAATCCCTTACCTCTTTTTTATAAACAGAGTGACCACAGCCTGTAAAATAAGGAATATGCTTGAGAGAACAAGGTAGAATATACCCTGACATATCCACATGTTCCATCTTTTTGATCATAGTTCAGTTTTTATTTTGTTTAGACAAGGGAAAATATCTTCTGGCAAAAAAGTGGACCAGACTCATGTGCATATCTTTTAAATCATAACAATTTGTATTTACAAGGATGTATTTATCAGCTTAACTTCCATCTCAGTACACTTTGAGAGTACAAGAAAATAGGGATAAATTTGCAGTTGAAAGTGGGTTTACACCTGCATTAAATGAAAGCAGAAATAATGCTTAGATTATTCAGCTTGAGAAAACTAGATGCAGATATGGGCACTGATTTCTCTTCTTTCACTAGCTGTGGTGAGAACCGAGAAGGAAAATACCTTTTTTAGCTTTTGGTAGCAGGTTTCATTCTAGCAGAGGCTACTTGTCATGTGGGGACTTAATGTGTAAGACCAGTAAGGATTTGAGTCTATCCTCCTGAGGAATAATATTGCTATGTGAACAACCTTCATTATCTACAGGAAATTGCTGGAATACCACATGTGTTTGTCACTAGGGAATTTTCTAAACAAAACTTCTGTAAATGCTTATGGAATCTCTTCTGAATAGCAGAATATCAAACATCAATGCCTGACATCTCTGTCTCCAAAAGCAGAGTGCAGATTTGGATACCACTGAGATTCATAGAGACCCAAGGCATTCACCCTAACATGCTAGTGAGCAGCCTTTCTGACAGACTGAAATAAGAAACCTGCCAAACCAGACTCTTGGAACCTATATGTTTATGGTCCTATAAGCCACATACTCTTAAAGTTTTTATGTGGCGATACTGCTTCTTAGACCCTTGCTGCATCAGTTTAAAAATTGTTAGTTCTTGCAGACAGCTGCTGCTTTTGTTTCCCCCCATTTTGTGCTTCTTGCTCTTATCTTTTCAACACCTTTTGTTGCTTTCAGCTCTCCTTTAATCTTCTTGGTTTAATTGCTTTAATCTTGTTTTAATCCATTTGACAATGGATTTTTCTGTTTGCCTTGCCTTTTCTAATACAAGCATTTTAACACATGCCTTTCCTTTCTCCTTGTTCTTTTCTTTGGTCTTCTGTTACAAGCTTTCTGTTTCTCTTATTTTCTGTTTGCCTGCCCTTGTTCCCCAGATGAACTCCTAGATAAATAGATTATAAACAGGATTCTTGTCCCATATTCATCTGCTAGTGTGAGATATTTACCAGAACTAGAAAAGGCTATCTAAAGACTCCTGAAAACTGTCACCTGTAAAGGAATAAAAAAGCAGGTTTTGGTATTCTGGTGCTTTAGTTTTAACCATTTCTAGTAGCAAGGTCGCTACTCATTTGGGTAGAGCATGGTGTTAATAATGCCAAGGACACAGATTTGATCCCTGTACAGGCCATTTACTCAAGAGCTGGACTTGGTGATCCTTATGGGTCCCCTCCATCTTAGAATGTTCTGTGATTCTGAATGATTTATCACACAATTAGAGTTGAAGACATTTTGCCCTGAACTCTTCCTTTTCTTCCTGCAATGCTCATCAAGATTTCTCTAGTTTTGCAAGGCTATGGCAGAATAGGACCCATAGAAAATATTTCACAGACATGTTTGTGGAAGAATGCAAGTATGATTTTGGTATAAGATCAACTAATTTAGTTTAATTATTACATTATGATAGATTTATATGCATGAAGTTTTAAAGTCTGTATGGTATGGATACTTAACTTCTAGTACAAGAGACAATATTTTGACAGTATTTATTTTCAGGGAACATTTAATCTATTTTAAACACCCTCATGAGAAGAAAGTCTCAAGAGATGATGACACGATGGATACATATGTGATTTGCAAAATCACAGAGATGGATTAAAAAGAACCTTGCAGATAAGGTTTAGTTCAACCAATATGTTTCTTTGTGAAAATGATTCACTACTGTTTTGCACTGTCACTTAAAAATACCTTCAAGATTTGAATAGAACAAGATTCCCTTGTTCAGATGGAGACTAAGCATAGAGACTCTGGGTCTCAGAATTAGAAGATTCTGTTGCTACTGTTTCTGCAAAGTCATTGTACACCATATATCCCTCCAAATAATAATAACATATTACAAATATTATTACAAATAATAATAACATAAATATCCCTCCAAATCTCACAATGCTCTTGTGAGATTTGTGTGGCAAATTACAGGTAAACATACCTTTTTTACTGAAAGCCACATCCCTACAGTAAGCAGGCCCCAAGTATACTTTCATCAGAGCTCATTACCTCTGAATCAGTTTCCCCCTATGACTTAAAATATGGGCAGAGTGAGTTTGTAGCCACTCAGAGTGCAGGCAAGGAAAGCATATATTACCTCTGAGTGTGTGTAGCACAGGCTTGCACCTGCCCACAACAGACACACTGCAGACCTCTGTCCAGTGTGTTAAAATTGTATAGAGATTCCCTAAGAATATATGGGGATTGCAGAAGGAAAAATCCAGGACTGAAACATACCTGCATGATAAACTGAAGGAAAGGACACCCAGGAGCATTTTTCATTTTTCAAGGAAAGTGGAGACAGATTACATAATTCATTATTTACCATAAATCCTACTTGTATACAGAGAGATGGATTTTGGACCATCTTTCAAGCATCTGATTTCTCACTGAGCTGAGAAAGCTCAGAAAAAAAAAAAAAAAAGATTCTATCCTATTATTTTACCATATCTATTTTAATGATGCAAAATTTGGTTCTAAAAGAATAACGTTCCGACCACTAGCATGATAGTCCCAGGATTATTTAAATAAGGTTTCTTAAAACTAGGGAAAATGTAGAATAGTTTGAATCAAGTGAGTGGCAATCTCAAGTAAACTCCTAAGTGTTCTGAGACAGGCCTAGACTGAAATATTAAAAATACTTTGGAAATTTTTATAGGTAAAAAACACACCAAGAGGGCATGACAATGATAATACAGCAAAAATAACAGCAAACATGCACTAAGAAAAAGGAAACTTCTTGAAGTTAGAATGACTGAACTAAACAAAAAGGAAAACTATGAATTTGGAAAAATAAAAAGGAGCAGAATGTTTTTTCACTGATAGAACAAGAACTTAGGAAAAAATGACCCAATTTCAGATTTAACAGTGTTATTTCCAATGTGATTTGCTCAGTTTTAACATTAAAACATGTGAAAGTAAAGAAGGAAAAGCAAAACCAAATCTTGTAACTATGCTAATTTAGGATACTTACAGCTATACTGCCATTGATATCAGGGAAAGTTTTTCTGGGGCTAGAGGGGCAGACAAAGAGGTGAAAAAATAACAAAAAGTGAGAGTTTGATCTATTCTGCTTTGGAATTCTGCAAGCTAAGGAGACAGACTTCAGTCTGTCTTCAGTTCCTCTGCTTGCTTTGTTTTTTTTCTATGCTCATAATTTTACTATCCTGACAAGTCCTAACTAAACAATCTGTTTTAACCCACTTAGTGACAAAAGGCTGTTGTCCTAAAATCTGTAACTGTTTTTTCATTCAAGATTTCCTTGATGCAGGAAATTACTCAAATCAGATCTACCTTGAATGGTAGAAGAGCTAGGACTGACTCCTGCAGCGTTTCTCATATAATATTGGGCTCAGGCAAGGGAGCAGCACTGGGGCATCTCAGAGCCCAGGTATCTTCAGATGGCCCAAGCTGTCAGTGGGAGGCCTTTACCAGGGTGAGTGATATCTCTCTAGCACACACCTGGCACAGGAAAATTACTATATAGGACTAATTGCCAGTTTTAAGCACAATCCTGTTTTTACATTTCATCTTCATCAGGCCTGTGATTTGGATGTTGCAATTTTATAGAAAGACAGCTGCTGCAATAAAATCACATGTCAAACAGCATGTACCAGACACAAATCCTATGATGTTACATCTGTTTAACTCTCATTTTTTTCCCATCTTACTCCCCTCATTTCTTTTCTTTGGGAAAACAGGGCCTGGTTTCAATCCAGTTAATCAAATGTAAGCTTTGATGTGTTTGATAAGTCCAAGCTTTAGTTGCCATGGTAAAAGCTATCCTACTTGGTTCTGGCTTTTTATTAATCTTAGTTGGCAAATAGTATTTCACTTAATAATCTGTTTTCTTTCTGAAAAACTAATTCATTAAAGCACGGAGGGTTTTTATTAATAAATTGAAACACTGAATTATGTTTGCCTGCTGACGTAAAATGCTAAGGTAAGAGTTCAGTTGGCACAAATGAAAATCACACTAGATTCTTCCTGTCTTAAAAACTTTTGTAGGATTTTGCTGTTTCCTGAATCGTTTGGTATCCCTGTTGGATGGAATTGTTTCTAGAGCAGGAGAATTTCAGGAGTTATTTTCTCTTGAGATATATTATAAGGAGAAATTTGGAAATTGTTTTATCTTGGACTCTTTGTAAGTCAAATTTGAGGGGAGTTAATAGTAAAACAAACCTTTTTGACATTATTATAAAAATAGCTACTTATTTTGACATTATTATAAAAATAGCTACTTATTTTGACAGTATTATAAAAATAGCTGAATTTTATTGTTGCATAATTATCCACATGCAAAGGGAATACCATAGTTGCTTTGCATTATGCTGCAAGAGTACATCATTGAAAGAAATAAAGAGGACAGGTTCAGTCATGAGCACAAGACTTTTCATGTTATGTAGTTTCTAATGTGGATTCTAACATTAAAAACTAATATTTCTTTTTTATCATTGAAAAATCATATTATGTGGTGTTTTTTAACCATATAGACATCAGCATCTATAAATTATAAGTTACTTTTTCCAATGTAAGTTGCTAGTTTTGTAAAAGCAACTTTTAAAATTTAAAAATGTTACATACTCCTTCAGTTCAGCAGATTTTAAGGTTTGAAGGAATCTATATCTGAAAAATAATTCTTCAATTGCTGAAATTAATCCTGAAAAACAGTACTCTAATATATGCTCTTGATTGTGTGGGACATTCATATCTTCTCTCAGTCATCTCTCAGGGTATTTGGGCAACTGATAAAACTGGTGTAATCAAATTACCCATAGCCAGCAAAACTAGTAAGTAGTGAGTGAAATTAGTCAAGCCTGTGATGGGAAGAGCTTTTAAGACCATGTGGTTTCCGGATTGAAAATTTTTGGTCCTGGTAGAAAATTCTTCCAGTCTCTGTGCACAGAACTTGGAGGCCTTCAGCACAGGGACTCCTATTTCCAGATCTGTTGTCATTTTTTTTTCAAAATGCTGGGGTATTTTTCCAGAGGAAGCTCTGTCTTTTTAGAGCTGTCTCTCTAGGAAGACTTGTGAGATGCTGCTACCTCTGCTACAGAAAGCTCAGCAGTGTCCAGATTGACATGCAAATTGGGCTACTAAAGTCTATTTGTCTGAGCCAATAAGACGTGGACAAAGCCTTTTCTCAAGAAACATCTACAGCTGTGGAAGAATATGACTGCTGCTTTTGTAAAAAGAAAGGATTGACAAATTTATCAGGAAAACTTGCCTGTGAGAAGATCCATGCCTGATCAGTTCTGCTTCACTGCTTTAGCAGCTATTGAACTTCTGCTAAATGCTGTGTGAGTCTAAAAATGAATCCTGGCAACTTGGCTGGTACTGCTTGTAAAAAGGATTGCAATCAAACTCTGAATTTTGCATAAAAAACAAATCATCACACTGCTTGAAGCTTGGAGCTTTCTTTACTGCCCTGTTGAATAATTAATGATAAAGCCTGAAAGGGCAAGATTGACTCAACAAAGTATATTATCTGAAGCACATTTGGAAAAGGTTTTCTTTACTTTTATCCCAAAAAAGCAAATGCATTTTTGTTGTTCTGATGTATTTGTTTCCTTTGCCCTTTTTAGCCATTCTTAGATCATAAGTGCATAGCATTTTGCTTTGTTTAAAGAGGTTGCTAATAAAAATATTGATATTTTGTTGAAGTGTATTGAATTTGCTCCTGAGGCAGACAAGGTTGTTTGGTAATTAGAGCTGTAGGGTTTAAAGGTACAGTTGGCTGGGTTTTGGGGTTTGTTTTGGTTTTCCATCTTATAGAATGTTATACCGCAGCCTGGAAAAGAAAACAGCATTACAAGCTCTTTTCAAATTAATACAGGTGTTTTAAACAGATAAATAAATGCATTATCCTTTAGTTATGGAATAATTATATTATTCCAAAAATAAAGGATATTTATATATAGGATATACATATAGGATATTTTTATATCCTATATTTAGGTGACAGTGAATCTGCTTGTGCTGATTTGTCTATCTCTACCACAGTGAGTCCCTCTAAAGTGATCCTGACATTGCAATCTGGTTGGTAACAGAAACCAACTTGTTCTTTGAAGGGAAGATGTGTTTTTTCTATGCCACTGGAGAATGATGGTTTAAATAAGGCTCATCATAATCACCAATTAACAGCCACTCAAAAAACAAGAGACACTAAAAAAAGAGTCCTGCACATATACAGTATGAATCAGAACATTGCAACACTGCACTATCATTGCAGGGGTTATAGGAGATGTGTGAGCAATTCAGGTTCATGAGGTCAGAGGTGAGAAAACTTTTATCAAGGAGTGCAGGTGTGAGAGGTAAGGAACAGTATCTCCAGCATGTAGGAAAAGGAGGATTGCTGCTGCCCAGCTGCAGGTATATGCTGCAAGGAAACCATGCCCACCATCAGCACAAGGATTTTTTCAGTGCCTTAGAAGACAATACAGTGAAATAGTTATACTGGGTAAATCTTTTGATCAAGGCTGTTTAAAATAGTATCATGGTTTATTACTCTCAGCCTTGTCATATAGCTGATGTTAGCATACTCCAAAACAATTTCCTTTAGAAGATGAGATTGGTGCCAGAGAGAGCTATAGTTTTTGCCTAGTTTGTGTTGGCAAAGAATATACAGCAGTTCTGTTTACCTAGTGATACCTTTTCCTGGTCTTAAAAAAATTGAGAACCAGATATGCTTAAGGGTTAAGGGGTTTTTACCTCGGTATTTTAAAGAGGATCCTCCCTTATTGGTGCACTGCTTTGCCAAGGTGGAATACACCGCAATGTGCATACACGATAGATCGTGTGTACAATTTATAGACCTTACAAATTAGCATATCTAAAAAGCATGCCCCAATGGGAGGCCTGGATGAATGGCATATTATTCCCCCATCTGTGGAATTTTCCCCTGGATGGGCCAAATCTTTTGTTTTCAGGTTGTATTCTAGAGAGGACCGTGGTTTCCCAAGATAGCGTAGGGTTTTCCAGCCTCCAACTGCAAGGCCTTTAGGATGTTTGGTCTCCTGGCCTAATAAAATACTGGGACTATTCTCAGTTATCAGACTTAAAGAGTTACAAGTATGCATGCTAAGAATACTGAGGATACATAAAAGTTTATATAAAAGGTATATTAAAAAAAGGCATAAAACCACCTTGGCCTTCACTAGAACAATCAGGAAAACAACAAATTAATCTTAAAATATGCTTCTATCCTTTCCTAGTTGGACTAGATTTCCAAGACCTTTTTCTTGAGGTAAAGTTATTTTCCTGGTTTTGTCATCTTTCATATTTTGTTTTGGCAAGTCAGTATTTTGTTTCTGACAAATTCTCATCTTACACCAGTCAGAGTAGTGATATACTGGGCATGCAGGATACACAATTGCTGACTGTCTTTATACACAGTATAGGCTGCAATTTTGATGACTTGAAACCCAGTCTAATTGCTAGTTTCTCTAGTGCCATTTCATCTTGCTGGCCCTGCCTATGCATTCCAGTCTCTTCCTTGTGCTGGCTCCAGTGCCTGCCAGCCCCTGTGTACAGCACAGTAAGTCAGCACTAAACAGACCTGACAGTAAAGGCAAGTGTTTTCTCATGATTCAGCACTCTGTGTCAGCTCAGCTGGAGCTGGCCCAAGAAGGCCTGATGGAAGGAGAGTGAAACTCTGGCAGGCAGCACTGAGATCAGCTTAGGCTGCCACAGGGCAAACACTTTCGTGTCTCTCACAGCTATTTCTCCACAGTATCTGTACCTATCTCACAAAATATTCCTTTCCATTTAACACCCGTTTAACACTGATAGGTAGCGGCTAGTGTGTCATTCAGCTTTTGCAGCACCTACCTCACACACACACTGAAGGTACACCTGAAGGCTATCACTAAGACTAGCAATGCAACACTTTTTTTGTTGTTTAACAATATTGTTAACAGCTGGAAATATAATGCATTATTTTTGCTAGAAGTTGTTTTTATCTGCTTAAGAAGATAAAAGAAGACTCAGGATAACAGACCTGCAATCATAGTGTAATAGGAGAACCTGTATAATGACCTAAACCAACAGGAATGGCTACAATGAAAACAAGACCAGCTGGCTTGTAGTGTTACAAGTTTTCATAAAAGAGAATATGGGCTGTATCACATGGCTAATAAAGCATTTAATGCTTCACTTAGCCATATCCACTTCTTAAAAAGGGTGTTTCTATCATGAAGTACATTTGTCACTCACAGGAGAAGGGTGATGACACCTAAATGTGAGATAGCAAAAGTCCCAGATTAATGGTTCTAGGTGATGTTGCTGTAGGAAAGAAGAGTATTGAACTAGAGAGCTCTAGGGTCACGCATTTAGTAGTGAAAAACATCAGGAAAAGATCTGCAAACTGTGTTGGGAAAGCATGTCTTGGGATGTTGTGGTATTAGATAAAAGGTACTTGATCATTTAAGGATGGATTATAAACAGCACAGGAAATGGGTGATTTAGTACATCTCCCATTTGTTGTGTTTGGATAATTCTGTTATCCACCTTTTCCCTTTGCTGGGGATAAATAGGATGAACTCCCATAAAGGATCCTGTTCTGCTATACTGCCATCAGTCGTAAGAGTAGTTTGAGAATCCCTCAAAGAAAGCAATTAGAATGCTAATAATTTTGTAATTTTCCTGTTCTATTTTTTAACTCTCTATCAAGCAGAGATTTATATTTGCTCATCATAGATTTCTTTCATTTAAAGATACAAAGAGAAAAAGAATATGTTTTGCTCTTGCAAAGTTGTTCTTTGCAGTTGCATAGAAAACAAAATAGCTGTAATGTCTAATTAGTCACCTTTTAATTTGCTATGAAAGTGGATTAAATGAAGCTTTTTTACTATGCCTCCTTCAGTCTGTCCAGACACCATGCACTTTATCCATTGATTTTTTTTTAATGGATGGGTCAAACTAATATGGTCACAGTGGAGTTTTAAGCAACTCAGGTTTTGGAAGAATCAACAACTTTAAACACTTGGCCCAGCCATCATGAACTTCTCTGAATTGCATTTAATTGCATTAAGTTTCTTCCAGAAATTGCAGCATTCTTTCATTATTTCCTGAAATTTAGTAATTATGCTTGTAGTGCTGGTATTTTAAGACACACAACAATAACCAGGCTGAAAATGTTTGATGAGTCAAGTATTTCTCCGAGCTTATTCTTCACTATTGATTTGAAAATAGCATTTTGCTTTAGATATAAAATTGTAAGGATTTATTTCTGTATGTGTTGACCAGTAATTGTGAATTAGAGCATTTTCTGTTTACTCTATTCTGGAAGGGTTCTCTGTGTTCCTGGTTTTAGTTTCTCTTTTAATTTCTTTGTTTTGATGATTTTTTTCCTTCTGTGATTTGAATACAATATTACACAGCTTTTCAGTATGGTTTTCATAGCTTCTCATAACAATAAGAGAGACATTTCCTCCATTGTGTTTGCTTCCAAATACATTTGAGTTGTTTCTTTTGTATAATGTTCTTGCAGAAGCAGGTTATTAAACTTCCATTGGGAGGAATACAGAAGATTACTTTCTAGCTCTTCTTTTATGGATTTAGACACATGATCTTTCAGGAATGTATTGCCTACAGTTCAGTAATGTGTTCTACATAATATATATATATGAGGGCAAATAGAGTCACTCTTCCTTTTCTTAGGAATTTTATATTAAAATAAAAAGAAATCTGGTTGGTTTTCTTCTTGCTTATGCTTTTTCCCCCCCTGTATTACTTCCAATTTACACTGAAATACATTTGGAATTAATAATAGTTGTCAATGACTGCCAGGCTTATATTTTACTTAGCAATTAGAAAAATTACAAAGTGTTCAATTTATCAGAAAAGAGAGTGGCTAGAGAATTCCTTCACTCCCTTAGAGGTGGGTTATAATATTGGGCAGTAGTACTCTATGCTCAAAACACTATAAATTATTTTAGAGATATATTACGCAAATTCAATGAGAATTGTATGTAAACTTGCACCAGCTTTGGCCTAAGGGGCTCACATTTAGCACACCAATGAGGTGGAAAAGACAAGCCAAAAAGAAATGAGAAGGAATGATCTTTCTTTTTCTTCCACCAGGAATTTAGATTCCAAATTGGGAGGTTTTATCAGTGGACATGCCTTTGTTATTTTTATGCATGTATTTTATATGGAACAGAACAGTTTCTTCTGTACTTAACAAAAAGAGCGCATTTCTTTGTCTATTCCAAAGGAAAGAATATAAAGAAAATCCATTGCTTCCTTTCACTCTGGCACTTCCTCATTGTGCATTTAAAGACATACAGCAGAATGGCATTTTGATAGCCTTGCTATGCAGAGCTGTTAATGATATACAGACAATGAAGAAGACTTTTTCTGTGTGGGACAGAAATAGTAGACTAGAGAGAGAAACAGATGGAAGAGTAAAAGAATGCTTGGATCGCTGTCAGCAGAAGTGTTGTAGTTGGCTCCTTTCCTGTCCCCGAGGAAGCCCCAGTGCTGGGAGAGGCTCCTGCTGCCCAGCAGATGACATCAGCACGATATGTTCCTGTGATGAGCTGTGACTTCTGACTGTCACGCCTGTCTCTCATGGGACAGCAGTACTTTACACAGACATTGACGAACTTTGGACTTGAAAAGCAGCTTCAGATAAACTGTTCTAACTTTTGAGCACAATGACAATTCTTAACTGAAAAAGACAGTAATAATTGCCCCAACAATTATCTCAACAATATCATCCAGGAATCTTTGCTCTTACTCCTCTTCATGTGAACAGTAACCTGCTTTCTGTTCCTGCACTTTTCACTGATTATAAGCTGGACGTCATCTTTTCTCAGAATCTCTCTCCTTCTCTCTCTCTCTCTCAGACAGCTGTGACAAATTACAATCAAATCCTTTCTAAACTCCTGTTAAGTGGACAATTAAGAGAAAACAGTAAGGTTATGCTTTTATCCAAAAAGTTTCAGATAATATATGTATATCATAACCTGATCCATTGAATCTCAGCATTAAGAATGAATCACTTACTGCAAAGAAAATTACCATATTATAAATATAACCTAAATATTTTCATTTAGGTGAATGTGTTGGGGAAATGAAACACCCTACACATGCTTTAAATTAGTCATTGTGCCTGAGAAGAAACAAAATGGTTTTTTTTGCCTGAATAATATGTTTCTATGATGCAAATTGATCATTATAATCTGAATTTTACAAATTGCATTTATTCAAATGATTTAAGAACATAGATTCCCAAGTCTGAATCTTGCGCATCTTACACAATGAAAAAATTAAAGGCAAATAGAATCCATTTCTGCTTTTATTTTCAATTATATGACTTTCAAGTCATTAACATAATATATATTTACAGATTTCTGAAACTGTTAATTATATCATAAATCATGCATTTCAGGAACGTTAAAAAAATGAGTTAGTTTTACTTGTCGGGGTTTTTTTTCCTTAGTCCATTCAACATTGCAGTTGGCAAAAGAAATTAAAAAATAACTTTTGCTGTGCAAAACCTGCAAAGTTTAGAAAATGCCTTATATCTTATATTACAACTTGTGTGTTTTACCTGCCAAAAATCCAGAATTTCTCCAAAAACTATTCATGTAATAAATGAACACACTTCCTGTGTGAGACTCAGGAAAAAGTGATCAATGCCAAGGGTTTTTTCTCCATTAAACAAATCAGGTTTATAAAATAAAGAGATAAATAGGAAGAGGAGAAAAAAGTGAAAGCAAGAAGATAAATAAGGGGAAAATGCACTAAACAGAAAGAGAAACAAATAACGAAAATCTTCCTTTTCCAAATGCTATCAGGAAAAATAGCACTTTATTTGGTTGGTGTTCTTTGCTATTGCTCGAAAGCTGAAGGGATGATATTTTTAAAAATATAGTAAAGGTCTTAAAGAGGGAGGAAATCCTGGAAAGACTTCCAGGCACATGTGCACACCCTTCCCATAACCCAAGAATAAAACTGTTTGTTTAGCATGATTTAATGCAACATTAACACTTGCAATTTCCCTAAGCAACCTCTTCCCTTCCTGACATTTGGTACCTGTCAGATAAAGATATTTAATTGGTTTCAAACAATTTGTCACTGATAAATTCATATAGTTTGATTCCCTGGGTGCATGTGGGTATGGAATATTAATTCCAATATTTCTGGGTGGGACGTGCCTGGCCTCGTCTGACCCTTGCTGCTGGACCAAAGGCGGCAGCTGTGGTGTTTCACCTCAGAGACACCTTTGGCCGGCTGGGTGCTGCAGCTGGCACTCGGAACAAATCCAGGCATAGCAGAAACTCAGTTTACCTCTGGTGGAAAAGGTTCAGGCGACAGTGAAGAGAAAAGGAGAGGATTCTGCCGTAGAGTTTTAATCCAGAGTTTTATTCCAGGATGACAGACCTCTGAATCTTGTAACAGCTCCAAACAGAATGCAGACCGCATCATCCCGTCTCCTTTTAAGCCCGGGGACAGGGGGAGGGGAGGGACAGGTGAGGCACCAACCAGGTGTGAGGAGGGGAAGGCTCAAGGGGTACAGACACTTGGACAGGCCAATGAGCCTGGACCTGAGGGGCATCTTTTGAACTTCTGCCAACCACACCACGACCCTGCTGGAATGTTAAGATGGATGGACAGCTCTTAGCAGGAGGGCAAAGGGGGAGGGGAAAGGAGAGGTTGGCACACCTGGGGGGTTGGGATAGGTGAAACAGGAAATGGCATCACACTGCAACATGTGGGTAACTCCTGTTAATCTAGTCAGCCTTAAATTTTACCCTGAGGACAAGATGTTAATGAAATACTCCATGCTGGAAACAAAGTTCATCAAGACCAAGGCTTCACTACTAATATTTCAAATGACTTTTTTTTTTCCTAAATGTCCCATTGAACTTTTAAATGTATCTCAAGCAGTGCAACCGGAATCAATTTCCATACAAATGGGATTAATTCAAACACATCCTTCTTGTCCTAGTATTTTTGGAAAGCACAAAACTTCTTCCTTAGTAAATTGGCAAAACAAAGAAATGCAAAAAATAAGTATCCTGTGATGAATTAAGAACTTTGGAGTTGTGTAATATATTTACATTAGCACAGGCCAAATGGAAAGGAAATATACAGGATGTGCATTTTCATGCAACTTTAATACTGGAGGTGTCAGTCCAGATGAGCTGATTTTGTAGATGTTGTTCACAGTTACTGTGATGACATTGTGTATTTTCCCATTAGTTCATTCCACATCTTTCTAGTGTGTGTATTATTGTACACATGATTTAACCAAAAAAAAACCAAAACAAAACAAACAACAACAAAAAAAACAACCAGATTTTTGAGTTGAGATTGCTGCTTTTGCAAGTCTTCATAGCTATGTGAAAATTAATGAAGCGTTTGGAACTGCTGATGTTAATTCAAATGAGGTTATGCTATGGTTCTTCTTTTCACTTCAGAAACAAGAGCCAAGTAAAACAGATTATGCATTCTGAATGAAGAGGATATGATCTGACACAGAGGAGATGTACACAGTGTTTGCACTCTGTAAGGATAGATAAGAAACTAAAGAGACTTCATCTGTAATACCTCAGGAAAATGAGCATCAATTCCTAAGCACATTATAGGTTTTTGTTCTGGAATGCTTCTTAAAGACTTAAGACCCCATTTTTTTTCAGCTGATCACTGCAAAACATGCATTTATTAAGAAAGCCCGAAACCACTAAATCAAGTAAGAGAGTTATATAAACACACTAAATGATCAAGCCATGCTCAGGTGATATTTTCTACAGTTTCACAGTCAACTTGTGAAAATCAATGAGTACTTAAAAATACAGCATGCAAGCTATCAAAAGGTTATTTCAATTTACCATAACAGAACCTCTCTATATCAGGACCAATTAAAATAATCACACTTTCTTAGACTAAGACTATTTTGTCTAGGGTTTTAAAAATAATATTGCACTAACTTTATGACAAGAGTCTCATCTCTATGTATTTCAAGTGACAACAGCCGTACCTCTTATTATCTGGTGGGAAAAATAGGAAATAGTGAAGAGAATCAGAATATGCAAGGATTATGCAAGATAAAGGCTGGTTGACTTGGGTTTATTTATTTAATATAGAGAAAAAATTATTATCTTCTTCCAATATAATGCCTACTTTTTTAATGTTTCCCTTTGCCTGCCAATTGATTATTTATTTAAAAGACACTATGAAAGAGGGTTCTGTCCTGTTGTATGATTCTAATGTTCTGTATATTGCATTTATCTAAAGATTTTGTATATCTATCAAAGCTATCACCAAGAATTTATGTCAGTTAAATTATATCTGCAAAGCCATATATAAAAATCATCTTTTAGTAAAGAAGCCAAACCTAAATGCTTCTACTCTGATAAATATGACTGAGTCCTCACTGTGAAATTACTTCTTCAGTTACTCTGTCTTCCTTGTTTTTGACCCCAGCATCACTTAAGAAGACAGAGACTCCATTGAAATTTTCCACTAATAGTTAAATTACCCTCAGTAAGGAAATAGTTACATTAGGCAAGGCAGCAAAAAGGAAGGAAACTGGAAGAAACAGGAAAGGGAAAATGTGATAACTGAACTGAACATGTAAGATTTGTGACAGTGCTGACTTAACAAAATGTTAGCTCTAAAAGTAGGACCTTCAATAAAGGGAAAAATCCATGGAATATCCACTGAGAGGATAGGGATAGGAAAAGAGAAGGCATACAGTAGGAATCAAGTAATCTGCTAGTGGTATAGAGGATTAGCTGTGTGTCCATCAGGGAATAGTCTTGTTGTCTCTACGCAAATGAGAGAAGTCAGAGTTCAGAGTTGAGTATGTAGAAAATAAATGAATGGCTGTGGGTCACTGACTGCTCCTTTTTCTGTCCCCTGAATGTGTGCAAACATTCCTGTGCATCACTAGTGCCTCAGGAGGAAGGTACTCTCTGCCACACTGGGGTTATCTCTGTCGCTCAAACCTGCTAGCTGTAACCAGACACATCCCCCTACAGCCAGACCCCAATTTATGTTTACTGATAAATATCATATTTAGCAATCAAATACCCCTAGCAGAAAAGGACCCAAAAGCTATAAAGTAGATCTGGGACACTATACAAAAATTCTGAGAAGGCAGAAGAAGACAATTTTAGAAGAAAAATCACGGTGATTTTTTCAGCATTAAAAAATTACCTTTTGACAAAGATTTTCCTGGAGTTAGATTATTTAGAGACCTTATCTAGCAAATGCCAAGTGAACATTCTAAAAAGGCATATTCAGAACAAAATGATGTTACATTTAGATTGAAATACATGTATCTAGTTTAACCACTAATGAAACAATGAAAAAGAAATGTAACATCATAACTAATTCAATGTAGAATGTTTTTAAACTGATCAAATTCAGCTCTTTGAAAAGACTAATTTCAAAGTTAGAAATTACATCAGAAGCACTTTAATGAGATGGAGAGTTATTTTAATTCTGTGCTTGGGGTACAGAAGGGAGACTGAAGCATTCTCTAACTTTTTGCAGGAAGTCTGTCACACATGAAAGGACAGTGACTCAACATGCTTATCTCCATCTGCACGAGAAACTCTCCACCTCCAGGCATTCTCTCACCATACAGATAGGAAAAAGAAAAAAGTTACACTTACCTCAGAAAGTAGATTTTTATCCAGAAAGCAAGGAAGGTGTAGCATTTGGGAAATGGATAATTTTTTGCAAATGAGATCCACCAGCCTAATACCTTAATAATTCAAAACCCAGAAATCCAAATGGATGTGTTAGGCTTCCACTGTTTCTCTCTAGGGCAGATCTTAGCTAACTGGAGACTGTGGGGTATATATCTTGATATAGAAATTATTGCAATTGTCATTCAAGTAGTCCAGGCAATTTCAGATTTTATAGGTTCCATTTTTCAGTTTTTAATTCCTTTCTCATTTTACTGTTTTCTTTCTTTCTGTGTTAGTCATGTACATCTTTGCTTACCTTCCACACTTACCAAAGAAATGAATGTTGTAGAAGAAAAGTTAAATGAATCCTTTGAACACTGTGGAGAAAGTGAAAGAGTGTCTTTGTTTTATAGTAAAGACAGTAAGGGATCTGTGTAAAAACCAAATAAAAGATAAGTTCACTGTTTATAAATGTAAATGACCCCCATGTGAAAGTAGGAAAAAATAACCTTCAAAAAGTGACAGTATGATAGCTTTTCAGATGAACTCTTATCACTCCAGATATTTTGGATTTTTTTGCAGATAAATATATCTGTCTGCAGATTGCAAAAACATGAGCTGAATGGTCACAGCCATCAGAGAACCAAAATGACTTTTAGGAAGCACACAAAGAATTAAATAGGAAACTTCCCTCTGAGGACTATTTAAACCCATGCTATCCTTGTGTCTTCAATTGTATGTGCAGCTGCCAATTTAATCTGAAAAAGAATTGCATGAGGTGGAGGTGACCGGAGGTATGGAATAAATTTCTTACAACAAAAAAGAGGCGAGTTTACAACCTGGAAAAAAACCCCAAAATAATAACTGTGGGGAGTTATGGTACACGTGTATAAACCATAAATTATATGAAAAAGGTCATGAGTGAAAGTTCTGTTCAGTGCTTCTTACAATATGAAATGCAGAAATACAAATTAAGGGATCAAATTCTGGAAGAAATATTGTCATAAGCAATATCCTGTACTGGCACTTGCACAATACCAAACCAGTTTACTGTGACATTTAATGCTGAAGAAGTCTGTTAAATTCATAAAAATAATGTCTGTCAATGGCTGATATGGGAACTTGAATATATGAAACATAACTTGATTCAGGCATGAAGCCAGAACAGGAGAAGGTAAAGGAAAGGGGATGTATTTGGTATATCTTAGTGAACTTTTTTCTCTTTTTGACTCCTGTCAGAAGTATTAGTATAGATACTCTTTTACCATAGTTCAAAACATAGTTCTTATTCACTTTAGCATGTTTCTTTTTTCCTTACTGCCTCTTATTTTTTCCCTTTTTTTACTATATTTTTCCTCTGTCAATCAGCCAGCCTCACTTCCTGCTCAATGCAAGCACATCTAGTTTTTCTATGCAGCAGTTTTGCTGTATTAAAAAACATTTTACATCTACAAAGGAAGTAGATAATATTTTGCTCCCATAACTTCATTTTTAAAAATAGAATTACAGAATCACTAAATGAAATAAAGCACTACAGGTGAAATACTTTAGTAAATGAAGTGAAAATTTAAGTCTTACCTGAAAAATTAATTCAAATCACTTTGGATACACAAACACATATTATTTTGACTAAAAGCTGTGTAGAAGATCATAAACAAAGTTTGATGTTAAAGATGAAAATATTCAATTAGGAAGAAATGTCTCACCTTAGATTAAATATATGTTATTTTCTTTGCTAATGATTTGGAAAAAAGAGAAAAAAACAGCTTGTTGATGACATTCAAACACTGGAATAAAAATCAGAAGTACAGAAAACACAGAGGAAGAGAACAGAATAACATGCAGTAAACAACAAGGAAATCTATTTTATAAGCAGACAATTTAACTTCTTCTGTTTGTGGAAATCATAGAAGACAGGTTGTGAAACACATGAAAAGAGATCACTACTACTCCCCCAAAACTATATAAAAATAGTCCATGAATTAATTGGAGCACTGAATTTTGTTCAATATTCCAGAATTTTGGAGAAGAAGATTGCATTTTACTGTGGTCAATTATTCCAACAGCTTGAAGAAGCACCCATGATAATTTGAGTGACAATGAAGAGAATGAAGAATGCCAGGTACAGATGTAAACAGGTTCCTCCACACTTGAAATATGTGTGCTTATGACAAATCAGGCATGCTGGTGAGAGTTTCTTGTGCACCATGTGAGACAGAGGTCAGACTCCTCTATGCAGAGTGGGCTTTTCTATGTCAAGCTTAATTTCAAGGCAGACACAGGTGTTTTGAGGCTCATGCAATACACACTCACTTTGGTTTATTTCTTCAAGAGGCAACCTGAAAATCAGTAACAATAATAGAATGAGAAAAAAATAGATAGCTGTGCCATTGAAGCAAAGGTTTTTGGCTACTCAGAGACTTGTGTCATACATGAGACCTGATAAGATTTGCATTATTTGAGATAAGAATGAGTGGAAAAAGTGCTATTCTGCTCTACATGGATGATTATAAAAGAAACTCTATGTTATTGCACTTAGGGAACTGCAGGCAGGGGAATAGTTAGATGAACACTGAAAAAGAACACCATTTCTTATCAGTGCAGAGGTGACAGGTCAGTGATCCAGGGCAGTGTCTGCTTTTCTTTAGGATACAGAACATTCTGTTGCCACAACAAGAAAATTTTTCAGCCATATTTCAGTTACCTCATCCTCAGCTTTGTGTCCTGTCTTGCCCTCCATGTCCCATTTTTCATCATTCTTGGCCTTTTTTTTTTTTTTTGTCTGTTCTTTTTCCTTTCCTTATTTCCCACTTTTGGTCATTCTGTATGCATTTCCATCTTTCTTTCACCCTTGTCAAACTAGGCAAGGGGGAAAAAAATTTAAAAAGGAGGGGGTGGGGAAAACCTCTGGTATCAATGGCAGCCAGTGACTTGTCCTTTTGACCTGATAAGCTTAGAAAAGCTGGACAGGAAAATACAGCATTTATCATTTGTCCTAAACTTCTTGCCTTCCAGGAGATAACTTCTGAATTCCTTCTGAGAATGCCACACAGTTATAGATGCTTTCCCTCTACATCATCCTAAACCTTAAACATTTTTTCATCCCTTTGGAACAGTCTGTGTAACATTCCTTGAGAAATCCAATGATTTAAGTGGCATAACTAAAACCTAGATTTATTAATAGATTTAATCAGATTCAAATAAGAGTAAATTTGCATATTATAGCATGTACAGTACTTAGAGAAATTTAAACCAGAAAATATCAGACTTGTTACATTATCATGTGATTTTAGACTGCTTCTCATCTCTTTGACATTTTTGTCTAGCCAGTCAGTCAGAGAAATAATCTTCTTGCTTTCAGATACCTGGAATACTATTTTTCTCTTCTTTGACTCAAATCTTGTAAAACCGTTGGGTTAGCCAGCTCATTTTAAACACCAACAACCTGTTCTGTTCAAACAAGGCCTAAGTATTACCCATTATGCCCTCCCATTGCTTCTACTTACCCTGCTAGTCTGTGCTAAAAAATAAAAATAAAAAAAATAAAAAAACTTTTCATTTTCTTGTTTCACCTTCATATTTTAACATTGCAAGCAAAAATCCCTCTCTCCAATAATATCTGCCCTTGGTGCTGGCCTTAATGACTATGATTTTGCATGTTAATTGTCTTGGCAGGAGGTTACCACATTTTGCATGTTAATTGTCTTGGCTTTTAAGGATGCAGAGTTTATGTAATTATTATAATTTATTCTTGGATTTAATTCTTGTCTGTCACATATGACTCATGAATGGATTAACTCTTCTGTCACACTTCTTCCTTTCTGTCAGAGAGAGACACAGAGAAGAAAAGATTTTAGAAGACATGAACTAGGAAAAAGAAGGAAAGTTCCATTAAACTACTTAACTCATCAGCTCTTATCCTGTACTATTGCTGAATTAGACTACCAAATTAATTTTATAGTAGTAAGTAATGGCAATGTTGGTGACATTTGATCATGCAAGGACATTTTCCTTTAAAATTTTTAGGTTAAATAGGGAAATTTATTGTCATGTAAGTGCATTTAGCATTTTATTTCCAGTACTCAAACACATGTAAAAATGCAGTACTTTTCTGTGATCTTGCTGATCAAATAATAGCATTTATTTTCTGCAGTTTTCCCAAATAATATTAATAATCTATTGCAAAAATAGCATGTATTATTAATTAGAAAGTTCACTATGGAAAGGTGGAAGGTAAATGTCCACTGTTTAGAAAAATAGAGGTGTAATTATCTGTGACTGTGAACGGTGTAGAAGATTAGGAGAAATACAGTTATTACATCTTCATTAAGTAATTCTCCATCATATAAAAATGTAGCTGCATGGAGTCACTGCAGCATGTCAGAGACCTCCAGCCAGACACACCCTCTGATGGCAGATGTTGCTCTTCAGGACTCAGGCTGACAGGAGTCCCTGATGCCTCTCCATGAGACCAGGGCTGACAGTCATTCCTTTTGCAGAAGATATGTTGCTGTCAATGAGCTGTGTCTGCTGGTGAAGGATAGGGGTGGAAGTGGACAATCTGTGTGGTATTCCAGAGAATGAGTGAGATTGATATGTTGTTCTTATAAAAGGCTACAGTCTCTGGAGTCCCGAACTTCCACTGCAGTGGAGATGCAGTCACTGGTCACAGTCACCATGGCTTTATTAGTGGAACATCCTGCTTGTCAAACCTGATTTCCTTTTAGGACAGGGTAACCCACCCTGTTGATCAAGGCAAGTCAGTTGATGTGATCTTCATGCTTTTCAGTAAAGCTTTGATACTGTCTCTCACAAAATTCTTCTGGACAGAATGTCCAGCACACAGCTGGATAAACACATCATGCAATGGGTGCATGATGGCTCACTGGCTGCCAACTGGCTCACAGGTTGGGCATAAAGGGGTGTCATCAGACTGGGGACCCGTCACTAGTGGGGTTTCACAGGGCTCCACCTTAGGCCCTGTGCTCTTCAACATCTTCATGAATGACCTGGATGCAGGACTTGAAGGAATATTACTTAAGTCTGCTGATGATACTAAATTGGGAGGAGCTTTTGACTCCCTCGAAGGAGGGAGGCCCTGCAGAGACCTCGATAAATCAGAGAACTGGGCAATCACCAACCGTATGAAGATAAACAAGGGAAAAGTGCCAGATTCTGCACCTGGATGGGGCAACCCAGGATGTACAGACAATGTGGGGAATGAGAAAGCTGGAAAACAGTGCAGGGGAAAGGGACCTGGGGAACCTGGTCCACGACAAGTTGAACATGAGCCAACAGTGCCCTGGCAGCCAGGGCCAACCCTGTCCTGGGGTGCATCAGGCAAAGCATCACAAGCCAGGCAAGGGAGGGAATTGTGCCACTCTGTTCTGCACTGGGGCAGCCTCACCTCAAGTCCTGGCAGCAGTTTTGGATGCCACAATATAAAAAATAGAAAGCTATTGATGGGCACCACTGGAGGGCAATGAAGATGGTGAAGGGACTCGAGGGGAAGTTGAATGAGGAGAGGCTGCAGTCACTTGGTCTGTGCAGCCTGGAGAAGAGGAGACTGAGAGGATGCCTCACTGAAATCTTCAACTTCCTCATGAGGGCAAGAGGAGGGTTAGGCACTGATCTCTTCTCAGGGGGGTGACAAATGACAGGACCCAAGAGAATGGCATCGAGCTGTGGCAGGGGAGGTTTAGGTTGGATATTAGGAAAAGGTTTTAAACCCAGAACGTGTTTGGTCACTGGAACAGGCTCCTCAAGGACATGGTTACAACACCAAGCCTGAAAGAGCTCAAGGGAGTGTTTTGACAACACTGTGAGGCACATGGTGTGACACTTGGTTCTGTTCTGTGTAGGGCCAGGAGCTGGAATTGGACATGGTTGTGGGTCCTTTCAAACTCAGGATATTCTATCATTCTGCAATTCTATGCATTTAGAACAAATAAATAAGAACAGACGGTAGAAAGAAAAATCAATATAGATTTTTTGTCTCAATTGTTGCTAACTGAAGAGAAATATGCATTCAGACAACATTGTTCTCTCTCTCTCATTGTCACCTGAAAGAAGAGAAACCCCAGACCAGTTCCTTGTCCAATACTTCCATGCTTCAATTTCCACCAAATCTTCAAGAATTTCTGCATTTTTATTGGAAAAAAACAATTGAGCGTATATGTTAAAACATTCAAGACTCTATTTTAGAGAATTTATTTGAAGAGCTTCTCAGCCAGAATGTTCGGAAAATATATTACTTTTAAAAATCAATAGCCTTAAGTGAATGTATATTGCAAATTGTGCAGTCCATATTGAGCTATGTAGCATAATTATTACCTTGTTGAATTTTTTTTTGAGGAGGCTATTTATCACATAAATAAAAAAAACAAAATATGACAGTGAAAAATGTATGAGAGAAATATGGATTGATTCATGTGCATACATGTGGCAAAATATAACTTTTATCAAACTTCAAAGAATTTGCATTTATTCTTCTTAATTACATGTACATGGCATTCATTTTATAATGCACATTCTGAATTTACTATCCCAGCAGTCAAATGGGACACGTTTCTCCTTGTTTTAGATGCCTTTGAAAAACAGCCAAAGTGAAGAGGCTACATAGAATAGAGTATCTGCAGACACTGTCAAGGTTAAATACAGATCAAGAGAGGCAGTTTTATCAATACATAAACAGCTAAGAGTTATAAATAAGAAATAAACAAATAAATTAAATCTATTCTCACTGGCATAAAATACATAGATTTAATAAATGTCTGTCATGGTGGCATGCTAAAAGACAGAGATGGAAAGCAGATCAAACAGTTTTCCTGAGCATGACATGTCTTGCAAATTCTGAAAGGTAGTGCATGTTCCTCTACTGAATTCATACTGCTTTTATGTGTTTGAGTTTTTAAATTTACGTAATAGAGATCCCAAAGGACATTTAATTTCCAGTTTGTTCCTCACAGATAATTGCAGGTACACAGTTAAACTCCTGCATTCTCACATAGATACAGAATGGACTCATTACAAACCTGGAAACAAAGCCCCACCACAGATACAGTCTCTGGTCTGATTCCACTGCCATTGAAATTGAAAACAAAACTATAATCATTAGTAAAAAAAAGCAGTATTTAGTTCTCAGTGTTGTTCCCTTAGAAGTGAGGATTCACTCAAATTCCTCAAGAGAAATGTTTCTTGGCTGAAATTCACCAGTGTGAACTGATCTTATGAAAGGTATAGGTATTACTTAAACCAAGCTTTCAAAGTTTCTTTATGTTTGCTTTAAAACACCATTCTTTCCTTCTGCTTGTTAAAAAACATCTTTTGATATACTTATGTCAGTCTAGGTGCAGATATATTTATGTACATGACAACTGCACTTCTCTTAATTTCTCTAGGTTTTAATCTGTGTGAATATGACCACAGAGTAGACGTGGATATATTTACCAAATCATCTGTGGCAGGACAGAGACTCTGAGATTAATTATTTCTGCCAAATTCATGAAGGTTTAGATAACTAAGTATTAATAATTTGAAAGTAGGTTAAAAATAACGAGTACAGTAAGATCTGACTAGATGTTACGGAACATGAAGCTTGAAGAGAGTGCCATAGGTTCTAACACAAATAGGAGTGTTATCTTGCCAGGAGACTTAACTATTGCTGCTTGATGTGTCTGGTACAACCCACAATACTGAATTAGACTGCTGGCAAAAAAAATTTCAGTTTTTTATTTAAACTGGAATACTGCTATAAATACATTGTTCAATACTGTCTTGCATAGTCAATAAAAAGGCCAGTTATTTATGCAGAATTTCACATGTACCTTCACTTACAGAAGGATTTCATCCAGTGTTCTAGTATTCCAAAGAAATTTCTAAATTCATCAATGTCTTTGTTTTTCTCCTTCTGATTAAAGATAGAAATATATTTCTCTCTCCCCTCTATTTAATAATTATACAAATATTTACACTTTGTTTATCTACTTTTTTCCTTCTATTTCTTGTTGTTTTATTCAACATCTATTCTTTCCCCTTTATTACATTGTCTGTACTGCATATTTTCCAGTATATCTGTATAACTTCATTGTTTTTAATGTTTCTCACTTTTCCTGTTTTATAGTTTTGAAAATGGCCATTAATGAATATTAACAAGTACAGCAGAGCAGAACAGCTACATCAATTATTAATTTCTTCATGATGCCCTCAGTTCTGCAAAAATTTCTGTAGCATAGTTAATTAAGATCCTATAACCACTAGAAATTTTCTTCCATTTTATTGGCTGCTGCCTGAAATGAACAAAATTTTCTCAGATTAATGGTACCTACAGGGGCAATAAAGACAGTAGAGTTTTGGAAGGTGATTTCACCAGTTTTGCTTGTTGAATTGTTTAGTTAGGGGTGTGGTTATTTGTTCCTCTCCTTTTTTTCCATGGTGGCTAATGTTTTTCTTTGTGTTCCTCTATAAGTAGTTAAAACTAGATCATGTACCTCAAAACAGAGACAAGTTCAAAAGTAGCTAGGAGGGACTGTTACTAAAGTTTATGTGATGAGAGAAAGGAGCTGAAGGCATAAGATTTAGAACAGACAACAGCATAATTTTAAGCTGAAGATAGATACCTACAAAACACAAATTTAAAGAGCTAGATTGAGAGAAATGAGAAAGACAAAGATCTCCCTGAAGCACTGGCATGTCTATTCATGTAATGGATTACATTTGCCAAATGGCTTGGCCCAAGATTTTCTTCAGTTTTAAACACTAGACTATTAATCAGTCTTTTAATATCAGTCTAAACTGCAGACGGTCTTTCACCTTTCATAATGCACATTTCTTATTTTTTGAGAGGTCTGTGCTTTAAGTTCTCTAATAGTAGTTAATTTAAACCTAAAATTATAGATGTGAAAGCTCAAGGTGGAGGCATTCTAGTAAGACCTTTCAGAATGCCACAACCTTTCATCTTTTAGACTGCAGCCTCAGGTTCTGGTTCTATTTCTGGGAAGAAACAAACCACCCTTTCTGTAGATGCCTTTTATGGCCATAGCCAACTCAAAGCTCAATGACAATGAAAATAAGCCTACTATGCAAGACCCAGGGGTAACTTCTCAAGTTAGATGCAAATGAGCAGGCCTACAACAGAAGGGAAGCAGGATAGCTGTCCTTACTCAGCGGCATCACTTTCAGTTCAATGCATCTGACTTTTCTCTCACAGGAGGACCTTTCCTTCCAGGACTGTTGATCTGGCAGATTTTATCAGCCTTAGGTTTGCTATTAGGTAAAGAATTTTTTCAGTACTGGGAAATTTTCAAGTTTCTTTTCATCTTTTGGCTTTGTTTCCAGTCTGATATCCAACAAAAAAAGATAATTAAGTCAGAAAAGCTCCTCCATTTTGAAAGTGGATTGATGGAAGTAAGTGAAAGTATACCTTGACCATACATGCATCTTCAGCAACAAATGAGCTGGGTTCCCAAGCATTACTTTCAAAATCTCTAAGAGGTTTTAATGTATATCTACCTACTCAAACTGTTAATTATTGTCTTATCCTGAACTAAATGATTGCATGACTAAGAACAAAATATTACATGTAAAAGACATTTTGATTCTGTTATGATTCTTCATGTGAAATTAAATTTTTTGCAAGATTTATATGCATTATTGCCAACATCTATACACCTGTTTATTTCTCCATTGTGGCGTTGTGCCATTGGCAATGGGGTCCACAAGTAAATACTTTTAGTGATAAAAAGTTATCAAACCATTATTCATCAGGCTTGTTATTCACTGAGATATGATATTTATACTAATATTGATATGATATTTATACTACTATTGAAGAGACTGTAAAGAACAGCAAGCACAGGCTGAGAATATATAAAGAGCATTTTAAAGATGAAATGTAAATGTCAGATGATCACTAATAAAGTTTTTTTTAATTGGTAAGGAGAAAGAGACTTCAGAAAAGAGACATTCCAAATCAGTCATGTCTGTAAGGAGAAAACTGAAACTCCTAGCTACACAAAGACTTAAAAGATTTTAAATTCAAAGGGAAGGTCTAAATAAAATTTAAATAAGAAAATGCAAATTCTAACATTAATCTCATAGCAACTGAGTAAAACAGAATGGAAATACAAATTTAAAAAGGAGTTTTCATAGCAACTGCTTATCCTTCTGCTTAATAGTATTCTTGTTACTTGGTCCTTTCATTCTAGTCACCCATTCATCTACACTCATGCTCACTCCTGTCAGCACAGCATCCTCATCACTAGTAAGAGACCCACGCCCCCAGAGCATGGCTGTATTTGCTTCCTGAGTTCCTCCAGTGGTCCTTCAGTTTCTGCTGTTCCTGCCTCTTTCCTTGCAGTGAACTCCAACCTTTATTCTACAGTCATCTGAGCATCTCTGTTCAGTCAGCTAGCTTGTCCCCAAATTGCTCATCCATGCATATGGATACACATGAATCACACACTAATTTTTACAGGAAAAGGACATTATAATAAATTGCAAGCAGGCTAAATTATCAGATATTACTGTCATAGCCTCAACAGCACAGTAAACGTGGCTTAAAGAGCTTGTATCTATACAGGCACACCTACTAAGACTGTCTCTTCTGTCTTGTTAGGCTGGAAGTTGTCTGCTGCATCTTTTTTTCTTCTTTTCAAATTGTAGTTTGCTTTCCTTTTCATAAGCAGGAGAGAGGAATTTTTATACCCTTTGTTGAATAAGTAATTTTAAGTTACCTTGTTTGTTTTCTGTTTTCTGTATTCCTCGATGCTGAGAGTGATGGGATCTGTAGAATCTGTACCCTGAGGTCTGCCCTTCCTACAGCAGCAATTCATGGAATGCCAGCAATGATCAGACATGGATGAATAGGGTCAATGAAAGGTTTTGAACCATCTTCTTTTTTAAAGGTGCTTGTCATACAAGGTTATTTTAGTCTCATCCAAGTACTCATATTATCAGATCCACCTGCCCATGAGAATTTTTACTAGCATTTTTTTCCTGTTTTGATATTAAAATTTGCTCAAATTTGCTGAGTTCATCATTTCAAAAAATGCTACAGATCTCTCCAGATGCACTTTTTAAATAAGTCCAAATTCTGGCTCCAAGCCTGTAAATTTACCCCAATTTTTATTTTTGCTAGAGTGAACAGTATCTATTTTCTCAGAAGCTTTTTACATTGAAAAGTCCACCTAACAAATCTACCTTTGTCCTTTATTCCTTTAGCTATTTTATAAAATACAGCAACACATCTAGAATTTCTCATGGCTTTCATACAGCAATGAACTGAAATGTGAAAGAGGAAGCATGCTGTAAGTTATCCATGTGAAATGAATTTGATTTTGTCTTAGTTCTGAAATCTCCTTTAGGTGATATATGAAGATTTCTTCTTTATGGCAACTTAAGTAATGAAAACTAACAGAACCCCTGTGCCAGCAAGTTTTGCAGACCTGTTTTATACTTGCTTTTGTCCGATATCTACTGTAAGTCAAGAAACTGATAGATCATAATAATGATAAAAAAATCAGAAAAAAATTAATTTAAGAGATTAAGAAAGCTATTGCAATCTTTATTACCCTCTCTTGCTTGTAATCACCAGTTGTTCAGTGGTGGAACTGACTGCAGTGAGCAGATGACAGCAACAGAAGAGGGCTCTTGGCTAAGACTGAGTAGCTCAAGTCACCTGAGCTTTGCAGCAGCTTTCCCTCTCCCATCTGAGAATAAAAGCCATCTTTGTCTCCTACCCTGCTCCATTTCTCTCAGTTGTACAGTGTTTGCAAGAGGCCCCACACACCATTTAAATTCTGGTTGAACTCTATTTTGAGGGCAAGTGGCATGTTGACCACCAGATGACTCTCAACCAGCACTGAATTTTTTTCATCATCTGATATGATGTATATCTTTGTCAGAGCTCATTGGAGAGTGAACTTCCAGTAAAACTGATACCACTGAAAGAATAAACAATATTATCTGCAGAAATTACACGTTTTGTTGTATCAGAAGTTCTTTATTTTCAATCAGTAGTATTTCCAGTGGCATTTAAGCAATGCATTGAACATTCATAGCTATGTGAAGAAACCATGCAAAGCATATTAAACAGGCTTTCCAAGAAAGACAAAGGAATTTAGATGCTAAACTCCCAAAACTTACTGAATGAAAGAACCTAATTAATTTACACTTTTTTCAAAGATTTCAGATCAAATAAAGCATTTCATATACAAATGTTAACTGGAATTGCTCTGCTTTATACTGATTTCTTAGACAAATAAAAATTTTTGAAACAATTGTGATAAATTGTTGATAATATAACAGGGTTATAGATAATTTTTTAAAAATTTATGGTTTTTATTAAAAATTTGGCACATGCCATTGCTGTACAAGAAATTTTGGGTTGTATTTACTTCTAAGTAATCTTATTCCCAGATTATTCTGAATTGGGAGGGACTTGCAAGGATCATCAAGTCCAGCTGCTAACCGGATAGCCCGCATGGGGATTCAGCTCACAACCCTGGCATTATTAGCACCATGCCCTAACTAACTAAGCTAAACTCAAAAAATTCACAATAATTTAATAATAAAGTAATGCAGCAACTTCTCACACCTCTTACATATGAAACTCTTAATAAAAAAGAAGTCTCATAAAAGATTTTATCATCATGCTAATCCCTCTATTTTACCATTTACTTGAAGTGTACACAATGTATTTTAAAAAATTCAAAGTACTATTCAGCGTTCCCAAAATACAACCCCTCAGAATCTCTTCTGCCTGTGATTTGGCTGATCTTACCAATCTCTGTATTCTTTCTTAGCTCCTCCCTCCCATCTTTTGCCAATAGTACACTGAGTGGGCTTGATTTTTGCATTGGCTGCATTATTAGGGAAAATAGTAATTGCTATGAAAACATCTTTTTAGTTACTACAAGGCTCACATTTGTATATTTTTAGGGACTTTGACTACTGCAAATAATGTAGAATTTTTTTTGAGCACATATGTAAATGTTTAAAGTAAAACATTAACAGACCAAGATATAAGGTAGAATGTTAATTTGCAATCCAGTAAAGGCAAAATAAATCCAAACCAGATACTAAAGTTGAAATTAAAAAAATACATCTCAAGAAAAATCAGGTACTTCTTAAGGCCTCTCCCTCTTTCCTTCCACCATGGTTTGTTAATGACATTTATTTCTCAGCTGTCACTCTGAATATGGACTTACCAGAGCTCAGTTACCAGATAGTAGCAACTCATAACAGCAGTAATCTGACAGCTGCTACCCATCTGTCTGGAGTTCCTGCATTTCCATTCTCCCAGATATTTTGATCTTATGGGCCTGATCCATCATTTTTATCATTAACTATGAGAAAAAATAGAAGTAGAGACACTGTTATAGAGAATCAGTATTTCAGTGTTGAAGTTTCTTCCATTTGGCTGACTTAAGCTGGGATTTAGATTTAGAACCTAACTGTGGGGTTATTTTCTGCATGATCCAACATCCCTTTGACAATTCTGTAATAGCTGCAGTTCTCATCCTCAAACAGTAAAAGTGAAAAGCAAAGAAAAAATGCTGGTATGAACTTGCACAGTGCCTTATCTCATCGGAAAGAGGAATCACTTTAGTCTTTTCTATTCCTCCAAAGCTCTTAAGGATATACATCAATCCTCCCCATTGGATGCTAGGTCAGTAGCAACTTCACGGCAAAAAATTTTATTGCAAACCTGAAGGAGACAGTTAGGGGAGGAAAAGGAATGAGGATATTCTAGTTTAATAACAGTTGGAAATGGAACACCACACAGCCAGTCACTCACTCCCTCCAAACCCAGCAGGATGGGAGAAGAGAATTGGAAGGGTAAATAAGAGACAACTCATGGGTTAAGATAGGAATGGTTTAATAACTGAATTATAATAATATAATAATAATAATGTAACGAAAAGGAAAATTAATTTTTAAAAGTGAGAAGAAACCCCAAGAAAAACAATTGCTCACCACCAACCAATGCCCAGCCAGTCTCTGAGCAGCAGCCCCTGGCCAGCCTTCCCTCTTGTTTATATGCAAACATTGATGCCATTTGCTCAGGAATATCCCTGTGGCCAGCTGTCCCAGCTGTGCCCCCACACATCTCCTGTGCACCCCCAACCTGCTCATTGGCAGGGAGTGTGAGAAGAAGAAAAGGTCTTGACTCTGTCTATGCATCTCTCAGCCATAGTTAAAGTATTGGTGTGCTGTCAACACCGCTTTTATCCCAAATCCAAAACACAGCCCCATACCAGCTGCTAGGAAGAAAATTAAGTCTACCCCTGCCAAAACCAGCACAGAGGACAAGATCTCAAAACAAGTTCACTCCTGTATTAATAAGAAACCTCTGTGAACTTCACAGTCAGAAACACAGCCATTAGGTTATCAAATGTTTTATCTATTTTGAGGGAACATTGCTGCTTTGTACAAAGTTCATTGACATAATAATATGCCTGGCAGGTACTGCTCAGGATCTTTAAAAAATCCAAAGCAATGATATTTCATTCTAATTTTCTTCTCAGGCAACTGAATTGGCAGTCCTGACAGAAATAAAAAATTATTTACTTCTATTCTCCAACATTTTCTGAAAATTTTGTGATAAGCTTGGAAAAAGTTAGACATTGTTAAAAATCACTCTGAAATACAGAAGTCAGCTGGTTTATACTTAGCTGTATTTGCACTCCTTTTGTCTAAGACCAAAGTTTCCATACACTGGAAGTGTCTTCCTATATAAGGGTTTGGGGGTTTATATGCTATATAAGTTCTCAGAAATTATGAGTATAATCTGTGTAAAAAGAGTGTAATTCTGACTTCAATATAGTGGTAGATAGAGCAAAGAAATTAGTAAGAACAGAGGTTCTGACTCATGTACAGCTATAGTTACTTTGAACAGAGTGTTAATTTCTAAAATTTCTGCTTGACAGTAAATTTCTTAACAACAGTCAATCCTGAATAAGGCATCCAGACACCATCAGCATTAAGCTCCTAGTGTTTTGGTTTGTGAAAGAAGTTGGACTTTTAATGGCTGTGAACAAATATACACATTAAAACTTTGTGCTTTCTTGCTAAAAGGCATTTCCTTGCTGTTAATATTCCTTTGATTTCCGTCATATGAGACAATATTTGAATATAGTGCCAAATCACTCAGTTTGACTAGAAAGTATGCTGAACAGCTGATCTTTTAAGACTGTCCCTAAAAAAGAGAGAGAGCTGAGGCAGTATCAGAAACAGACATATCTCTCTCTCCTTTTCATTCTGCTCAATGTGGGTGTAATTTTTTTCACAAAAATTGCATTGTTGAAACACTGACCTGATTTCAGCAATGGCAGAACTTTAAAGATTTCAGTGTCTAGAGTCAGCTAAGCACTTAAACTTATCCATGCCTTTTCAGCCCTTTAAGCTGAAAATTTCCCAAAAATGTTAAAGGGAAAAAAAAAATAAAAAGAAGGTATTTTCATGCTATTCCAATCACTTTCTTGTTTGTGCCTAACTGTATTTTTTGCATAATGAAATTACTTATTTGTTTTTTTCTATTTCACCTCAGTGTTCTTTCACTGATTTCACTAAGAATATACAGACAGGCACAAATTAAACAAGACCAGAGGTGAGTTTTATGCTTCTTTCTCTAAAATTTACTGCTGTTCAACATAATGTGCATGTCATGGATTTTCTTTGTTTAGAATCTTCTTCCAAATTAAACTAAGGTAGAAAATTTAAGTGCTTGGAGTAACTTTATTATTACAATTTTGCAAGCTCTAAACCTTGAAGTATTATATAAATCCAAATGATATGATCATTGGGGGGTGGGGAGAGGGAGAAAAATTTAAAACCATTAGTTATGGTAATTTTTCTTAGGTATCTGATTTCAAAGCTTGTTGGTCATGTTTTCAAGGTTCTACCTATAAGTCTGAGACACATTTCTGTACATTTCTTTTAACAGTGCAGAAGAATAGCAATATTGAATTATTTTTGAGATATTAATGAATATTTGTACCTCAGAAAATGCATTTTTCAGCAAGAAAATATTTCTTCTTAAATTTATAAATTTTTTATAGGTGGTTCATAAACTCTTCCTTGACTTCTGAATTGTCAGGTGGTCTCTGCACAGTAGATTTAGCATAAAGTCCCTGCTCAGGGGCAACAGCAGGATTTAGTGGGAATCAGGGAGAGGGAGGATCAAAGGATGTCCTGCAAGACAAATTATTGCCTTCTCATCCACTGTTTCTCTTGTGCAATGGCAGCTATCTGCATCAGCAGGAGAAGACCAGGCTAGAGTTGTAACTCTGGGAAGCAGCTGCGGAGCCTTAAGGCTTGTTCACACATCCCCCCCTGACTGCAGCTGTGCAGGCAAAAAAATACTGCTTTGTTGCAGCCTGCCTCCAGTCACCAACATTTTAACCTTCCCAACTTCATTGGAGCTGAAGCTCGGCAGGAAGGTGCACAGGAGTGGTTGATTTCCAGGGGCTGTAACCTATGTGAAAAGGGACAGTGACAGAGAGCTGGTAAGGGAGGGAGAACTGAAATTTCTGCAGGCAGAGGAAAATGATGTGTCAACAGCCTTGCTAAACAGGGATTTCTCCACCACTTTGAACTTTACTTCACCACTAAGACTTGTCTCTATTTCTTCATTTATGTCTTGTGATTCACCACGGGTAAATTAATGTAGCAAAAAAGGTAGTCTTTTCAAATGTTTTTTATTAAGGAATTGCCACACAAGTATTTAAGTCTGTGCTTTTGAATGCTAACAGGACAATACCTGGGTCTGATAATATCCTGTGTCCTATGGAAATTTTCATCTACTTTTGTGGGAACTTTGTTTGGATGGATTTTAGTGAAGTCTTAACTTGCTCCTTTCAAATGTTCCATGAGTATTCAGTGTTTAAACACTTTGAAAACATGAGCCTCTTAGATTTTTTGAGATTGAAGATTGAAAGAAAAATTTCTTATCTGAAGGCATAAAAATCCATTATTATAAATACTTAAAAATATCTTATTTTCAAAACGTAAGGGGAGGAATGAATTTTGGAATTAAATACCAGAAATACAATAATCCCAGTCTTTCAAAATCTGAAATAATCCATTCAGCGTCAGCAATTTATTAAAGTGGAATGGTTTGAAAATAATAAGTATCTGCCAGAATCAACTGTGAATTCAGTTCCTTAATGCTTGTACCCTTTGATTTAAATTAAATTCAGTGGTGAAGAAGCCTTGTCATTCATAAATAGAAGATTAGTACTATATTTTGTCCTTTCCCTCAAAAACCCCAATAATCTATCACAACTGTGTTTAGGAACAGATAAAGGATTTATTCTGACTGTTTTATGAGACAGTGACTTCCAACTAATTTGTATAGACATAGGATTTTCTCACAGGACCAATGCACAGACAGCGAACAATTAACTCTGTCAGGTGGCTAGCAGCCATAAGCCAATTTTGTTTCAATGCAGATCTCTTCAACCTCTTATAAATAAAAAGGAGAGATGCTATAATTATGGAAAGCTGAAAGAGTAAATAGAAGAATTCTTTGCTAACATGATACATAACCTATTTGCTATTCAGCTGACTCATGTTCAGCAGATTTTGTCTTGCTGATTGCAAATAGTCAGTACTCTGAAGCAATATAAGTGGGACTGAAATGCCTACAAGTCTGTCTGATCTGCTTTTCTGTCACACTGGTTTTGCCATTAATTCCTTCCCCCCCCCCTCAGCTTTTCTTTATCCTTCACTACCTTTGTTTGCATCAGAAATGACACACACATTCTCTCTGACTCTAAGGCTAAAATTTCCCACAAATGGAAAATAATTACTTTTGGCTACACAGTCTAACCCTGCCCATGTCACTAATCACTCTGTTACAGACTAAAAAACAAAGGCCAGCAGGGCTCATGCAGATTCTCATCACAATTAAAATCATTTGAGTAACAGAGACATACTCTTGCCTGCCTGACTCATACGGTATGACTGTCATCTGAGCTGTCATGTGGCTATGAGCTTCCACAGCTCAAGTAAATAAGATTGTAGCTACTTTGGGGATTCTCCTACTGGGGCATGAGTTCTTTGCTGAAGACATTAACACATGCACTCACACGGTGTAGCAGCCATACTTCTGTGAATGATGACAGACACATGAGAGATGCAATTATTATGTAGTCCCATTTAATCAGTTATGTAACAAAGCTGATACAGCTGGACTCAGAGGACCATATTAGCAGAGAGAGCTGCCTTCTGCTGCAGCACTTGCTGTGCATCCATGTGTGTGTGGTTCTGCTCAGCACAAATGCCAGGAACCACAACCATGCTACAGCTGCTACTCATGTGCCTGTGTTTTCTCTCGAGAGGAATTGGTCCCCATCCTCACGGAGCTGTCATGATCTGACTCATCTCAGACAGCTATGGCTAGACTGAGCTTGTTTGCCTTTATTTTCTGTTTGTTGATCTGTCCTTTGATATTTCAGCCTCAAATTATCACCATGCTTCTAAATTATAAATGTTTAGCCTTTTTCTTGCCACTGGGTTTTATGCTAAGAAGTGAAGTCTTTCTGTCCCTAAGGGATGAAATACAGAACTTTAACTTGAGACTAAAATAGACTGTGTATATCATACTTTTTTCTTGACTGACACAGTTGGTCAACAAGAGGTTTCTTCAGTTCCCAGGCTTGATAGATGCTCTTCCTTTTCAAAAATACAGTACTTTCCACAGGATCAGCCCTAAAGCTACATGGCTTCCAATTCAAATGGGCTCCACAGTATTCCTTGTAAGGAACAGAGTCATCTGAGGTGTGTGGAATTCACCCACATTTTAACATAAAAGGTTCATGGTTAATATGTTGAGTTTTGCTGATTTCTCCCATAAGCAGTTCTCATATTGCTGATCTTGGCTGCTCTAGCTAGAAAGCTGTTGACACATGACTGTTTTGTCTACTGTTGAACAGTTCTCCCACACAGCATCAAGGCTGTCTCTCCAAAATTCCCCCAACACCAGTAGGATGAGGGTGGACAAGAACTTGGGAGGGAACACAACAAGGACAACTGACCCAAACTGACCAAAGGTGTATTTCATACATCTGATCAGCAAAAAATGTTAAGAGAAGGTGTGGAGCATGGGGTGGAGGGAGAGGGTGTGTTTGTTTTTTGTTATTATGACATTTGTCATCCAGACAAATTGCAGTATATTCTTAAGACCTAATTCCTGCAAAGCAGCTGGACATTGTCTGCTGAGTGAAAATAGAGAATAATTCTTCTGCTTTCCTTTGCTTTTTTTGTGCAGTTTTTGGTTTTTCTTTTTTAAACTGCCTTTTTCTTGACTCCTGAGTTTTTTCTGTCTTATTTAGTTCCCACCGTCTTGCTGAGAGGACAAATGATAAAAGAGCTTGGTGGACACCTGGCATCCAGCTGTGGTCATCCCACCACAGTGTAGAATTCTAGAAGTCTAAGGGAAAAAAAAAATTAAACATCCAGTCAGCCTTGTAATTTTATTCCCACTCTATTTTTGTCTCTGCTTTTTTCATTCCCATTTCTTTAGCGTGTCAGGATGTGAAATTGTCATATTTTATCTTTCATGCTACATACCTAGTTCTGTTTTCAGATTTCTTATTATGTCTTATTATTTTTTAAAGGCAACAGGCTAGATGATCTATGGAACACGTGGACCTTGTAAGACCAAAGTGCATTTGCTACCCTACTCAAGGCACTGTTTTACTGAATCCCACTTTTGGAACCATTATTCAAGATGGCTTTGATATATTAATTCCTCAGTTTTGAATTACGGTTTTTCAGGAGTCACAAGTGATGTTTTATATCTGTTAAGGAATAATAAATTTAAATTTTAACTTTAGAGATTTTTATTTGATCACTGTCCAGAGTCATGGATGCTCAGAATGCTTCCAGTTTTTTAACTCAAACTTTTTATTATTTTATTCCCTGTTATTACCTTCTGAAAAAACTTCATGTATTCTGATTTTCAGGTGAGCATGAATACATCATGGTCTGTGAGTTAACTTCATTTCATTTGTCTTTCAAAGTGGTTTATTTATGAGTGTAGGCTGCTCTAGTTGTAGGCTGATTAATATTAATCTTGTCATCTGCTGAATTATCATATAGTCAAATGATACCAATATTCATTTTGACTTTATGTTTTGGATGTAAACATTCATTGTTTCACACATTTTTCCCCCCTTAACCTCTTTATATGTTAGAATTCAAACATACACTTGTAAAAAAAAAAGCAACAACAAAAAGAATATCTGATGATGATGCAAATATCAAAAGCATTAAAGAGGAAAATTTGTATAAATTTTGCAACACAAAAAAAAATTAAAGTTGAAACAACATAGATTTAGGCTCACCAGAGAATTTAGAAAACAAATAGCAATAGGACTCAGTGGGTCACAATGGAAATGTAAGGAGACACAAAGAGAGATTCAAGTTCATAGCAAAAGAAAAGGTCAGTCTTGGAAGTACCAGTTAATGCAGTTTTAAACAAGGCTGTTGATACTTATATTGGTATGTGCTTCTACCAATCCTGAGAAACTATGTCCAATATGATGGGGGAAGAGATGGTGTGGGTGTTTTTATCATTCTCCACATCTTCCTGAAAGGTGGCTGTAGTCAGGTGGGGGTTGGTCTCTTTCTCCAGGAAGCAAGTGACAGAAACAGAGAACACAGTCTCAAGCTGCATTGAGGGAAATATAGGTTGGATATTAAGAAAAAGTGATATCATGGAAAGAGTGATAAAATTCTGGAATGGCCTACTCAGGGAGGTGGTGGAGTCACCATCCATGGATGTGTTTAAAAAACAGACTGGATGTGGTATTTGGTGCCATGGTTTAGTTGAGGTGTTAGGGTATGGGTTGGACTCAATGATCTTGAAGGTCTCTTCCAACCTAGTGATTCTGTGAATTCTATGAATTCTGTGAAAAGAATTGAATATTGTAGACTTTGATCTGACCTTAGACTTCACAGAATGACAAAGCCAAACACCAGCAAGGGAATTGCCTCTTTCATCCCACAAGCACAGTGAAT
Source organism: Agelaius phoeniceus (assembly GCF_051311805.1). Taxonomy (NCBI): domain Eukaryota; kingdom Metazoa; phylum Chordata; class Aves; order Passeriformes; family Icteridae; genus Agelaius; species Agelaius phoeniceus. The sequence goes on from NC_135265.1 coordinate 135,878,256, forward strand.
GCATCACTTTGAGTCCCATGGGCTGGCACAGCTCTGCCCTGATGGGAAGGCAACTCTGACTGTACAACTGTGGGTAAATATAGCAGTATACCATTTCATGTGACATTGTCATTCTGTGTATATGTTCAAAGAAGAGGAGTTATTGCATGAGCTATGGGCTCCTGGAGGCTCTCTCAGTTCCCCCACTGGTTCCTCTGGTTTGGGAAACCCTCCTGCACCACTGGAGAGCTCTGCTGTCAATTGTGCCAGCACCAGAGCTGCTCACCTCAGAGACTGAATTTCTTTGATCCCTGGGAAGCAATGGGCAGCAACCCATTGCAGTGTTTCATGCATTGTTTTGCTCATGGCCTTAGATCCTACAACACTAATTAATTCAATAAGAAGGAAGAAAATAACAGAACAAAGAAAAAGCAGACGACCAATATTATCATAGCCTGTGAGCGGATGAGTGACTCATCCTGAGGTAAGTCTGTTTTCCTTGTCCAGATGTGAAATAAGCTTGTGAAAGACTTCAGGAGTAACAAACATTCTCAGCCCAGATATTCAAATGCTTAGGTAGCTGGGACACTGCATGGATCCTCATAAATGTAAAGAATTACTGCCAGATCAGGAAGAGAAAGTCCAGCAGCTCTCACTGAAAATCTTACTGTATATTCCAGGTTAAGAGTACAGTGTGCAATATTTAAATTGTCAAATAAATACCAAAATTGCTTATATGTTCTTGAGAGCTATTTACATGCACTTGTAGGCATTCATAGAGTAGTCTTGCCATAGGTCTGTTCTAAAATGAGCCTCTAATAGGCATACAGGCTTTTTTCATGTTATGAAATTCTATTTTTTTAGCTGTGCGTTGAAAAATAATTCTCAGTGCTTGACACTGCTCTAAAAGAAGGTGAAGCACTATTCTGTAGCTTGTTTTTGAGGAAACTTAAAAAAAAAAAACAAACAAACCAAAAAGCCACCAAAAATTCCCCAAACTGAAAACAACCCTCATGAATCTGAAGTCATGGAACCAGACTATAGAAAACATATGTTCATAGTTCTTTTGTAACATTTCTTTTATATGTTTTCTTATCTGTTTCATTGTCATGGTAAAAATTTAAGCCCTGTCTCAGAAAAATTGTCATGAAATAATTTTCTTTAGTGACGCAGTGCAATGACATGAGGCCTTGACAATGACAATTCTGCTGAAGTAAAGGATGAGGCTAAATCTTTTTCTGACATAGTAACATGGTTAGTGATGTGACAGAAAAGTCAAAGGAATTTTGCTATATAGTTTATAGCCAACTTGATTTCAGTAGTATAAGGCCAGGCTCCTCATTTCAATTTTATGTATATATTTATGATAGGCAATTCGTAGATAGTAGATTATTTGGAGGTTCTTTTGTGTCTAATACTGACCTTTATCACAGTGTCAAAAAGAAGATATGAAATGTTCATGGCACTCACTGAGTTAAGTGTAATGGAAGAGAGAAGTTACTCCCCACTTTTATGAATCACAGTCACAACAGTGTATTTCCAATTTTTAGGTACATTAGTTGTAAGAAAATTAGATTTCCTATTTCACCTAATGGTTTAGCTATATAATGTGCTTGATTTTAAGTAGCTCTGGTTCCACTCCATCAATTCCTCCCATCTTATTAATATTTAAATTCAATAACTGTTTTAATATTATTGATTTGTGAACTTTTAGTATTTTAAATTGGCTCTCTTGTGAAGATTTAAATTACATCTTTTGTCTTCTCCATTTTCATTCCAGACTAATGCTTCCATGAGAACATATGAGGAAACAGAAGCATCTCAAAAAACACAGAGATTTCTGTTGATGGAATTTCTCTCCAGCACATGGGTAAAATACAAAATAATTTCCCCTCATTATTTTTATATATTGCTGTCATCATAAAATAACTATTTTTGCAGCTTCCTATATAGGTCAAATTTGCTTCAACTATTTGGGGTTATTAAAGTAAATTGAATAAAAACAATAAACAATCATGTAAAAAAGCTGGTAATAGAACAGGGACTCCATTGTTTCATCTTCTTATCTCCAAGTTCACCAGAAATCCTAAAGCCCATATTATTCAAGAATAGTATGATTAACCATAGAAATTTCATGTGTTTTCACTATTATTTTGAGATCTATTTACCCCTCTACAATTATATAAAATTAGATTTAGTAGCAGGGAAAATAAACCAGATTAAACAAATACCAACTAAGTTTTTATCTCACACTTAAGCCAAACTCTTTTGAAGATTATAAAAGTCATATTTCTATTTTTTTTTGTTTCACACACTTAATATCTTAAGCAGAACACTGCAAATGATTGTATTTTTGCTGCAGAACAGGCATAATTTAAGAAAAAAACACTGTCATTTGTATTTTTTATACTGGTGGGCCAAGAAAGCATTAATCACATAGATTACGAATATATAGTTGTTGTCATAACAAATTTGTTTACACAGCTTGCAGAAAATAATATGACACAGAAATTTTTTTGTATTCTAAACAAAAGAATATTGTTAAAGTTGCAAAAGTCAAGAACCCTGAGATTAGAGAATTCAACCTTACAAATTCAAACTTACTTTTTCCCATTGGTGCAATCAACTTATACTAGAAGCTCTAATTCTATATTTGCGTAGTCATTCTTCCTTGACTCATCCAATGGACCATTATGGCTGTAGCTATAACTGACAAGCACAAGCAATGATCATTCCAGCACCTCCTGTCTGTGCCTTAGTACCATATTCCAGCACCTTAGATCTCAAGCTGAAATTCTACACACATGGATTTCTGTTAGAAGTGTGAAAAGAGAATCGCACATGTGAGCAAAAGCTGAACCATCTCCTCCTGCAAAGGATTGCTCTGGTACAGAACTTTATGTGGCTGCATGAAGGAAGCTTTCCTACACTTTGCTGTGAGATTCCTGCCACTCTCTGCTTTTGGAGAGCTAATGATAGCTCAAGCTTGGGAGAATTCAGAAATCTAGCTTGCTCGGGAAGATGATCCAAAATGGACTGCAAGGAGCCAGTCCATTAAAATGATCTGGTTTGTGACTGATACCTGATAAAAGCCAGGTCTGCACAAGGGCAGACGCAGCATCTGATGTCCAGCAGCTATACAAAAAGGGAAGATTTCCTGTTTCCTCAAATATTTTGTTAGGCCCTCAAGAAGGTTTAAGGTATGGAGCTGACCTGAGTCTAAACAACTGATCTGTGCAACTTTTCATACCATTTCAGCTGCTGTCTGAAAGAGTCAAGTTACTTTTTCCTCCGATGGCACAGTCACTTTCATCCTAATCGGAGGCAGTGTGAGCGTTGGGTAAATTAGGAAGGCCTGTGCTGTTTAGACAGACTGCTCCAAGCACTTCACTGAGGCTGGGCTGAATTAGTTTTGGCTGGCCGTGGTTCTAAAAGAACATTCAGAGACAGAATCAGTTTTTAGCTCCAAGCTACAGCATTTAATTTATGCTTTTAATTTCAAATTCTAAAATCTGGCAGAAGAGTGGGGGAAGTTGAAGCAAAGAATTGGCCGGGTTTGAGGGGGGCAATTACTTGTCAAAAGATCTAAAGCAAGGATATTGATCTGGCATTAATTGTGACTTTTTTTATTTTCTGAAGATGTAAATGTTTGTTAAAATGTCAGTTTTTCATTCAGGTTAGGTGCAAGACATAATTCAGATCCGATCCTTGTGTTTCATTTTGCTACTGAAAGATGAGTGAAAAGAGCATTTTTTCACAAAATGCTACACATCCATATATTAAAACCACGTAAGTGACTTTCCATCCAAAGTCTTATTTTTGGTCGTGAATTAGAATTACACACTAAGTTGAAATCCTAACGTCACTGAAGTCAGATGCAAAGCTCCCAATGGAAGGTGACTGTTTCCATGTAAAGGGGGAGAGCTTCTAAAGGAGAGAAGCCTCAACCTAGTGTACCTGTGAGTCCTAGAGGTTGGAAAGATTATCAGAGTTAATGTTCCCTGAAAGAAGATTCAGCTCCCATTTGTACACAAGGTGTATAATCTAATCTCTCAAATTTCATAGAAAGTCACTAAAACATAGATAGGAAATAAAGACAAATATGCTACACCATTACCTTGCATTAAATTGGATGGATGTACAAGGAAGGGAGCTATTTGTGATGTACTTGTTTTTCATATTATTCATTATTATTTTTATTATACATTCATTTCTGTATTTTGCAATTAATAAGTGGATGAAACCATCCACCACAATAATCTCTCAAAGTATAAATAAGTTTAGGTACATCAGGATGTCTGCATGCACTCATCACACCCCATGTATATTCCACATTCCTTCTTTGGCAGTTTGAATCATAGATGATTAGAAAAATAACACACTATTTTAACTACTAATCTTATGCATTTTAAATATTGAAATGAAACAGCACTGGAGTGCACAGGATTTACAGCTGGGAGGACTGGGGGAGAGAATTAGAGAAAAAAAGTTTTCAAAACATTGACAGCAATACCTGGATAAGCACAGAAATTCTTAGGTTTCAGACTTAGATTGATCCATTAGATGATACTGCATTGTGCCTTCTGTTCATGAATATTTCTTCTTTATTCTCTAGGAGGAATTACAAGCATAAATTTTCTATGCACTGGTGAGAGAAATCTTTCTTTCATCTTAGTGAATACACATCTGCTACCTTATATTCAAACAGACTGATTCTTACTTTAAAGACTCATTATGTTGCATTATACAAGAAAGTGTTGCATGCCTTGACTTATATTTATGCGTGCTAGAGCACATAACAAATAGTGTAAGGATATGAAAGATTAATAATAGGAAAGTTATGACACTTCTTCCTTTTCAAAAAAACATTTTTCAATTTTTCTCATCACTTGTTTATCTCTTAAAAATTCAGAATTATTCATTTCATGGTGGAAAGGTATAATTCTATGACACGGGGACAGTAATTCATATCCTCTTTAGTTAATTATATTAAATATAAGATCTGATCCTAGTTTCAATTCAACACCAGTTGTGGTTATGCTAAAGTCTAACTATTTTTAATTTTACAGTAGTAAATATTTATAAACTTCAATGGGCCAAATATATGGCACAATATTTAAACCTGAAAGCCATTTTCCCAAAACTGTTAGATTTCTCTTTCTCTCTGTAGTTCTCATACGTATTTTTTTATTATTATTTTATTTATAATGTTTTTGAAAGCTGTCCTACATTCCTTGGCCATTTTATTGGCCCATAGCTGGGCAAGAAATATAAGAGTTGCTCCATAAGAATTCAACTTCAAAGTATAAACTTCCATCAAATTCTCTTGGCCTGAGATCAGACATTACAACCATGTTTTCAAACTGAACACAGAGAAGCAGAAGCCTGTGTTACTGGTGTACTCCCCAAAGTCAGTTGGGTGCCCAGACAAAATAACTTGCAAAATTCTTAGTGCCTGAGTTTGGTTCACTGGACACAACCTAACAAGATGCTCAGACATGCTTTAATGCATTTAAAAATGCTTCGGTGGCTACCTGTGTACTTAAAATTGTGCCTACGTGCATGCCCACGTATGCTCCTCAAACAAGGTCTATCTTTAGTAAGGTAATGACTGTTTCTACATTAGTTGCTCAATTTCCCTTGAGACTCCACTGGAAAGGAAAAAAAGGGCTTCGCCAAAGTGGGATTTAAATCATACACATCCAGATCCTAATTTATTCAACTCTGAAGCAGCATTTCTCTGTTCCTCTGTGGAGTATGCATAGGAAGAAGACTTGATGGACTAGCATATTCACTTTGATAGCTAAGTAGATATCTTTTGCCAGTGTTCAATATCCTGTAAGGTTCCTGTTTTAGCAATCTGGCTAAAAAACCGTGTGGGAGTGGAGAACAAGAAACGGCGTCACAGGAACTCTGAGTGCCACAACTATGTGTGCCTGTCTCCAGCTGTGGCTCAATTAGATAATTTTCAGAGATCACGCAACACTTGCCCAGTGTGTGTGTGGCCTTTATAATTCAAGCAAATTTCTGCTCTTTTTTTCCCTACACACAGAAAAATGGTTAATTTTTTTTCTCCAGAGTGATGTGTTCTTAATATAGTTGTCATTACTTTAAATGCTTTCATAATAATACTGCATTGTGTAGCAGGAAACAAAAAGGAGGCCAGAAAAGAACACTGGATGAAAAGCAGATGAATGAAAGCTTCAGTGCTGCTTTTCAAAAGAAGCAACAAAGTTTCTTTTCCTCAACAAATTGAATCAGCATCTCAATTCTACTAGAGATTAAAAAAAAAAGTCAGCACAAGCATTGAAAAACCCCCACCTGCTCTACCTTTTAAGGCACCTGTGATGGTTAAATGAATGTACAGGAAAGAAATAGTACTGCATTGCTGGGAAGCAAGAACTCCTGTCCTGAGTGTGGTGTATAGCACAGTGAGTTGTCACTGCCTGGCTCTTTGTTTCTTGCCACATCCCTCTTCCTAGGGCAGGGCAACCATTCCATGACGTATTACCATCAGGGATAAAAGCTGTAAAAAGACAGTTTCTTTCTCTTTCCCTGTTGCTTGTGTCCAGCCCCTCTGCTGTAATTCACTGATTTCAGCTACACTGATGCAACTGTCTTTTTTCAGTTGTGCCATAAGCCAAATGAGGAATTTGGCTTGGAAAGCCACTTCCAAACTACTTGTTTAGTTCAGGCTGTTTCACTGATCTGATTTACAATCCATCCTGAAGGCAGCCAGCTAAAAATCAAACATGTAAGTGCACAGCCTCCTCAATGAGAAGGATAGTATGAGCAGGGACCTCTGCAGCCAGCTTCATTCTGGGAGGAAGCAGTGCACAGCTACAGGCATTATGGAAAAGACAATCGGTATTCCTTAAATTGTGCCTGTTTTGTCCTGCAAGTATGTGTCTGCTGTTGGACTAGAGGATTATTGTAAGTCCCTTCCAAATGAAATAACCAGTTTTCTTCTATAGTAAGTTAGTGTCTGCAGAAATAGTACTCTTACTATTTCTTTAACAGTAGCCTATCAAAAATTATTAATCTTGAGATTGTTGAAATGTAATTATCTCTGTGGAATTGTTTCCTTTGTCATATTCCTTTCTCTACGTCTCTAAACCTGTATGAAGAATTTAGCATGTTGGAGTCAAGCACAGTCATAAAATCAGATTCTTGTGATTTGGGCAGTCAAAAATTTGAAGGAGCTTTCGAAGAGATAAAATATTAGAAAAACTGCTGTTAAGCAGTATAAACTTACCTTTCCCATATTCCATTCTGGTTGCTATTTTTTGCCTCGAAAAGATAAAAATGAGGCTACAGGAATCAATAAAAGATTTATACAATTATTTTGATATATAATTTATAAAATATGTAATAAACTTTACTGTTGGTTCCAATAATCAAGAAAACAACCATGCTAAAAAAATAAATAGTTTTAAATTTACGGAGAAAACATGAAAACTACAACACAAAAGAAACTATTAAAGCACCTTTGCATTATTAGAGTGTCAAACAGATAACCTTGTGAATGAGAGAGTTAATAGAAGTGCATATCTACATATTTATAATATTTTATTTCTTTATAAGTACCTTGTATGATTTATTTGTATTTTATTGAGGTTCAAAATTAAAAACAACATGAGCTCTTAGAAAGATGGTGAAGGATAAAAATGTGTGTTGAAAAGTGAATTTTGGCACAATAGTTATCGAATGCAGTTTCAGTCAAGAGGGTAGTACCCAAAAATTACTTCTTAGAAGAAGAGTAAGAGTGCACAGTTATGCTAGAAGTGAGCTTTCATAACAGAGGGACATGACCAGTGGAAAAACCCTATATAACAGCTAAAACCAGACTTACTCCACAGGTATACCCAACTGGTGAATTAATTTATCTTTTAATTTTGTTTTCATAGCATCATAGACAGATCTGCATTGGAAGAGACTTTAAACATTATCTAGTTCCAATTCCCCTGCCATTGCCAGGAATGTCTTTCACTTCCTCAAAGTCCTACCCAGCCTGGTCTTGAACACTTCCCGAGGTGGAGAGATGGGGCATCCACACTTTAGCTCTTCTGGGAAAACTTCAATTTTGTATCTAATATTTGCCATATATATATATATGTGTGTGTGTGTGTGTGTGTATACATGTATATTTATGAACAAACATATGAAGAATTTTCATCCTTTATTTCATCTGCTGAGATAAGGTAATCCAAAGTGAACTGAGCCGTACTGTGTTAGCTGCATTTCCTAAGAAAAATCAGTTTCATATGCATCAGTCAGCAAACATCCTTTTTAGGTTTTGCCACCCAAAATGTGTCTTGATTTTTACTGTCTTCCTCAGTCAGCAAGCATGGATAATAAGGATGCTGTTATCATCTGTCCGTCAATGAAGAAGCTCCTGTGACAGGTGGAAATGTGCATTTTATGAATTAGTAAGAAATACTAAGGAGCCAGCTTCTGGCACAGGCACGGTCCTGACAGGCCATGGGGCAGCTGTGGACATGGGGCAGCTCAGAGGGCACAGGCACTCACAAATCTATAGTATATAGGATATATAGTAACCATACTTTCTTACCCTGGGGACTGCAAAAAGATCATCTGCACACCAAGCTGCTGTCAGAACCAAAGTCTAGCTTAATTTTAAGACAGTTTTTACCATCTCTTGGGGGTTTTTGTTGTTCTCTTTATAATTACAAAAGCATAATTCATTAGTCATGCAGGGACCTCTTTCTTGGAAAATATAAGCACTTCATTAATAGGTTATCGTTTGTTAGGGCTTTTTTGTTAGTGCAACATGGCATGCATGTGTATTATGCACTGAATCCTATTGGGTTTTGAGCTTAATGAATAGTTTCACTGTTTTTAAATGTGTTTACAGCTTGCCAATAATTGCCATCTTTACTCTCACAAAAAGTGAACATGGTAAAAACTCCAATTAGATTTTACCAAGTGTTTTTTCATTTGTCAATATGATAAAATTAATAAATTGGCCACCTATGCCAGTAAATAAAATGCATACATCTGGAACTTTCATAACATAGAGTGCAGTTTCATAATCTTCAGCCCTGCAGTACCTGAACTGATCCTACAAGAAAGATGAAGAGAGATCTTTCACTACAGAATGCAGTTACAGGACAAGGGAGAATGGGTTTAAACTGAAAGACAGAAGGTTTACATTAGATAATTGGAAAAAAATCTTTACTGTGAGGGTGGTGAGACAGTGAAAGAGGTTGCCCAGAGAAGCTGTGGATGCCTCATCCCTGGAAGTGCTGAAGGCCAAGTTAGATGAGGCTTTGAACAACATTTCCTAGCAGCAAGTGTCACTGTCCTTAGCATAGGGGTTGACCTTTAAGGTTCCTGCCAACACAAGCCATTCTATGATTCTATGATTTTATTATTCTATGAGTCTATGACTCTGTGAGTCTTTGAGCCTATGAGTCTATGACTTGTTTTCTTGTTTTCATCAAATTTAGTAAATATTTGTTTCTCCTGATGCTAAATGGTTAGAAATTTTTTACTGACTATGGTCAGAACGGTCACTAGAATGGTAGCAGGCATTTATCATGAGAACATGTGGTGAATTGGTGTATTACTGAATCGACATTGTGTTCAAAAAGATGTGGTGCTCAGGTTATACTTCACTTCACATATGGAGATTTACTGGAAATATAAAAGATTACTGTTTCATGCACATAGAACACAAGTCAGGCAGGTATCCACTGGTCCAGCAGATGAGTGTAATATTGCAGTGCTATCCCCTGGATGAATGAATGTTGAAAAAAGACCATCAGGTGGCCCACCCTCCTTTAGATTCCCTCCTCGTACTCCATTCTAACTCAAAACCCTGCTCAAATTAATCACATTTCTTCTCTAGGATTTGTCTACAGCTATTTCAGAAACACTTCTTCTCTGTTTCATTTTAAAAATCTGTCTGTTACTTGGCTGATAGAACACCTGAACATACTTTCAGGCAGGAGGTGTGTGTGTATACTTCTTACTGAATAGCTTTTTTCAGCTAATTTCACCTCTCTGTTTATAAGCCCTGTGTGAACAGATTGTGAAGTCTCAACAGCACTTTTTCCATTTAAGTAATGTAGCATTCCTTTTCAGGATCATTTCCATGGCTTACTGATAATGCCACAGCACTTTCTGCCTTGTCAGAACCTGTCACTATCCCTGCACCCAGCACTCTAAACATCAAAATGATTTGCAACCAATTTACTGAAAAGCTCAAAATGTCTTCTAAAGCAATCTCTGCCAATGGAAAAATGCCATATTTGTAAGAGGCAGCTTCATATTTATCAAGCTTTATAATACTCATATATAATATATTGGGCATAAGACTCCAATAGCTCACGCTCTTAAAGATCAGGTGAGAAACCTAGAAAGCAGTAAACGAATTAAAGCCTTGATGAAATCTGAATTAATTGAAAGATGTAGTTTCCTGTATTTAACTCAGTTGAACAGAGCCCCAAATAGTTAACAAGATTAATACACTTCAATTAAGTACAGGTGTGTAGTCTGTGTGGCGTAGCATAGCTGCTTCCTTTAGTTGTTCCTGTAGTAATCTGGCATCAGTATATAATTACAGATCCAGCTATTAAAAGAGCTATACAATTTCCTGAGTAGATGGCATTATTTTCTTCCACTCATGCCTGCAAAGGATAACAATTATGTGTAATGCAATAAAATCTTGACATTCATAGGAATTCAAGGAAGAATTGCCACTGTAGTAAGAATGTAAGAATTTTATTGGGTTGGACGGATGATCAGTCAAGCTCAGTGTCCTGTTTGTGACAACAGGCAAGAGCAAATGCTTAGAAATAGGATGGGAGTAAGACAAAGGTCAAAGATACAAGAGATGTTTTTTCCTCATACACTTTTTAAATCTCAGCAATCTACTGAGAGCTACTGTGCAGAAGGTTACAGCTCCTGTCTTCATGTCATGCTAATTTGACACCATGCAAAAGATGAGCTGTTTGAAGCAGTGGTAAAATTGCAAAAATCGTTACAAAAAGAAACCCTCTACTCAAATTCTTTTTCAAAGTTTCCAGGTGTGAAATAACTGCCACTGACTTACAAAGGTGTCAGATGCTAGCTAAACTTGCTGTCATAGAAGCCACAGTTCTCAACTGAATTACTGTACTTTCTAGTTTCAGTCATTAAACCTTTTTTTAATGAGTTGAGGCAGCATATTATCAATTTTGGATCCTATTACTGGTACATTTAGATTGTAACTGAATTACTGCAATTTTTACCTAATAATTACTCAAGGGGAGCTCTTCAGCTTTCATAATATAGGACTTTTATTTTATTTTTTTTAGTGTTTGACTGGACTCTCAGAAGGGGAACCCTTCTTGAAATGTGGCCATCAGGACTGGACACAGAAATCAGGGAAGCATCACACCAGTACAAAACATTGTTCATATAAACTCATTGCTATCACCTTATATTGCTATATCACTTATATTGCTATTGCTATCCAGGATGGTTAAATTGTTCATCCTATTAACATTAATAAGAAGACTGCCACACCTAAAATTCTTTCAACCTGAAACTTGCTTCTAACCACTAAGCCAAAAAAAAAACAAACAACTGCATCTTTTCAGCATCTGTATTCTCAAAATGTGCTTTCTCTTGTATAAAATCTATTATTTGTACTTGGTCTTTTTATATGCATCTTGTCCTGAACTTATTAAATAGTCCAATCAATTTGTGTTAGTGATCTGTGCTCTGTACAATGCCATGCAGCTCAATAACCACACATTTTTACAGCAACAATTTCATTGTTCTACTTTGCTCGAGTTTAAGATGTTATGACAGGATATTTATTAAAAAATGTTCACTGAAAGAGTATTCAGGCATTGGAATAAGTTGCCTAGGGAGGTGGTGCAGTCGCCATCTCTGGACATGTTTAAGAAGCACCTGGATATGGCACTTGGGGATTTGGTTAGAGGTGATAATTCTGGTGCTGGGTTGGTGGTTGGACAGATGATCTGGAAGGTCTCTTCCAACCTTCAATCTTCTCTTTCTTGAAGATTCTGAGAATCTATGATTCTTTAATGTCTGATAGCTCTTCCAATACATTTAGATCCATACTACAAAACATTTGGCAAAAATACTCTGTCTGGCATTTTTCCCCAATGATATATTTATTGTACTTTCACTCAATATTTCTTATTCTGTTGCTTTAATGCTTCTAATAATTCTACCCTTTTTCTACAGACAAATGTACTAGAACCTGTTAGTAGCCTTTTTTTTCCCTCGTGCTGTGTCGTGGCTTAGGAATGGTATTCTCCAGTTTAGTACTTCCAGTAGGAAGAAAACCACAAAACCCTCCCCTTCCCCCCATCCAGTGGGGAAAAAAAAGGGGAGGGATCATGGGTTGAGATAAGAACATTTTGCTGGAAACAGAAATATGATGATAAAGCAAGAAATAACAGCACTGGTATTAATTACAGAAGTGTACAAAGAAAATGTGATTTACATGTAAAATGCTCAACAATGAAAAACAGTGGTGGACAGACCTTTTGCCCACCACGCTTTCCTCTGATGGGAAAAGGAGCATCCTTTCTTCACAGAAGGAGAGTCCCTTTCCCCTGGACCCTGGCAATGGTGTAAGATGGTATTGAATAACATTAGGATCTTGACCATCCCCACTCCTGCTGATCTGGACAGGAACAGTTAAAAAAGCTCTTCACGTTATCCTTAAACTTTGATGGATGCATCTTCTGTACATTTGTTTCCCTTCTCAGTTTTCTGTGGTTTATATTCAGTTTTGCTTTAGTCACTCACATCAACTTCTCTTGTTTTCATCATTACCCTTTAGGAATTAAAAAACCTGGTCAGCTTAGGGGTGTTTTAAATTAATCATTTCTGTATTAATTCTTGGCTGTGTGATTCTTGTTTTGGCTCACTTAGTGAAACATTCTTTAAATTATCTCAGCTATCATTCACATTTTTTTCAATTTATTCTTTCCCAGCTGATTTATTATGTAACTATTTACAGTTTTTAAAATGTATCCTTACTGATAGCTTGGGAGAAGCTTGAGTCAATGTATATCCTGTAAGTTATAAAAACTACGTCATTTTACAAAAAACAGGCCTTCATAAATTAGCACAAGGTCTTTGATAATTTTCTTTTTTGTATCAATATGAATCTAAAAAAAGTTATTCTCAGGTCTATTCTTATGATATGAAAGCAATTTATATTTTTTTGCATTTTAACAATGAGAGAACAAGAGCTTTATCACATATTACTCAGCTGGAAAAAAAACCAACAAATGAAGTCTATTTGTTTCCTGTCCCCTGCCCTATTCCTAAGGCCCCATATTCTTGTTATTAATTTGTTTTAACCTCCAAATAAAATCTGTTTATTTGAAATGGTGCCTGTTCAAGGTTAACACTCATAATGTGCTAGGGAATTGTTAGGAAAAATATTGGTTGAGGAAGGCCAAAACCATGCCATGGATTTTTCTTAGTTTTTAGCAGTATGGGCAATTAAGTCCAACACACAATAACGTTTCCTGGTGTTGTTGAATTTATTAGTATAGATGTAGCCAGAAAGTACCTTTTTTAACACATTGTGCTGCCATCCTCCTTAGATACTTTGGAACAAGTGATTTCATGTGTCTAATCTTTCAAGAAAATGTCAATGATATAATGTTAATAGAAGTTACTCAAGAGTTGACGAATAATGTAATATTCTTAATTGTTGCCAAGATTCTTTATGCTAGTATAGACAGTCTAGGATTTTTTAATTTAATTTCATACAGTGCTTCAATTAATTTTCTTCTTCATATCTTGATGCTAAGGAATTATCATATTTTACCTCCTTTCCTCACTCTCACCTTTCAGATAAGTTAATGCTGTCCTGGTCAGGTTGGGGAGACCTTCTAGATTTCACAGCTGCTTCTTCTTTTTGAAAGTGGCCCAAAAATACTAGTCTTTCTTTTTATCCAGCAGTTCATTCCCAGAATCATCTTATTACTCTTTTTGGTTATTCAGAAAAATCTTGAAATTCCCTCCCCATTCCTTCTTCTTCACAATCCTTCAGAACTATCTGATTTCCAAAAAGTAAAAGAACCTTTATGCTGCCTATTTATTATTAAAGAACTTTTTTCTTTTTTTTTCTCACAGAACTGTCTCTTCTTTCAACTGTTTAGATGATCTCCATGAGCATGTATTATAGGAGCATGTATTATATTGGCTACAAGTAGATTTTCAATTGACCACCAAGATTTGAAATATAGATTTTGCAGTTTTCCTTTAGAATTTTCATTGATATTTAAGTATTTTTTTAATCTTGATTCCAAAATCAATGTTTCTTTAAGGTAAAGAAACTTTTTTAAAAGGAAAACGTCCCTGCAGTCAGAATAAGCCTTTTGAGCTCTGAAAACAGCATATTGAAATAAGCACAGTGTACATCATTAAATATGTGGAATTCTGAATTTTAATTGAAAGATAGGTATTATTGCATAAAGATTCCATCGTTCTTCATAGCAAACATCAACACTGTGTTATTTTTTTAATAATATAAAAAAAAATTTCTGGAGTTCATATATCTTCCCTTCAGATGGTCATCAACATTCCAAGTAATTTAGGGGAACTTACCCCATGGTACAGTGCCCTATAGCAAACCCCATAGCAGACCTCATGCTTCCTGAAGCAAGGACAATTGTACACAAGGAAAAGCAAGAGGAATTAGAAACAATTCTCAGCCATTTTATAAAAAGAAAATTCACTTGAAGACATTTATGGAATGTATGAGTTGGGTTTGAAGCTACAAAATTTGGCTCTGTGAGACACAGTATGGAAATCAGCACTGGTGGCAAAATACACCCAGGAAGCTGGATAAATTTGCAGGTGGTTAATCCCTGCTGAGTTTGTTTCTACCTCCACTGACAGTTTTTTTTAATCTGAAAGCTGCTGATGCAGCAGAGATGGATCCCTGGAGCCCAGAGCCCCACAGACACAGCAGGTCTGTGCCCAGTTACAGTACTCCAAGCATAAATAAGAACTTCTATGGAACTTTTAGCAGCCTCTCCAGTTGTAATCAGTATCAAATCTAATCTCTCTAAAAGCTTTTCTTATTAGGGGGCATATTCATTTAAGAGGCCATCATTAAAAAGAGAAACAGGGGGAACAATTATTGTCTGGCATATGAGATCCCTTGTGGATAGCAAGACCATTAGCAAAACAATTTGGGGGCATTAAGCTAAACACTGACCGCTGTCACAGCAATGCTTTTCACTAACAATCTTCATACAATTTCATCAGCAGTAATATTAATGTCTAGTTTTTTCTTCTGCTCTGTTAAAAATATGTAAAGTATGCAATGAACAATTTTTCCTTGTCTTTAAAAAAGACTCTTTTATGTAAACAGTGAAACGAGTAAGCATGTTATAACAACCTAACCGAAATACCAACAAAAATTAAATAGTAATAAGAGATTTCACCAGCAAATGAGTGTGTAAAAAATAGGAAAGAAATGTATAACAGGAAGAATTCTGTAGAAGAGACAGGAAGAGATAAAAGGATAGGCCACATCAGATATATCTGGCAACCACAAGCCATCATTTAAAGTCAACTTAGGTTTTTAAATACCATTTGGAGTCATCTGAGAATGAGTAGTCAATTATGCTATTTATAGGGAAAGACTGTGGCAGCTCAGATATCACTGCCTTGCTGCCACCCAGTATGCTGTTGTCTTCTCAGTAGTGACCACATACTCAGGCATCTTACTGGGCAGGACTAAACCAGAGCTTACATCAAGACATCAATGGTTTTGCTCCATTTTTGAAATCCAGGACTCCTGCAGGATCTTTCTTACCTGGTTTCTCACAAGATATCCAGAATGACCTCTGTTCTTCCATATTTTGCCAAAGTCCTTTCTATTAATTTAGGTTTCTTTTTCATTAGAAGAGAGGGAAAGTGGAGCAGAGTAAAAGAGACAGAGAGGGACAAATAGCTTCTCTGATGTAACTGGCCAGAGAACAGCTAATTAAAAGGAAGTTTCTTTTTCAATTTTAAATGCTTAAATGTTCTACTAAGAGAACTAGCTTCTACTAGCTTCTACTAGCTTCTACATTTATTGCACATAGAGCTCTCTAAATATCAGTATTTCCACTGGGAAGAACCAAAGTACTATTCATCTTTTACTCCTGATCAGGAAATCTTGCAGTATTTTCCCATCATCTGTCTCTAATATGCTGTTTAAAAAATAAAATAAATAGTCAGAATCATTAGCCTCCTCATTAGATATAGCAAGGCTTTCCTGATACCCATAAGCTTGAGATGACAAAAATAAAACCAGCCTAAGCAGGGGTGAGACAGAAAAAAAATATACAAATCCCTTTGCAATGTATGACTAAAATATGAGACAAAAATGTCTCACAGATAAACTGTGCTTTAAAGAAAATGAATGAAAAAAACATTAAGACTGCTGAAACTTTAATTTCTCCTAGAAGTTTTCTATTGTCAAAGAGTATGGTTTCAAGGTAAAAAGACAGTAATACTTTCATGTAAAAACCTCCTTGACATCTGAAAGACTAATCTGACCAGCCTAGTTTTTAATACCAGGTACAGCAGGTAAAGGAGATCCCAAAACTTTACCAAATAAAACAGCATATCAAGAAAAAATGAAAAGACTTATTTAGATGTCTAAGTCTCCCAGACATTCTTTCTTTTTAGAAAGGAATGTCTGTTCTATATAGTGCAATTTATCTAGATATTAACATGCATGATTTCTTCAATGTTTGTCATACTCTATTTTTAGGCTTTTTATATACATGCTTTGGGGCAGATTAAGAGATATACTTTTTGTTCACCTCTTTTCCCCTTCAGAGTCAGCACATGGAGCTGTTAACAGTAAAAGGGAATTATGTTTCAAGATCATGAGCTTAGTATGCGGTTTCTGTCAGTGCCACTTACAAATGTCACGATTACAAGAGATATAAAAACATACAAAGTTAGAGACTAGCATTTTTCTGTGCAGACCCTGTATTTAACTGTATTTAACTAATAACTTTCATGGCTTGATCTCACTTGCCCTCACAAAAAAGACTTTTAGCTGCTTGCAAAAAGTAAGACAGAAATAGTCATTCTTTTGACTTTTTTTTTCTTTTTTATTTTTACGCTTTATTTTTTAACATTGTAATCTTTATATAGAGAGAGGTAGAGCAGAGGCAGTGAAGGAGAGGTGGTAGACTGATGGGAAACCAGTTCTGGTTTCCTGTTTTTTAGCATTGGCTTTAATTAAAGTTGTGGGGTTGCAGTATTTTAATTTTGTTCCCTGGAGGAGTTACCTAAGCAATTCTCAACCAATTGAGAACAACTCTGCAATACCAAACAGCCCCAGGACATTGCCAGAGAGTACTGCTGTACTTAGGAGGCTGCATTACTCACAGATATTCATAAATAACCATTTAAGTTTTTTCAGCTATCAGGACACCATATGTTTCATAAGGTGTTGTATTAAGCATATTTATTGTCTGCCTTATGAATGTCTAAATCAGGTGTGATTCAGCTGCATTTCTCAACTTGTTTGTGTTAGGAGATATTTTGTCTGTGTCCTGATTACACATCAGGATAAGGTCAGGGTACAAACTTTTCTTCAGTGTGCCTTGAACTTCACTGGAACAAACTCAACCACCAAAACAGGAAGGAAGGGAAAATTGTGCCTCCAGTAACCTGGCACCCAAGGGAATAGGGCAGTAGGCTGGACTTGCATAGCTCACCAGTTCTGTAGTTTTAGGCAAACGTTTCTCACCCATGGTGAAAACGGTGTCTAAAGTCAGCAAATGGTGCCTTAAGTCAGTTCACTTGCCTCTGAAAGCAAGTGAGAAGAAAGAACAGAAAATGTATTTTTGTTCCTAAATTTCACTGGTTAGTATCTTAGATAACACATGCCATACTTGAAAGTAGCCAACAAGGAAAAGTAATAGAAGCACATGCAAAAAGAATTCAACAGGAACCAGATTTTAAGTTGAACATCAGAAAAGAGTCAGTATGATTGCTAATAGAATGAATAATTTGTTTTTCTGCATGAGGGTTTGGGAAATTTTTCTTAGTCAATTCATACTTTGTAGAGCAGAGCTTTGGCAAAGATTGTGTGTCAGCAAAACCAGAAAAAAATCCTTCCCCAAATATCTATCGAATGCAAAATAAACAAAGAGAAGCCATCAATCCTCCTTGCAATTGGGAAACTTGAGCAGACAAAACTGTGTGGTAGAAAAAACATTTTACTTATGTACTTTGTAATATAAGTGGCATCTGTACCTTAGATAGCTTGGGAGGATGCTGATTTCCAAAATAACTGCATTTAATGAAGGTACAAAAGTGAACGATTTTGTTTGCACTTTTAGTAGAACACAAGCAGTTTAGAAGGTTTATTCTGCTTCATAATGATGAATTCAGTACTCTCAGGGAGGTTTTAAACAGTTTAAATGTAATGCTTTCAACAGATGCATTTCTCCAAGGCAGATACTATGTCTCTATGTGCCTGTTGAAGTATTCTCACCTTAAAGTTAGGTGAAGGCTCTTTGAACTCCTCACCCAGATCCCACCTAGCCTATTCCCAACACAGCTGGGAATCAGAGGTCATTCAGACAAAAGCTCTCTACAAACTCTTTTTTCTGAAACTTGATGGTTGTTTTTATAGATTTTGGGTTACTGGCTCATGTTTTTTCTGTGATTTATACCTGGAGTTGCCTGTTAGAGTTTGTTTGAATTTCAACAATCATGTTTGACCTGCTGTTCAGATAACTACCTCACCTTACCCTCATTTCACAGCAATCAGGATTCCCTGACATCTCAAAACCAGCCAGACCTTTAGGAAATAAACCTGAAACTTTATTTGATCTTGGCTTCAAGTGCAAAAAAACATGAGGATGCCAACCCCCACTATAAAGTTAGAGGACAGCAAAAAAATCAACAATGTTGAAAATGTATTGCTCACTAGTCACAAGACTTTTCCATTAGTACAGGCACGTGGGAAAGAATATGTAACTGAATGGTCTTAATATATTTTCTTGATTTTGATCAGTGTAGAACATGACAAATTGGATATTACCTCTTCTACTATGGAGTACAGCTAATGCTGGTCATGGCTGAAGCTGCACTTACTGAGGAGGCCTGTTAGTTGTGCCTTTAGTTTCAGGTTCTGCATGGGTTAAGTTCATCAACTCTGCAAGGCTTGGACAGTACAGATGTAAGTTTAGCAATGACCACAGCCAACACTGCCATCAGCAATGCTAATTTTGGAGAGATCTTTCCATCACCTCTGTTGACAGAAACACACCACAGGAAAATTCCTGCAGCTGGAATTTTGTCACTGCTATGTTGAGCCAATGAGTAGCTGACAATACAGCCTGTTTGTAGGGAACAGTTATGGATTCAAAAATTCAAGAAGTGATATTAAAATGCTCTTTCATTTCTGAGAACCAATCTCTTCCTCTTTGTTTCCTGACATATACACACTAACCAACAGTATAAAAATATGTGTCCTAAGGTGGAATATTTACTCTTACACCTGGCCAGAATATTTATAACTTGTGTAGAAATTCTGAAGTCAAGGTTAAAATTAATTTTCAGACTTTTTCTTCCTGCTATTGTGTTAAGTTTTTATTACAAAATAATGTAAGAAGGCTGCACATCTTAGAGCACTGAAAGCCCTCTTGTTCCTTGCAAGTGAAAAATGAAACTATTCACTTTTTTTCCCCCTGGGAAAAAAAAAAAGCTAAAACAAACAGAACATGTGAGCAGCAGGCTCATTTAAACAATTGATTATTCAGTTTCTACAGTTAAGACACACAAGGCTTATCTCCAAAGCCATGAAAAAGAGAATATTTTTTATAAGAGTCCAAGTAGAAAAGGCATTATTTAATATCTGGAAATAAACCAGCTAATTTTTCCTTTCCATGTACATACATTAAGCAACAAGAAAAGGTAACTTATGTATAAGAAAACATTCAGATTTACTAGAATGTATCCTGGATCAAAATATTTTTCACCGTCAGATTTTTTAATCATGAGTACCTTATATCAGATGTCTAAAGGCCTTTTTTGGCAGTTAAATTTGCATGGCGTGATTTTCAGTAGCTGTTAAGCAATTGTAAACTCTAGCAAATTTAGAGACAACTGTTAGTGATCACTGCCCCATAGGATATCAACTGGAATATAGGATTTAGTCACTCTGCCTCAGTTCCTGATCTGAAAACACATGGTTTCTTCTCTGTCCTAGTCAGCATCCTCTGAGCTCACTGCTGGGGACAGGATGCACAGTACTCAGTGATAACAAACATGCCAGAACCTGGCCCTTGAGAGGTCAGGCTGATGCTTCAGCCCAAAGGAAGTTTTTACAAACCACATACCAAGGTTACTTTTTGCAGATGTAAGTCTGCTTGCTACCGGGGCAGCTGCACACATGATCCAAAACAAAATACTTCCTTCTGTTCTCCACCTAATATGGCATTTTAGCTAAAACCAAAAGTAGGACTTAAAACTGGAGCTGCATTTTTTGTGGATATTTGCAGATAAATCACTGCATAGAATTTCATTATGTGAAAACAGATGAGCTACACATTTCTGTGCAAGTGTTCAGTTTAATTTGCCAAGTTTCATGTTATTATGACAACGCTTAAATTTCACATTCAATAAATTTGTGCTAAAAAATTCACCTATTTTTTTTCACAGTACCACATTTTCAGAGGGCTTTCAAAGTGTCCTTGAACCTTCTGATCTGAATCAGCTTTCTATTAACAAGTGTAAATAATTGGTAATAAATCTTTACTGCTGAAAAGTTGAGCTGCTCATGAATTGTTGTGTATTCAGAGGCATGAGACCCTCAATTAACAGACCTCTAATGCCCAGATGTACACATACAGTGTACTTGGAAATCTGAAAATATTGAGCTTGAAAGAAATCTCCAGGAGATTTCCCATCGAGAAATTATGTATTAGTTTAGTGACAACTTTAGTAGTTCACCCAAAAGTTTAATGATTCTAATAACAAGAAAACACATATATTAAATATGGTTCCAGCCCATCAGGCTATTTCACTAAAGTTGTCTTTTACAACATTTCAAAGAAAATATTAAAAGCTAAAACATATCCTTAGAAAATGACATCTGCTTAAAGTCCGTCCAAATGTGGCTTCCAAGGAAGCAAGAAGAAGAAAAGTACTATAAATGAGTCATGTTAATTACAGACACAAGAAAGGTTTTGACCACCAACATCAAAGAAAGACAGATATAAAAGGAAAAGAGAAAAATTAATTTCAGAAGCAAACACATTATTTTGGAATGAGTGAATATTTCACTCTAATGCTGATGCTTTTTACTTGGAAACTGCAGTAGGCATCAGTTCACTGAGATGTGAGCAACTAACAGAACAAGGATGAAATCAGGGTCATCACAGAAAATGTGAGGCAGAACGAGCTCAGGGCCTAAGTAGCCTTGGTCAATACAAAAATCACCTGTTCAGAAGGAGAAATTAAAAAAATATAAATTCTAGCAAACATTGGAGAATCGAGGCCTGAGAAAGAAATCTGCTGCAGAGTACATCTAAACTACCTTTTTTTTTCAATAAGACCCAAATTTACACTATATAAGGAAGCTCTCCATCTATCCTAATACCAATTCTTTCAAGACCAGCCTTTTATGCTTTTCCACTTGTTCACCAGGTAACATAATGGCCACTATTTTAAGAAGTTCACTGTACTGCAACCTTTAGACCACTTCTTTGACCTTGCTTCATCTGGCATTGTTCAAGAAAAGGGGAAGAAAAAGGCTCTAGACAATGTTTTTGAGGTCAGTCTTGAATGGTCAACTTATATTAGGGCTTTCCTGTGACAGCCTCTAACAAATATCTCTTCAATATAAACATCCCAAATGCTTAAGGGATGTATCAGCAGCATCCATGGGTAGGACCAAACTGTATTCCCATCACAGATTAAGAAAGAAGTCACTAATTTCTGACTATAAAATGTGATCTTCAAAGTTTGGCATCAGAATCTGGCACGATTTCAGATCAGTTGTGCACCAAATCTCCCTTTTATTAGGCCTCCACTCTGAAAATGCTCATGGTGTCAGTCCTTCTCACACACATATCTCCTCCTACTCAAGCTTTCATTTATTTCTCCACCATTTCTCAGCAGAAAGCAACAATTTTTCCAGGGAGAAAAAAGTCAACACAAATTGGAGCTCTATGTAGTGGTCACTGTAATGCAAACCAGACGGCTTCCTCACATTTGCAGAACTGAGACTTCTAACACCCTTACCAATCTTGTCACTCCTCCCCTGTCTGGAAAATTTGAACACAGACTTGCTCTAACCACTTTCCTCCAAAGGTCAGGCAACTCAAAACAGATTCATCAGCTTTCTGCTTTTGATGATGTGAGAAAGGTCCTCAGGAATCCAGGACCTGCTCCTTCAGCAGATCACTAGAAAACAGAAACAAACAAAATTTGTCCCTTTCGGATGCTGATTTCCTGATGCCACATCAAGGAGTCATGAGTGTTATTCACAGTTTGAAAGGACTGTCAGATTAAGAGTAGTTGCTAAAGTGTTAATGAAGCAATGCACACTTTCATTACTGGGTGTTGGTGGGTCCTAGCTAGGATGGTGGTTTGGACTTGCCTGATGTAACAAAAATTTTCTGTTGCATGGATATGCCAAATGTTTTCCCACTGACTTTTCTGTAGATATCCTTAAGTTGAGAAGCATCCTTTTTGATGACATCATCTCTGTGAATAATAAGGATGACTGATTCTGATATTTCACCTTTAAACATGATAAATTATAGAATCATTGGATATGCTGATTTGGAAGACACCCATCAGTATCACCAAGTTCAGTCCCTGGTCCAGCACAGGAGACCCCCATGTGCCTGAGAGCACTGTTTAAATGCTTCTTGAACTCTGTTAGGCTTGGTGCCATGCCCACTTCCCTGGGGAGCTGTTCCAGGGCCTAACCACCCTCTGGGTGAAGAACATTTTTCCTTATACCCAACCTAAACCTCCCATGACTCAGCCTCATGTCCTCAAGTCCTCAAGTCCCCAGACTCAAGTCCTGTCACTTGTCACAAGAAATCAGTGCCTGCCCCTCCTCTTCCCCTCACAAGGAAGTTGCAGACTGCAATGAGGTCTCCCCTCAGTCTCCTCTCCTCCATGCTGAACAGACCAAGTGACCTCAGCCACTCACCACCCAGCTCCCCCTCAAAGCCCTTCACCATCCTCAGGGCCCTGCTTTGGACATTCCCTAATGTCTCTATAGACTCAACTCATTGAGATAGTTTGCTCTTTCATCTGAGATAAACATCTGGTGACACTTGCCTGTGCATCCATCATCATTAGACTAATTCACTTTGTGTTGCTGCCATGGAAGAGGGATTATTCCTCTTCTCAAGGGACATACCAGTGTGAACATCCTACCAGTGGCCTCTCAGTAGATTCAGAGCTTCTGACATGACCCTATTGTCCTGCTACCCAGGCTTCACTTATTCTCTTTTGCTTCCAAAGTGTACTGAAGTAGTACCATGTTTCTAATTGTAAAATTCACTGGTAAATAAATATCATTTTATATCTATAAAATTTCTATCTACAATTCAGCAGGTGAAAAAAATTTTGGAAACAAAAGATTTTTGGAGACATTTAAACTAAGAAAGAAGACGTGTTTCAGGAAAAAGTGAACTGAAATATTTTAAGGTGAAGTAGTTCAGATACCAAAAAAATATTGTTGAGGACATTTATTGAAATCGAGTTGTGCTTCCATATATGAAACATTATTAATATATTTGTATTCTTCTCTCATACTCAATTTTTGTATGTTTATTGGCAAGCGGAGGAACCTGGAACTAGAAAGCAATAATTATTTGATAAGTCTGCTGTATCTGGTCATGCAGATGTTCCTTATTGACTGAAATGGCTATTTAAATAGCCATTCTGTGGGACAGGAGTTCCATCCAGTAATTAGAAGGCACACAGTTTAATCCTCATACTGTCTCGTGGATAAAAATTATTGAATTTATTTACTTCTGTTTGAATCCTAGTATTTGTTAAACCCTAATGGGATATCATTCCTGTTTTTTCTTTCTTTCAGTGATTATTACTGCCTTCACAAGTTTGTTTAGAAGGAGCTATCATCTGGCTTTCAGGCATATTCTTCAACTTAATATGAAAATACTTTAACATTGAGTGGGTGCTAGAAAGAGACAGGCTGTGGAGCATTAATTATGTAAAAAGACTAGGGCTCCATCTGAAATCCATTTACTCTCAAGTAGAGAAATTGCATAAGAAAGGCCTCTCATTTATTTGCTTTTATCGTTTGATGATCAAAAAGTCTATCAACAAAAGCAGGTATTGTTAAAAAGGCTGGAAGCCTTAAACTGTATTGGGATTTTTTCCAGTTTTCCTTTTTCAGAAAAGTCATTACTGTGTCGAGTTCTGTTGTGAAATCTCGCCTGTGACATTGCTATGCAGGCATAAAATTTCCTTTTTAGATATTCAGTTCTCTTATAATACATCTCAGTGTTAAGGTTCAGAGCAGCAGTAAAACTGAAAGTGAAATCCTAGTGGAGCTATTGTAAGTATTTTTAAAGAAATATAGAGCAATTCAAAGCATGGTTCAGTGTGTTTTAAACCACAAAAATCCTTTCTAGGTAGACAGCAAGATATCATACAAAAATGCATATTGTATTTTTTATATTGAAAAATGAATCCTTTAAAATGTAGTGTTGTTCTTGATTTAGAATAATTTTATACTATGAAAATGGCAAAATGGAATTTTTAATTCTGTCCTGTGCAATTAGATATTAAGTTGGGGCCTATAAGTATATACTTTTTTCACTTTACTGCTTTAAAAATTTAGTTTGAAGTATAATTCAAAGTTGAAGCGTGATTGAAAAGATGATTCTTCTTTATAGATCTTGTTATATCAAAATAAATTTTAATCTATGATATTTTCAAAATGTGGGAAGGCATTTGAGTCAGACTGCATTGAGTCTGTAGACTAGTGGCAATATGTGAAACTGCATTAAAGGAAATTTAAGTTGTTTCCTTGTCCTGTCTCTATATTTAATAAAAAACCCTAATTTTACAAGATTTTGCCAGAAAATAAATAATGCAAAAAATTAGACCAAATGTTCAAACAAAACATGCGACCTTTATATGGAGGTAAAACATACTGCCTTTATATGGCAAAATTATACCATTTTTTTAGTTTCTAGCAAAATGAAAAAATTTCATTTTTTAGTACTTCAGGAAGAAAGCAGGATAATTATGAGTTATTGATAGAAATTAGTGGTTTTAGGTAAATCTGGAGTCCCAATTGCCTTCTTTTCACTCATAAAATGTCTTCCATTATGATGTCTGAAATATATCTATTCATAAGAAAATAAAACACTTAATGTAATTCAAGGAAAAATCTAGTGGAGAAAACCTTATTCCCTAGTTTTTATCTCCTGTAGAGATAATGCATAGGAAATTTTACCAGGAGTAAGCCAGGAACTATTGCATCATTAGGAGCATGTACTACACATCACTTCTGAAGGCACACTGCTGGGCTAGTTCTTACAGGATATGCTTCATTTTTGGCAGATGATGACTGTGATAAAAATTTCCTTCTGCAGATGTCAGGATTATTAAAAAATACAGCTGTTCTCTGAAGAAAATAAGAAAACTAGATACATGATAGGAAAATAAAAAAAAAAACTGTATAAATAATGCAATTCATAAACAGAAGCAAAAAAGATTAATTTAAAACAGGAAAAGTTTCCTTTAAGGAAACTTGAAAAAAAAGCTTGGTCTTAAAATTCTTTATCATTTCAAATAGTAGCTGCCAGCCAAGTTGATGAAGTGAGTTATGCAGAAGACAGATAACAATTCTAGCTGTGTCTTGAATGAATACCAACTGTAGCAAGTCAAACTTCATAAGTAGCCCTGCTGACCCTTCTTCAATTGATGTAAATATGGATTTATAGCATCAAAAAAATGTAGATGAATTGCCCTGAGCCATACACCAGCTCAATATGCTTGTCTTGTAGAAGTATCCCTTACTTGTGAGCCACATAAAAAAAAATACATGAGAGAAAGAAAAAATAAGAACCAGGACAATTGAATTTATAAACTTCATGATGCAGTAATAGGTGGAAATGGGCTGAAAAGTAGTTTTAAGAGGTAAATATCTGCTGTGAAAACCTATATAACATGCACAGGACTTGATGTTTACTGTTGTGTTTATTGAAGTTGTGGATTTCAGAAGCAGCTTCCATCTTCAGGAAAAAATGGCTGAAACTCAGGTAGGAAAATGAAGTTAATGGAGATCTCTTACATCTGGAAAAAGATTTAAACACAATGAAAATGGTGTAATACCAATAACACTTTTATTTTCCTAAGGCAATATCTATAAAACCTTTGGAAGACAGAAGAAAAATCAATAAAAATGATTACTGGATGGTAAAGAACTTTCACCACCCTGATGTTATTTTTTCTCTGAGGTTCGCATTGTGTCAAAAACACCTGAAAGGTGTAAGCTAGTCTTTTAAACCACTTTGCAGAACATGGCACCACTGTTTATTATTTCTTATGACCATTATCTGAGAAATGCTGACTCAGGAAGACCTTGAAGTAAGATCTCAGCATGTTCAATAGATTAATTGATATAGAAATTCACTCTACTGAAAGACTTGAGGATGAGATTAGATGTTTCTCTAGAAGCTATGCAAAATCTTACAGACTCGGAACTTGAACTTGATATACTTACTTCCAATAAAAATGTAGCCAGGCTAGATGTTCCAAATGGACTCTTCTATTAGTTTCTGATTTAAATACATAAGTCTCCCTAAGAAGAAGAAGGAGAGCATGCTGAACTGGTACTATTACTTATATGGTAGGGGAAAGTAGAGTATGAAATTTGAGCATATGGGAAAATCTACAGAAACACTGGGAGGTAAGCTGTCTTTTCAAATATAAACTTGTTAACTTTTTCTGGTCATAAAAAGAAATGAATGCAAGAAAAATATTACTTGAAGATATGATTTCCTTGCTCTAAGGCTAGCCAAGAATACCTTCCTTAAATTATACTAACTGTATCACTATTTTTCATACTTTTTTCCCCCTGAAAAGATTAGGACAGTTTTGGAATATGTGTGTCAGCTTGCCTTCTGGGACATGAGAGTTTAAAGTTGAAACAAAATGTGCTATATATAACTCAAAACCAAAGGAAACTATACCAAAACTCATTTACAAAAAGTCCTTCATTAATAAACATGAAAATATGTTAGTAAATTCAGGGCAATTTTCAACAGTATTAGAAAGAAGTGCATTTTCTACTAGTCAACTTGATGTAAAATTTTGCTAAAAACAGTCATTATAAGGCTTTAAAATTTAACTATAAATTATATGTCTAATAAATTGTATATATTGACTTGAATGAACTTAGATGGATTTTCCTAAGTCCTCTATATTGATTACACTTTTACCTAGATTATCCATGAACAGATAAAAATACATTGGTTTAAATCCAGACCATGGATTTCTAGCTGACGTTAAAAATTTCTTATCAAAGTTGTCAACCAATTAGTTCTGGAATGATCAAACTCAAGAGAGAGATATGTGTTCAACAACAATGGTTTAGCATCATGAATTATCTCATACCCTTCTAGCGTGAAGAGTGAGCACCTATCAGATGTGGTAGCTTACTCTTTATTTTAAGAAATTGATCCTGCTCTCTCAATCACAAATTTGAGATGAAAGAACAGACAAAAATTCTCATTATAAAGCCAGTTATGTCCTCATTTAATTAAATTTAGAATATCTGGATAATATTTTTTTCCTATTTCTTCAATCTGCCATATAAGCTAGTTGCTGGATTTCCTGTTTCAAAAGCCTACAGACCTCCTTGCAGAAAAGATATTGTCAAACTTTGGCAGTATTTCTTGCAACTGTACAAGAAAATTACTTAGGTCTCAGGCCTGATATGATGTAACTTTACACACATTGATGCAGATAACCTCCCAGAAGCTATATGAATTTTAATTAATCATTATACTTAAGGTCAAAAACTCTTAAATGGAAATTATTATGACAGAATAACAAACTATTTATTATTAATTGCAGATTTTGCCACCTAGTCCCATGTCAAAATATGAGCTATATAGGCTTATATTGTTATTCATTCCTTTTTATTTTCATGGAAAGAATTCATTCAAATTATTGAAAATTCTAAAATTATATTTTATCTATGTTAGGAGATTTATCTTCCAGGTTGGCATTGATGCTATTTGAAAGGTGATGCATTATGGAGACCTACTGAAAGAGATGCAAATATGATAGCTTTTTTCAGAAACTCTGTAAAAATTTTTCAGAAACTCTGGAAAAGTATGTATACCTTGAAAGAGAGGAGCAATAAAACGAATTTGCTTTTTGAATGAGCAAATCATCAGTCAAGCAAGTCTCTTATTTAAATAGCAATATATTTCACAGAGATTATATAAGTATTAATGAAAGGTCTAATGAGACATATGAGAAATGAGTAAAAAAGTTTCATTATTATTTATTTAGTCTTTTTGTGTTTAAACTGTAGCATATTTTCAAATGAATTCTCTCATCTAAGTTTTGCAATTCAGTCAAAGTAAATATACAAGTAGCTAAACAGAAAAAAAATGATCTGCTTTCCATAAATCTAATAGTCCTTTATCATCCTGATTTCTAATTGCAACCTGTAGGCAGGCTTGCCAGTACATTTGGTAGAAAAAAGGTTTTGGATTGGCGATTAGAAAAGCTTCACTTTTTCACTTCAAGCAACTTCAAAAAAGACATATCAAGAGGAAAAAAACCCAGAAACTTCAAAGAGAACCAATCAGCAATTTCTGGATAAAAAATTAAGTTCATACTCCTATTTCTTATTAACAAATACAATAAATACATGATGGTGACCAATGAGGAAAAGACAAGATGGTTCAGGAGAATGGGACTTGGGAAATATCCTATTCCATATAGATCAAAAATACAAAGAATGTGGAGAGGGGAGAATCCCTCTACCTTGGACCTCTGAAAGGACAGACAAAGGAAATTCCTTTTCCAGTAGCAAAACTTCTTCAACAGATATAACAAATATGGAGGGTCCTTTTCACTGGTGAATTCAAATGGCATCTATGGGTATAAGTTAATTTAAGCTTCTGCAGGCCAATAATTTCAGGTGGTTTCAGCAAGATATAAAGCTTTAGAATACATTGCTGAAACAAAGAATAATTTTAAAAGTTGTGCAAACAATAAATGAGATTTGAACCCATGTTAGCTTCCAAAAAAATCAAACAAATTATCTTCTCTGATATCTGATTTTTTAGAGAAAAAAGCCAAACTATGTAATTAATCTTTTTACATAGCGGAAAAGCATTTATTCTCCTGCTTTCAGAGAAAGGCTGTTACCTAAGGAAGACAGATGAGAAAGAAAATGAGCGCTTACAAAACAGAAAATAGTCATATGGAAAGTACTGAAAATGCATGTATCAGAAGTGGGGTGGCTAACTGGTGATATACTGGCATATACAGTGTATTATTTTTTTTAATAATAGCCTTGGCATAAAGAATAGAATATATTGCTGGAATTTTCTAGCATCCCTAAGTCGAAGGCCTAACACCAGCAAATGATTGGAATACTGCGCATTCAGGGCAAAATGTCTTGAAAGTACAAGTTCTCAAGAACAAAAATAAAAAACTTACCAGAAGCAACTAATTTATTTTGCTGTATGTGGGAACTTCACAGTGGGAATCAAGTGAGAAGGGATGAACTATGCTGTATTAAGTGCTCTCACAAGAACCACACCTTCCCTGTATGATTTTAGAGTATAAGAGATTCTGAGGAGTTGATAGTCTATCTTATGTGAATAAATTAATTAGATTCATTACTTTTGAAAAATAAAAGTTGAAAAGAAAAGTAATTCTTGTCTACTATATACATCAGAGGCACAAACCAAAACGTAGTTAGGTCTTTGTGCCAAATATTGGCACAAAAATAAATTAGGATGTATTGACAATAAATTCATAAAGGAAGGAAATTAGGAAGTGGCAAATAGCCATCAGAACAATAATGTTTTGCAACATAAATTCCAGCTATTTTTAGTATATAAATGGGTAAGTAGAATTGCAGAGATGCCTCTAATTACAGCCACCTCTCTCAATAATAGACAATAGTACTGCCAGTGATAGAGAAGGACTTTTTCAGTTCTGGGTGTGAGTTGCTGTTTTCAACATGTCTGAACTAATTTGTAAAGCTATTTTTAAATAGAGAGTATTTGGAGCTTTGCACTGAATCAGATTTCCCAAATACATGCCAATATAAAAATGCATCTCAGAGCATAGGAGTGTTTTATTTTGCCTTAATTTATTTTTTCAGTACGTCTGCTGAAATTACACATTATCATTTTTATGCTGCTAATATTCAGAAGTACTCTGTCAGCTCTGTCAGCAATGTATGATACATTAAGCAAATTACTTGCAATGTAGGAACACTGAAATTATTTGATTGACTAGCATGGGATTCAAGCAGTAATTTAATTTGAAACAATGACAGAAAAATATTTATAGGATAATAGGACAAAAGATACTGTGTTCTAAAATTTAACATATTGATAAAGATTTTTGCAGTCTTAGATAGAGTAAACAGCTGTGAATCTGACTAGCTATAAATAGACAGAGAATTGTGGTCCTGTACTTTTAATGCTAACTCAACAGAAGTTAAGGTCAACAGAACTCACACATATGGTATTTATCAAGTAAGTTTATTTTACTGCATGTGATCATATGATGTTACTTTTGCTTAGACTTCCTATAACTCATGTATTCTTCCTTTTCAATTACTAAAGGTAATTTAATAATTCTGTCTTATAAACAAAGAACAGTTATTGCTCAAATACCAAAGAATTGCTTTGGCAGCCTTAAAGCAGGGTACAAAGGCTGAAGATATTAATCTGCAAATTTTACTGTGGGAATCTATATAATTTCCTGAACTTTATTTTGTGCCATGTGGGAGACCAAAATGTACACTAAAATTTGTTTTGAATGTGATTTTTAATTCTAGTAAATTTAAAATCTGTGTGCTCAGCAACTTTTGATCTACTGAGTTTCCCCAGTAATGGCTTCTCTACTTCATATGCTATGAAGGGGCTGTTCAAATAATTTTTTAGAATATCCCCTAATATTTTTCTCTTTTTTTCAGATTTTCAGAGTTGAAAGGACTGATGTGAAAAATTAACTAATAAATATTTTGTGTACTAAAATACTAATAGAAGACTCCCATTTGTTGAGAAGCAATTTAGTTTTTCCATCTCATATTAGACTAGAAGAATCTTCTAGAGATTATAAAACAACAACAATAATAATAATAATAATAATAATAATAATAAATACAGACTTTAAATAAGGGCAAAGAAATGTGGCCAAAATTTATGTCATAAATAAGGTTTTCGACTGTTGTATATAGTAAGAATTCTTGAGACATGCAAAATGAATGAAATAATAAAATGTAAACTGGGGCTCCAAGGTTGAATATTTCCTCCACAAAAATTCACTTGTACTGTCATATCTATGAAATTCACATTCACAGAGAACTTGTGGCACATGAGCAATCTCTTACAGCAACTGAATGCATGTGTTCTCAGTTGTTCCTTTTGCTACCAGAAAGTTTCTGATCTTGTTTTTCTCCTGCTGTTTTTAGAAATTGAAACCTTAAGGAAGGTCAGACCTTCAAGAACAGAAACCTGTCAAAGCAGGCCATGTGTGAGACAGACTTGGCAGTGCTTCTTAACAGGATTTTGTCTCCAAAAATTCATAGGAGATTATGCAAAGGCAGTGCAACAGTTTTTAGTGTTTACCTCAAATCTTCTCTGCAGCAGTTTCTTCCCTGTAATTGTAGCAGGTCACCTTCCACATTATTCCTCTGTGACTCCTGCTAGTAACTAACTCCATCTAGAAAATGTTCTCAGTATTCCCCTGGATAGTCACAGTGCCCCTGTTTGCAGATATTTGGCTTCATGATACTGGAAAATTCCAAGATCACATACCAGATATAGCTGTAATTTTTATCTTTACAGTAAGAAACAAAATGTTCTCTCTTCTCTATGATGAGTCAGAGGCTGATGGTTGCTATCATCGCTTACCTTTTTTTCTCAAGAGCAAAGAAGCCCATGTTTCTTGACTACCTCATCATTCCTGGCTTCTTTCTGTCAGATATTATCAACTGTTTTTCTTTTTTCTTTTTTTCTGCTATTCCCTTGCCATTTAAATACTTTGTATATGATGCAATTCTATAATAATTTAGGCAATACAGTTTCTCTCCTGAATTCTATGAGAATGGGTCTCAGTTATTTACATGGTTGCCAAACTTGTTTCTTGTTTGTTCATTAAACTATGAGTGTTATTATTTTAAATTTTATTCAAGGGGGAAAAGATATTCTTTGCCGTCCTCATCATCCTAAATGGAACATAGGAACTCCTGAATTTATGAGCAAATCAATCTTTCCAAAAGAGGTTCAGAACCTCTATATAATTTCAGCAGAAGAGAATTTCTGCGTACTAACAGAAGTCTTTGAACATCTAATATCTTGTATATAATGATTGGATCCATATGGGATAATGACAGCAGTGAGAGGAAAGCTTTGAACTGAAGAATAAGCACAAAAAATTGGTGCTTCTTAGAATGGAAAAACCACAAGACAAATGCTTTAATAACGAGTTCCCCTTCCTTTGATGATGAGTGGTCCTCTTCAGATTTTATTGCTGGCCATGACATAATTTGGTATGGAATTTCACTTTGATCAGTTTGGGTCAGCTGCCCTGGCTTTGTCCTCTCCCAACCTCTTGCCCACTTCCAGCCCACTGGCCTTTGGGGAATGTGGGATTTGGTGAGACAGCCTTGATGTGTGGAAGCAGTGCTCAGCAGTGGCCAAAACTGGTGTCTCATCAGCACCATTCTTGCTACAAAATACAAAGCATAACACCACAAGGTCTGCTATGGGAAAATTGTCTCCTTATCAACCAGATCCAATGCAATCTCCATGCCTTATTTCACACACTTTACATCATATTCAGGTCCCACAGAATTTAATACATTTATACCCCTTCTAGATATAATTTTGGATCTAATCCTCTTTACTGAAACAACTTCTTAGCAACTTAGATTATTTTGTAGATTTAAACCACTTTCATACCCAACATACAATTTTATACATTCTCATTAACTGCTGCCCTTAAAAGATAGTTATTCTCCTGTTCTACTCCTTCTAGTTTTTATAAAAGCAGGCATAAACTTGGGCACAATAAGTCAGGATGGGTGCTCAGGACAGGAGAGTAACACATTTGAGTGGCAATCACTAACATCTGCTTGGCTGAGGTCTTTGTATCAATCACTGGATCACTGTTTGTCAGTTCTGCTCATTGCTCCTGTATTACTTCCTATAAGATATAACTTACATCACAATTCTCCCCCAATGAGAAACAAGGATGAGGGTCTCCCGATCCTTGCACACTACCACAAAGTACACCCAGGTCCTTGAGGGAAGAGAATCCCACTAATGTTTGTCTTTTCCCAAGAGAGGAGTAATCAACACTACCTTCCTCTATTATTTGTGTGCAACAGGAACCTTAGCTCCTCCTACACTATGTAGGGGTTTTGTTCGGGCAGGGCACAATTCTGAATTCTGTTGTAATTGTGGGAGTTGTGGCACTTGGCATCTCAAAAATAAGTGTCCTACATATGGCAATGACTGCAGATCCTGAACACAGATGGGCATGCTGCAAAATTATGCAAAGAAATAAAGTGCATATACTCAGAAAAATTGAAATTGGAGCTGTAATTATGGCACCAAAAGAGCCACCTATTCAAACTCTACCCAGTACAAATACTAAGGATAATAAGAAAATTCTCTTACCGGCAAACTTCAGACAGAAATCCAATGTCAGAACATAACTACCATAATAAACAGGTATAAACCCAGGGAAAGGTGGGGCAGAACAACCACAGCAACAACAAAAATCCAGAAATATAACTATCAACAGGCAGCTAAATTTCTCTTTAGAATAGTCAGCCTAGGTATATGGTGAAAACCTAATTATTTGGAACTGGTAAAAGTCCTAGACATTATAATATTGTAGTGACATAAAAGAGAAATGGATGATCTAAGACATGCTTCCATCTTAATTTTACATTTCTAACCCCAGTGATTTTATGCCTTCCAAATTGCAGGATCTTTTTTTTTTTTTTTTACTTTGTAGTAAAGTATTTGGAATCAAAACACTGTAAAGTTCTGTTATTCCTATTAGAAGAGGAACATAAATAATTTGCATTTTTCTCTTTCTATCAGTAAAGGCTGTGTTTATTACTTCACAAGCACAGAGCACAACCACTGTCTGAAAAACCAAAGCATCCAGAAACAACGTGAGATTATGATGCCTATATAAGATTTTGGATTCTTAAATACAGAACATTGTTTCTTAATGATGTCTTTCTCTTAACATCTATAATTTTCTCTCACTTATCTCACAATTTTCTGGGTTGTTTTTATATTTGTGCTACAAATAAATGACCGCCATACTTTCTCATTAGACCCTTCCTCTCAACCACGTTCTGCAGTACTGCTGATGCTCTAAACATGAGGTCTATCTATTCTGCTTTTCTGTGCTTATTTCACAAAGGACTAGGAGCACAAATGCTGCCTCAGTCTATGGAGCTGCTACCAAATCTTCTTGGAGATTAGATGTACCTAAAGGACTGAACTAAATCCTTCAAAAATACAGAGAGGCCTTCTAGGAAAACACAATTAGTATAAATTGTGTGTAGAGTGGGAAAAAAACCCTGTAAACAGACTAACTCACTGATTGAGTGATGCATAGAAAGGCACAGGTAGAGAAAGTGGATGTCTCATCAATTTGAATGACACTGAAACATACATTACAGAGTTCTTCACACAGATTGGTGATGGCCATATGACCAGCCTCATTATCCAAAGGAACAGGTTAAATGCATTCCTACCATGTGACACCCTACATGAGGGAAAAGAAGCAATGTTTATTCTTTCTACATTAAAGAAATCAGCAAATAAAATATAGAATGATACCTGTAAATAACCATTCTCTCTTCTTCTGGACCCAGAAAAATTACATTGTCTGTGCAGTGGCATATCTGCAGTCAGAAGAAAAATAATAAATAGCTTTACTGAACTGATAAGCTGGTAGGAGAATGATATGGACTGGAAGTCTTTCATGCTAGAAAACACTGAACTTTTTTTCTCACCTTTTGTATAAGTGTTTTTATACAAAAATCACCATTGATACCACAGCATTTTTCCACAATGTTAAATAAGATTAACAATGGAAATATAAGATATGTAGCACCCATAACAACTAAGAGGTTATGTTCAAAAGTTTCCATTATATTGAGTGCCTCCACCTCAATGCGGAATCCAAATTAGATTCTGATGGGACAAAAGTAGTGAGCACATGCATAGACAAAAACAAAAATCTAGGCAAACAGAGAATTTTAAATTAATTAAATATAGATACCTCTGCTTCTGACAGTAGCTAAGCACAGAATTTAATAACTCTAGTTTTGTTTTTTTTTTTAGCCCTCTCAGTACTGCCTGTGATCCTTAATTGTTCCTAACTGTAATTGCAAGCTTTCAGCAGGTGCTTTTCCTGGAATACCTTGGAAAAAACAGCACCGTGTATCTGGCAGTGCCACATGCAGACTCAGATGTGGAGTGACAATTTCCATCACATTCAGTTTACTGAAAAAACATGGAAAAGGGTGTGTGATATGTAAGTAGAACATACAAAACAATAAAATTAGGCATAAGTGTACTTTAGAGAGTACAAATATGTTCCATCTCGCTTATCTTCAGATATCTAAAATTTTATGATCAAATTTATCCTGGTTCCCTTTGTAGTCAATGGAAAAAAAAGAAAACATCCAGAAGGTCCAACTTGATTCATGTTAGTTATGTATTTTCAGTTAAAATGTATCCCTCCTGCAAGTGAAATTTTCTTGCCTCTGATTTTAAGTGTGTTACCAATTCATAATTAAGTAGACCAAAGTTAAAAATCTCAGTTTGGGCGCTAAAATCCAAGCCATGTGTCAGCCTGATGAAAGGAAAGGTGTAAAATGCTCCCAAAAGACATTTGATAATTGCTAAAAAAATCTTCAAGATTCTTATTCATAGCCAGCAAAACTTATTTTCAAATAGTTCACCAAAATGTAGTTTCAATTACATGCGTATTGCTTATTGTAGGATGCAATTTTGGTTTTTTGCCAAGAGTAACTGAAAAGCTATTTCATCTGTGTCAGTGTGGAACAGCAATGTCATCTGAAATCTAATGACCTATTAAATATAGGTATTTACATGGGGGTTGTCCAGCCCTGCCCACATATATACTTTCTTGACTGCATACCTTACTCAAAAACATTAAATATTATAGTATTTTCTGTTGTGTTTCCTTTTTAAATAAGCCTTGTATCATTAAAAAAGGTTCTGCTTGCCTATTTTCTAACCCTTTCTTAGTTCTCTGGTACATTACACTGCAGAAGTGTTTGGGATACTCAGTGTATCCACAAAATGGCAACAAAGGAGGAAATGGAGAATGTTAATGGATATTGTTTCCAAGGAAACAAAGCACCAGAGAATATAAGAAAGCCATGAAGGATGTAATGTTTTTCTTCAAGAAAACAAGGGAATAGAGGAAATGGAGAGCTAATGAATAAATGACTTAGGTAAATAATCATTCACTTAAAACATTATTGTATCAAAATTGTTGAAATGCTATCACAGAGATGGTTTTGCCTTATTTTCAACCACTGCCTTAGTTTCATCATTTTATTCTCCTTTCACAGTGCCTTGTATTGTGAAAGGAGAAATGGCATTCACTGCTTATAATATAATACTTAGCAATAAATGGTTTTTTTGTTCAATACATTATCAATTAACATACTTTTTGATTTTTGAAACTGAGTCTTTACTGAATAGGAAGGAGTTCCAGTATATTAAATTGGGCATTGCGATAGGGTGGCAGGAGGGAGGTGGAGAGAGTAAAGGAAAAAAACTCAGAGCCTGTTAAAATCTTTTCATATATGTCTGCCTCAAATAGAAGGCAAAAACATGTTCTCAGCCTAGATAAACTGGTTCATCTCTCAAGATTAACACAGGTTCTGATGTTTTACTATCAAATAGATGTAATATTCTGTCATCCTAATACCCAGAAATTTGGAGCTTAACAATTTTAGCAATCAGATTTCTACTTTCTGGAGCAAAAAGTTTGAGTGCATTTGTAGACATATTTAGGCTGCACTCACAATTTTTATGTGTTGTTTGCAAATACTTTAACTTCAGACAGGTTTGAAATGACTGACTGAACAAGATTAGATTTGACCTTTATAAGTATAATTGAATTTTTGATGGAAAGGCAAGTGACAGTTTTTTTGTCCAGCCAACTTAAGGTTGACTGAACAGTAATTTATAAAGTGTTTTTATCACACACACTAAAAAATCAACTGAACAGCATTACTAGGAGGAAGTTAAAGGGAGAAAGACTATTACTTAAGAAATTTGAGCTTTCCCTCTCCCTCCCTCCTTCCTTCCTCCCCAGCCACCCGAAAAGAAATGCTGTGGTAGAAAAGTTAATGATGGAGGCTCTCTTGGATCCTGAACTAAATCTATCCCATGAAAAAGTAAATAATCTAGCCATGGTGTGACTATGAATTCTGACTGTTTCCAGGATGCTTCCACTTTTAACCTTTACAGGTGCACTTTTGAAGCCAGTCCCCCAACTGGTCACATCTACTGCTCCATTCACATTTCTGTGTGAAGACAATTTATAAATTAGCAGCTGATGAAAACATTATCTGTCATTTCCCAACCCTACTAGGAAAGAGCCTAAATTTACATCTATTTCCCCATTTATATAGTGCATATGACATAAAGCTACTGGACACAAAACTGCCATATGTTTATGAAAGTTATGTAGCAGAAGCTGTTAACTGGGCTTCTCTGTATTCATAAACAATTTAAAATGTAGAGGAGTTATTTCACTTTACCTGTCTTGGATACATGGATGTGGTAAGGTCCATTCTCCACATCACTGTGTTTTTCACTAAAAAGTTTTAGTAAATATTTCTATTTAAAAAAAAAGGTCAATTTTGTACTTTAAGTCATCAATACTTCAGGGTTACCCATTTAAAAAAAAATCTTTGATAGAAGCAGGCTGGCAAGATAAAGGAAGGTACACTTGGCGACAATAGAGAAGAAGAAATGTATTTATTTTAGATTCTGTTAGACAATTTCTCATGTTTAAGTCATGCTTGTTTATGATGCCTGTGTGTGTGTAAAGTGTCCTAGCTAATTACACATCAGGACCAAACAGAAGAATGGAGGAAAACATTTTATGTTTATCCGAGTAAATATTTATCAGTGATTCTTAAATACTTTTCTTAACTTATTCATTTTAATGGGTAAAGTTATCTTAATTCAAAAGGAGATTTTCTCTGAGAAACTATTGCATTTTGGGGAATTCATTTGGAAGCAATTACCAAAGTGCTGAATGCTCAGTTGTTGAAACCCAGTGAAAAGATGAATGTAGATTGTTTTATGAGAGATTCAATAGAGTCAGTATGAATGATCCAGAAGTTTTATATTAGGAAATAGTATAATGTTCCAGTTTAAAATGGGAACTTTTTCAGTTTCTCAAAATATGTGGAATTTATTATGTCTATGTATAAAACATAAGTGCAAAGGTGGAGATAATATTTTTCTTCTATAAGTACACTGATGTATTTTATAAATACTTGAAAAGATTATGTAAAAGGTGACTTTCAAATTAAAATTTAATTAAATTTATAAAAAGTTCTTGTGAGTTTATTTCTATCAAATAAGGCATATTGGAATTTAGTAAGCCAATAATGAGAATACTTCAATAATGCGTCAAATAGTTGAGGATTTTAGCAAAACTGTATTTTATTTTTTAAAAGATGCAAAAAAAGTTTTTCCTGTGAAGCATTGCTCTTTCACCCCTCTTTTAATCTTATGCAGCAACACTTATTTTCTCTCCAAATTTTTCTTCTCCAAATTGTCTTTATTTCATCAGTGTTTTCTTCTTTTTCTCATAATTTCTCATAATAGATTGCCTCTATAAATAATATCAGATACCAGGTTAGTCACCTGACTAAAATATTTATATTTTCCTTTTCTCATAATTTCCCGTTCTGCTTATGGTTACTGACTTTTGATTATCTTTCCAGGTTCTTAAATAGCAGTCTGTGGAGAATCAATTAAAAAAATAAAAGAAAAGAAATAGTGAATATCCAATATCTCGTCTCAATTTAAAGAACTTCTTATATTTAACAAGTTCTTTAAATTGAGACTAGAGCACCCACTTAACTGTATTTTCATTCTTAAACAAGAATTAAAAATCTGACTTGGAAAACCTGC